>NC_092501.1:25718872-26450122 GCF_047511675.1 Marmota flaviventris
ATATGTATATATATATAAAATATGGTTGGTCATATTTTGCCTAAAGCATACAAATATAAAACAAGAACCAAAATATGAGATTTTTCTATAACCTAGAAACACAGAATAAGTTAAACTAGTATTTCTGAGATTGATTTAGCATTACTAAGTTAGCTTCTGACTAAAATTTTATGACGGCAGACCTAAAATAGAGAGAACATTAAGGAGAATAAAAAAATGAAATCAGAAATTCCACAACAAACAATGAATTAAGTTTCTGATCCACAAACAAGAGCACACAAAAATTTTAAGTAGGAAGACCCAAAATTTTCAAAAATACAAAACAAATATATGAGAAGAAAACCAACATCTATGGGCTGCGGTTGTAGCTCAGTGGTACAGCACTTGCCTCACATGCTTGAAGCCCTGGATTTGATCCTCAGCACCACATAAAAATAAATAGATATTGTGTTCATCTACTAACTAACTAAAGAAAAAACATTTTTTTAAAAACCCCAACATCTAGGGCTGGGGTTGTGGCTCAGCGGTATAGCACTCACCTAGCACGTGTGAGGCCCTGGGTTCGATCCTCAGCACCACATACAAATAAATACATAAAAATAAAGGTTTGTGTCCAGCTACAACTAAAAAATAAATATTAAAAAAAAAAAAGAGGGGCTGGGGATGTGGCTCAAGCGGTAGCGCGCTTGCCTGGCATGCACAGGGCGCTGGGTTCAATCCTCAGCACCATATAAAAATAAAATAAAGATGTTGTGTCTACCGAAAACTAAAAAATAAATATTAAAAAATTGTCTCTCTTTCTCTCTCTTTAAAAAAAAAAAAAAGACACCCAACATCTAAATGAATATGATGCATAAGATCTTCTCATCAGTTATGGGCATTGGACAATAGAGGTCACAAGTGAGGATAGTGAACAAAGCTAAGAAAAATCACAAACTAGTTTACAAAAGAGAAGGAACAAACTTCACATTACAATCTATGGGGCCTGCACTAACATGGAAAAATCAGTATTATCAGGGGAAATAGTATACTTTTTCTCTTTGTACTTTAATGATCTCATACTCATTTCCCCAAATGCCATCTCATTAGTGTTGATAACCAAAATAATAATATAGTCCTGAACCCACAGATTTAGCATTTACTATTTCAACTATTTAAGAATGATTCTGAGCCTGGTACATGTTTTAGGCCTATAATCCCAGTGACTCAGGAGGCTAAGGCAGGAAGATTGCAAGTGTGAGGCCAACCTAGGCAACTTAGCCTGATTCAAAATAAAATTTGAGGGCTGGGGTTGTGGCTTAGTGGCAGAGGCCTTGCCTAGCATGTGTGAAGCACTTGGTTTGATTCTCAGCACCACATATAAATAAATAAAATAAAGGTCCATCAATGATTAAAAAAATATTAAAAATAAAATAAAATAAATAAATTGAAAAAAGGGCTAGGGATATAGCTCAGTAGTAGAGCACTTGCTGAGCACATTTGAGACCCTGGGTTTGATTTCCAGTACTGTCCAAAAATTAGTGAGTGATTCTGAAGACCTAATATAAAATCATAATTAATAACTGTTCTTAGACACAAGTCTAATTATAGGAATAAGTCAAGATGACTGCTCAGCATCTGCAAATTTAAGCCCTCCCGCCTCTTTTTTAGGAATCTAAGTTGAAATACATCTTAACTGTATAACTTGATGCATTTTCACAAACTTAATTACTCATGTAACCAACACCTAATTTAAAACAAAGAGCATTACCAGAACCAAGAAGTCCCAATAGTGACTTCTTCCAACTGCAATGCCTCCAAAGAACCATTATTCTGGCTTCTAATAACATCGATTTGCTTTGTTTTGACTAAACTTAATATAAATGGTATAACACAATAGATTTCTTCTTTATATTTGGCTTCTTTCATACAATATTTCATTGGAAAAATTCATCTGTGTTGCAAGATGTTGTAGTTCACTAATTCTCATTGTTGTATTGTATTCCATTGTGAGAATATATACATTTTATTTATTCACCTTATTCTGATGTCATTAGAGTAGTTCCTTTTTTTTTTTTTTACTTCTATGAATAGCACTATTATAAGTATTCTCATGCATACATTGGTGAACTCCTATGTATGAATTCATATTAGGCATATCCCTAGGAACAGAATTGCTTGCTCACAGGGTATAGGCATATCACCTCTTTTTCAGAAGCAGCCAGTTTTCCAATTTATAAACTCACCCTCAGTGCATGAGAGTTTCAGTTGCTTCACATCCTTCTATAATTTGTTATTGGTTGTCCTTTTGGTTTTGGCCAGTCTGCCCCATGTATAGCAGTATTCCATTGTGATTTTGAATGAAATGAAGTTCAATACCTTTTCTTATATTTACTGATTTTTCAGATATCCAGTATTGTGAGGTAGCTGTTTGAGTGTTTTGCCCATTTTTCTTTAGAGAAATCTACTTTTTTCTTATTGATTTATACAGGGACTTTCATTTGCCAAGTTTGGGGATTTGAGAGTATCAATAGAACAATTTACCTCAAAAATAAAATGTTTATACTGATAATATTGGAATCTCAGCTCCTATATTCCTTTTTATTCAAGTAAGAATTTAGATTTTTTTTATTTTAATGATGCGCTATTACAATGGTGCACTGTACATAATGCTAGGATTTGCTGTAACATATTCATTCATGCACACAAACATAATTTGGCCAATCTCATTCCCCAGTATTCCTCTTTGCCTCCTTTTTTCCCTCCTTGTATTTCTTTTAAAAGTCCACTGTTCCCCCTAGTAGAGAGAATAACAGCCTCTGGGACAGTAGTCCCTACATTTCTCCTATGCCAACAAATCGTAAAATTTTTTCTTTCCTTTTTCTCAAAAAAAAAAATCAAAAGTTTACTAGCTGTGGGCATAGCTCATTGGTACAGCACTTGCCTATCATGCACAAAGCCCTGGGTCCAATCTCCAGAACAACATATTTAAAAAAAGGGAGGAATGGAGCTGGGGTTGTGGCTCAGTGGTAGAGCACTTGCCTATCATGTGTGAGGTACTGAGTTTGATCCCTGGCACCCCATAAAAATAAAACAATTAAAATAAAGGTATTGTGTTCATCTACAACTAAAAAAAAATTTTAAAAAGGGGGAGTGGGAATGGCTAGGGATATATTTCAATGGTAGAGCATTCATCTGGAATGTGTGAGACCTTGGATTAGATTAGATCCCTAGCACAAAAAAAAAAAAAAAAAAAAAAAAAATTTGCTACATTTTATATAAGTCTCTATCATTCTTTGGATTCAAAACAAAATTAAACTTGTATTCTGACTTATAAACAGTAATTCCAACTTCTGATTCTATCATCTTGAGGCCCTTGGCATCTAAGACTAGCAAGAAACACTGAAGTCCAGGCCCCAATAAAAGGTGAAAATCATCTTCCCAATGTAACAGAAACTAAAGTGTGGGGAAAGAAGAGAGAACTACTTTCCCTTTGACAAAAATTCCCAATAGTGAGTAGGCCTGATAGGTAAATGGAAATTCTAGATAGCCTCTGAACAGAATCCTTTTCCACCTTTCAAATAATTTACAGCTTAATGTCAGCTAAATTTAGTAACTTCTCCCATTTGACCATGGCAAGGAGATTCTTGACTGGTTTTCCATGGTCATTATAGACCTTTTCATAGATCCCTGAAATATGATGTGGCCATCAAAATGTCAGCACTTGCTACCCACACTCTGGACACATGGCCTAGCTTGCAGGTCAGTGACATGTTATAACATGAGGAAATAAGATCTAATTCAAGAATAGACACATGATAGGTTCCATGTTCTTGACAATTTAAACTAATAACTACAATGAAGGTTAACTTAGGAGCTTACAACTTTGGCCACATTAGGAGCTCTAAATGAATAGTACCTCCCAGACCAATTGCACAAGGGCAGAAGCAGCAGTTAATCAATGAAAGCATCCACCAGCAGTAGAACAGCAGCAGTTCTGTGTCAAAAATTCCCATGTTCAGAAACCTTTAATGATTTCCCACTTCTATCTGAATTAAGGTGAATAATAAAATTTAAGAGTTGTAAGGAAAAATACAGGTTTCATACAGGTCATTTCTCATCCCATTTGTGTGTGAATATATGTGCGAGCACATACATATATAACATACTGAAATCGGGGTAAAGAGAAGCTAACTGCTGGGTGAGGTGGCACAAGCCTGTAATCCCAGTGGTGTGGAAGGCTGAGGAAGGAGAATCTCAAGTTCAAAGCCAGCCTCAAGAAAAGCAAGGCGCTAAGCAACTCAGTGAGACCCTGTCTCTAAATAAAATACAAAATAGGGCTGGGGATGTGGCTCAGTGGTAGAGTGCCCCTGAGTTTGATCCCTAGTACTCCCCCTCCAAAAAAAAGGGAGACATTAACTCACCCAAGGAAACATACCTCACCATGAGATGTCTTGTTAGGCGTCTTTGA
This sequence comes from Marmota flaviventris, assembly GCF_047511675.1. NCBI lineage: Eukaryota > Metazoa > Chordata > Mammalia > Rodentia > Sciuridae > Marmota > Marmota flaviventris. The sequence continues at coordinate 25,723,323 of NC_092501.1, forward strand.
ACTATACATAGTGACCCTCCTCAATATTTAGATTCAGGGGCTGGGGCTGGGGCTGAGTGGCAGAGCACTTGCCTAGCATGTGTGAGGCACTGGGTTTGATCCTTGGCAGCGCATACCAAAAAATAAAATAAAATAAAGGCATGCTGTCTATCTACAATTACAAAAAAAAAAAAAAAAAAGATCTAGATTCAAATCCCAGTTCTAGTATAATCATAGCAAATAAACTTCTCTAAGCCTTAGTTTTTGCATCTATAAAATATGAAAAAATCCCAGCCCTACCTCAAAGGTTTACTTAAGAATTATATAAAAGAAGGTGTCCAAAACATTTAGGTAAGAAAAACTAAGGAAATTTTTGAGAAGGTTAAGTACTGAAAGAGTACTTATTCTGTATATTAAAATGTTTAATGAGACGACAACAACAAAAGTAAAAGCTAACATTATAAAACTCTTAAAAGAAAACGGGTGCAAATTTTATACCAGGGTTTTTCAACCTTGGCACTAATGATTGAGTCAGAATTCTTTGCTGTGTGAGCTGTGCTGTGCATTGTAAGATATTTAGCAACTTCCCTCCTGATCTCCACCTACTAGATATATCAGCATTATGTCTCTTTCTCTGACTTATGACAATCAAAAATGTCTCCAAATATTGCCATGTTGCCTCTCCAGGGAAATCACCCAGTTGAGATTCAGTTTTAAAGTGATGCTGCTTAACCTCCTCTCTTCTAAAATTACCAATGTCTATTACTAATGAGTAGTTACTTGCTTAGTAAATAAATTCTAAGAACTCTTCAGAAATATTAAATATTCCATAATCCATCATTTTTGGAATGATCACAAACTCTAATTGTTAATAACCCCATTTTAAAAGTACTTAGTCCAACTTCCTCCATTAGAAGGTCACAGATCAGCATATTTTTATTATTTTTAGTATGGCTTTTTTGGGGGACAATGAGTACTAGGGATTGAACTCAGGGGCACTGGACCACTGAGCCATATCCCCAGCCCTATTTTGTATTTTATTTAGAGTCAGGATCTCACTGAGTTGCTTAGCACCTAGCTTTTGCTGAAGCTGGCTCACGATCCTCCTGCCTCAACCTCCCCAGCTGCCAGGATTCACAGGCATGTGCCATGGCACCTGGCTGGCATTTTTTTGTTAACAACTTTACTGAGATATGATTCACATACCAAAAAATTCACCCCTTTGAAGTGTACAATTCAGTATTTTTCAGTATATTCAGATTGGTACAACCAAGTGTTATGACTGTTAAAAATACTGATCCTGGGCTGGGGATGTGGCTTAAGCGATAGCACGCTCGCCTGGCATGCCTGCGGCCCGGGTTCGATCCTCAGCACCACATACAAACAAAGATGTTGTGTCCACCGAAAACTAAAAAAAAATAAAAATAAATATTAAAAAATTCTCTCTCTCTTTCTCTCTAAAAAAAAAAAAAAAAAATACTGATCCTTTTATATTTTAAACCAGTGTCCTAACTATTTACTCTTGGCCTAAACAACAGGGAACTAAAAACCAAAGCCAAAGTCAAACAACAAGTTAGTCTCTTTGGCATTGTGAAGCTTCTCATAGCTATCAATGTATCAATTCCTTATGCTAAGACAAGCTATGAAAGAAGCAAACTGAATGAGATTTGCTTGAAATTTAGTGTCATTGCTGAAAAGAAATTAGGAAAATCTAAAGTCATTCCTAAACCACTGGTGGCCATTACTAGGAACTCTAAGCACTCTTTTTCTCCCCCGCTTATTAGCCAAAATGAAAGTAATTCATAGGCTGGTGACAACTAGCAATAGCAAGCATTGTAAGGTCAGAATCTTTTTTTACCATTAATTCAACTTGTTTTGAGATCCTAAACAAGACAACCATCTGACTTGACAGAAATGCCAAGGTTTTGCTATAGAGTCTCTTTTTCATTGTGAGTACAACTACAATGCCAATGCAACCTTAACTTTTTTTTTTTTTAAGCTCTTTAATAATACCTGCCCTACTGCTGTCACTATCTAATCCAGAGACTGTGGCTGGCAGGAAGAAATGGTTCTGGAAGCCACATCTGTTATACAGACTAGCTACCATCTTCCAAGTATTAGAACTACTTCCAGCTCCTTTTTTGATCAGTTTGTTCAATCCAAATTTGAAGATCAAATCTGAAGCCAGTGAAAGAAGCTGCAGCTTCCGAGACCAAAGCTATTTTGTTGAAGAATACTATCAAGAGAATTGTATATCCAGCCAGACAAGAAGCCAGCTGCAAGATACTTCAGAAATACAAAACCTAATCTTCCCCTACCTTCCAGAAGAACTCAAGGCTCTTGCCAAATCATGTGAAACACACTCCTTCTGACTCATGATTACTCATTTTTCACAATTGTTTACTGACTGTACCCATCTGATAGTGTGAAAGTTTATTCCATTTTCCTTTCCATGAATGTCACTATATTAAATGCCATATCATTAATAATGTTAAAAAGAACAATAAAAATAATAATCATTTAGTCATTATGTACTACATATACTAGATAGGGACTGTGATTAACACTCTACTTGCATTATCTTATTTTTAATTTTCACAATTGAGAATGACCTTATGACCTTATGAGAAAGGTTTTATTACTGCCCCTGACCTTTTACATTTATTTTTAAACTTAACATATAGCAAATTGATTTGGGGGAGGATGGGGTGGATTTTCTGAGACTTAACACATGTAGCATCCTATAACCATCACCAAAATAAAGATATATAACAGTTACATCACCTCAAAAATCACCTCATCCTGCCCCCATGGTATTCATGTCCTTTCCCCACCTCTAACCCATGGCAATTATGCTCTGTTCCTTGTCTATATAATTGTGTCTTTTCCAGAATGTCATATGACTGAAATCATTCACTTGGTATAATGGCTTTGAAATCCATTCAAGCTGGTAGATGCATCAATAATTCATTCCTTCTTATTGATAAGTAGTATCCCACACTGTTTCTGTTTTATAAATAAGGTACCCAAGGCTCAGAAATGTTAAATAACCCGCTTGAGGCTATCTATATGAGGCCAATATTTAAAATCAGGCTCTTCATGGCTCTAGAACCTATACTCTTAACCACAATACCACATTAGCCTAGACTTCAGAAGAGAGGAACAGCAATCTATGATTCTGATTGAAACATTAAGGAATTTTCTAGAACAACAGTACAAATGAGTTTTTTATTTACCAAGAATAAGGCTAAGAAATATTTGTCAAGATTTCTAGCAATGATTTCAAACTCTGAAAGGAAGTATGATATGGAGTAAGAGCAGGAGCTATAATCAGTGAAATGAGACTGCATTTATAATCCCAGTCTGCCACTTATTAAGAATGTTACCTTACACAAGTTCTTCAGTGGAACCTGTTTCTTCTATAAAATGTTGGTATATTATCTTGAAATGTTCTTGGAAGGAACAAATGAGATGATATACATGAAGTTCCTAACACACAATATTATTACTACCAAAACTAAACAGAACCAAAACTCTTGCCAAACAAATATCTATAGAATATACAAATCAGTATTTAGGAAGCTCTAAAAGATGTTAGAAGGCACAGTTCCTTCCTACAAGGAGTGTATATTTTAGCTAAAAGACATACACTTTCCTAAAATTAGAATCAATGCTGTATAGAATATGATGCTAAACTGCCAGATCCATAACAAAATAAACTCACAATTACTTTTAGTCAATAGCTTTAACTTTCCATTTAATTTTTTAAATATTTTTTTATTTGTAGATGGATACAATACCTTCATTTTATTTATTTTTATGTGGTGCCAGGGATCAAACCCAGCACTCTACCACTGAGCCACAACCCCAGCCCCTCTATTTAATTAAAAAGAAAGAAAGAAAAAAGAAATCAAAGTGAATGGTGGTGCATGCCTGTAACCCCAGCAGTTCAGAGGCTGAGCCAGTCTCAGCAACTCAGCAAAACCCTATCTCAAAATTAAAAATTAAAAAGAGCTGCAGCTCAGTGATTAAGCACCTTTAGAGTCAATCCCTGATACCAAAAAATAAAAAAATCATGATTCAGGTGTGAAACCCACCCTTTTCTAGTCTAAAACATTTCCTTAGCACAAATAAAGACAAAACCTTTACTACTAGTCAACTTCAAAAATAAATTTTTTTGTCAGGGGGTTTCTGGGAATTGAACCCAGGGGCACTAACTACTGAGCCACCTTGAGATAGGACCTCATTAAATTGCTGTGGCTAGCCTCAGCAATCCTCCTGCCTCAACCTCCCAAATTGCTGGGATTATAGGTATGTACCACCACACCTGACAAAAGTGTATTTTTAAACTACTGGTGTCAATTTGTTCATTCCAGGAACCTGTCTCAATTTCAAGATTATTAAGCATTGGGGTTGTGTGGCTCAGTGGTGGAGCATTTGCCTGGCACATGTGAGGCCCTGGGTTCAATCCTCAGCACCACATAAAAATAAATAAATAAAGTACAGGTATTGTATCCAACTACAACTAAAAACTAAATATTTTTTTAAAGATTATTAAAATAAATGTTAATAATATTTGATAATTAAATCAAATGTTTTAATAATTTTGATTTCTGAGAGGGAAAAACATACATAATAGAACTTACCTCTGTGCCACTTGATGGTTTATGAAATTTTGGGGTTCTATAAGAAAACAGGGTATACTTCAAAAGGTTATAAAAGTCCAAAAGAACTCAAGGTCTTTGCTCAAAGGAATTTAGTAAGATCATTTTTTTTCTCCTGTTTGCTCGAGTGGTAAAAATACATGAATAACTAGGAGTAGGGAAGGAAGGTAACGAAGAGGAGAATAAGTTGGAATGGTAAAGACTATTCAAATCTATCTGTAAAGTCATCCTACTTTCTTCTGGTGTTTTCTATAAATCTTCTCCCTTCAACTGATGTTTACTGTGTGAATCTTTGCCAGTACAGAAATAACTCTTTGAAATCCAGCTCTGGTTTATTAGGCTTTTAAATTTAGCATGCAAATAAAACATACATAAAATTAGACTGCCCAAATTTTTACTTCTTGATTTGACCTGGGAACAAAACCTAGTAATGGCTGTGGAACAAAGCAGCTTACCAAGGCTCTACTGTAACTACTTAGCAACCATTCTTCACAGATGGCAAGTCTGTACATCTATGCTGCTCAGTTAGTATCTAGAATTGGATAAAAAGAGTTCAAACTTTAAAATAAATGTTGAAGTTCACACACAAAATAGTGGCAATGATTAAAAAATTCCAAATGTTACATGATAAACTAAATAATCTTGAGCATGATGAATATTTATATCATACTGTTTCTATCATAAAACTTGTGATTGAGAAGAATTTTTTTTTGTATTTAAAACTTCAGATAATTCATTAAATGCAGATAAAATGAGGGTCAAAGACTGTTTAACATATTTGTGGGAAAGTAAGTTGTGCTATATTCTAAATGGGAAAAAAGAAAACAAGTTTTCATTTTCTACCTTGTACCTCTAATATATGTGTATATTGGTTTGTGTGCTTATTTTGCAACTTAACATACAAAATGAATTTCATAAGTATAGATGCAAAGTCTATTTATCTACCTTCCTATCTATCTTTGTCTATCTATTGATCATATATCCTATTATAATGAATTCCCATATAATAAAAATTATTTTTGCTACAAAAAAAAAAAATAGTGGCAATGAACTATCACTTGGGGACCAAACAGAACCAAGGGGTTCATTTTTCCAGTCCTTCGTCAGCTTAAGCTTTATGCTTATAACTTGTCTAAGCTCTACAATTCTTTCCCATCCAAAGAAATATAACCATCCGTAGGCCTGGATTTCTACCAGACTTTAAGGCTGAACCACTTATCCCTATCATCTTACAGAAAGGGAGAAGCCAAATCTCTAGCCAACATTCTAAAAAACAAATAGCTAAAGTTCGAAAACTGCCAAGCAAAAATATACCCCTTTTCCTCATTTAAGTTGGTTGGGCAATTTTCTCATAAGCAACAGCAATGAATAGGAAAACAGGAGACCTAAATTCTAGTATTTTCAACTAATAAGCTAAGTGATATTGACGAAATCATGACCTGGTTTTACTTTCTTTTGTAAGACAAGCTGGCTAGAACAGACTCATTAATTACAAATGAAAGGTCAGCCTAAAAGTTTGTGATGGTCCATAGATGTGCTTTATAACTGAAACATATATTTTTAAATGAATCACTAAAGGATACGTATCCCTTAGAATCAGAAGTGTTTTAGATTTTTTTCAGATTTTGGAATATTTGCACATGCATGCTGACATACATTAAGAATGCAACCCAAGTCTAAATACAAAATTGATTTGTTTCATATATACCTTGTATATAGCCTAAAGGTAATTTTATACAATATTTTTAGTAATTTTGTGGTTTTTAAAAAAAATCATTTAATTTTTTTTTTAGTTGTAGATGGACACAATGCCTTTATTTTATTTATTTATTTTTTATGTGATGCTGAGGATTGAACCCAGTGCCTCACACATACTAGGCAAGCGTTTAACCACTGAGCCACAACCCCAGTCCCAATTTTCTGAGTTTTGATGGCAACCTATCACATGAAGTCAGGCGTGGAATATTTCCTACTTGTGGCATCATGTGGCTCAAAAATTTTTGGATTTTCAAGCATTTTGGGTTTCAGGTTTTCTCATTAGGGATGCTTAATTTGTATCCACTACTTAATATAAATATTTATGCTGGGCGCAGTGGGGTAGCCTATAATCCTAAATCGGCAGGCTGAGGCAGGATTCCAGGTGTGAGCCCAACCCAGGCAACTTAGTAGACCCTGTCTCACAATAAAACAGAAAGGTCTGGGAATGTAGCTCATTGATAGAGTGCTTGTCCAACATGTACAAGGACCTAGATACAATCCCCAGCACTACACATGCACATAAAAGAATATATTTAATTGAGTATGCTGATAAACTTAATAGAACACACTAAATTAATAAACATTTATGATAACAAATACGTATTTATTAAAGTGAATATACTATTAAGGCTCTAGCAGCAACCCTTAATCCATACAGCTAATAGAACTAACTGCCTTTGTTCTAGCCTGACCTGAATTCTTTTTCTCCTTATTTTAACACTCATCTCCAAGGAGACGAGGTTTTGAACCATACAATTCTTTGATTGACTGATTAGGGTATGGAGAAATTAACCTAGGGGCACTGAAGAATCCCCAGCCCTTTTTACTTTTTATGTTGAATGAGGATCTCCCAAGTTGCTGAGAATGACCTTGAACTTACAATCCCCCTGCCTCATCCTCCCAAACTGTTAGTTTTATAGGTGTATACCACCATGCCCAGCTATAATTATTTTTTAAAACAATTGTTATGAAGATTTTCAAAATTATATAAAAGTAAATAGACTAACAAACTCCCAAGTACCCAAACCCAACCTCAATAATTAGCAACTCAGGGCTAACCTGAAGTCTCTTACAGTCCTAAGATAATTTGATTCTTGTAAACATTAACAGAGAAACAAAAAAACTCAACTAGATTGTGTTTAAGGTGAGGAAAAAAAAAAAGAAGTAGAAATACAAGGTTGTTAACTAGAAATAGAGAAATAAATTCCAAAAGAATCTACTAAAGGAGATGAAAGGTATTGCCCCTAGGAGCAGATGACAGAAAGGGTAGGTGTTGGGGACTGCTATTCCACATTCTTGAGCTTATCTCACAAGATTGTTTTGAGGCTTAACTGATATATTTTAGTTATACATGGGCACAATATCTTTATTTTGTTTATTTATTTTTATGTGGTGCTGAGGATCGAACCCAGGGTTTCACACGAGAGAGGCAAGCACTCTACCGCTGAGCCACAAACCCAGCCCTTAACTGATATATATTAATGCAAAAAATGTAAGACTTTTTTCTGTTGTTTTATTTTGTTTTTTGGCACTAAGGATTAAACTGAGGGACCCACCACTGAGTGACATTTCCCAGCTCTTTTTATTTTGAGACAGGGCCTTGCTAAGTTACTGAGGCTACCCTTGAACTTGTAATCCTCCTGTCTCAGTTTCCTGAGTCTCTGGGATCACGGGCCAACGTGACTGACTGTAAGATTTTTTTTTTTTTTAAGAGAGAGAGAGACAGAGAGAGAATTTTAATACTTATTTTTTTAGTTATCGGTGGACACAACATCTTTGTTTGTATGTGGTGCTGAGGATTGAACCCGGGCCTCACGCATGCCAGGCGAGCGCGCTACCGCTTGAGCCACATCCCCAGCCCAAGATATTTTAATGAAAAAAAGGTTAGACCAAAATAGATGAGGTTCACTTGACATTTGTGCAAAATTAATCAATTTTAAGAATTACTGAAATTTTTAAGAGATCCAAAAACCTTGGAATTATTCACTTGAAAGTAAATGACCATTACAAGACATTATATAATAAATTTATAGCAGAGTTTATTTGAAAACTGGCTTAATTGAACAACCAAAAGACAAAGGGGATTGTAAAGTAGACTATCTTAAAAGGTACAGAAGCAAATATTGTATATATTCTCCTCTTTAAATTGTATTCTGTAATATTCCAACATTGAATTTTCATTACAAGTAAATATTACTTGTAATGAAATATTAGGAAATATTAGGAACTAGGGCTTAGAAAAAATTCTAGGATGATGGGTATATAACTCTGCATAGAGTCCAATGATAATGACCATGGTAGCCTATAATAGAGGTAAAACAGGATCTTTGTCAATGGTGAGAAAGACAATTACTAAGTCACTACCTCTTCTTTCATATGATCAATCCATTCACAGCAATGGTACCATGGTGAAGGAATAAAGACAAGACCTTTCATTGTTTAGAATTCTACTTTCTTATTTAGGAATCTAAGAAATTATTTCTAGGGCTGGGCCTGTAGCTCAGTGGTAGAATGCTTGCCTCGCATTTGTGAGGCCCTGGGTTTGATCCTCAGCACCACATAAAAATAAATATATTTAAAAATGGGATATTTATCTTTAAAAAAAAAAGAAAAGAAATAAATTATTTCTAATTAGTTTTTTTCCCCCTAGTTAAAACAAGTTCTTACACCCAACAAGAGGCTGAACTGATAAGTATCAGCTCTTTTCACTTTCCTGAGGGCTGAAAGAGTAACATTTTCTCTTGAAGTCCTAATGGCCCTTCTCCATGGTCAACTAGAAAATAACTTGGAGAAGACAATAAAAGTGATCTAATTCCTATTTCAAAGTACAAAGCTAGATCTTAGGGTATTTATAGATATGGTGTCACTCTTGTCCTCATCTCCCCTCCTTACATCTTAGATTCCTACTCTCCACAAACACTGCTGCTCCCAAGCACACTCTTGAGCCAAAGGCTCATTCAGGAACTCTCATTTCTACACTTCAAGCACCAATAAACTAGTTGATGCATAAGCAACTTTCTGTAAGGATCAAAGATACCTAAGATGAAACTAGCCCAAAATAATATGAAAAAGATTAAAAAAGATGCTGGCAATAAATATGAAAAGACAAAAAGAATTATCTAAATATAAAAGGATTTGATACAAACCTGAGAGAATACTATTCAGTTTCTGTCAAATATGTAGCAAAAGAGAACAGATAATGAAAAGCCCCAACAGTAAAACACTTGAGAAAATGCTAGTAATTAAAGCAAAACAAATTGTAAAGGCATCATGTTGTCTATTAAATTAGCAAAGATAAATATGTTATAAAATTCAATTCAGGATGTAGCACAGCTATAAGATGTAGTCACCCTACTAATGGTACAATTATTCATTTAAAAAATTAAAAATAAAAACAATGTTACAGAACAAATTAAAAATTAAAGAATAGCCAACATATGGCATTCTAATTCAATATATTTTTATATTATCATTAAAGGTGATAAATATATCAGTATATGCATGGTAAATTTTGTGTGAAATTATGTTAAATGATAAAAATAATGGGCTGGGGATGTGGCTCAAGCAGTAGTGCGCTCGCCTGGCATGCATGTGGCCGGGCTTCGATCCTCAGCACCACATACAAACAAAGATGTTGTGTCCGCCGAAAACTGAAAAATAAATATTAAAAATAATAATAATAATATGGCTTTTTTGGGGGGGATAACCAGGGATTGAACCTAGGGGTGCTCAACCATAGAGCAACATCCCCAGCCCTTTTTGTATTTTATTTAGAGACAGGGTCTCACTGAGTTGCTTAGAGCCTCACTAAGTTGCTGAGGCTGGCTTTGAACTCATGATCCTCTTGCTTCCGCCTCCTGAGTCATTGGGATTATAGGTGGGCACCAACATGCCTCGCTAATATGGCATATTGATTAAACTATTAAATTATGTCTATACAATGATAAGGATTAGAGGAAGTAAATAGTGATTTTTATGGTACAAATGTTTTTGTCCTTGTTTGCCTGCTGTTACTTTTATTGATTGACTGACTTACTTTTTTTAAAATCTTTTTTTTTTTTTAGTACTGGGGATTGAACCCAGGGCCTTGCGTATGTGAGGCAAATCCTCTGGCATTGAGCTTCATCCCCATCCCTTTTTAAATTTTACTTTGAGACAGGGTCGCACTAAGTTGCTGATGCTGGCCTCAAACTTACAATCCTTCATCAGTCTCCCAAGTAGCTGGGATTATAAGAGTGTGTTATCACACTCGGCTGTTATTTTATTTATAGTTATAGTATGTTACCTTTATTTAGAGTTAGACACAATTTTGGATCCTCTCTGATTCTAAGCCAAAATACAAACAAAAACACCCAGTGGATTTTCTCAGGCATGAATTTTTAGATTAAAAAAAAATGGCCATGAACAGTGGCATTCACCTGAAATTATAGCAATTCAAGAGACTAAGGTAGGAGGATCGCAAGTTAAAGGCCAGCCTTAGCAACTTAGCAAGGTCCTAAGCAACTTAGCAATATCCTGTCTCAATAAAAAATAAAAAGGACTATGGATGTGGCTCGGAGGCACAGTGCCCCTGGGTTCAATCCCTAGGACCCACCCCCAAAACCTTTATTATCTCAGTGAACATCTGAAATTTTCCATTTAATTTCCTGCAAGGCCAGCCTCCAAGAGGACTTCCAATGACTTTGTGTAATCACCTTGCATATGTATCAGGGTTGGTTTTCTGACCAAAACTGTATGGCAAAAGGGGTGGTATGTTACTTCTGAGGCTGGGTGGACAAGAAAGTATAGCTTCGGGGCTGGAGTTAAAGCTCAGTGTACAGTGTGTGCTTAACATGTGTGAGGTACTGGTATTTGATACTCAGCACCACAAAAGATAAAAGAAAAAGTTTGGCTTCTGCTCTCTCTCTCTCTCTCTCTCTCTCTCTCTCATCATTTGCCTCAGAGAACACCAGCTTTCATGTTATCAGAAGCTCTACTGAGAGGCCCATGTTATAAGGACTGAGGCTTCTAACCAATAGCCATGTGAATAAGCTTGGAAATGGATCCTCCAGGTCAGTCAAACATTCAAATAATTAAATCCCTGGTTGATACCTTGAGAAACACTAAGCCAAAAAAGATACTAGCTAATCAGCACCCAGATTCATGACCATCAGAAACTGAAACATAAAAAAAAAAAAAATTTAGGCTCCCATGCCTTGTGATAATTTGTTATACAGAAATAGATAACATGAAAACATAATATCAGACTAAGGAAGTTTGTTGGGGAAACTATAAGATAATATCATGATTTCATCTGCTGGATAAGAAAATTATCATCAAATTATAAGTGGTAAAGCTGGGGTTGTGGCGCAGCGGTAGCACACTTGCCTATGCGTGAGGCACTGGGTTCGATTCTTAGCACCACATAAAAATAAAGGTCCATCAACAACTAAAAAAAAATATACTAAAAAAAATTATAAGTGGTCTATTGCCTAAGACAGCACTAAAAGCTAAAGAAGAGTCTTCACTAGAGGGAATAAAATGTCCATCTCTTCCAACACTAATCTAAGGACTGTTACAGTTAAAATGGCCCCATCAGAAAAGTCCAGCACAGTCCCCTTTCAATAGTTTTATTACCTATCCTGCAGCCTAAATGTGGGGTTAAAGTAGGTTTCCTATACAAGGAAGCCACTGTGAGGGTGTTATCTCAGAGCAATCAAGGGTTAAAGTTGAAGCAGCAAATTTATCCCTAGAGATATATGCCTGGCACTAAGCTGAGATTCACAAGATTCTCCCTGAGTTTTCCTTACCTCTAAATGCTGGGATAACTGATGCTCACTGAATTCCGATATTTGTATGAATAAAAATGAAGGGATTTAGCAAATCTTGTTCCTGCACACAGTTGTCAAAAAAAATCTGACCTTTACAACAGGAAAAAGAGGGGGGATTTAAAGATTTAAAGAAGAGGCAGTGACTGTCTGATGTATAACAAACCTTTGAAAAATTATGAAGCAGTGAAAATCCCCTACAGGTCCCGACAAAATGTGTCCAATTTGCATTCCAGCAAAGCTTTCTATACATACCAGTTGTCTCCTATGTGTACTTCCAGGCAAATAAATCCTGGGGAATAATCCCACTGGGACCTAAGTCTGATCTCTGATATATTACTGCTACATAACTCTAGACCTTCCTTCACAAACTGCCTTTTTGGTTCCAAATAACTAAATCAAAGTCATCCCGATAAGCTTTGAAAACAGGGAATGTGAGGAGTGGTTTAATGAATGTTACAACTCAACCTATTATAGACCATGGTATATTATGGGAAGAGGGAAAAAAAAAAAAAAAAAAAAAAACTCATGCTTTTACATCCCCAAATCTCTCAAGACCAAATCCAGACATACCTGTCATTCATCACACCTGACAATAAAGCCTTATTCAAAGTATGACTCTGTTTGATCAAATGGTTAGGACGCATTTACAAACCCAACACCAGTATGTATTGGTGGGTAGAGGGGTACAGTAAGATTATTTTTGTTTATTTTGAAACTTGTTTAAACTTAATTTTTAAAAAGGTAATCAATGGTAGCAATAACACAGAAATGTATTCTGATTTATAATATTTCAAGGAAAAAATAGAGCAAACACATTAAATAGCAAAAAATAATTTTTCTAAAAGTTAGAAGAATAGCTCAACATATAAATGAGAGAAAACAGTGTCAAGAAGAAAAATGGAGGGGCTGGGGTCATAGATCAATGGTAGAGCACTTGCCTAGCATGTGCAAGGCACTGGGTTTGATTCTTAGCACCACAAATGAATAAAATAAAATACAGGTCCATTGAGAACTAATTTTATATATATATATGAAGAAAAATGGAAAGCTAGATTTCTAGAGAAAACTGAGAGAACTAGAAATTTCAATGCCTAAGATTCCTGCTTCAGCTTTCTTCTTCCACAAAACAAAATAATTTTCATAAGAGAAAAATAAATTTAGAGAAGACACACCAAAACATTAATCATAGTGACTACTATTAGACAAATCACAAACATATAGATTCAACAAATAGAAATTGGTGAACTAAAAAAGAGAAGGGTGGGCTGGGATTATAGCTCAGTGGTAGAGCATGTATATTATACGAATAAGGCCCTGGATTCAATCTCTGACACTACAAAACAGATAAGTAAATAAGTAAGTAGTGGAGTAACAACTGAAATCAATTTATATAGTACCTTAAAAAGAACTAATCACTTATCAGGAATTAGAGCAATCCCCTCTTCTGAAGGTATTCCACAAACAGGTAAATAAACTAGCAATCTGTAAGCAAACTGAGCCTCCTGTATAGTCAGCAAGACCAGCCCATTGCCTAATCCAGGATTCTGATGGCAGATGAACACAGAAATGCTATCTTCTCCCAAGATCCAAAGTAACTAACACTTTTTTGTTATTGTTATTAAGTCATATTTCAATCCTGTCTAGGCACCCAGAATAAGCTATTGTCACTATGTTTGAGGAAATTTTTGGAAGAAAGACATTATTTTGCACAGAAGTTAAAACCTCAGTACCTTATTTAACTCAGAAGAACCATCCAGTTACTTCAAGAGAAGCATGCCAGGAAATGCATAAGAACCAGAAAGAAGCCAGGTACAGAGGTACATGCCTGTAATCTCAGCTGCTCAGGAGGTTGAGACAGGAGGATTGTAAATTCAAGGCCAGCCTCACAAATTTAGTGAGGCCCTACACAACTCAGTGAGACTCTGTCTCAAAATTTAAAAAAAAAAAATTTTTTTAAAGGGCTGAGGATGTAGCTCAATGATTAAGTATCACCAGGTTAAATCCCATGTACCAAAAACAAACAAACAAACAAAACTCTATTATCAAAGTCCTAATCAGTCTCAAAAACTTTTGGAGCTTTAAAAAACAAAAGCAAGAGGCTAAGATTGTGGCTCAGTGGTAGAGCGCTCATCTAGCACATGCGTGGCCCTGGGTTCGATCCTCAGCACCACATAAAAATAAATAAATAAAATAAAGGTATTGTGTCCAACTACTTCTAAAAAAACAAATATTAAAACAAACAAAAAAACAAGGGCTGGAGTTGTAGCTCAGTGGTAGAGCGCTTGCCTGGCATGCGTGAAGCCCTGGGTTCAAACCTCAGCACCACATATAAAAGATCCATTTACAACTAAAAATATTTTTTAAAATGGCCTCTGTTGTTAAAAAAAAAAAAAAAGCAAAACAAACAAACAAAAAAAGTGTTGATGAGGATGTAGAAAAAATGAAAACCCTTGTGCACCGGTTTATGAAAATATAAAAGTAGTTCAGCTGCCAAGAAACCCATTTCACAATTCCTCAAAAAGTTAAACACAGAATTACCATATGGTGGGCTAGGGATATAGCTCAACTGGTAGAGAGCTTGCCTTGCATGCAGCACAGGGCAATGGGTTCAATCCCCAGCACCACAAAAAAAAAAAAAAAAAGAATTACCATGGGGCCCAGGAATTCCATTCCTAAGTATACATTCAGAAGAACTGATATATATATACAGATAAACGCATTACTAGCCAAAAGGTGGAAGCGATCTAAATGTCCTTCAGTGGATGAATGGATAAACAAATTCTGATAACACATACAATGGAATATTATTCAGCCATAAAAGGAATGACAGATTTATTCATGCTTTAGCATGGATAAATCTCAAAGAGTGAAGTGAAAGAAGTCAGACACAAAAAGCACATTATTACATGATTACAATGAAATGAAATATCCAGAACAGGTAAATCAATAAAAAGAGAAATGCAGATTGTTGTTACCAGCCATCGGAGCAGGGGAAACCCAGGACTACTTGCTTAATCAGTACAGGATTAAAAATCGGTACAGGGTTGGGATTGTGGCTCAACAGTAGAGCGCTCACCTAGCACGGGCAGGACCTGGGTTCGATTCTCAATGCCACAAAAAAAAAAAAAATAAAAGGCATTGTGTTGTGTCCATCTACACCTAAAAAATAAATTTAAAAAAAATGGGTACAGGATTTCCTTTTGGGATAATGAAAATGTTTTGGAACCAGACAGAGGTAATGGTTGTACAACTTTGTAAATGTATTAAATGCTACTAAGCTGTTCACTTTTAAATGGTTAATCTTATGTTATATAAATTTCACCTCAATTTTTTAAAAAAGTTTTGAAAATTAAAAATTCTCTTATCTCTAATTTGACTTTATTTTTCTTTTTTTTAACATTTATTATATTTTTAGGTGTAGATGGACACAACACAATGCCTTTATTTTTATGTGGTGCTGAGGATTGGACCCGGGTCCCGCCTGTGAAAGGTGAGCGCTCTAACACTGAGCCACAATCCCAGCCCTTGACTTTATTTTTCTAAAGCACTTTAATGGAATATAAGCTTCCCTTCTGGGAAACTATGAGCAAGTTCTAGTTAAAGCCCATGGTGTTTCCTCTGCAGCCTTTTTTTTTTTTTTTATGACTATTTTATTTGTTTATTTTTATGTGGTGCTGAGGATTAAACCCAGTGTCTCACACATGCTAGGTGAGCACTCTACAACTAAGTCACAACCACAGCCCTCCTCTGTAGCTTTTATATAGAGTCACCTCAGTCTATGGCGCAGTCACTTTGAATTCTTGCAAAAGTGAAATATACCTGGGTAGCCTTCTACTTAATAAATTGGTTGCCACAAGGAATGTCAGTGGGCCTTTTGTCTGTATTCTGACTACAGGCTTACTGAAACTTAGCTTCTTCAGTCAGCTACAAACTCCTGCTTGGACACTCTTACATCTACTGAACCCTCATGAAAATTTCACACGATATGAAACCACAGTAAGGAATTTTCCACTCCTCCATCAGAGCTCAATTCCGAGTTCTCTGAAGAAACAGGTACTTCATTGTCTCCTGTCTTGCATTCTGAACAAGAGATTCTCTCCAATGCATTTCTTCTATCAAAGACAGCTAAAATCTCACCAATGGATGTGATTTTCTCAAAGAGGCACTTTGAATACTCATTTTTTGTTTGTTTGTTTGTTTGTTTTTTGTGGTGCTGGGGACTGAACCCAGGGCCTTGTACATATGAGGCAAGTACT
This sequence comes from Marmota flaviventris, assembly GCF_047511675.1. Lineage (NCBI taxonomy): Eukaryota > Metazoa > Chordata > Mammalia > Rodentia > Sciuridae > Marmota > Marmota flaviventris. The sequence continues at coordinate 25,739,790 of NC_092501.1, forward strand.
CTATCAACTCAGTTATACTTCAGCCCCATGTATACTCATTCCTTATACTGTCTCTGTCTTTCACATTTTTCTCTTTCAAACTGTTGAGGCAAAAACATTTTCAGAATTTGAAGTTCATCCTGTGGTGTTTAATACTACAGAAAACTGTTGTCACTTTTGCACTCTTCAATAATATTCCAGCAGAAGGTCTCCGTTACCTGTGCCTTAAGATTCCTATAATTGGTGGCTTATAATTCTTTCCCATCCCCATCCCACTCCATGATGCCATGAAAATTCACAATACACAAGCTTTTTGAAATTCTTATTGTTTTTGATATTAATATTTCCACAGCTTCCTTTTGGGAAAAAGTAAGGCCTTTTCCAGCTTCAGTTAACCAAAGAGGGCAAAAGTCACTATCAAAGGGTCCCAAACCTACCTCTTTGCTCACAATTCTATATAATAAAAGCATAAAATGAGAACTACCCCCTTTCTCATTAACTTAAAAAATAAACTACTCTAATAAAAAGTGATTGTTAATGATATCAATAAATACTTACTTTCTATCAGCTTAAATAAGATCACTTTACCTATTAGGATCCAGGTACTATCTTTACATCTCTAGGCAATATGTGCTATTCCCTCCCTTAAGATCTGATGATGCAGGCGCTGGGCTGTAGCTCAGTGGTGGAGCACTTGCGTAGCATGTGTGAGGTAGTGGGTTCGGTCCTTAGTACCACATAAAAATAAACAAAATAAAGGCACCTTTTCCATCTACAACTACAAAAAAAAAAAAAAAAAGACCTAATGGTTTATGCTTTGGCCACATTGGATGACATGTGTGATCTCTTTGCCCCGCCCCCCCAGTCCAGGAAACTATTAAGGAGCACCCCCACCAATAGTGATCCTAATTGACCATCTCCCAGAAAGTTCAACATAAACAGACCAGGTTGTCCCTTCACATTCTTGCAATCTCTTTCCATTTCCCCAGGGGTCCACTAAAGATCATTCCTTTACCGTAGAGCTAGGCAGTGAAATAGATACCTCTGAGGGAGAGAGGAAGCCTGACTATTGCTTATGGTATCATGATCCCTCAGGTGTAAAGGAGGAAGATGCCTCCTCAGGTAATGACAGTGGCATCTGTATGAGCCCAGAGTACTACCTGGGCTCTCTCCAGCATAGCCCTTCTACCTCCAGAGGCTCTCCTAATGTCAGCCTGCCATCTCCAGGTGTCCCTTGTGGCTCTAACCACCCCAAACCTTATGATCCTCCTAAAGTTAAGAGGGTAATACCAAAAGTAAATGGCGAGAAGCTGGATAAAAAGTTGAAAAAAAATGGAGCAAAATAAGACAGCAGGCACCAGGTACTGCCAGAAGAAGAGAGCAGAACAGGAGGCTCTCACTGGTGAATGTAAAGAACTAAAAAAGAACGTGGGGCTAGGTTTGTGGCTCAGTGGTAGAGCGCTTGCCTAACATGTGTGAGGCACTGGGTTCGATTCTCAGCACCACATATAATTAAATAAATAAAATAAAGGTCCATCAACAACTAATAAAATATTGGAGAAGAAGAAGAAGAAGAGGAGGAGGAGGAGGAACAACAACAACAAGGCTCTGAAAGAGAAGGCAGAGTCTCTGGCCAAGGGTTTCCAGTATCTGAAAGATTTGATAGAAGAGGTCCACAATGCAAGGGGGGGCGGGGAAGAGTCCCTCAGTGGGGTAGTAAGGAGTGCTGTTTGCTTGTACTTAGGTGTCTCATGCTGAAGCTGTGTTATAACAAATTATTTTGTAGTAAAAGTAAAAAAAAAAAAAAAAAATCTGATTGCACCTCCACAGTTTCCACCGCACTGAGATAATTATTTGACAGTAAGATCATTAGTAACATACCACTTTACCTCTCTTCCCCTTTTCCCCTCACTTATCCCTCTGCATAGGACACTCTGTACTAGTACTTGCCAGGTCTTGCTGGATTTTTAATTTTTCTTCTCTCAGCACTGCAATTCTGTGAATCTCCTGACCCCAAGCCAGAACTTCAGCCTGTCTAATTAGACACTGGAACTGAAAACTTCACATTCCTTATTCTCACCTAGTTATTTCCACACATGCTAGAACAACCTGGTTGTATTAATATATATGTTATGCTCTTGACAAACCTTCCTATTGAATCTCGTGCTCAACAACAGGGACCAAAGGCAGTCTAAATTCTGCTGCCAGAGAACAGGTCTTCTGGATAACCAGCCTAGGATTTTCTATGATCACCTCGTTAGACATAGCAGAATCACCAAGAAAAAGGGTTCCCCCCCAGATTTGTGATTAAAATAATATCGTTAATTTGTACCAAGTAGCAAAAGGGTCCAGGAAAAAGCTATATTGATGTCTCTTGTTCTTCTGCAAATAGCTCACCTGAAGGTTAGTGCTAATTCTGTGCTCATCCACATAAAAAAACAACATAAGTTACCTCATCACTTTTTCCCAAGTCATAATCACATTGTAATAGAAAATTTTACTGGGGCTGGGGATATAGAGTGCTTGCCTCAGACGTACAAGGCCCTGGGTTCAATCCCCAGCACCACCAAAAAAAAAGAAAAGAAAATTTTACTGAAAATGCTATTAACCTCCCTGGTGCCTGAGTTTTATCTATAAAAGGAAAACATATGGGGCTGGGGCTGTAGCTCAGTGGCAGAGCGCTTGCCTAGCATGTGTGAGGCACTGGATTCAATCCTCAGCACCACATAAAAATTAACAAATAAAATAAAGGCATTCATTCTGTCCATCTACAAATACAAAAAAAAAAATTTTTAAAAAGGAAAATGTAATCTATTTGGTAGATATTATGAAACTTAAATGATAAAAACACAGGCAAACTATCATAACCAAGAAGAACCTAAAAAGACATGACAACTAAATATAATATGATCTGGAACAGAAAAAGGCCATTAGGTTAAAGCCAAGAAAACAGGAATCAAGTATGAACTTTAATTAATAATAACATAGCAAGAAGAGTGAAGCAAGTGGCATCACTATACCAGACCTTAAACTATACTACAGAGCAATAATAACAAAAACAGCATGGTATTGGCACCAAAATATACTTGTGGACCAATGATACAGAAAGAGGAAACAGATACTGACCCACATAATTACAGATATCTTATATTAGACAAAGGTGCCAAAAACATACATGGGAGAAAAGATAGCATCTTCAACAAACAGTGCTAGGAAAACTGGAAATCCATATGCAACAAAATGAAATTAAACCCCTATCTCTCACCATGCACAAAACTCAACTCAAAGTGGATCAAGGACCTGGGTTAAACGAGAGACACTGAACCTATTAGAAGAAAAAGTAGGCCCAAATCTCCATCTTGTCAGATTAGGCCCCAACTTCCTTAATAAGATTCCTCTAGTGCAAGAATTAAAATCAAGAATTAATACATAGGATGAATCCAAACTAAAAAGCTTCTTCCCAGCAAAAGAAACAATCAGGTAAATAGAGAGCCTACAATTTGGGAACAAATGTTTACCACATGCATTTCAGATATAGCACAAATCTCTAGGATACATAAAGAACTCAAAATTGTTAACACCAAAAAAACCCCAAATAACCCTATCAATAAGTGGGCCAAGGAACTGAACAGACACTTCTCAGAAGATGATATACAATCAATCAACAAATATATGAAAAAATATTCATTATCTCTAGCAATTAGAGAAATGCAAATCAAAACTACTCTAAGATTTCATCTCACGCCAGTCAAAATGGCAGCTATTAAGAATACAAACAACAATAAATGTTGGTGAGGATGTGGGAAAAGGCACACTCATACATTGTTGGTGGGACTGAAAATTGATGCAGCCAATATGGAAAGCAGTATGGAGATTCCTTGGAAAGCTGGGAATGGAACCACCATTTGACCCAGCTATCCCACTCCTCCATCTATACCCAAAGGATCTAAAAACAGCATACTACAGGGACACAGCCATATCAATGTTTATAACAGCACAATTCACAATACCTAAACTGTGGAACCAACCTAGATGCCCTTCAGTAGATGAATGGGTAAAGAAAATGTGGTGTATATATACACAATGGAATATTATTCAGCACTAAAAGAGAATAAAATCATGGCATTTGCAGGTAAATGGATGAAGTTGGAGTGCTAAGTGAAGTTAGCCAATCCCCAAAAAAAACAAATGCCAAATGTTTTCTCTGATTTAAGGATGCTGATTCATAATGTGGGTGGTGGGGGGCATGGGAGGATTAGATGAACTCTAGATAGGGCAAAGAAGAGGGAGGGGAAGGGAGGAGGTATGGGGGTAGGAAAGACGGTGGAGTGAGATGGACATCATTACCTTAAGTTCATGTATGAAGACACAAATGGTGTGACTCTATTTTGTGTACAACCAGAGATATGAGAAATTGTGCTCTCTATGTGTGTAATGTGAATTGGAATGCATTCTGCTGTCATATATAACAAATTAAAATTTTAAAAAGGGAAAAAGTTAAAAAACATAGTAAATAAAAAATAGAGGTTAAATTCTAAAAAAAAATAATAATATATCAATATTGTTTCATTAAAGGTAACAAATGTATCAAACTAAGATAAAATGTTAATAATAGGGGAAACTGGGTGTAGGGTATATGGAAACTTTACAACTTTTCTGTAAATCTAAATCTGTTCTAAAACAAGACTATTTAAAAGAATGTTTAAAATACAAAACAATAAATTGTAAAGTTCTAGTCAACTTTAAAATATCATACAATTTATAGGTTTAGTCTTTCATGTAGTGTTAGTACATGCTCAACCATCTTAAGTAGCTGAGATAATAGGGAGAGACTGAAGAGTTAAAATCTGGGGTGGAAAAACTTAGCCCCCAGAAACATCACAGCTGTTTCCTGCCAGTTGGTGCCTCATGTCTGACTTTCAATAGAGCTGATTTTCTTTCTATAATTATTTTTGCCTCTCAACTTATCTATTTTGCCCAAAGAAGAGTTACTTTTTACAAAGAGGCTCTAAGCTAGCAGGTGCTTTAATTTAAGACTGCAGAAAGTAAAATAAAAGGCATGGGTATAGCTATTTCTCAGGTATATTTCCTAAGTGGTCCTAATAAATCTGATTTCTACTCCCAACTTCAAATGTAGAAACAGACAGACATCCAGAGATAGAATTCAACAAGTGTACCCAACCCCGGCCAACTCCTATTCTACCCTGGGAAAAAAAAGAAGAAGAAGAAAGCAAAAGTCCCAGAAGTACAGGAAATTGTTTCTCAGACGAAAGACAACACTTCCTTTCCCAGAACAATCCATCTCCCACACTGACATCCTGCTCCTGCTATATTTACCCAACCCAAATCTGCTGATGATATACTTCCAGCTGCACTTTTGCCACATGGTCCTGTCACTCAGCTGGAGCACTCAGAGGGGAATCTGTCCAGAGGGCAGAGCCTAGAAATCACTACACACTAATCCATGTTTCCTCTACTGCTAGCCTTCAGAGTAAAGTGAGACAAAATACGAAGAGTATTACTCCCTGTTTATTTTGGAAGTGACTGGGGAGACAAGAGGTACTTCATTTCATATAGTTGCTAATTTTGACTGCTCTCATGGTAGCCAGTAGAGGAACCTGAACAATGAAGAGATTGAAATAGGAGGTTAAAAATAACCAGCCAAAAAACATCACTTAATAGCCTCTTCCACCCTAACCCACTAGGATCAGGCTATCAAGTCACCTTATTACAGGGTGAACACTTCAGTTCTGAGTAGATGGATCCAAGGAGTCAAGGATATGACTGTTTCATTCACCCCACTTCATCCTACTTCACAGCACACTCTAATGAAAAGGACAAAGCCCCAACACTGGACTGGGTAAAGGTAAATGCTAGGGTAACTTCAATTTTCCTATTTTAGCAACTCTGTATTCTTGGTCCTTCTCTCCCACCCTGCCCGCAACATCCCAAGTTCTTTTCTTTTGCCCCTTTTGGTTCATTCTTCTGCCTCTCTTTACTTTTCTTTCCCTATTTTTTTCTCTCTCCCTTTCTGTTTTTGAATCATAAGCAAGGCTAGGGCTGTAGCTCAGTGGCAGAGCACTTGCCTAGCACATGTGAGGCAATGAGTTTGATCCTTAGCACCACATAAAAATAAATAAATAAAGTAAAATAATTATTTTAAAAAATCATAAGCAGGGGTTGGGGTTGTGGCTCAGTGGTACAGTGCTCGCTTGGCATGTGTGAGGCACTGGGTTCAACACTCAGCACAACATAAAAAATAAATAAATAAACAAAGGCATTGTGTCCATCTACAATTAAAAAAGAAATCTTTAAAAAAAATCATAAGCAAGATTCCTTTAATAAAATATAACTGATAACTGATAAGGCTTTCATTAGTAATTGTCATATTATTAGCCTAGTCTCCACAGTAATACCAGCAAAGAACTTTAGCCTAAAGACCAATACTTCTTTTTCTCTTTCTTTTCAAAGGAGATTCAGTCACACATATTAATCAGATCCTTCAAAAGAATAAAAAGAAAGTGAAAGCAAAAGGAAAAATGCAGAGAAATAAGAGGGAAGGATAGAAAGGGGTGACAAGAGGAAATGTTTTTCTAACCTTTTTCTTTCTTAAATCTCCTGGACAATGGGCATTTCCAAACTTCATAGATTTTTAAAAACTTAAGTGGAAATTTTTTTTTTTTTTTTTAATTACACATGGACACAATACCTTTATTTTGTTTATTTATTTTTATGTGGTGCTAAGGATCAAACCTAGTGCCTCACATGTTTGAAGCAAGTGCTTTGCCACTGAGCCACAACCCCAACCCTTAAGCGGAAATTCTTTTTTTTTTTTTTTAACATTTATTTTTAGTTGTAGTTGGGCACAATATCTTTAGTTTATTTATTTATTTTTATGTGGTGCTGAGGATCGAACCCAGGGCCTCACTAGGCGAGTGCTCTACTGCTGAGCCACATCCCCAGCCCAAGTGGAAATTCTTAATGAGCCCAATCAAGCTTTTTTTTTTAAATATTTTTTTAGTTTTTTTTTAAATATTGTATCCATCTACTAAAAATTTTTTAAAATATTTTTTAGTAGATGGACACAATACCTTTATTTTATTTATTTATTTTTATGTGGTGCTGAGGATCAAACCCAGTGCCTCACACATGCCAGATAAGTGCGCTACCACTGTGCTACAACCTCAAACCCCAATCAAGCTTTTAAAGTGATTTGGGAATACAATGTGAAATATGATCATGAATTCATAGCCAGTCTCACTTATTAAAAGCAGGGGGAAGAGCCAGGCACAGTAGCACCTGCTTATAATCCTAATAGCTCTGGAGGCTGAGGCAGGAGGATCAAGAGTTAAAAGCCAGCCTCAGCAAATTAGCAAGGAACTAAGCAACTCAGTGAGACTTTGTCTCAAAGTATAAAAGAGGGCTGGGGCTGGGGAGGACTGGGGCTATAGCTCAGTAGGAGAGTGCTTGCCTAGCATGTGTGAGGCACTGGGTTCAACCCTCAGCACTGCTAAAAATAAATAAATAAAATAATACAACTAAAAAAAAATTTTAAAGGTGTGGGGGGAGCTAGGTCTGTTGCTCAGTGGTAGAGCACTCGCCTGGCATGTGTGAGGCCCTAGGTTCGATCCTCAGCACGACATAAAAATAAATAAAATAAAGGTATTGCATCCAACTACAACCAAAAAATTAGTATTAAAAAAAAAAAAAAGGTGGGGGCAGGGGATGTTGCTCAGTGGTTAAGCACCCCTGAGTTCAATCCCCATAACAACAACCAAAAAAGTAGGGGGAGTGTTTATGGTACACCTCAGTAGAGCATGTGCGTAGCATGCTAGAGGCCCTGGGTTCAATCCCCAGCACCACCAAAAATCAGAAGTGGGGGAGAAAAATAAAAGGGAGTCAACTTCACATGACTGTTGTTAGTCTGGCTTAGATGAAAACATTTATGCTGTTGGTTGAGTGGAGAACAAATTCCTGTTGGTAATGTTGCCATAATTACCAAGCCCCAGTTATGACACATTGAACCAATTCTTTTCCAATTTTCAACTCTTTGTAATTACTACATTAAAAACAAAACAAAACAAAACAAAACTGGAATCACCAAAACCATAAAATATAGACATTTAGGATATGAAATTGTCATAGGAAGAGAAACTAACACAAGCAAGCTAGGAAGATAGTTTGGGTCCACACATAAAATCTAATCATTTTTAAAAACAAATATTTTGGGGCTGGGGATATACCTCAGTGGTAGAGCACTGGCCTAGCATATTCCAGGCTCTGGGTTCAATCCCCAGCAACACACATAAACAAACAAATTTGTAAGCAACCATTCAAAATCCGCCATCACTGCAAGCTGAAATTCTTTCAGGCAATACTCAACAATGGATGAAAAACTGGAGGAAGCGGTAATGAAGAATATGGCCTTCATATATTTCCCCATAAATGGCCTATTAATTCCAAGGGGAAATTACATCTGTAAAGAAACCAGCTAATGACCAAGTGATCAATGGATGTGATACCCTGAGAAGGATACAATATCAGTAGTTAGTCTGATTAGTTAGTAGTAGAATGTTCATTCATGCCAGACACACATAACCAGAATTTAATCATGAGGAAACACAAGGCAAACTCAAAATGAGAAACAGAGAGAGACAGAGACAGAGACAGAGAGGGATGGAAGGAGGACACAAGGGGAACATAAGGATGAACCAAAGTGACCTGTAGTTATTAAAAAAAAAAAGTCAATGTCATAAAGGGCAAAGAAAGATTGAAGAACTATTGCAGATTAAAGTAAACTAAAGAAACAAGATAAATGGTGATCCTTGGGGTTGGGAACACTAAAACTTTTATTATTGGACAACTGATAAAACTGGAGTATGAATAGTAAATTATTGTATTAATGTTGAACTTCTTGATGACTATACTTAGATTAATATCCTTGTCCTTAGAAAATATACACTGACATATTAAGGAATAAAAGGTCATGACATATGTAGCCCACTCTCAAATGATTTAGAAAAAATAATTTTAGATATATACATTCTTTGTGTATCATGAGAAAGAGAATAATAAAAACAAATAGCAAATTTGCGACTAAGGATTATAATTAGAATAAATCTTATTAAAATAAAATTTATGTCCTTTATTAAATAAAACTAGGCTTATTTATTAGAAGTACCAAATCAATAATATTCTATTAATCAAATTTCAAATGAAAGGTATAGCCATTTTTAATTTTAAAAAATAGCAAAAGGACATATGGGAGGGGATGGGGTTATAGCTCAGGGGTAGAGTACTTGCCTAGTATGTATGAAGCACTGAGTTTGATCCTCCCTCAGCACCATATAAACAAATAAAATAAAGTTTAAAAAAAATTTTTTTTTAAAAAAAGGACATATGGGAGAATTTTTTTGTAAGCTTAAAATTACTTCCAAATAAAAAATTTGAAAATATTCACCATCAGTTGATCTAATGAAATGTCCTGACACCATTTAGGTAATTGGGGAAATGGGGTTGAACTCACACTCCAGACAGCAATAAACAACCTCTGGTAGAGAAGTAAGCCAACTTTTTCTTCACTTTAGAGCTTCTGGAGGAAGACTATTACCAACATAAATATTTCTCATTCTCTATTTTCCTTTACTATATTCACACAATCCACTTTTGTTGACAACTAAGCCTGTGGCTTATCTAGGATCACTTAGGAACCTGGTAGAATCACCCATTTCCTAAATACAAAACAGTTCTACCAAGGGAAGCTACTGCTTATTTTCTCCCTTATAGAACCTAAAGAATTGAATGAGTTTTTAAAACCCTTGAAATGAGACTGATTAAGATGCTAATCTTGGGCTCACTTGGGAGGATTAATGAGCCCTATTTGGATTCTAATAACAGAAGTCCATTTTCCCTTGACTACTTTCCCTACAACGCTGTCTAGGTAGGCTGAACCAAAAATTGGCATCCTCAGCCAAAGTCACAAAAAGACCAGTGGTCACAAAAATATTTGGCTACAAGCCAGGCGCAGTGGTAACACCTATAATCCCAGCAATTTGGGAGGCTAAGGCAGAAAGGATTCCAAGTTCAAGGACAGCCTTAGAGACTTAATGAGAGAGACTCTATCTCAAAATAAAAAAAATATATATATAAAGGGCTGGGGATGTGGTTCAGTGGTAGAGTACCCCTGGGTTTAATCCCAGTAACATTAAAAAAAAGTATTTGGCTATAATCATTATTAACAATACACCTCAGATGTACACTCACATCAGAAAAAAAGAAGTAAGAGGAAAAGAACTGCACTTTAAATTCAGAACACTATTAACTATCAAGTAAATGACAGGTCACAGGTCTTTCTGTGGAATACAATTATAGTCCAATATCCAATTTCAACTTTCCCTTTTAGGAAGATCTTAATCATTGTTTAATTACTTTACTACCTCATTACCACTTTCTGCCCTTAAAAACCCTAAGAATACCTTTCCTAAGGAAGAGGACATTCTGAGATACCAAGGTTTCCAAGGGCTACCTCTATGTCCTTTCTCTAGGATTCAAAGGAGAAATATATGATGGGATGTTTTACTAATTATGGAGCCAACATTATAAGGGTTTTGGTACTACTTTCCTTACATGAGACCTCTTGGTCAACACTTAACATTATTTTAAAACTGAAACCATTAGACCCTAGTTGGAGAAAAGGGCTTTCCTCATTCTTTTAGCACCTTAGCTAAATAGTTCCTAAAATCTTTATTTTGTGCCCTAGATTTTAAAAATTATAACAATTGTGTCAGAAGACCAAGGCTAAGAAGACTCAAAAATGCAAACGTAAATTTTATTTTTAGAAAAGTTAATCAACAGAGTGCAGTGGCACATGCCTGTAATCCCAGCGACTTGAGAGGCTGAGGAAGGAAGACCTCAAGTTCAAGACCAACCTCAGCAATTTAGCAAGGCTCTGAGTAATTCAGCGAGAATCTATTTCAAAATAAAAAATAAAAAAGGGGGGCGGGGATGTTGTTCAGTGCTTGGTTCAATCCCCAGTACCAAAAAAATAAAAAAGATAATCAGCCATGGGGCTGGGGCTGGGGCTTAGTGGTAGAGCGCTTGCCTAGAATGTGTGAAGCACTGGGTTTGATCTTAATCACCACATAAAAATAAATAAAATTAAAGTATTGTGTCCATCTACAACTAAAAAAATTTTTTAAAAAAGATAATCAGCCATAGTTATCTTACCTAATAGTACAACTGTATGTATCTTATCCCATAGTACAATCAGTTCAGTTCTGAAATGCACAGATTAATCAAAGGCCAATATAAATGGACTAATCAGCCCTAAGACACCAAAGACCTAAAGTAGCTAATGAAGCTGTCATACAAATAGTATTTCCATGGTCACTGCTAAGCAGTCAGGGATGGGACAGAGGGTGAGGGTGGGATATACAATGTAGACAACACCACTGCTGTTGTTCTGATCATCCTAGAACCTCTTTCCACAAACCAGTGTATACAACAATTTCCTGAGGTCACATGTGGAAGCTGGGCAGACTTTAAACCAGTGCCCAGTTGTCCACTCAAATTCCAGAGCCTCTCAAATCACCAGCCCACTAGACCATAAAGTTTATGAGAACAGGAACTGTGTCAGTTCCCCTGAAAACTAGGTCTCCATACCTAGTTTCTGGTAAAGAGCCGGTGCTCAAGAAATATTTGTGAGCTGGGTGTGGTGGCACACACCTGTAATCCCAGTGACTTGTCAGTCATAATTAAATTTACAATCCTTATTTCCTTGGGGAATAATATTTATTCTAACATTCTCCAAGACTATAATGACTCAAATGGGCTCAAATTATTCTCTGCCTAGCAAAAGGTGAGTTATCCAGAAATAACCATCTAAATAGAATTATTTTCCTGAAACTGAGACTGAAGCAGATAGGGATGAAACTCAGATTTCCTACTGTTTCCCAAAAGTCAAGGGGGTATATATGGCACCTCACGGAGTCTTTTACAGACTGCCAAGAAAATGGTAGGAGAGGCACTCTGATTCAACACTCTCTCTGTCTTCCTGCCCAAAAAATAACATTTCAGAGAAACAAAGTCAAACCAGTGCTGGAACAAGAATAAATACAAGCTCTTTCTACCAGGCTTTCTGACTTTTTTGACCATGACCAAAAGAACAACAGTTTACACTGCAACCCAAAACATACACATTTCAAACTGAAACCCAAGATTCACAAAACATTAATTATTCTTATTTATGTGATGCACTAATAACTTCTATTTTATTCTGTTCCCCAACCCCCTGCTTAATGTTGGCTGCCTATACCAGAAAGCAATGAATTACTAAGTGGTCATGTTAAAAGTAAAAAGGGGGCAGGGGATATAGCTCAGTTGGTAGAGTACTTGCCTTGCATGCACAAGGCCCTGGGTTCAATCCCCAGCACCCCCCAAAAAAAAACCCCCAAAAAAAAGAAAAGAAAAAAGGGAACCAGTTTGAAGGGGTTCTCTCTGGCCAAACTTGAAACAATTTAAATAATAATACTGATTAATGCTTATAATTAATTGTATTATTTACATATATATATATACATACACACACACACACACACACACACACATATATATATATATATATATATATATATATATTGTAGATGGACACAATACCATTATTTTATTTATTTTTATTTGGTGCTGAGGATTGAACCTAGCGTTTCACCCGTGCTTGGCAAGGACTCTACCATTGAGCTATAATCTCTACCCCACTAATATTATTAACATCAAATTCCTACTCCGAAAATTTATAATTAAAGGGAAATAAACATTTACCCCACCTTTTTTAGGAGAAAATGGTTTATCTTCCAACTGAAGAGAGAAAGCAGTTCCTTAGCAAGAATGTCAGCTAGTAAATATAGAATGAATAACAGAAAATCATCATTCTGAGTCACCCAGTAAAATAAATAATTCAAGCAAAGACTTTTCAATGGGTGACTATTAGGATATTCATATTATTATTTCATGGGTTACTTGCTAATTACAAAGAAAAAAATTAGTATATTTTATAATGAGTAGATATAGCGGCACCACCAGAAGCAAGTAAGGCAACTTAAAATCACTAATAACAGAACAACCCGGTAAAATGTGCCTCTTGTAGTGATATAAAAGTACACAGCTGGGCTTGGTGGTACACACCTATAGTCTCAGCTTCTCAGGAGACTGAGAAAGGAGGATCGCTTGAGCCCATGAGTTCAAGACCAGCCTGGGCAACATAGTGAGATCCCCATCTCAAAAAACAAACACAGCTGGCCATGGTGACACACACACTTGTAATCCCAGTAACTTGGGAGGCTGAGGCCCTAAAAAAAGTCTGAAGATGTAGCTCACTGGCAAAATGTCCCAGGGTTTAATCCCCAGTTCAAAAACAACAACATATGAAACACACAGTATTACCTATGAAGTATCTATAAAGTATACTTACCCGTAATGTTTAACCTGAATCTAATTTAGCTTCTTATTCTAGTATATAGGAAATATATGGGATAGAGGAACAAGTTAAATGATACCACAATGACACAAAATAAACCCAGAATGTACAAATTTCTCAAGGTTAATGGCCTGGTTGCTTCAAAAAGTTAATGCCAAGAGTTAAAAAAAAGGATGGGGAAAGTTGTGATAAAATTTTAAAAGTGTAAAGAGTCATAACTATCTGATGCAATGAGAATTTTGCTTGGGTTTTGGTTTATAAAACCAAACATAGCTACAAAAGACAAATGGGAAATTTTTATTTTTATTTTATATGGACTGGATATTAGTAATATTGGCAGGCTGCTGTTAAGTTTCTTTGATTTATTAATGGTACTAGGACTATGTAGGAGAATCCATTTAGGTAGAATGAATGCTAAATATTTAGGAGTCAAATGTCAATATGTCTGCCATTTATTTCCAAATGACTCATGAAAAAATAATACACACCTACATGGATAAAGCAAACATGGCTACTTGTTAATAACTGGACTCTAATAGTCAGGTGCATAGGCATGTGCCTATAATTCCAGTTACTTGGGAGGTTGAGGCAGGAGGACTGCAAGTCTGTGGCCAGGGTGAGCAACTCAGCAAGACCCTATCTCAAAATAACAATATCAACAACAATAATAATAATAGGAGAAGAAAGACTGGTAGAGTAGAGCAAGAGTGTTGGGAAAGGGAAAGTAAAGGGTAATGAGATTGAGAAAATTATGTCTGTATATAAATAAGTATGATATAATGAATCTATTATGTATAATTAAATGCACCAATAAAAAAATCTCCTAAGTTTTATTTTTTTAAATTTTTAAAAATATTTTTAGTTGTATATGGACACAATGTCCTTATTTTATTTTTATGTGGTGATGAGGATCAAACCCAGTGCCTCAACACATGCTAGGCAAGCACTCTACTGAGTTATACACCAAGCCCCCTAAGTTTTATTTTTATTTTCTGCCAGTTACTTACTTTACTTATAAACAAAAAATAACCAGTGAAAAAAATCCCATCAGTTTCAGAGAAATCTCATTTGTTTCTACTTTTAGAGGACTTTCCCAGTCCAGGACCCATCCCAGATAACACTGGAGGCCTTGTGATCTTTTTCCTCCCCAATTAACTATGCCTAGTCTCCAGTTTTCAAGTTGATTTCCAGGACACCTGGAAGCAAGCTGCATGGCAAACTACAGAAAATTCTTGCTCCCACACTACATCTGGCTCTGCCTTTCCACCAAATCAAATGCCAATTTATTGCCCTCTGATGTGCAGGCTATCAGGCCACTTCCTGAATGCCCCCACTTCACACTGGGCCAGAAACTCAAGGCAATAATATGAGTTTCACAAACTGGAAAGTAATTGCTCAATAAGCGTGGAACAAGGAAAAGTCAGTTGCGATCTGTGCACATGTGGCAGCCCTTCATAACTCGACCTACAGTGGTAACAGAAGGCTGGTGTTACAGAAAAGACATTCAGTGAGAAGCCAGCCAACAGGCAACCAGGAGTGCTTGTCCATCTAAGTCCTGCTGGGTCTACAAAAAACAAAGGAAAGGAACAAAGTCCCTAAAATATACGAAGAGCATTCTGAAGCAAAACACAGTAAAAGGCAAAACACGAAGAGCATTCTGAAGCAAAACACAGTAAAATTCTCTGCATTTATCACTCTTTCTTTTTCTACAAATTTTGGGGGAGGATACCAAGGATTGAACTCAGGGGCACTTAACCACTGAGCCACATCACCAGCCCTATTTTGTATTTTATTTAGAGACCTCATTTGCTTAGCACCTTGATTTTGCTGAGGCTAGCTTTGAACTTGTGATCCTCCTGCCACGGCCTCCTGAGCTGCTGGGATTTTTTATTTATTGATTGATTGATTTTTGGTACTGGGGATTGAACCCAGGGACACTTAACCACTGAGCCACATCCCAGCCCTTTTTATTTTTTATTTTGAGACAGGGTCTCACTAAGTTGCTTAGGGCCTTTGATCAGTTGCTGAGGCTGGCTTTGAACTTGAGATCCTCCTCAGCCTCCGAGGAAGCTGAGATTACAGGCATGTGCCACCACTCCTAGGTATTTACCACTCTTTTTAAATAACATTATCGGGCTGGGGATGTGGCTCAAGCGGTAGCGTGCTCGCCTGGCATGCGTGCAGCCCGGGTTCGATCCTCAGCACCACATACAAACAAAGATGTTGTGTTCGCCGAAAACTAAAAATTAAATATTAAAAAATTCTCTAAACTCTTTAAAAAAAATAAAATAAATAACATTATCAGTGCTGAAATAATCTAATCTACATTGTGTTCTATACCTGACTTTATCTCCCAATGAATGCTAGGAGAGGAAAAAAAACATATCCAATACCACTTCAAAAAATAAGATTGGGGGGCGGGGGGCGCCTGGGGTTGTGGCTCAGCGGTGGAGTGCTCACGTAGTGTCATGCAAGGCGCTGGGTTCAATCCTCAGCACCACATAAAAATAAATAAATAAAGGTATTATGTCCAACTACAACTAAAATAATTTCAAAAAATGAGGTGATCAATTAAGTATCTATGAGCATAGAAAGATGGATAGAGGCAGGGCAAGACTGAGACAAACTGTTCACTATCTCTTCTAAGCAAAACAATACATTGGCCAGGCATGATGGTACATGCCTGTGATCCCAGCTACTGGGGAAGCTAAGGCAGGAGGATGGCAAGTTCAAGGATGACCTGAGAAATTTAACAAGAGCATATCGCAAAGATAAAAAAAAAAAATTAAAAGGGTCAGGACACTTGCTTAGGATGCGTGAGGCCCTGGATTCAATACTCCATTTACACCACCACCATCATCACACACACACACATACACACACACACACACACGACTGACTGCACATTGAATTTCAAACATTTGGCTTCTGAAACCCTTTTGGCATTTACTCTGAATTTGAGTGGGTGGAAAAGAAAGGGACTCTGCCTGCCTCCTTGTTAAAAACAAAACAGCAGCTGGCTTTCCCTCTTTTTTCCTTAACTGACTGCTGTCATGGCTAGTTGGGCATATACCCAGAGAAGTTTCAGGGCTCAGCCAAAAGACAAAGGCAATGAGAACAACACCAACAACTCTTGACACCCACCACAGGTCACACTGTTATACTACTCACTAACCTCTGCTAGAAAGATATTAGGTTCCTTTGCCTGTTTTTGAGAGCTAACCTGTTAAGAATGTCCTTTCCTCTTTTTTCCACAACTCCATTTCTGACAGATGTAGTAGAAAATATGCCCTCCTACTAACTAGCGGACTAGTTCTGATGGCTAAGTGTGTCTGGTTATTAGGGAGAGAAAAAAGAAGCTGAATCCATGAGAAGCCAGACTAGGTGCCATTATTTCTAATCTTGAGTACAAGATAAATGTTTGGAAAAATTCATGATTTATAGTATCAAATGAAAAGGAGGGTTTAGAGGTCATTTGGAGAAGGCCCCAGCAAAAAGAAATGACAAAGTAAAATGATCAAAATACTGGCCTCTTAGAACCACCTAATCGATATGAGTATTCACTAAGAAGAAAAAGAATCATCAAAGCCAGGCACCATGACGCATGCCTGTAATCCCAGTGACTTACGAGGCTAAAACAGGAGGATTGCAAGTTTGAGACCAACTCAGCAACTTAATGAAGCCCTAAGTAATTTGGCAAAACCCCATCTCAAAATAAAAAATAAAAATAAAACCATACCTTTATTTTCTCTAACTCTGCTGAAATGTCCAAAAGTTTGGACATTAAGAGTCTAAGGTATCAGTGTTAGTCTGACTCAGATTCAAGTCACTTTTTTTTAGGGAGGACAATAAGGGGGGGCATGGTCTTGCTATGTTGCTCAAACTATCCGTGATTGATCTTCCTGCCTCAGCCTCCTAAATAGCTGGGACTACAGTGCATGCTACGATGCCCAGTTATCAAATCATACTCTAACATGACAACAGTCTCCAAACAAATATAATCTTCTATTATTATAAACCAAAAGAGTTAAAAATAGCATAGGAAACAGATACTTTGCCCAACCTTACCTCTCCCAACATTCAGCCCTTTACGAGAATTTGTCTACCAAATTTTATCATACTTGGTGGTTCTTTCAGTCTTAGGACTTGAACAATTCATAGGTTCAATTTTAAGTGGGACAACGCCATTCAACCTTTTAAGCATGATGATTAATGATGATACATATACATATATATATATAAATGAAACTATGCATTCAATCAATATAGAAGATGACAGTAACAAACTTTTATATATATATATAACGTATTATTATTTTTTTTTTTTTGATGGTACTGGGAACTGAACCCAGGGCCTTATGCATATGAGGCAAGCACTGTACCAATTCAGCTACATCCCTAGCCCATGTAATGTATTCTTAATCTTTTTCCTGAAGATGACTCTAAAGATCTTTTCTCCCTACACTTTCCCATCTTCCTAATGAAACCTGAGGTCTGAGGAATTCTTAAACAGTTTCATTTCTGCTTAGGCCAGACAGGTGTTAAGTTATAGTTCATCCCAGGTTGGCTTCCAGACTCTGTTTAAATGTTCTCTGAAAACCTCTGGAGGTTTGATGGACTCAAACCTCATAGCTAAGATTCTGAACTCACAAAGCTTGAGACACACTGTACCCTTACAGGTGTGTTTATCCAGGATAAACTATATTTAAATAAATTCCTAACACATTCACTTTCTCCTAGCACCTGGTCCTCTCAAACTCAAGTACATCGTTTCTTGCTGTCCCAATAAGCACGATAAAGAAATATGGTGTCCCTCAGGACCACTCTATACAACCCATTAATGTATTTGGGGTTATCTAAATTCTGGCCATAAAAGTTTTATGTAAGAAAGCCAAATTAAACAAAAACAAACAAACAAAAAAAAAACATTTAAGTTATCATCATAAGCCATTTCCTCAATTTGTTATGCAGGAATAAAAAAAGATGACAGTAGATTGCTCTGACCCCTGTCATTCATTCCATACCTGATAGGGATCATCGAGTATACAGAATAGTCCATAAAGGTTAGATTTGGAATGGTGAGAGAGTCAATAGTCTTGTAAAACCTGAGGCTAGGAAATTTGACTGTTGTTTTATTTTCTTTTGACCATTACAGACTCAATGCCTAAATATCTAAAGAAAATGCTTAGGGCACTTAGTAAATATTCAATAAGTATTGGTAAGAAGCAACTCAATAACGTAGGCCCAGAAGAAATCCACATCTTGGGGAATTCCAGACAAGATTTCAAAAAGTTAGAAGATAAAATGAGTGCTTATAATAGGACTATAGTGCTTATAATAGGACTAAATACCCCCAATCTTGACAAATGACACTTTGCATTCATTAAGTTCTCAGAGCTAAAAAGGCAAACTCCTCCAAAGGCAAACTTCTCCAAAGGCAAACTTCTCAACTTCTCCCTGGCCCTGCCACACACATACACACACACACAGGCCACTAAAAAGTTTTCCTTAAGCCTGGCCCTGAAGGCTTTAATATCAGCAAGAGGTAATCCCATAAGAGAAAACTTTGGTTCAGATACTTTTAGACTGTTCTCTTCCTGTTGTAAACCAAAGTTTCCAGAAAAGAATCTCTTTGTAGAGATCTAAATTCAAAGACCAAGGACAAAGGCAGTCTAAATCTGGAAATAAATGACCACAGACTACACCACAAATCACACCACGAATACTGGATAAATTACACTAAGGCTTGCAAGGACTTATCTAGTCTGGGAACAAATTGACCAAAGACCACAGTCTGTGTCAGTTAGAATCATTCTTCTAAAATGTCTGCTCTTCTCAGACCTAAAACCAAGAAGAGTATCAAATATGCAGATATTTTACTTTACTTTCCATGTCCCTAATCCATGCCACACATCTGACCACATGGTCTACTGTATTACTTACCATAACTCAAATATGCAAGAGTTCTACAACATTGCTAGAAGACTGAAATTAAATGTGTCTTTGGAATCTAAACCCACAATAGGTCTTGGGCAGACATAAGGAAGAAGCAGTGGCCCTTCCGCCCCTAAGCTCAGGTCACCCCAGCCCTACAGGCAGCACAGAGTTAACTACCCACCCGCTCTGAGAAGCACAAAGGTACATCACTGCAACATGCCTAACATTTACATTGCCTCTCTCTGCTCATTAAACAGGTTTTGGTTAAATAATGAACAAACTGTATTACAGACTCCGATGAGAATTCCAAAATTATAAATCAACTGGGAAAGCCCAAAGGGGCAGACAGACAGGGAGGGGGGAGAAGGATAATATTGACTAATATAAAGGGCGCAGCTTGACAGTGGATATTCCTGCCACACCTGATCAAACACACTCCGTGGGGGGAGGGGAAAGAGAGCAAGAGAGGGGAGATGGGACAAGACAGCCTGAAATTTGCATCCGGAAAAGATTAAAACGGATTCTTTGGGGATAGAGAAAATACATAATATATATTACTATAAATGCAAAACTGTACTAAAAGCTAACTCAAATGTCAAAGATTACAGCTTGAATAAATTTAAATATAAAAGCCATGTGCTTCCTTGAGTTAATGAGAGAGACATAAAAGGACAAACTGGGCCAGGAGGCTGAACAGAGCCTTATGCTGCCTTTGCTGGGCAATGGGTTCAAAGCACAGCAGCATATACACTCGAAGCCTTCCCACCGGAGTTCAGACACATGAGAAAGAACTGCAAATCCGTTAATTTTGCAGCCTACCTTTCTGTTTTAAAAATTGAACTATAAAGCTGGGTGTGGTAATGCATGCTTGTAATCCCAGCTACTCATGAGGCTGAGAAAGGAGGAGCAAAGAAGCCCAAAAATTCGAGGTCAGCCTGGACAATATAGTGAAAGACCCTGACTCTTTAAAAAATAAAATAAACTGGGCCTGGGGTTTTAACTCAGTGGTAAAGCACTCCCCCAGAATGTGTGAGTCACTGGGTTCAATCCTTAGTACCACATTAAAAAAAAAAAAAAAAGAGAGAGAAATAATAAGTAAAATCATAAAAAAATTAAAAAATAAACTATATACTATAAAATTTACCCTTATAAATTATACAACTCTATGGCTTTTTGTATATTTACAAAGTTGTACAACCATTACTACTATCTAACTCTAGAATACCAGATTCTAATTCTAATTCTAGTTACTCTAAAAGAATTCTATACCCCTCATAGCACAGACAACCATACATTTGCTTTAACTCTTTCAAAATAACCTCTTAAAAGGATTCATAAGAGAGCTTAAAGACCAAACAAAGGAGAGCAATCCAGTCTTTCTTACCGGTGGTAAGTTACAGTCTTATCCAAAATAATACTTTATACAAACTACTCTTTGACAGCTATTTTCTTCAACTGCAACCTTCTTTTCAGATTTAGTATTAGAATATTCTATTACTCTAAATGGTACAAAACATGAGTTCATCATGCAGTTTGGGCAAATACTGACTGCAAGTATGGTCCATATCTGTGAGAATAATTGATATGGATTTACCAACCTTATTGGAGACAATGAACTTATTTCCTTCACAATCATCAAATAACATAGCTGAAAGAGTAGGAAGTACCTAGGTACTTAAAGATCCTCTGACAATGGGGTTAGGGGTGTAACCAGTTGGTAGAGTGCTTGCCCAGCATGCAAAAGGCCCTGAGTTAGATCCCCACACACAGAAGAAAAAAAAAATTCTCTGATGATTACAAGTAAAGGAAAACGAATCTGATTAACATCCAATGATAGAGTGCTTGTCTTGCAAGCCCAAGGCCCTGGGTTCAATCCCCAGCACCAAAAAAAAAAAAAAAAAAATCCAATGAACCACCTATTTCCAACAATATTTTCACCAATCGAGCCAGCAGATGGCCTAGAAATATGTGAACAGAAAGGTTTTGCAAAAATGGGACCAAATCCTCTGAGCTTGGTGGTGCACATCTGCAACTCAGGAGGCTGAGACAGGAGAATCTCAAGTTCAAAGCCAACCTCAGTAATGGCGAGGCACTAAGCAACTCAGTGAGACCCTGTCTCTAAATAAAATACAAAATAGGGCTGGGGATGTGGCTCAGTGGTTGAGTGCCCCCCAAAAAACTGACCAAGTCCAAGTCAGTTTCATGAGTTAAACTAGATAGAAGTCCTAGAATTCCTGCCCTCCCTCCTCCAATCTAAGTGGTACACCATAACCAGTCACATAAGACAGACACAATCCCTTCAGTTTATCTCTCCAAGTTCAAAATCATTTCCCAGCCTTCTACCATTAACAAGCTTCCAGGAAAGCTATCCTCCTGACACTGCCAATCAAAAAAATCTGTTTGTTTTTGTAAAAGAAACAAAAAATTGGTCATGGACTGTGGACCACAGGGGCAGCTGACCCATGAACCTGCTCCTGGGAGCCAACACAGTGTGGGGGGTCAGACCCAATCTGAAAACCATGAAATGTTCTATTCGGGGTCTACTCTGTCATTTTCTCAAGCAGGTAATGATGCTAAAACCCGGGAACTAGGGGACAAGGTTGGCAGGCACCATCTCAATATCAATCACAGCTGTTGGCCTTGGAAAACCCTATCATCTTCCTTCTCACACCAGGGGAAAGCTTAGAAACACCCAGTTATGCTCCTAGTACCACTGACAGAACTGGCTCATCAACACATTCTGGTTCACTAGTTCCAAGCAGCAGATAATCTGACAGGATTTCTAACCCAAGAACATAAGAAAATTAGGCAGCAGACTCAACTATAATAGCTTTTAAATAGTGTAGAGACCATGAGCCTTGGATTGCATCACTCACCACAAGTATGGTCACTTATAATAGCAAATTTTTACTATGTATAAGATATTTATCAAGTGATTCCAATTGTATTAAATTGTTTTAACCCCCCTAATAGCTATTGGAAAGATAGCACTCTTAATTCTGACCCACAAAAAAAGATTATAAGTCCCCACTCACTATATTTTTTCTAATTGGGATAATTACATTTTATCTGTAAGATATTTTTAAAAAGTGTGCAAGTTGAATTTTTTTTTTTTTTAAATTCACCTGGATTTTCTTTCAATCTATCTGATTTCTTTTTTAAGAGAGTGGGGGAGAGAGAGAATTTTTTTAACATTTATTTTTTAATTCTCCGTGGACACAACATCTTTGTATGTGGTGCTGAGAATCGAACCTGGGCCACACGCATGCCAGGCGAGCGCGCTACCGCTTGAGCCACATCCCCAGCCCAGCAAGTTGAATTTTTTAAATAGTCAAGTCACTTACGACACAGGTCATAAAATAAGAACAAGGACCAAGTATTCCCAGTAGCAGCATCAACCCTGATAACTAGCTAATAATCACTTTTTCTATATTTAGTCCTTTTTTTTTTTTTTTTTTTTTTTTTGGTGGTGCTAGGGATTGAACCCAGGGCCTTGTGAATGCTAGGCAGGCACTCCACCAATTGAGCTATACCCCCAGCCTCTATATTTAGTCCTTTTTGACTAACCTTTCCAAAGCTTTTTCTTTCCTTCCTTTTTTTTGGGGGAGGGAGTGGGGGAGTACCAGAGGTTGAACTCAGGAGCACTCAACACTGAAACCACTGAGCCACATCCTCAGCTCTTTTTTATATTTTAGACACAGGGTCTCACTGAGTTGCTTAGCACTTCACTGTTGCTAAAGCTGGCTCCCAAAGCTTTTTCAAGCTTTCAGTGAAATATGTCCTGTACAGAAAACATTTAGGGAAACCATAGATAACTTCAGACCATGTTCAAGAAAGTAAAGGAAATTTTTCTCCAGATCTTCTCCCATGTTTTTTTATGAAAGGAGGAAAAAATGTGTTTATTGTTTGTTTAATTTGTAGAAGCCTAAACACCATTCAGTTACAAGTCTGAGATATGTCAGTAGATAACAGCATTCCAAGGTTACAATGCAAGAGCCCTACATTCAACACCTACCACCATGAAAAATGCATAAGTATTTAAATTTTCCACTTCCTCCCAGATACAAACACAAACACTATAAGGCATTTCATGTACACATTTTCCTCTAATTATAGATAAAGAAAACAATGCAGAACAGGGGAAAGAACACTAAGCCAGGTGTCAGAGGCTTGAATTCTAGTTTAACTCCACTCCTAAGGATTAAATAAATTACTTTAAACCTCTCTGGGCTTCACTTTCTTTTATAAAAAGGGGATATCTGCCATGCCTCCCTCATAGATTTGTGTAAAAGTTCAATAAGAGTAATAAATGGGAAAGTGAATTTGAAAATACTAAACATGTGAATACTACATAATAACATAAAAGTTATTATAATTAGGAAAATAGGAAGAAAACAAAAGGGCAAAAAATTGGGGGAACATAGGAAGACTGAAAGATCCATGAAGGATGAAAGCAATGCAATAAATCAGGGATTGGCAACTACATCCAAGGGCCAAATCTGATTTGCAAGTTTTTTTCTTTTTAAAGAAAAGATATTTCACTCATTCATCTATGTATTACTATGGCTGCTTTTGAGGTACAAAGACAGGTTGAGTAGATGCACAGTTGCATACAACCCACAAAGCCTAAAATATTTACCATATGATCATTTATAAAACAAGTTTTATCTATCCCAGTATAAATAATCTTATGTAGGTGTTGAGACCTACCTGTTATATTGTTTAAAACCTCCTTTAGATGACTGAAACTATGCAGCAGAGGATCCCGTTCTTCATCCTATAGAATACAAAGGTCAAGAAAAAAAAATCATCATTGGGCCAAAGGAAGAAAAATAAAATAAAGGATAAACCAAGGGCTCTTTCTCTGAATCCAACCAAAAAATCCAGTAAGTTTTCTTTCTGGAGGAAAAAAAACTTAACCATGGTTTATATTTTCCTATTCCTTAATCTCTTATAGTGAGAAAATTCAATATGTATTTAGGGGATCATGCTTACGCCAGATAGTTTGGAACATTACTAATCTAACTGGCAAACTATAGCCTGCTCTTACTTGGACGTCTGTTAAATCCCCTGTAAGGAGTATCATCACCAAGTCATACTCTATGTATCAATAAGTAAACTAATTTGTATGAATAAGATATCTAATTATAACCCTTGAGAATTAGATTAGGAATCTTTCTAACATTTTTAGACATACTAAAGCAGTCCCAAGTACCAGCTTAAGTCATTTATAAAAATAACTTGAAGAATGGTGTTTACTGTAGAGTCCAAGAGAATCCATAAGTTTGATGCTGGTTGGAATAAAACAGAGATATCCTTAAAATCAAGAATGACTCTGAATTCCTATTACTTTCACTATGACTAGGAACTTAATTACTTTTTTTTATCTAAGGGCCAGATTCCCCTGCACAAATCAGTAACCAGACTCTGTTGCCCATTCCCCACTTACCAGTGGTGTATGAGTGCTCCATCGGGCGTTTCGTTTGATGGCCCCAACCACAATGTTAATTTCCCCTTGAATGATGTAAATATTCTTATCCACCATCCTGGCAAACCTACCAAGATAGTTAAGAGAAATGTCTGGTTAATATTTGGTTAACCAGCCAGGCATGGTGGTGAGCAGTTACTTTGGAGGCAGAGCAAAGATGTTCAAAACTCTAAGACCAGCCTGAGCAACTTAACCAAATTCTGTCTCAAATAAAATAGAAAGGGCTGGGGATGCAGCTCAGTGGTAAAGCATTTGCCCAGCATGGGTGAGGCCCTGGGTTCAAATCCCAGTTATACAAAAAAAAAAATTAGGGATGGGGTTGTGACTTAGAGGTAGAGCGCTCACCTACCACACGTGAAGCACTGGGTTCAATCCTCACTACCACATAAAAATAAAAAGATATTGTGACCACCTATAACTAAAAAATGAAGATTTTAAAAAATTATTTTGGTTACCCAGAGCATATCCATGTATAAATCAGCAACCTTATCTGATTATTAGAAATGTGATTTAACTTTTCAGTACCAAGATTTTCTACCTGTAATACTAAGATAATGAAGTCCATCTTATGGTTTGAATTCAACTACCTGGCTCTCCTAGAGGTCTCTGTAGGTTCAGATATGTTTAAGATAAAACCCAAAAGTTTATCAACCTAGAAAATTTCTCAAAGACACTTTAATACTCTCTAGCAAGCATGTCAGATTCTTCAAAGTCAATTGTTGGGGCTGGGGATGTGGCTCAAGCGGTAACGCGCTCACCTGGCATGCGTGCGGCCCAGGTTCGATCCTCAGCATCACATACAAACAAAGATGTTGTGTCCGCCGAAAACTAAAAAATAAATATTAAAATTCTCTCTCTCTCTCTCTTTAAAAAAAAAAAAAAAAGTCAATTGTTCCCAAAGCTCTATGATGCCTTTAAAGTATGCAGTTGTTAACTTGTTAAAAATAATATTTCAAATATTTTGGGGGGGGAGGGTAACCAAGGACTGAACTCAGGGGTGCTCAACCACTAAGCCACATTCCCAGCCCTATTTTGTATCAGTGAGAAAGGGTCTCACTGAGTTGCTTAGTGCCTCACTGTCGCTGAGATTGGACAATCAATCCTCCTACCTCAGGCTCCTGAGTTGCTGGGATTATAAGCATATGCTACCACGCCTGGCTTATTTTGTTGTCTTTTTAAAATGTACTCAATAAAGTAATACTGAAGGTTCAGGCTATTAGAATGAAAGTTGTTAAGAAGGATAAATTTGGTTTTGAATTGCTGTTTGTTTGTTGTTTTTTGTTGTTGTTATTGTTTGGTTTTTTGTTGTTGTTGTTGTTGTTGTTCTTGTGGTGCTGGGGATCAAATCCAGGACCTCATGAATGCGGGCAAGCACTCTACCACTGAGAAAACACTGCCAGTCCTGGAACCACAGAGTACAATGTCAACTTAAAGACTGCATCCATTCTAATAAGTAAGCTCCAGAAAACTGGACAGTGGTAGTGACACAACCTTTAAAAAGTTCTAAGAACTCGGGTTCAGGTACTTAAACAGTAGAAAAGACTGAAAGTAAATGCTTTTAAAAACTGCTTTATATCAATCTCTGAAATGAAGTTGAAATACTATTTCCAAGTACTTCCAACTGAAATACTAAGAGTTTTCTTTGCTGCCTAGAACAATCCTTAGAAAAGATATTTGTTTTCCCATATAAAAATATTAAAAAACAGAATTTCTTCTTAGCATAGAGAAAATTCTAGGAGTTTTTAACACCCAACTTACCACTTTTCGTTATTTAGAAACCCTTCCCAGAAAGACAAAACTTAGTAAAACAGAAAGAAGGGGAAAAGATACAGTTAGACAAACAAGCTCAAGGAAGGTAAAAACAATAAGGCTACTGAGATATGGAAAAAAGAAACTCCACCTACTATGCATAAGGCAACTTTCAGAGTGTAAAGATACAAAAAAAAAAAAAAAGCGGGGCATGTTGGTGCACACCTGTAATCCCAGCAATTTGGGAGGCTGAGATAGGAGGATCAAACACAAGGTGCTAAGCAACTCAGTGATCCCTTTCTCTAAATAAAATCCAAATAGGGCTGAGGATGTGGCTCAGTGGTCGAGTGTCCCTGAGTTCAATCCCCGATACCCCCCTTCCAAAAAAAAAGAGTGTAAAGATATAAAGCAAAAAAGATGTGAAGAGTTTAGACATATTGCAAAATGGGAAAAAAATTATATGACTAACTGCATGTTGCTATATATGTAAAAACCAACCAACCTACCATACATAAAATATATTTTTATTTTTAACAATATGTAATACTTAATTTACAGTAAGATAAAAGTAATATAGCTGGGTGTGGTGGCACTAGCCAGTAATCCCAGTGGCTCAGGAGGCTGAGGGAGAGGATAGAGAGTTCAGAGCCAGCCTCAGCAACTTAGCGAGGCCCTAAGTAACTCAGTGAGACCATGTCTCTAAATAAAACACAAAAAAAGTTTGGGGATATGGGCTCAGAGATTAAGTGTCCCTGGGTTCAATCCCCAGTACCAAAAAAAAAAAAAAAATTTTAAGAAATATAACAGCCAGAACCCAGGGTTAACTGGACAACTAAAGCTTGTTATCCTTCCTAATCATAGCCTCCTCACTTTTGCCGTAAATCTGATGGTTATTAAATCCTTACAATGCTTTATACTTTTACTTTAGAGATGCATGTCTTTAAACAATATTCTGGATGATTTTATTTATTTTTATTTTTTATTTCTGGTACTGGGGATTGAACCCATGGACAGTTTACCATTGAGTTATATACCAATCCCATTTTACTTTTTTTATTGAGACAAGATCTTGCTAAGTTCTTTAGGTCCTTGCTAAATTGTTGAGGCTGGCCTCAAACTGGTGATCCTCAGCCTCAAACTCTCCAGGTGCTGGAATTATAGTGAGCCACTATGCCCAGCTCTGTATGCTTTTATATTCAACTGATATTGTATATATTCTTTTACAAACCCTTTTCCCTTAAACATTATGTTTCTGTGTCATCCATGTTGATAAGTATAGTTAATATATTTCATACAGGTACATATATAGATATATAAATATGGGATAAAGGGTCTGGGCAGATATACCCAAACTCATAAATCACAGTTATCTCTAGAGAAGGGGTTGTGAAATAAGGGTATACCCAAAGAATATTTTAGCCTTATCTGTAATGTTCTAATTTTACAAGGAAAATACTATATTATTTATGTAACTAAACATTAATAGTGATAAAAGAGATAAAAAATTTATTTCTATCCCTAAGGCATTTATAAGTTTAGTGGGGTCTGAAAGAAAACTGAGGCATAGCCAAAGAAATAGAGGAAAAAAATGCACCCGAAAAGCAGCTAAATTTGTATGTTTTGTATAAGATGGAGCCTCTAGAAAGTAAAAAGTATGAAAACCACCATATAAAAGAAAAAAAAATTGTGTCCAGGCCTACTACATCTTCCCAAATCCACAAAGGAATCCAACACAGACAACATTTATATTAATGACAATTTTTAGAAAGGACTAGGTAAGACCCTAAAGACTATTTGCTTTCCAAACATTCTAGGAACTCAACAATGTTCTCTTCCAAGAATGGTCCATGAAGAGAATGTACAATAATGTTTTCTTCTAAGGAGCAGAAGAACCAAGAAATAAAAGATAAACAAATTTAAAGGATCAGAAAAGAAAAGAAGTCTTTCATAGTATCTCTCCTTCCTTAAATTATGTAGGCAAGATGAATAAGGAAGAGATCTCTGGCACGATTTATAAGAATCTGCTAACACAGGATTGTCTCCAGGGAAAGAAATCCAGTGACTGGAGATTGGTTAACTGAAGACAGAAGTGAGAGGAAGACTGACTTCTCTCTGTATATTCTTTTTGTACCTTTTAATTGTTTTATCACAAACATGTTACCTATTTTTAAATTTTAATTAACTAATTTTTAAAATAAGCTAATAAGAAGATGTATTATCCATTAAGCCAAAGATTAAAAGCAGTAATCAAAGCTAAGTGACATTTACTTCAGTCAATCAGATAATACTTAGTATATGTTAAGCAAACAAGGCAGAGTCATATAGAATTGTCCCTACTCACCCACTAGATATTCCAAAAGGAATTTATAATAACTAGCTTTAGGAAATTTTAAAAAACAGACCTATGCATAGTGGCTCACAAAAACATATATCTCCAACAAGAGTGGTATACAGTATTATAGCAATGAAATCAAGAAAATAATTCTGGTGGAATATCACAGAAAGGAAACTAAAAGACAGGATTCAAACAGTCAAAATTATAAGGAAAGAGGGCCAGGCACAGAGGTGCACGCCTGTAATCCCAGTGGCTTGGGAGGCTGAGGCAGGAGAATCGTGAGTTCAAAGCTAGCCTCAGTAAAAGTGAAGCACTAAGCAACTCAGTGAGACCCAGTCTCTAAATATAAAATAGGACTGGGGATATGGCTCAGTGGTCGAGTGCCCCTGAGTTCAATCCCTAGTACCACAAAATGTATGTGTATATATACACACACATATATATACATACACACACACACACATACATGCACACGCACACGTGCACACACATATAGCAGAAATGGTAAAAGTGAAGGCTTATAGTAAGAAAATTCAATATGTATTTAGGAGATCATGCTTATTCCAGATAGTTTGGAACATTACTCCTAGGGGAATAATGGAAGGTAAAGCTGAAAAAGTAAGGGGCATATCATGAAGTATCTTGAATGTATAGTTATTATTCAGTCTATGTTCAAAATATAGACTAAGCAGCCATCACTGTTAAAAAAACATTTGAAGGGCCTAGGAGAGACACCATTAAGAACTGAAATAAGAAAACATAATTTTTCTTTCAAAGAACTAAGAAAAGAGAAAACATTCCCAGCTGAAAGCAACAAAATAACACCACATGGGCTGGGGTTGTGGCTCAGTGGTAGAGTGTTTGTCCAGCATGCATGAAGCACTGAGTTCAACCCTCAGCACCACATAAAAATAAAACAAAGATATTATTATCCACCCAAAACTAAAAAATAAATATAAAAAAATAACACCACAATACAAATTTTAACAAAAGTGCCAATGGGTCTAGTTGAGATCTATGTGCTACTTGGAAGGTTTCCTGGAGGAATAAATTTTGAACTGGAAACCCACCTGAAGGTAATCAACCCAACATGTGATCAAAATTCATTAGGTACCAAAGGCTATCAACATCCTAAGATAGCAAAAACCTAAGCCTAAAAAGCACTGTATAAAGCTGCTTTTCTTAGTTAAAAAAAAAAAAGGAATATCTAGGGAATGAAGAATTATTTTCAAGGACTATGAAGATTTGCCTAAAATCTCCTCACCCAGGGAATCTCCTAATGGAAGCCTCCTTCAGGCTTCAAACGGGAAGCTCTGGCTTGTTGCCTAGCAGCCAATGGCTGAGAATCCCTCATTACAAAGTCACAAAGGCCTGCAGAGATCTCATATCAGTATGGTAGAATTTAAAGTTTACATCATGTCAAAAATAACATGAGAAGGAATAACCAAATAGAAGCCAAATAATATCCCTAAGCCACTGTCCCATATACTCTGAGCAAAATATGTCCTCTGAAAGCAATGTCTGCTTAAAGCTTGGTCTAAGCATTCCCCTAGTGTTTTGAGGTATCCCAGTTACTCCAGTGGGATTCAAAGAGAAAGAGTCAAAATATCAACTGGAAACTCTTCTCTAAGCAAAAGCAATAGAAACAAAACAATAAATTGGATCCTCACTTTATGAAATACTAATTTTTTTCTTCAAATTAATTAGATTTAAACGTGAAAAGCAAAATTTGAAAACACTTGGAATATATAATATTTTTATAAACCCAGCTCAGGGGAGAAGTACCTAGATAGGAAACAAAAAAGTACAACCCTTAAGAAAATGATGAATTCAAACATGTTAAAATAAGGACATTTATGTCAAAAGATACCAGAGAAAAGAGGAAAATGAGCTGGGCACAGTGGTACATGTCTATAATCCAGTGACTTGGGAGGCTGAGGCAGGAGAATCCCAAGTTCAAAGCCGCCCTAAACAACTTAGTAACACCCTGTCTCAAAATAAAAAATAAAATGGGCTGAAAATGTGGCTCAGTGATTAACAACCCTGGGTTCAATCCACAGTATCAAAAAAAAAAAAAAAGCGGGGGGTGGGGGGAACCCGCGGGGGGTGCCCCCCCCCAACTAGGGATGTGGCTCAGTGGTTAAGCACCTCTGGGTTCAATCCCTGGTTTAAAAAAAAAAAAAAAAAAAAAAAAAATTTTTTTTTTTTTTCACTCAATCCCTTGCATGGTCCAGAGAAGCACTAAGTATACAAAACTTATAACTTTTCTTAAGTTGACCAAAAAATTCTCAATAGTTTTGTGCATTACTGAGAGTGTTCAAGAATTACTAACTAGTAAACAATTTACTGGGCTCAGGAAATTTACTTGAATGGTGGAGATAAGAGAAAGTCAAACCAGGAAAAAAGCTGGTGCCATGACAAGGCACAACTGGAAAATCCTCCCAAACCTGTTAATCAGGTCAACAGTGTACCTCAGCTCTGCCATGGGTGTGTATGAGTGTATGTGTATGTGTGTGTGTGTGTGTGTGTGTGTGTGTGTTCTCTCTTCCCCCTCCCTCTCTCTCTCTCTCTCTCTCTGAGACTATCTCCAGAACTCACTCTCTATCTCAGAACTATATACAATGTTAGCTGCTAGGTCAAAAATTGTCCGTTTTACCAACTTTGACATGAAAAATGAAACACAGATTCTCACTCATCTTTTAACCACTCAAGGACGACAGGTGGTAGAGAAGGACAAAGAATAAAAGTTATTTGTTATGATTATACATAAAGAACTGCAGTGATTTAAGTCTTATAAAGCCTGTCCATCTTCTCTATCATAGGTCATCATCCAGCGGCCACTGCGTAGAATTCAGAAAACAAACATTTTGTTTACACTGGGGAAGGTTTTTAAAATTTGTAATTAGTTGCTAACAATTAGAAAACACAATAATCTGGATTCCCAGCTTCCTCTGAAAAATAGGAAGATTGGTCATACTGCTCACATTCTCAAAAGTAACATGCTGAATAAATAGCAGCTGCCTCCTTTAAATAAGAGCATGAGTTCTCCAGTATACCAAAGTCTCCATTACATCCTAACACATTCCCACCTAACTAACTTAGGTTATTTTATTTTTTAATATTTAGTTTTTAGTTTTAGGTGGACACAATATCTCCACTTTATCTTTATGTGGCGTTGAGGATCAAACCCAGTGCCCCGCGCATGACAGGCGAGTGCGCTACCACTTGAGCCACATCCCCAGACCCCTTAGGTTATTTATATCACCTGTTTATATGATTTGTCATCATACTATCATAACTACTTATACCATTAGTTATTATGATCAATACTCTTGGGAAAAAAATCATCACTTCCATGATTACTTCCACTACCACTCCAAAGTAACATTATTATATTCCATTTAATTAAACAAGTGCAGTTTACTATACTGAAATATAGAAAAAGAGGAACAGGGGCTGGGGTTATGGCTCAGCAGTAGAGCACTTGCATAGTGTGTGTGAGGCACTGGGTTCTTTCCCCAGCACCACATAAAACTAAATTAACAAAGATATGTCCATCTACAATAAAAATATTTTTAAATATTTTTTTAGTTGTCAATGGATCTTATTTATTTTTTTAAATATCTTTATTTTGTTTTTATGTGGTGCTGAGAATCGAACCCAGTACCTCACACATGCTAGGCAAGTGCGCTACCACTTGAGCCACATCCCCAGCCCATAAAAATATTTTTTAAAAAAAGAAAAAGAGGAATAATATAAAATTAAATATAAAAAAGATAAAAGAGGAATAATAAAAGCAGCCTATCACATTTATATAGCTCTTCCAGCTGAAGGTAAATGAATCTCTTCTTTCAACTCAACACCTCCAGGACCCCAACAACAGAATCAATCTAAGCAGTCATACTGAACCACAGGGATAGAAAATAATCAATCACTTAGAAGTGGGTAGCATGATCTGTCCAATGATCACCCTGTGTCTCCTCAAAAGAAGGAGTTGTGTCTTCTTCCTCACAAGCTGCCCATAATAGCCAGTCTAAGTACTCTATTAGTGAGGTTATTATTTAGAAGTGTCTGTCATCCTGACTTCTGCAACACTAGAAAGTGATATAATAGTGGAACTCTTGACAACTACAAGCAAAATCTAGGACTGATGCCCAGTTACTGATGTGTCTACAACCTGAGTTCCCACAGTGCCAATTGTCAAGACTGTAGTATATTGTCCAGTTATAGCCACCATTAAAAAGAAACTAAAGTGGGCTGGGGTTGTAGCACAGTGATACAGAACTTGCCTAGCTCATGTGAGGCACTGGGTTTGATTCTCAGCACCACATAAACTTAAATAAAATAAAGCTATTGTGTCCACCTACAACTAAAAATATTAAAAAGGAAAAAAGAAACTCAAGGGCTGGCTGCAGTTGTAGCTCAGTGGTAGAGTGCTTGCCTAGCATGTGTGAGCCACTGGGTTTGATCCTCAGCCCACAACATAAACAAAATAAAGGTATTGTGTCCATCTATAGCTAAAAAAGAAAAAAATAAATTAAAGGCTTGCTTAGGAAGTGTAAGCCTGGGTTCAACCCCCAGTACTGCACCGAAAAAGAAAAAGAAGCCCAAATACAAGTGTTGAATAAAAGGTAAATTTTTTCATTCATGGATGGGTAGAAATAATTTCTACCTAGAAAAGTATTCAATCAGGGCTGGGGTTGTGGCTCAGTAGTAGAGCACTTGCCTAGCATGTGAGAGGCATCGGGTTCAATTCTCTGCACCACATACAAAAAAAAAAAAAAAGGTCCATCAACAACTAATAAAAAAATATTTTTTTAAAGTATTCAATCTAGAAAATCACTTTTTTTTCTTCAGTGATGGGAACTAAACTTGAGACCCTGTACAGACTGGACGGATGGATGTTCTACCACTGAGATAAACCCTAGTCCTGAAAATGACTTTTTAAATAAACCAAAAGAAAACTTTGGTGCCTCTAGAGTCATTAGATTGATCACACTACCCAGAGACCAGATTGCCTATTATGCAAAGTATATAACTCAGTAGGGCCCAGGTGAGCAAAGCAGACTCATCAAATTTAGGCACTTCCTGGGCTGACTATGTCATTTTCATTTGCCACTTTTGACTACTTTTTTGGAAATTCTACAACTTTGATCAGCAAGTTAAAATATAAATAGTTCTTTATACTATTTCCATCCCACTTATTTTCAAATCAATAAATGTAAACTATAAATGCTATTCTTTCTTCTCCCAACACACACACACACACACACACACACTTCAGGAGGACAAAGGGAATTAAGTAGGAGAAATTAAGTTCAATTACTTTATCATCCTAGACAATTTCCTTCCCTTCCTCCTTGTTACTACCTCACCATGCAAAAGTGCAATGTTCTT
Source organism: Marmota flaviventris (assembly GCF_047511675.1). Taxonomy (NCBI): domain Eukaryota; kingdom Metazoa; phylum Chordata; class Mammalia; order Rodentia; family Sciuridae; genus Marmota; species Marmota flaviventris. The sequence continues at coordinate 25,774,146 of NC_092501.1, forward strand.
GACTGCCAGAGACAGCACTAGACCACAAAGCCTAATCACAACCTGATTAGTTTGATGCCTTTAATCAAACTAATCACAGGTACAGATAATAGTTGAGTGCCCACTATCTGATGAAAGGCATTAGGCTGATCCTGAAGTGCTGCACATATATGCTTCTACTTTTAAGAAGTGTATAAACTGAGCATCCCAAAACAGATCTTCCCATTTATATCTTTCAGAGGACCTAAAGGACTGCCTTATATACCTGATATAAAGGCATATAAACTTCTATGTTATGCATTAAGAAATACTATCTACACTATTCCTCATTATAAAGTATTCTTTACCTTTCGTGGACTTTTACAACATAGCAGTTTATCAAAAGTTATCCCTGGGGGCTGGGGTTGTGGCTCTGTGGTAGAGTGCTTCCCTAGAATGTGTGAGGCACTGGGTTCAATCCTCAGCACCACATAAAAATAAATAAAAAATAAAATGCAGGTATTGTGTCCATCCACAACTTTAAAAAAAAAAAAAAGAGTCATCGCTGTGCCATAAACTATACTCTTTGGGGTTATGCCCCATCTTTCACTGCTGTCCTGACTCTACCAAAGTAGCCAAACATTTTTCATGACTCTTTTTATCCACTAAAATAAGCCAACAGTACCAAATTTTACCAGTATTCAAATTCCTGTCTGCTCTCGGTTAAATTTAATCATTTTCTTCTGATTAAATATTATCTCCTGTAGGCCAAATGAAGAGAAGACCTGGGGACCCAAAACACACCAGAAGAGAATACCTATAAAAGATTGTATAAAGGAAGAATCAGGCCCAGAGGTCCAGTGTTTATATACAGACTCAGAGTGGCGACTGAGCTGCCCTACAGGAGATATAGCCCAGTTTCCCAGGCTGCTTGACTCAACTCTTCTGACTACCTGAGTCTAGCTAGGTCGCACTGATTCATCATTCAGGATTAATGAAGAAATTCTGTTGCACTGATGAAGTAGTCACATGTAAGTTGAAACTCTGGGGGCTGGGGTTGTGTGTGGCTCAGTGGTAGAGTGCTTGCCTAGCGTGCACGAGGCGCTGGGTTTGATCCTCAGCACCAAATAAATGTAAAATAAAGATATTGTGTCCACCTAAAACTAAGAAATAAATATTAAAAAAAAAAAGAAGTTGAAACTGCAAAATCTGGAGAGGCTCTCATATCCAAGTTCTGAAAACTCAACCCTTAAATGTATAAATAATGCTCTTTAGCTTTTACTTTCAGCTTCTGAGGACTGGACTCTTTAGGATGCAGAAGCTCTGGAAAAGAAAAGCTGACGGCTACATTAGGCCTGGGAAAACAAGAACTGAAGGACCCAGAAAGATCACAATTCAGAACTGAAATCGCCCCTCCTGCAGCAGTGCCTGACCTTTGCCCCCTGCAAGCCTCCCAATTCCCTCCCACAACAATCCCTCCCTCGTTTAATTCCTGCGCCCAGAGTCCTTAACCCATCCCGGCTCATCCAATTTAAGGATTTTTCCCCCTTATTCCCTATCGCGATGTCAGGGCGGCCTTCACAACGCTGGAGCTCTAAAAAGAGACTTTGCTGACCTGTCAGCGGATCCAAAATGGCGGGGCCTAGTCCCAGGACCGGCAGCCGCTGCTCATGTCCAACCTTGTCCCGGGAGGAGTCGCTCCCAGAGGCTGTCCCCACTCGGTGGAGGGTGGTAGATGGGAAGGAGCCTGTTTTCTGAAAGTTAAGGCTAAAGTCAAGGTGGGACCGCTCACTTGACCGGAATAAGTCGGCCGGGACGGGCGGAGGAACCGGCTACCTTCCCTGTCAGCTCACTGACGTGGTAACTAGCCTCAGTCTAGCCCGCTGCCTGGTAACTGCGCGAGCCCTGCCGTTTGCAGCCAATCATAGCCTGGCACAGTGAGAAGTGGCGTTCCCGCTATCCAATCGAAGAAAAGAAACTGGCTGCAGGAGGCGGGTAGTGCCAAAAGCGGCGAGATTGTAAGGAAAAGAAAAGGCTAGGTAGGAGACAACCAACGGATACGAAGATACTCTGAGTGACAATTATGAAAGCCAATAAAAATAGGGAATTTCTCTGGGCGGTTGGAGAGGTGGAGTTAGGTAGAGTTCGGTTGCAGCGCGCAATTTAGCAGTGGCCGCTTGGCATTATGGGGAGGAAGGTTACGATTTGCTGGAAAGGAGGCGGGCCCGTTTTGAGAGCTTGAGCGGGCACTCCTGACTCCCCCGGCTGCATCCTGTGAAAGTCATCTGAGCCAATACTATCCTCCTCGAGTGATCACTCCTTTTCGAAGCAGTCTGGGGCCCCTTCATCCTAAGACCAGTCTGGCGACCTCTTCCACACTCTGCCCTCCCCCAACCTTCCCCGTCTGCCTGCTCCTTGTGACTTCTCATAGGTGTGTCTGTCCCGTCCCAACTCTGTTTCTGTGTCTTCTGCCCCATTCTTAGCATCCAGAAAAAGAAAATGCGAGATGGCAGAAACCCTGGATATCTCTTACAGAGCAGGAAAATAAGTCCCAGAGTAGAAAACTGGCCCATGTTCACATAGCTAATTAATGGCAGGGAAGAGAGACAAACCCAGGTATCCTCACTACCCTCACTAGTCCAGCACTTTTTCATTGCTCCTTGCTACCTCTTATGCCTTAGTCTATTTGGCTGTAACTCTGAGCTCTCTCATATCAAACAATGGACACACCTCATCAAACAGGGTAAAAAGCTAATCACACAGGTTAGTCCACATCACCACTGACAAGTTTTCCTTTCCTGTTAGTCTTAGAAATGCTAAAAGGGCTGAGGGCTGGGTGCCCACCCATTTTTTCATTCTGCTGCCATGGCTAGCTGCCACAGCCCCTCCACAAAAGATGACAGAGGTTGCTAAGATATTTAGAATTGTCTAGAAGTGAGTGAGTATGGGAAGAGAACAAAGGATGGGTTTTCTTCTTGCAGATTGAATGGTGGAATTCCTAGTCGGCTTGCTGAATAGAACCTAGGTGTCCCTGCAGTCTTGGACAGGCTTCTGGGAGGCAGTGAAAAAAAGATGCCAACTCTCTCTACACTTCCTCCCACTTATGGATAATTCAAGTTCAGGGAAGCTCTATACCTAACCCTACAGAAATGTGGCCTCAAAACCAGGCATTCAAATACTATCCATGTATTGTGATCTTCTAATTTGAAGAACCCATCATACCTGACATCTGACCTAAAGAACCCCTCAACAGCTCCCTGCATTAGGGTTCTTGTCTCTGAGACCAGTTCAAGATCTTGCCTTTCTCACCCAAAGGGAGTCAGGGAAAGAGAAAACAGCTCATTAGCACTTCTTTCTTTTGAGCCATTTTTCTCTTCTTTTGAAAAATGGAAGGTGGCCTCCTGGGCCTGTCTCAGAACCAATTTGAAAATTCTCTAAATGGCCCAAATTCCCTATTCTCCTACCTCTGCTTCCACATACCTTCAGATATTCATTATCAATAAAACATATGATTGTGCATTAAAGATGAGAAAGAGAGGGATGATAATTCCCTAGCCCCTCCTAACTACTAACCAGGTAAAATATCTTCCTATTAGATTTCAGTATGATATGTTTATTGAGTTTCTATGTTATGCCTGGAAACAGAAGTATGCAGAAGACCTTGATCTCCTAAATCTGTCTTATAGAGGACAACACATCAACTAATCCCTTCAATATGGTGGGTGAGGTAACAGTGTATGCACAAGGAAGTCTTGTGCATACACTGGGAGCAAGAAGCTGGACATCTGGCTAATCTGAAAGTTCAAAAAAGGGTTCCCAGAGAGAATGAGGCCTGAGGGGAACTTAGGATAATGAATAAAAGTTGGCAAGATAAAGACTGGTTATAGGAAAGGCCAGGATGTGCAGGAAAACTACTCAGAGACTGGAAATAAAAACAAGGTCAGCGGGAGCAATGGCTCACACCTCTAACCCTAGCAGCTCCTGAGATTGAGGCAAGAGGATCACAGTTCAAGCCAGCCTCAGCAACTTAGCGAGGTCCTAAGCAACTCAGAGAGATCCTGTCTCTAAATAAAATATTAAAAAGGGCTGGAGATGTGGTTCAGTGGTTGGTTAAGTGCCCCTGGGTTCAATCCCAGGTACAAAAAAAAAAAAGACAAGGTCAAGACCTAAAGGTCTATTAATCTATTATATACTGTCAGACTACAGAGCTTGATTTTTATCCTGAGGACAATCAGGAGCCATTGAAGAGTGATCAGGTTTGCCTTAGGAGCATACTGTGTGGACTGATCCCAGTCTTAAGGCACATAAGAAAGCCAGCTTAACTTCACATGTTCTTTGGATATCCCTTACAAATTCCTAACCACAAGTACCATGGCCACACCTTGTGCCCAAGACTGAATCTAGGACCACCTTGGTGACACCAGTCCTCCAAAAGCTGAGAAAGCACAGCACCAACAAAACTAAAATGCAAAGAGAGATGTGAAAGGCCTGTGACTTTAAAGAGTGCCCAACACAAGCCCAAAGAGCCAGCAGGAGCATTTTTATTTTAGAGATTTTAGGGAAGCAATAATAGTTACTTGTCCAACGCCACTCCACGAGGATACCGTTAGTGGTATCCTGGAAAACACTTTGGTTTGTCTCATTCCAAACCCTGCTTTTTCCACGAAGTCACCTTCCTTGGAGAAGAGGGAATCTAAAAACGGGGAGAGCAGGGCGGATAGCTGAAAAGAGAGATGTGAAGAAAAGTCACAGAGAAAGAGAAGTTAGCCTATCCAAGTGGCAGAGGAGGGAGGAAAGGGTCTAACAACAGGAGTGAAGCGGCAAAGAGGAAAGAAAAGCGAGACGTGGGAGGATTGGAACAGAGACAAAAGAGCGGAGAGACGGACAGCAACAAGTGGGAAAATCGGCGAAACTTGAGCGGCAGGGAAGTCTGAGCGCTGAGACCAGGCGGGCTCTTGCGTCTTTCCTCCTAGCACCCCAGTAGCCCTCTCCCTCGGCACTACTCCACTTTGCTTCAGATACCAGCGGGGCCTACCGCGCCGAGGGTTGGCTCCCCCAAGATAGAGAGACCACTCTACTTTAGCCCGCAGAGCTCGGCAAAAGCTTGCTAGATGGAACAGCTCTCGGCCACGTGGGAGAGGCGTGGCCTAGTTGTTGAGTCGCTCTTCTGATTGGTCGAGAGGCGGGATTCTTGGCGGCCCGCCGGACGCACCCCTCCCTCAAAGGTGGGGCCTGAAGATTCACAGCTGGAAAGGGTGGAGCCCGGGCGGCGCAGCTGGAAAGGGGCGGGTCGGGAGGCGCACCGCTCGCCGCTGCGGGCTGGGGGCGCCCTGTGCTGCCATAAAGTGAATGGGCTTCCGCAGGGGGTGGCAGTCCACGGTGAGGCTCGCTCACTCCCTCAGCGAGTCTGGGAGCTCCAGAGCCAAGCGGCTGCCCCGTAGCAGGGGGGCGGCCCCCACCCCGGCTGGGTGCCTGGCCCCTGGCCCCTGCCTGCCCTCCAGACCGTCACCGCCACCGCCGCTATCTGGAGTGCGCCTGCTGCGGGACATACTGTGAGTTCTTAACCGTATGGGGGACAGGAGCTTAAGGAATCTTGGCGGATCCCGGGACCCCTAAAATGGGACCTTGGTGATGTAACTCCAGTACCTGGGGAGCAGGTCGAAATTGGGAGGGCATATTGTAGACCAGGTTCTAGGATTTGGGAAAAGGAAAACTCAAGAGTAAGGACCAAGGGGACAGCAGTGGGAGACTCGGGGGATTCGGAGTGAAGCTGGAGACTTGAAGCCAGGACAGGGGCTCCGCAAAGCAAGGAGTAGGGAGTCTGGAAACCATTACCAGAAAGCGCCCTGGAATCCAGGGGCACAGGGAAGACAGCCTGGGAGTGAAAGGGGTTGCAGTGGCCTTGGCCAGTTGGGAAGCCGCCGGCGGCCGCCCAACATGCGAGCAATTGGCGGCGCCCGACGCCCCTCAGCCCAGGCTCAGGCAGACTTTTGGGGCTGGAAACAGGGGTGCGCCTGGTCGCACACACTTCTCTTCCCAGCTGCTCTGCAGTTGGAATAGGAGCCGTGTTGTGAGAGACCGGCAGCGACTGGGTCAGGTGGCGGTTTTGAGAGCCGCAGGACTGAGGCTGGAAGCCCTAGTAATCAAGCAGCAGGAGTGGAGGGTCGGGCTTGGGGTGCCGGGGTCTAGATGGGCCCAGACCCCGAGCCACCTCAGAATCGGACGGAATGTCCGTGACGCGTGGAGCTCAAGGCGGACAGAATGTCCAGGGTGGCGAAGTGGGTCTCTCCGGAGCAGGCACTCTGTCGGACAGTGGTGGACAGAATGTCCCTGGCTGGGTGGCATGTCCATCTACTCAGCAGCGCCTGCCCAGCTGCTACGTGTGCGATGGACTCAGCTGCGGTGGGTCACCTGAAATCCCAGCTTACACTTTGCAAACTTGTTTCTGATCCTCCGGGCAGTGGGGCCTAGAGCAGGGAGTGTAAAGGATGCATGCAGCCTAGCCTTGGGACAGAGTGAAACTGGGAGGCATCCTTCCTCCATCTCAGAATAGATCAGAGCATCACCCTGGACTTCCAGAATTCAAATTTGAGAAAAAAGGGCTGATAATGGAACTGCTAGTGAATCCAGACCACAAAAATGAAGAATGAGCTACAAGGGCCATAGGAGCACAGGAGGAGCACAGCACAAGCTATATTAGCTCAATTTCCTAACAAACTCAGAGTCAACCCCTAATTCCAATACAACTAACCATACCACCCCAGACTCCTTGCCTGGGTATTAGCTAACTCAAGAGTCCTTCTCTGCAAGGATGCAAAAGCCATGCCACAAAGGAGAAATGCAATCCCTTAACAGAAAAAAACCCTATGGTCCAGTTATCCTTTTTCTTCTTTAGCCCCACCAGTCCTAATACCCACCTTGATGGCTGAGAGAAGGTGAGAAAGAAACATAGGATCCAGATGTAGGTCTAATATGGAGCTTATAACTCAGGTTGGGAAAGATGCCTCAATTGCCCTATTTGTTTTCCCTGTGGATGGGGATGGGCCCTGACTCCTCTGGTCCTGTACAGTGACCCCAATGCTAACTAGAGCCCAGTTAAACTAGAAAGGACAAGTAGAGAGAACTCTTCAAATCTATTAAGTAAGCAAGACAAGCCATCTGCGGACTGAGTTTTCATGAGGACAAGTGCAAGGCTTTTTGTTTAGCACTCCTCAGTTTTTAAATTTGCTTAGAAACCAGCTAGGACTTTGCTTCCAACCCTTTTTTGTCCCTTGCCCTCTTTTAATAAATATGGAGTCAAACTAATCACTACCATCACATCCTGATATACTTTTTAGGAACTTCTGCTCCTATTATTGCTTTTGAAAAATCACTGAAATTATAGCTAGCTGAAATGAAGGACTCTGAGTCGGGAAAGGAATAGGGAAGACACTATGAATGATTTCATGAAGACCTCAGTCCAAAATTCTGATTTTGGCAAAAAAAAAAAAAAAAAATCCAAAAAGAGAAGGCATTGTAACAAAGATGATTGGAAACAAAAGATAGAATCTTCTTCCACTCTTGAGTACAACCATGTAGCTAAGTGCACGTCTGGTCTCTGGCCCTTAGGGAGAATGTTATGGGCATAGAGAAGGTTCAAGATACTTGGCAGAAGGGGGAGACAAAGGTTGCTAGAGAAAGGAAATTTTAAAGTTGAGGCCTCTGGAAGTTGAGACAGGATGGAAGTCTACAACATAATGAAAGAGCTAAATAAGCAGAGGAATTGTTTACTCCCCAAATTCTGAAACTTGAGATGAGAGGGTCTTCTTAGAACTGGAGTGATGCAAGTTTAGGATGAATAGAAAACATTCTCTTATGGTGATGCTCAGGCTTGAACCTGGGGTCTTGTGCATGCTAGGTAAGCACTTTCCCAACTGAACTATATCCCAGTCTCTAGAAAACGTTCTTTAGCACACAGTGGGAAGCCAACTTCCAGAGTTCATTTCCAAAGAAGTGGTAGAGGCAGGAAGTAATAATGGAATGCTTCAAAGGCTTGGGAGAGTCAGTGCATGTTAGAATCACAAATGATTGCAGGATGGAGGGGGGGTGATGTATGCAAAGAGCAGAACTGGGGTTGAATCTCTTTTTTCTATGTAACCCATGGATGATTTCCTGCCCTTTTTGAGATGAAGTGGGGACAGGCATTCCTACCATGTGGGGTGTTTTGAGAGTTAAATGAAATCATGTGTAGGAAAGTCCTTTGCAAATGGAGAAGCACCAGAAGAAGTCTTATTGCTATTATTCTGCCCAATCTATAGGTTTGTAAATCACAGAATCTTTGGAAGGGTAGGCTCTTGATTGAGCAGCCTGATCATATCCCTAATTCAGCCACAGGAAGATTCTTAAAGATGATTGTGTAACCTCCCCCAAGCATTAAATACCAGTCATTACCCTGCCCCTGTCTAACAATCTGGGAAGCTCCCGAAATGTTTAACCTCTCTATCAGGTCAAATATCTAATCTCATTATTTGTGTCCAGCTCCTGCTCAAGATTATGAATATGGGCTTAGGACCCAGGTCCAGGAAGGCAAGGGTGACAAACTGGAGCTGAGTTATGGTGAAAGAAGGATGGGGCCTGGTGGAATCTTTTCTTCTCTATTCACTCTAAAGAATCCTGTTAGAATGTGGGAGAGGGAGATGGCAGCTAATCTAAAGGAACCATTAGGTTCTGAGCTTGGTGGGAGGGGACTAGAGTGTCCATGGTCACCAACAAGGGCCCATAAAAAGAGTGATGGGGAGAAAAAATAAAAGAAGATAATAGAGTGAAAGAGAGCTCTAAATGGTTTGCAAAACTCTCTCCATATCTCCTTTCCCATTTTCATTCCCCAGGGCCTTCTTTACACCTTGCAGTTTGTAGTTTCTGCTTTCCTATCTCTCCCCTGCTCCATCCATTCTGCTCATCATTACCAAATAAGGGTCACAAAAATGCTGATTTTTATGTCACTTCCCTGCCTACAAGCCTTAAGAGACTCCCAAAGCTTAGAGCAATGCTACTGGGGCAGGGGGCAGTAGTACAGGAATGAGCGGGGCATGATCCAGCAGGCTGAACAGGGTCCAGGGCCCATCTTCCTGGTGTGGTTATGTTGCTTAAAGACTGAGGATATATGTCCTTTACTTTTATATTAAAGTAAACATGGCTAAAATATGGAATAGAACTCAAAAAAATTTTTTTGAAATATTTTTTAGTTGTAAATGGACACAATGCCTTTATTTATTTATCTTTACGTGGTGCTGAGGATCAAACTCAGGGCCTCACACATGCTAGGTGAGTGATCTACCACTAAGCCACAACCCCACCCCTAGAACTCAAAATTTGCTTCAAAATTTTTAAATCAAGTTAGATTGCAAACAAATTTCTTACCAGTAATAGCTATTTCAGGTCATGCCTCTAGTTTTTTTTTTTTTGTTGTTGTTGTTGTTTGTTTGTTTTTTTTACTGTTCTTAGGAACTTTTTGATGGAGAAGTTGGAAATAGGATAGTCTAGACTATATCAAATATGAAGTAGCAGTCAGGCATGGTGGCACCTTCCTGTAATCCTAGCCTCTCAGAGGCTGAGGCAGGAGGATCACAAATTCAAGGCTAGCCTCAGCAACCTAGCAATGCCTGATCTCAAAAAGAAATAAAGGGCTGGAGATGTAGTTCAGTGGTAAAGCACTCCTAGATTGAATCCCTAGAACCAAATATGAACTCCTTGTCCCTCTTCAGACGACCCCTCAACCTGAACAATTTTTCTTTGCTGATCTCTCAGTGAGAGAATCTGACCAAGCAAAGTTCCCTGTTTCCCCCTGAATCTGTCAGCTTATTCCTGACATTGCTGTATTCTTTAGAAGGCCCTGATCTTTCTCTGCCTCAACTCTCACTTGATCTTTTTTTTATATTTATTTTATTTTTTTAAATTTTGATGCCAGGGATTAAACCCAGGGGCACTTAACCACTGAGCCATATCCCCAGACCTTTTTATCTTTTTATTTTGAGATAGGGTCTCACTAAGTTTCTTTGGCTCTCACTAAGTTGCTGAGGTTGACTTTGAACTTGTGATCCTCCTGCCTCAGCCTCCTGAGCAACTGGGATTACAGATATGTGCCAGTGTGCCTTACATTCTCTGAGCCCTACATTCTCTGAGACCCTGACATTTGATACCACCTAACAAGGGCTTTCATCTCTCTGATATCCCACAGTGTTAGAGTAAGAACTGTACACTCTATTTTTCCATGCACAGTTTGCCTCCCTAGATTGTAGGCTATTTAGTTTGTGCCTTACCACTCTTGGGGATCCTTTAAGCATCTAACACTTGCAGAAGGAAAGAAGCAAGGGAGGGACCCTGAGAAGGGTGTAGGATCATTTATCTGATTCTCCTTTCACCCCTTGATAACATGAGTGCATCAAATCATTGCTGCCTCCACCCGAGTTGTGAGACTTCATTCTAGGGCTGTGAGCCAAGGTGTCTCCATTCGCTCCCATTTGAGTAGAGTCTGAGTGCTCAGCCTCCCTAAGGAATGGAAGCCTACATCCACTTAAGGGTCTCACTTCAGTCTCAACTTAATATGGTTTCATATTAAGTTCCCAAATTTGCTGCTTGCTGAGCTGAACCACAGCATCACTAGTCTTGTATCCTCCTCTCTATTCCATCCCTGCAAGAGAAGGAGTTTTTCCGCATTTAAATTCTGCAGTCTGCCTCCTGCCTCGGGTGTTATTATTGCAGTTTATCACTGGCTCCTTCACTGATGCCTTGGTTGACCCTCTCTGGCTTCAGTACTTTAGTGGGGCCCTATGCCTTTTTGCCATGAGATTGTGTTATTTTATTGGAAACTCTGGCTTTCCTACCATAGCTTCTCTGGCCTGTGATTTGTTTTCCACCTTAGTGTATCCTGGATATTTTCTTCTTGCTAGCCCACAAAAGACCTCCTGTAATTCAGTCTGTACTTCAGAATCATAGCACACCTGCAGGACCTCTATTCTCCTTGGGTCTGGGCTTGCCACAATCATACTGATGGAACTTGGGCTCTGCAGGAGTATGTATCAGAAAGGCTGGATGTGGCTTGCACAAGCAGCTTCCCCCCAGAGCAGGACTTGCCACCACTGTTATCTCTTGACTCTGTGGCCCCTCCTGGTGTTTCCTACCAGCATCAACCAATCCTGCAGCTTCTACACCTACTGCTGGTCCCTTCCCATCCACTGAGTGAGGTGATGTTTCTGGCCTCAGACCCAACTCCCCAGCTTCTTGACCGCCAGCAATTTGGGGAACTTTATTTCCCACCAGCCTGTCTCCAGCTCAGACCATAGCTTGGTTACCCCCAGCCTTTACCTGACCAGCATACCTGGACATGAGGCAGCAGGAGACTATGCCCCCACGCTTACATCTCTCCACTGTCCATCTGACTTTAGTGTTCTTTTCTTCTCTCTGCAGTTTGGCAGTCAGGGCCTTCTCAGCCTTGCCCCCTCTCTCTCCTAATAACCCATTCAAGAGCCTGAAGATTTCACTCTTCCCAAGTCCCTGCTCATCAAAGTGTCTTTCAACTTGGGTTACTGTTCCTGTTCTTATATTATTATCTGGGCCTTCTATGTTCAGGACAGTGTTGCATCCCTCTCTGAAATGCAGTATACTCCTTTTTATTCACCAGAGAAATTCTTCACTGGAAGATACAGAGTCTGGGGAGGTTAACATTCAAGTAAAGGCAGGGGCAAAGGTGAGCTCTTAGTCCTCACTATACTCTCAGTTCCTAATTCAATGTTCAGCTCCTGGAAGGTGCTAAATAAACATTTGCTCAAAAAATGAGAAAAACAATTCTCAGAATTTTATTTCTATCCATTTTTTACATGTTATCTGAACCTTGTAACAATACTGAAGACAGGTAGGGAAGGGATTTTTTTTAAATATTTATTTTTTAGTTGAAGTTGAACACAATATCTTTATTTTATTTATTTATTTTATGTGGTGCTAAGGATTGAACCCAGGGCCTTGTACATGCTAGGCAAGTGCTCTACCGCTGAGCCACAACTCCAGCCCCAGGGAAGGGATTTTGATCTCCCTATTAGAGATGAAGAAGTATGCCCAGAAAAGTAAAGGACACACAGGTAGTGTGTTGGGGAGAGGATGTGAACTTAGGACATTTAACTCCAAACCGAATTCCTTTGGCCTATACCAAATTATCTTCTTAAGAGAGGCGTGGATACTTCTTGCCCCCTATCACCACCCCCTAGCGCCTACATTCTCATGCCTTCTCCCCACTGAGCCAAGTAGGCTTTTCCCAGCAACCACTGAAGATAGAACATTCCCTGGCCCCCTTGACCTCCTCCTCCCCCACACAGAGTCCTTAGCTCCTAGGACTGAGAGCTGAGGTTCAGAGGGGCCAGGGAGAAGAGGGGGAAGGGTAATGACTAGGTCCAAAACAGCCCAGGCAGCTGTCCCTGTCACAGAGAGAGGAGACTGTATGACTTTGTGTATCTGTCTGCCTGAATGTGGGAGCACATGTGTGGGAGAGTGTGTCTGTGTGCCCCTCTCTCCAAGTCCAAGTGCTTATTATGTCTGAGTGGGGGCCTGTGTGTGTCTGCACATGTGTCTGTCTGTCTCTGAGAAAACACAGCCTGAACTCTGCTTTCTTAGCTTCATCTTTTACTCTGGCCCTTATCCCTCCTCACCCTACCTCCCTCTGCTGAAACAGAGGATGAAATCAAGACCAAGGTATGGAATGCTGGGGGGAAGGGGAATTTGGAAAACTGGAAGTCTGGAGCTAAAGTAAAATGAAAGAATGAATGGCAGTGATGGAACTTAGTTTTATCTACAGGTAAAACCCACTTTTCCTCTTTCCCCAGCCTTGTTATTCCATAACTCCTGGAAAAAAATGAGGGACATGGTTTGCATTTCAAGATCATCTTGGGTCTGAAGAAAGAGCAGACTTCAGAGCACCCCTTTTACAGCTCTTAGTTCTAAGCCTTTTTCTCTCATCTTCCCAGCTATTTGGGAAAAGCTACTGATCAGCATCGCCATAGATCCTTCCTAAGGACATCTCCCTTCTGATGGAGAATTGCTGGGCCCAAGTTTTCCAGCTCCAAGCCTCTGGCTCCTGACCTCAAAATTGGAAAGTGAAGTGAGCTGAACACACCTCCACTCCTGTCCTGAATCTGTCCTTCTTTCCTGGGTTCCCTCTAGCTCTGCCTCTCCAACTTCAGTGACAGGTCCAAGGTCTAGACCCATTTGACTGTGGAAAGAACAGGAACTGTTTCTCAACCTCTTTCCTTGACCTCTGTCCCTGGCTTGGATGGGGCACAGTTGCATTCTTGGAGCTGGTTGAAGGGGCATTAGCATGTGCAAATACAGGCTGCTGCCCATCTGTACCTCCTTGAGAAAGGCTTCTAATAAATTCAGAACCAAGTGACACTTCTCAATCTGGGCTAATCCACCCTCTTAATGTCACCCCATGAAGCCTCTGTTAATGGTGTTGGGGACAGAAAGACCCCTCCCACCCATATCTCTACTCCATTCTTCCTTCTATCCTTAGACTCCTTCTGTTCTCCTCTAAGAAGCATCCAGATTCTTGAGACCTATTAGTGCCCCTTTCCCCATTATAAGGGTCCCAGGAGAGCCAGCAAGAAAGGGACCCTGCAAGGGAAACTTGGAGAGGCAGGTTCCTGGGCACTATCAGGAATTTGGGATAGGAAATGCCAACAAGAAGGGGGTCTTAAGGAAACCATTGTACTCCTTGGAGTGGGCTTGGTAAAAGCTAAGCATGAGATAGAAGTATGACTAGTGGTATGTGAGATGTGTTTGAGCATGCAAAAGAGTAGACAGGGCCCAAGAGTCCTGTTGTTTTCAAACTCATTTTTGATCTTGGAACCCTTTATCCAAATTAAATCTCTTCAGAAATTATAAATGAAACAGACAAAAGCAGAGCTTCCCTAGTTGAAGCTGACTCAAGCATGGCCAGGATGGAGTTCTAGCTGAATCCCCAAGGGCCCCAAAGAACACAATTTTAAAAAGCAAATGAAGGAAAAGTATTAGTTCAGGAATCCCACAGACCTGGTTCAGATCCTAATTCTACTGCTTACAAGCTCTTTGACCTTTAAGTTACTTCAGGTTTCAGCTTCCTCATCTGGAAAAAGGATGACAGGGGTTGAGCATCCCTAATCTAAAAATTTTTAAATCTAAAGTGCTCTGAAATTATGGTACATTTTAGATTTCTGATTTTTTGGATAAGGGTATGCTCAACTGATATATCTAAGCAAATATTCCAAAGTCAGGGCTGGGGATGTGGCTCAAGCGGTAGCGCGCTCGCCTGGCATGCATGCGGCCCAGTTTCAATCCTCAGCACCACATACAAACAAAGATGTTGTGTCTGCCGAAAACTAAAAAATAAATATTAAGAAAATTCTCTCTCTCTCTCTCTCTCTCTTTTTAAAAAATATATTCCAAAGTCAAAAAACAAAACTCTGAAATCTGAAACACCTCTAGTCCCAAGCATTCAGGATAAGGGATACTCAACTATATTAACTACTTAATCTTGATGTATTCTTGTGAGGGGAGAGACAGTTAAAATAAGTGATAACAGTGATTATTCTTATGGATGAAATATCATACCTGGTTCAAAATAACATCTGTCCTAAGGAAGATGAATAACAGAGGTTCAGGTTGTTTCTCAAGTGTGATTGGCTGAGGTACATGTATGACCATATGGGGATAAGGAACATTCCGGTGAGAAGAAAGTGACCTTTGGAGGGATGCAGTATAGGGGATGTGGTGTGTCACAGCATGCATTTTGAATATAAATATTGAACAACAAATGTGCACCAGGCACACTTCTATGTGCTCATCAGTTAACAAAGTATAGTGTATATGTGTGCATAAAACCTCTCAGTATACACCCTTTTCTCCTTGGGCCCTGTCTCCCTGTTCTATCCTAGGCACGCTAGTCAGGGGTAGCTCTTTGTCAGTGACCAAGAAAGGGCCAGGAAATTTGTGGGGAACCCTACAAGGAACCGGCTTATACCTTGATTTTATTCTCATTAACTTGATGTGTGCTTTCTCTTCCATCCAGAGCCCTGGCTCCATGGAGTTCGGGCTGCTCAGCGAGGCAGAGGCCCGGAGCCCTTCCCTATCGCTGTCAGACGCCGGCACTCCCCATCCTTCGCTCCCAGAACACGGCTGCAAAGGCCAAGAGCACAGCGGTGAGCACGCCCCCTCCTGGGGATGTAGGACATAACAACTCAGCTTCTAATCCGGTGTGACCCTGCCTGGCCGCCTGGGTGGGAGCAAGCGGGTGGTTGAGGAGGTTCCAAAACCCGACAATTCTCTCAGGCCTGGACGCCCTGTGACCTTACTCTCCCCCGCCATCCCTAGACTCGGAGAAGGCCTCTGTCTCGCTGCCCAGTGGCTCTCCCGAGGACGGCTCGCTGAAGAAGAAGCAGCGAAGGCAGCGCACGCACTTCACCAGCCAGCAGCTCCAGGAGCTGGAAGCGACCTTCCAAAGGAACCGCTACCCTGACATGAGCACGCGCGAAGAGATCGCAGTGTGGACCAACCTCACCGAGGCCCGCGTGCGGGTACTGCCTACCTGACCCTCAACCCTCACTAGCCTGGGCCTCCCTCCTCCAATCCCCTCCGCAGCTGTGGTTCTGAAGTCTGCCTGCTCCACCTCGAGGCCAACACCCGACACCCCGTGTTCGGAATCGGGACACCCCCATTCCTGCCCTCTAACCTTCAGTCTCTGCTTTTACCGTTCTTTACCACTGGCGAGCGCGTGTTGCTTCTTCCCCGACCCGATCTCTTTGTTTCTTTCCTTTCCCATCTTTGATCCATCTTACTGTTCCCCCAGACCCTGAGGCTGCTGACTCTGTTCTACCACCCACAGTTTCTATTCTCGGGTGCCTGGCCCCGTGCGCTTTCAACCTGTCCCCAGCCACCTCGTTTCGTTTATCCTCCGCACGGCTCGGGCTGGGACCTCAATCCCCGCCTGGGTGCTCCACTTATCAACCACTGGGCTGGCCCCCAGCCCCATCCACCCCGAATCCTAATAGCTTTTCTCCCACGCCCGCAGGTGTGGTTCAAGAACCGACGCGCCAAGTGGCGGAAGCGCGAGCGCAGCCAGCAGGCAGAGCTGTGCAAGGGCGGCTTCGCAGCGCCGCTGGGCGGGTTGGTGCCGCCCTATGAGGAAGTGTACTCCGGCTACTCGTATGGCAACTGGCCACCCAAGGCGCTCGCCCCGCCGCTCGCCGCCAAGACCTTCCCGTTCGCCTTCAACTCTGTCAACGTGGGGCCTCTGGCATCGCAGCCCGTTTTCTCGCCACCCAGCTCCATCGCCGCCTCCATGGTGCCCTCAGCCGCAGCTGCCCCGGGCACTGTACCAGGCCCCGGGGCCCTACAGGGCCTGGGCGGGGCCCCTCCCGGGCTGGCTCCGGGCGCCGTGTCCTCTGGGGCAGTGTCCTGTCCTTACGCCTCGGCCGCAGCAGCCGCGGCTGCAGCCGCCTCGTCTCCCTACGTATATCGGGACCCGTGTAACTCGAGCCTGGCCAGCCTGCGGCTCAAAGCCAAACAACACGCTTCTTTCAGCTACCCCGCTGTGCCCGGGCCACCCCCGGCTGCCAACCTCAGTCCGTGCCAGTACGCCGTGGAACGGCCTGTATGAGCGACGGGCGGGTGGATCATCCCTTTGGGCGGGGTCAATAATTCACAGCTTCCCCGGACTGGGGTCGTCTAGACTGGTTTGCCCCCGCCCCAGTGTCTGAGAAGGGTTCACGAGCAGCTGGGAGGCGGATAGCTCAGGAGCACTCCATCCCCTTTACGGCTCTAAGGGGTGAACTGGGCCCTACAGGCAGATCACGACCCTGGGACTAAGTCCTGGAATAGGGACCAGCCCCCCTGGGCCAACTCACCCTTGGCCCATCCCGCCTTCTCCAGACTCCCTCTACTCCGTTTTCAAAGATAAATGAAATAAATGTGCGCGGACTGTCAAAGGCCTGATGATTCAGAGTTGCGGTTGAGCCCTCATCCCTTCAACCTCCCCCATTGTCTAAAAGAAATCTGGATGCAGAGGAAGGAGGTGAAGGTCCAGGCTTCTGGGGCTTCAGTCCCATTCACTCCCCTAAAGAATGGGGAAACCAGGACTCCTGGAGCAAAGGTGTGCACGCGTATGTGGAGTTGTTGAACCAGCTACTTCGCTGGCATCGGTCAAAGCTGGTGCTGCGGCGCCACCTCGTGGTCTCAGGGAGAACAGCTGGTAGGTCTTTCCAAAGTTTGCAAGGGTCAATTCTGCAACTTAGGAAGCTTAAGACTTTGAGATAACGTTACTCCGCCTTTCTGCACCCGTTTTTCACTGTTCCTATGAGGGGCTTGAGCCTCTAACAGCAATAAAATTATGGTCTGTAACAGACATTTATTAAGTGCCTACAGGCCTAGGATTGTTATTGTCTGTGTGTGTGCCTCATCCTTCCTCACACCCCTCAAGCCTCCCACCTGCAGATCACCGTATTACCAGCAGCCTTCTCCCATCACAGGAGCCCACTTCTTCCTCCAAACCCCTAAGCTCCATCTTCCATTTGGTTTGCATGCTTAATTTAAAAATAGAACAAAAGGAGAAAGATTTCTGGATAGAAATATAAATAACTCAGCTCTAGGAGCCCATCCAGTCCTAGTGCCTTCCCAGGGCCTCCTTGGCCTTCACTCATTCATTAAAGTACTAGACCACACCCTTATCCCAGGGTGACACTTCTTGTCTGTGATAACTTCCTGCCACCTTGGCGCACATTTCCCATGGGGAAATAATGCAGGGAAATCTCCCTAATCATTCTCCCAAATCTAAGCCCAACCCCTTAGTACCCTTTTGGAAGAGGAAATCTAAGGCTCTTTCTCTTCAATCTTTCACTGACTTTTGGCCATGGCTTTGACCTTGGGCCTGAAGTAGGTTTGTCGGAAGAAGTGGGCAAAGATGATGAAATAGGTGGCATACAAGACAAAGGACCAGGCGAATTCTTCCACTGTGATGTAGCACCCTTGTTCCTGCCTCCAGATGAAAGTCAGGATGCCAATGATGGCTCCTATAAACATCTGCAGGATCTGCAGGCTGGTGATGAGCATTGAAAGCATCCTGGGGCACTTCACTTTGGCAGCCTTCAGAGTGTAATAAGTGTACATAATGGCATGTACACCGAAGTTCATGGTCATGAACCAACCACCTGAAGGTACTTTGTTCTTGTATCCAAAGCTTGTGAATAGTAGCACTGTGCTGTGGTGGTACCAGTGCACAAAGATGAGTGGTCGCTTGCGCAGGATGATGAAGGCTGTGTCTCCTGGGAGATAAGAAGTCACATAGCTGGCAAACCTTCCAGTGCTGGGACCACCCTCTACATTGGGTGTAGGGGCCCAGGAGGAATTCTCAGGGTGGGGAGGAGTTTTCGTGGCAGAGAACCTGAAGAAGGGCTTAGGTGACATGTGTTGTTAGGACCTAGGGGTGGGGAAGGTATTCTCCATATGATGAGTGAGGGGAGGGCTCTGAGGAAGGGTGTGATTCACTGGGCACCAGAGAGACAAAGTCTTGTCACTCACCGAGTTCAATGATCTTGCTGAGAAGAAAGACACAGGACCAGAATCTGATTGTGGCATTTTCAATGTAGTTGGTGAAGCACACAGTTTGCTTCAGGCCCCCCCTAAGTAGCACAGTCCCCATATAGCCCCATGTTCTCACTGCCCCCAAGATACTGAAATGGAACAGAGAAAGAGAGTGTAAGACATCAATCCACCCTTTCCCCTAGCTTGACAAGGTCATTAAGTCTTGTGCTCCATCACCTCCTTACCCTTGCAGGGGGAACAGATCACAGATTCTGAGATCCTGGAGCCAATTTGAAAGATTCATCCAGTATTCCACAGGAAATGAGGGTTGGAAAATACCAGGGAATGTGAAGGGAGCTGAGACTGAAAGTAGAGTTAGTGTTCTTGGGATGGGGTGGAAGCCTAAGAAGTGAGTAGCAGTTTGGGGAAAATCAAAGGATTTGGGGGAAGAAAACATGGGAAGGAAGGACTGGGACAGTCTTGGAAGAGGGTGTTAGTTGCTGATAGTATTAGAGGCTGGAGAAATATATATATATACATTTTTTTTGGTACAGGTAATTGAACCAAGGGGTGCTTAGCCACTGAGGCACATCCCAAACCTTTTTATTTTTCATCTTGAGAGAAGATCTCGCTAAGTTGCTTAGGGCCTCAATAAGTTGCCAAGGCTGGCTTTGAACATGTAATTCTTCCGCCTCTGCCTCCTAAATCTTTGGGATTACAGGCATGTGTCACTATGCCCTACTGAGGCTACAGAGATTTGGAAGTACAGATTCCATGAGTGCAAAAGGGATGGAGCAGAAATTGCCAGGTTGGGGTCTAGAAAAGAAGGAAAAGAGGGCAATATAGAAGAAGGTAAAAGTTGGGAGTCAATAAAACTGAGTTTCTGGAAAGTTTTAAGGGATGGAATGGAGGTCTAAATACTAGGTAGGAGGAGGGACTACCTTACCTGAAGATTGCAAGGCAGAAGGACCAGAGGATGAGAGGTCCCTGCAGGTTGAAGCCTTTCCGATCCTTCATGTAGTTCTGCCCCACAACAATGAGCAGCAGGTATATCAGAACTATGAAGAATGAGGTTGTCCTGGCAGGCAGAAGGCAGAGATGGGCTAAAAAGTGGCTGTTGGTCAGAGGAATGCCCACTCATCTCTCCAGGTTAATGTCTAGATTAGAGTTCCAACTCTGCCACTTACTAGCCATGTGATATTTTGGTTTTCTTATTTGTAAAGGTGGTGGGAGGTCCTCTCCTGACCATGTTAATTATAACACAGGGTAGGGGCTATATCCAAGGTGATTATTGCATTCTTTATTAGGCTGGAGACTGATGACCATTGGCCCATGACCCAGGGCTGTGGTGTAAGAATGTGGCAATAGCTTCTGCATTGGTTGGTTTATGGCAAATTGGCTTGAGCACAAAGTCAGCCCAAAGACACCTCTGGGGTAGCTTTAGGGCTAAGCCAGAGAGCCCTGGGAAAGCTTGGAAAAACTCCCTGGTTTTGCTTCAGTCTCCACAGAAAACATGATGGGGCTTTTAGGGAGCATGATAATTAAGTAGAGCAGGTTGGAGGGGTTCTAATCAACCTCATTCTTCAGCTACCCGTTCTCTCTACACTCTTTCTTTGGCTTCTGTCTCTTCCCACACCCTGCTCCCCGTACTCATTTCTGCATCCTTTCTTCTAACTCTAATCTCTTCGAGGTGCCACACTACCTGCACCTTGGACAATGATGGATTGGAGCTAGTATGAGGGATCCTATAACTTTGCTCTTTAAGAAAATCATTGCTGGCCTTCAGCCTACCCCGAACCCTCGCCCGGAGCACACAGTAGGGTCTGCCCACCGCACACACACACACCTGGCCCTTCCCCATTCCCAGGTCTCACCAGTATTCTTCTAAAAAGGGCCTTAAATCCTGGAACATCTCGAAGTTATAGGGCTGGAACAGTTGCCCCACTTCGTGGGAAACATTCATAGCTGTGACCATTTGGTTCTGCAGGCGTCCAGGTCCAGGGCTTGGAGGGCTGATAAAGAGACTGCGGGGCCGAGGACAAAATGAACCTCAGAGCGGGACCGAACGCAGCCAGGACAGAAAGAAAATTCCTGGGAGAGGCAGGAGGGGCTCGGAACCGGGTGTGAGCTACAGACCAGCCGGCCCGCGCCGCCGCCGCCGCCGCCGCCGCCGTATATAATGAGAATTGGTGAACTGCGGGCCTGACTGTGCTCGGGCCCCCTCCCCGCGCTCGGCAGTTATCCAATCTTGGCCGAGATACGCCCTGGTCCCGCCTCTGGGCCGCACCCTTCCCTGCATCCATCATCCCTGAGGGCCCCGCCCCTAGGCGCCCGCCCCGCCCCGCGAGGCCCTGAATCCTGTAGTGAGCCCTGGCCCCAACCACTTTGCCACTCTTTTCTCCATCATCACTTCCACTACACCTGCTTGGCTCATCCTCCACGGCCTCGCAGAGAACTCAGCCCTGCCGGCCGTAACCTTTGACTCAGCTTGCTTTAATCTTAACCTTCTTGGCAGTGAGAATAAAGTGGAGGTGTCCTTGGCCATGGTGCCCTCACCCAGAGATGGGGGAGGCAGTTTCCAGGATCCTTGAGATAATGGGAAAAATAGGCGTGGGATGAGGAAGAACTAGGCTGGGCAATGAAGAGCTCCTGTAGTCCCTTCTGCCTCCGAGATTTGGATCTCTGGTTGTGGGTGGAGGGAAATGAACTTTAATCAATTTCATTATTGAGACTGTTGATGTTGATGTTTGAGGAGGCGGTTGTTGAAGCTGTTGTGATTTCTTTATAGTTTCCTGAATTCCTGAACTGCTCCTGTCTGACACCCAGTAATAACCTTGCAGAGGAAATGGGGTCACCCCCTGGGCTTCTGAAATTGTTGTGTTTGGGTTTCCCAAAGGTCTCCTAGGGTTCAAGGAACCAGAGATCTAGTGCATCTCCCCAAGGCCTGCTGTTTTCTCTCTTCAGTCTGTGCTTGTCTAATAAAATCTAATTCTTTTCCCCCTATGTGCCCAGTCCAAAAGAAAGAAATGTTTTAAAACTTTTAAGAGCTTACCTGGCTATTCCTTATTTCTCTCCTACACTTTATGAAAACAAAAGAGAACTACAAGACTTGAGGCAGTTAGAGATAAGATGGAAATTTGCAAGGCAAGTGCTAAGAAAAATAAATACAAAATAGTTAAAATCAAGATATGTAAATAAGCAACTATGTGCAGTAAAGCCCAAAGGCTCTGAAACTACAGGAGCCAGGTAGAGATCTAATTCCACTTCCCTATCTATGGAAGGGTGGAGTAGAAAAATTCTGTCCGTGCTATTTAATTGACCCAAATGTACATTCTTTTCTCTCTGCAACTCATCCCCTTTAACCTGATTACTGCAACCACCACTGTAGTCACCTTAACTGGCTGTACCACTGCCTTCTTTAATACAGTGCTTCTCTTTTTATTGCACTGAAATCGGAAAAAAAGTTCCCAAACCTAGCTGATTACCAGATTCCTGAGCCCCTACCCAAGAAATTCTGACTCCATAGATAATCCCAGACAATACTTTGAAAACTAACACTTTCTGTCCTATTATCCAGAAAATGATTGACTAAAACCTAAACTAGGTCATGTTGCTTTTCAGTGGCTTCAGTGGCTCCTGATTGCACCATTAATTAATTGTTTTATGTTGCTATAACAAAATGCCTGAGGCTGGGTACTTGATAAATGAAAAACAACCAAGATCTGACAGCCATACCAGAGGTTATTCTGGCTGCGCCATAACATGGTGGATGGCATCTCATGATAGGGGTACATCTGAGAGTGACCACATAGTGAGAGAAGAAGCAAAAGAATGGGGAGGGGCCAGGCTCACTCTTTTATAACAATCAACTCTTGTGGGAACTAACCAAGCTCTGCAAGAACTACATTAATCTCTATCAAGGGCCCCCATGATCTAATCATCTATTAAAGACCTCCACCACCTCAATACCGTTACATGGGGGTACCATGCTCCTAGCAAATGAATTTCTGGAAGACACACTCAAACAATATTCAAACCATAATAACAGTCTACTTGTTATGAGATCTGAGTTCAAGTCCCAGTGCTACCATTAACTATTGGCTATGTGATTTTAGGCAAGTTACCTAACCTCTCAGATTAAATATTCTTCAACAGCAAAATGCAA
This sequence comes from Marmota flaviventris, assembly GCF_047511675.1. Lineage (NCBI taxonomy): Eukaryota > Metazoa > Chordata > Mammalia > Rodentia > Sciuridae > Marmota > Marmota flaviventris. Next base: position 25,796,845 of record NC_092501.1, read on the forward strand.
ATAGTTACACTTGCCTACCAAGGTTGGTATCAGTTTCCAATTCAGATAATGTCAGTGACAAGATATTATGGACTAGACACATGGAAGTTGGAAGTTTACAAATGCATAGAGAAAAGGTACTCAGTCTTGGATTTCTCTCAAATGAAACTGTTTTATCTTTTCTTGTGTGAAAGTTTAATGAGGCTTGGGGGAGGTGTGTGTGGAAGAAGGAAAGAAAAAGGAAAATTTTTCAGAAACCTTCCCTAACCTTTGAACTTGGTTTGGTACCCCTATTACTGCTTTCATAGAATGCTATTTCTTTCTTTCAATGATAATTTAAAATTACTTAGTTGTTTTAATGATTTATTGATCAATGCCTGTTTTCTCTACTAGTCCTTGAGATCCATGAATGGAAAGGGTATTTCCATTTTTACTTAACATCATTCTCCTAACACTAGGCACATAGTGTATATTCAAGAAATATTAGTTGTGTCAGGTGCAGTGGTTCACATCTGGAATCCCAGGAACTCAGTAGGTTGAGACTGGAGGATTCAAGTTTAAGGCCTGGCTCAGAAAATTTAGCAAGGCCCAAAGCAACTTTGTGAGACCCTGTGTCAAAAAAAAATTATATATATATATATATATATATATATATATATATATATATATGTGTGTGTGTGTGTGTGTGTGTGTGTGTGTGTGTGTAGGCTAGGGATGTGGCTCAGTAGTAAATATTGTCTGAGTTAAATTCCTAGTGAAAGGAAGGAAGGAAGGAAGGAAGGAAGGAAGGAAGGTTGGTTCATTGCATGAGAGATTATATGGAAGAAATCCTCAGTCAGAAAATCTGGGTGATACTCTTTGTTTATCCAGGATAAATATTCCAAGCTCATCTTCTCCTGAAAGAGTCAGCAGAAAGGAAGAATTGGTAACCACAGCATGGTGCAAGCAAGATGGACAACTCAGGGTATGGCTTTGGAAGTTTACATAATACTAGTCACTTAACATATTAGGTGATGAGAAATAGCTGCCTACTATGTCTATGCATTCTCAGTCCAACTTCTTTCCCCATTTTCAAACATTTATTTGAGGGTTGGGAGTGTGGCTCAGTGATAGAGTGTTTGCCTGGCCCTTGGTTTGATCCCTAGTACTGCAAAAAGAAAAGAAAACTGTTAATTTGACATCTCCAGTATATTTTGGTAGCATTCTCAGCAAAATTTTAAAGATGTTGTTTTGAAGGTTCCAGTCAGCTGGCCCCATTGATTTAGGCTATTCTTCCCAACTACCATTTATCTAATCTCCCAGGTTAGGAATTATGTTTTTTATTCTTCCATATGACACAAAGTTCTATCATTTCTTCTAGAAGTGGCCTGGTCATTAGGATGTCTCTATGCAAGCTGGGTGTAGTGGTGCAGCATGTAATCCCAACTACTCTGGAGGCTGAAGCAGGAAGATGGCAAATTTGAGGCCAGCCTTGACAACTTAGTGAGACCCTGTTTCAAAATAAAAAATAAAAAGGGCTGGAGACATAGTTCAATGATAAGGTGCCCTTGGGTTCAATACTGGTTCCATTCCCAGTATCAGGGGAAAAAAAAGGTTAAAGATGGTAAATGTTATATTATGTATCTATAACTACAATATTTTAAAAATATTTTAAGGGAGAGTCACAAAATAAGTGTATAGTTTTAAATAGGAAAGATAAAGAGTTAAATGTACATATTACACAAAAAGCTTATTTATAGTCTCACCTATAACCTTTGATACATGGCTAAGGACACAAACAGGCTCATTTTATGTGCTCCAGTGCCTTCAAATGTACTGCTCATTTGCTGCCATAAAGGTACACTTGCAAAGCACATAACTTTATGTCCCTAGTATTGAGAGAAAAAAAAAAAAGACTCAACTTCCTTAGTAATTAAGGGAATGCAAATTATGGACTATGTATAGTATGTTCCTGATTAACAGCTATTAAATGAAACAAAAATTAAATACTGAACGCTGTTCAAAGCACTGAGGAACAGATTTATTAAAATTTGGCTAGTTGCCAGGATAATTGATATAATCCTTCTGAAAACACATTTAGGTAATACTTAGCAGGAGCCAGCTGGTTTTAACCCAGTGAAGTAAACAAAAAAGAAAAGAGAGTTTGTATGTATTAAAATACTTATGCCAGTGGAACTTAAAATAATACAGAACTGGAATCAATCCACAAATGGATAATTAAATTATTTAATACTAATGTCACAGAACACCTTATATCTACCAGAATGTAGAAACATGAAACTATATTTATAAAATAATATGAAATAAAAACAATATTTAAAACCATATCTACTATATTACCTCAATTATCTAAAAGTTATGATGTCTGTAAAGATGAAAGTTGAAAATAAACTCTAAAATGTGAAATAATTTGATAGGGTGGGTGAGGTATAGGCCAAAACTTATAGGTATTTTAAATTTCTTTTCATGTTTTCTTTTTTTAAAAAAATTTTTTTGGTAGTTGTATATGTACAACATGCCTTTATTTTACTTGTTTATTTTTATGCAGTGCTAAGGATCGAACCCAGTGCCTCACACATGCACTCTGCCATTAAGCTACAGCCCCAGCCCTCATGATGTTTTCTTATATTTGTAGATGGACACAATACCTTTATTTATTTATTTATTCATTCATTCATTCATTCATTTATTCATGTGGTGCTGAGAATCGAACCCATTGCCTCACACATGTTAGGCAAGCCCTCTACCACTGAGCTACAACCTCAGCCCTTTTCATGATGTTTTTATGTTGATGCTAGGCATTCCAAAAGTAATGCTTTATTTTTTATTTTGTTTTATTTTTATTTTTGAGATGGGGTCTCCCTATGTTGCCCAGGCTGGCTTTAAATTCCTGGACTCAAGTGATCCTCCTCCCTCACTCTCCTGAGTAGATGCTACTACAGGTGCATGTCATCACACCTGGCAAAAGTGCTTTTAATGACAGGAAATTCTCAAGATGTAAAGTTAAGTTTTTAAATGCAGAACATGAGGCTATATTATAGTATGGGCTCTTAGAGGGAAAGAAAATATATATATATATTCAAATGAATACACTTTATTTATCAAGGGTGACAAACAAAAAGAAAAAAAGACCAAACATGTAAAAACCCAGGTACTGGAAATACAAACTCAATTCATTCAAATTCAAGCTCATCCAGACCCTGGGTGCAAACCCTAGTGAGGTGAATGGAAGCACCAAGTCAGATAAAGGGGGACAGGAGTGAATCTGAGGCCAAGAGAAAGGGTGGGAAGGGCATCTCCCTAGGTCCCTTGGTGTTCACTCCCACAGTGGTATCTCCACCTTCCAATGACTGTGACCCTTCCAGTCCCTGTCCTCTTGGCTTCCACCCCACCCCAGCCATGGCTTTGAAGGCCAGTCCTGAATGGTCCTACCCTCCCTTGCTCCATCCTCACTTGCTCAGGCTTCTAGTCTTGCTCTTCTCCTCCTCCACATTCTTCTCAGTGATTAGTAGCAGGTTGGGGTACTGTATAAGCCTTAAGTGAGGCTGGGGGCCATGGGAGGTGGGATGGAGACAGGTGAAGAGAGGAGAAGAGCTGTCCAAAGACCCTTCTCTTCATGGGATCCCAAATTGTACAACCATCTCCTCTTTTGCATCTACACGGATCTAAGAAAGTGCACTGTAGGCATAAGCTATCCTGGAGACCTGCTCCAAGTCAGAGAAGGGGATAGGCTCGCTGGCCAGCACTTGGTGGGGCTGGCTGGTGAGAGATGGCAGCGGTGGCAGCTTCTTCCAATGCTGCTGCTCAGCACAGCCAGGCGGGTGCTGTACTGCCTTGCCCGGTCCATGTACTCATGCTGCTCCATGCCCTGGGAGTCTGCAGCAGACACATGATGATGTTGCTAGCTGTTTTTGCGAGGATGGAAGAGAGCAGGGCCTGCTCATCTGTGCGAAGGCAGGCTGTGGTAGTTGGGCTCAGCTCCATTGAGGGCTTTGGTGCGGGGTCGGGGCGGGCAATAGCAGCTTCCGCTCCTCTCGGTCCTGGTCCGAATCTTCGTTTTCGCTGCTGTAGCAGCACCCCATGGCCGGGGTCGGGCCACTTAGAGGGAAAGAATATTTGTAAAATTTTTGTTGAGAAAAATATTGAAGAAAACAATGTAGAGAAAGAAGATTAGACAGAAATGCTCCAAAATGCTAATAGACTTTGTCTCTGGACGGTAGAATCTTTAAATTAGTTTTACAATCAGTAAATGCTCAAAACTAATAATAAATAAATTATTGAAATTTCTTGAATTTAATTCTTTTTCTTCTTCCTACCTCTTTCTTATTTCTTTGGTGCTGGGGGTTGAACCCAGCTATCCTGGAGACTGAGGTGGGAGGATCTCTTGAGGCCAAGAGCGTGAGACTAGCCTGTGGGAGGCGGGCACAGGGGATGTGACTGGATGACATGACACAGAACCATAAAGAAAGAAAGAAAAAAAAAAAAAAAAAGAATTTTAAGACAGCAACAACAGAGCATCAAACCAACATCTCTTCTTAGTTCTGTAAAACAAATAAGGTCACGGACGGAGCAAATCGAAATCCTCCCAAACTGGAGAGGCAGAGGGGCAAATACGGAGAATTATAACATACCAGAGAAGAGATCTCTAAGGGAAACCAGTGAGGTAGGAGAACCTGAACTAGGTGCTAGTCCACATGATAGGTATGCATAAGTACAAGAATTTTAAAAATCCAGGAGGAGCCCAGTGTGATGGTGCAGGCCTGTAATCTCAGCAACTCAGGAGGCTGAGACAGAAGGATTGCAAGTTGGAGACCAAACTCAGCAACTTAGCAAGGCCCTAAGGACTTAGCAAGACCCTGTCTTAAAATAAAAAATAAAAAGAGCTGGGGATGTGGTTCAGTGGTTAAGTACCCTTGGGTTTAATCCTTGGTACAAAAAGAAAAAAAAAGAAAAGAATAAACATCCAGGAAGAGAGATCTGGGGTTATAGCTCAACAGTAGAGCGCTTGCCTCACACAGGATGTGAGGCACTGGGTATGATCCTCAGCACCACATAAAAATAAATAAAATAAATAAAGATATTGTGTCCATATTAAATTTTTTTTTTTAATTCAGGAAGATGGGCTGGGGATGTGGCTCAAGCGGTAGTGCGCTCGCCTGGCATGCGTGCAGCCCGGGTTCCATCCTCAGCATCACATACAAACAAAGATGTTGTGTCCGCTGAAAACTAAAAAAATAAATATTAAAAAAAATCTCTCTCTCTCTCTCTCTCTCTCTCTCTCTCTCTCTCTTTAAAAAAAAATTCAGGAAGAGGCTGGGGATATGGCTTATTGGTAAAGTGCTTGTCAAAAGGCGTCAGGCTCTAGGTTTAATACCCCACCACCACCCACAAATCCAGGGGGAATCTCATCTTGGAGGGTCTCCCATGATTTTTGAGTTTTACCTCCAGGAGCTCAACTAGACTCTCATAGTAAAGATAAAAGAAAACTCCCATTGTGGTCCTTGAAGAGAAGGGGAAAAATAACCTGTTATAGTTTGGATCTTAAAATGTCCCCTAAAAGCCCATGTATTAAAAAAGCATGATCCTCAGGTTGACATTAATGGAAGGTGGTAGACACCTTTAAGAGGTGAGGCTTAATGGAAGATTTTAGGTCACTGGGGGTGTGTCCTCAAAAGAAGATTGTGGGATTCTGGTCTCTTCCTCTCTGCTTCTTGGCGTCCTTCAGCAAGACTCCCCAATGTTTTACTGCCTCACCACAGGTCCAAAATCAATGGAACCAGGTGACTGAAACCTCCAAAACTGTGAGGCAAAAAACCCTTTCCAAAGGTTTTTTTTTTTTTTTTTAAGTTGATTATCTTAGGTATTTTGTTTCAGTAACAGAAAACTGGATAACATAGAAGTATTTTGAAATATGAGTCCTCAATTTACAATGATTTAAGATTTCAAATGTTATGAATATAAGCAATGAATATTCAGTAGAAACCGTATTGTGATTTTAAATTTTATTTTTTTTTTCTCAGGCTATTGAGACACAGTGCAATACACTCTCAGGATGCTGAGCACCTGTAGGAAGCTGAAATTCCCAGGGAGCCACAGGCCGGTAAGGGTAAACAACCAATATACTATAGTGTATTTTTCTAAACTATGATGTTCAGGAGGTTATGTGTATCAAGGACATTTCCAACTTAATAATTTTTAACTTAGAATGGGTTTGTCAGGATGTAATTCCCTAAGTCAAGGAACATTTGTATATCAGAACACCCTGACTGGGTGTGGTGGCACTTACCTGTAATCCCAGCATTTTGGGAGACTGAGACAGGAAGATCAAGAGTTCCAAGCCAGCCTCAGCAAAAGTGAGGCACTAGGCAACTTAGTGAGACCCTGTCTCTAAAGGAATACAAAATAGGGCTTGGGATGTGGCTCAGTGGCTGAGTTCCTCTGAGTTCAATCCCAAGTACCAAAAAAAAACCAAACAAACAAAAAAAAAACCTCTGTTTCTCTAACCAAGACCTATCCTCAAGAGAAACTAGTTAACCATAGCCTAACCTGTTTGAGTTTTATCAGAGCCTAACTGATGTGGGGAAAAGGAAATCATTCCAGCCAGCTCTAGTCCTCCACATGGAAGAAGGAAGCTATCCAACTCTAAGCGACTCTAGCCATCCTGTCTCACCTAAGGAGGGAGCAACAACAACAACAACAAAACAAAATAAACAAACAAACAAAATCCCTGAGAAACACTTATGAAGTTCACAGTCCAGAAGCCCAGGCTCATTAAAAGACTGAGACCTAAACATAGGACTAGTATATGCTTCTTCCATACCTTACACCATATTACTAAAGCCCTACTTATAACAAATGCTTTTAACCAGTACCTCATGTCTGGCTATCAAGAAAAACTACAAGGCATACTAAAAGGCAATAAACACAGTTTGAAGAAACAAAACAAGCATCAGAACCAGGCATGGCAGGGATGTTGGAGTTATTAGACCAGGAATTTAAAACAATTGTGTTCACTATATTAAGAGTGCTAATGGATAAAGTAGATAGCATGCAGAACAGATGAGAATTGTAAGTAAACAGAAATTCTTAAAAAAAGAAGCAAAAAGAAATGCTAGAAATGTCACAGAATTGAAGAATACCTTTGATGGGCTTATTAGTGAATTGGATACAACTAAGGAAAGAAACTTTAAACTTGATGATACTTCAAAAGAAACCTCCAAATCTGAGGTCTGGGGATGTGGCTCAGTGGTAGAGCACAAGCTTAGCATGAAAAAGACCCAGGGTTTGATCACCAGCATATATGCATGCGTGTGTACTCATACAAATAAACACACACACACACACACACACACTGTGCAGTGGCCAGCACTCTGCAGGGTAGGTTCCTGCTCAGGAGGTGTGAGCTGCAATGAAAAGTCTGAAATAATTAGTAAGAAATAGAGACAAAGCTAGAAATTAGATATAAAAAGCAAAGTGTGTGATAGGTCTTCCAGCCCTAATAGGAGCTGAAACTGAACAACTGAAAAATGGCCCCAAGTCTTTATTTAAGGGGAGTACATCAAAGGCAGGGATAAGGTTTCAGCGGAAGGAGTCTTGGTAGTCTTGGTTCAGTGCTTGCTTCTTAGTGGGTGTGGCAGCGGTCTTGCAGTAAACAGGTTGATTGGCATTTTGGCAAGCCAACCCAATTCTGAGAGGCTGTGTGGCTCCAGCGGGTCACCCCATCTCCAATGCTGTGCTGATCTTGTGATGGAGTAGGTAGGAAGCCACCTGAACCAGGTGTTCTCAAACCAGCAGGGTTGCTGCTGAGAGTTCCTGACACCAGGCTTTCCTGTCTAATGGCTTCAGCATTGTTTTAGTTCATGCACAGTTCATAGATGGTTCCCGGCACACACACACACACACACACACACACACACACACACATCTCCAAATTTAAAAACAAAGGATAAAGATTGATATAAACAGAATATTCACTAACAATGGCAAAACAGTATAAATATTTGCAATGAGAATATCATAAGAAGAGAGAAAAAGGAACAAAGAAATATTGAACAATAGTTAGCAAGAATTTCCCCAAATTAATGTCAGATATGAAACCATGGAGCCAGGAAGCTCAAACACCAAGATAAATACCCCCAAAAAATGACACTTAAGCATATTATTTATTTATTTTTGGTACTGGGGATTGAACACAGGAGTACTTTACCACCAAAGTACATCCCCATACCCTTTTATTTATTTATGTATTTATTATGTATTTATTTATTTATTTATTATTTTTTAATAACTTTATTTATGTGGTGCTGAGAATCAAACCCAGTGCCCCACATGTACTAGGCAAGCACTCTACAACTGAACCACAACCCCAGTCCCTTTTTTATTTTTTATTTTGAGACACTGTATCACTATGACCTTGTTAAGTTGCTGAGGCTGGCCTGAGACTTGGGATCCTCCTGCTTCAGCCTCCCAAATCACTGGGATTATAGGTGTGTTCCACTGCATCTTGCTAGGATGTCATTTCGAGGCCCTGGGTTCCATCCTCAGCATCACATAAAAATAAATAAGTTAATTAAAGAGATTGTATCCAACTACAACTAAAAAAATATTGAAAAAAAAATATTAAAAAACAACAACAACAATAAGGAGCTGAGATTGTGGCTCAGTGGTAGAGCGCTTGCCTAGCATGTGTGAGGCACTGAGTTCAGTCCTTAGGGCCATATAAAAATAAAACAAAATAAAGGCATTCTGTCCATATACAACTACAAAATAAAATTTAAAAACAAAGTAATCCAGGCTTCTTAGAGGTGGCTGACTCCATGTCTAGGGCAAGAAATATAGAGAAGCTTAAAATATATCATCATATCAGGAAGAACGGAAATTAACAAAAACTACTGGTTTGTCAGAAAGATTCAGGATACTGTGTGCATGTACTAATATGTAAGAACAGATCCCATCATTATGTACAACTATAATGTACCAATATAAATGTGGGGAAAAAAAGACTCAGGAGACTCTGGACTGGGTGGTGAAGGCCTGTAATCTCAGCTACTTGGAGGCTGAGGCAGGAGGATCACAAGTTTGAGACCAGCCTGTGCAATTTAGCAAGATTCTCTCTCAAAATGAAATGAAATGAAAGGAGGTAGGATTAACTCAGTGCTAGAGCACTTGCCTAGCATGTGTGAGGCCCTGGGTTCAGTCTTCAGTACTATGCAGACATACACACACACACATACACATACACACAAAAGACTGAGAGCCAACCTAAATAAACACATTGGCAAAAAAAAAAAAGGTATACCATTAGAAAATCAATGAGAGTAATAGCTATAATGGATTGAAATACATCAAGTGGATTAAATTTATTTATTCATAATCTATTTACTTATTTATTTATTTATTTAGTTAGTTATTTTATTGTTGGGGATGGAAACCAGGGCCTTGCTCATTCAAGACAAGCCTTCTACCACTGAACTACACTCCCACTTTATTGGTACAAAACCAACTTTATTTGGTCACTTTAAAAGGATACTAGGGGACCAACTCATTATTTTGAAAATTGGTAAAGAAAGCAAATAAATCAATATTTCTTATGCTTTACCTATATTAACTGTGTCTCACAGTAACCAAATAGGTGCTAAGGGAAACTTTCTCCTTGCAGAAATATTCCAGCTAATAAGCAAATTAGAAATAATAAAATTAAAACATCACAGTTGGTAACCTAATCAATTAATGGGTCTAGGAAAATATCATCAATAGCTGACAACATTATTAAAACAAGGTATGGGGGCTGGGGATGTGGCTTAAGTGGTAGTTCGCTCGCCTAGCATGCATGAGGCATGGGGTTCGATTCTCAGCACCACATAAAAATAAAAATAAAGACATTGTGTCCACCTAAAACTGAAAAACAAATATTAAAATAAAATAAAACAAGGTGTGGGGGCTGGAGTTTTGGCTCAGTGGTAGAGAGCTTGCCTAGCAAGTTCAACCCTCAGCACCACATAAAAATAAATAAATAAAATAAAGGAATTGTGTCCATCTACACCTAAAAAAAATATTAAAAACAAGATTTGCAATATACAATGTCATTAACAAAGTTGTTCTGCTTTTATTTTTTCCATATTTTTATTGATGCATAATAGTTGTACCTAATGCTGGAGTTTGTTATTAATATTTGTACATACACACAACATTACAATATAATTTGGACAATATCATTCACTATATTTCCTCTTTCTCTCCTCTCCATCTTTGCCCTGGTCTCTTTCCTCTATTCTACTGATCACCTTTCCATTTTCATAAGATTCCCCCATCTTTCATTTCCTTTTTCCTCTCTAGCGTCCACATATGAGAGAAAACATATGGCCCCTGATTTATTGAAATTGGTTTATTTAGCTTAACATAATATTTTCAAGTTTCACCCATTTCCCTGCAAATTACATAATTTCATTCTTTTTTAATTTATTTTTTAGTTATAGTTGAACACAATACCTTTATTTTATGTGGTGCTGAGGATTGAACCCAGGGCCTCGCATGTGCCAGGCGAGTGCTCTACAGCTAAGCCACAACCCCAGCCCACATAATTTCATTCTTTATGACTGAATAAAACTCCATTGTGCATTGTTATGGTCTAGACATAGGTGTTCTCCTAAGCTCATGTGTTAGACAATGCAAGAATTTTTTCTTTTCTTTTCTTTTTTGGTATTGGAGATTGAACTCAGGGACACTCGACCACTGGGCCACATCCCCAGCCTATTTTGTATTTTAGTTAGAGACAGGATCTCACTGAGTTGCTTAGTGCCTTGCCATTGCTGAGGCTGGCTTTGAACTCACAATCCTCCTGCCTCAGCCTCCCAAACTGCTGGTATTATGACATTCATAACCGCAGCCAGCAATGCAAGATTTTTAAGATGTGAAATGATTGGGTTATGAGAGCCTTAATCTAATCAGGGATTAATTCCTTTATGTGGATTAACTGTATGGTAACTGTAGGCAGGTGGGGTGTGGTTGGAGGAGGTAGGTCACTGGGGTGTGACTTTAGGGTTTATATTTTGTCCCTAGTGAGCTCAGTTCCATTTCTGCTTTCTGATTGCCATGTCTTGAGCTGCTTTCCTCCTCCACACTGCTTCTCTATGATCTTCTGCCTCACCTCGGGTTCAGAGCAATGGAATTGAACATCTGTGGACTGAGATCTCTGAAATCATGAGCACCAAATAATAGTTCCTCCTCTAAAATTGTTCTTGTCGAGTCACAGGAGCAAAAAGCTGACCAAAACACACACACACACACACACACACACATTCTTTATCTATTTATCCAGTAACAGACACCTAGGCCTGTTGTAAAGACCTTCTCCTATTGTAAATTGTGCTGCTATAAACATGGGTATGCATGGATTTCTGTAGTATGCTGATTTTAATTCTTTAGGATAGACACTGAGAAGTGATATAGTCAAGTTATATGGTGGTTCCATTGCTAGTCTTTCATAAGAAACTCCCTATTGATTTCCATAGTGGCTGTATTCATATACAGTCCCACCAACAGTGCAAAAGTAGTCCTTTTCCTCCACATCTTCTCCAGCATTTATTATTGTTTGTATTCTTGATAGCCATTCTAATTAGAGTGAGATGACATCTTTTTAAAAAAATATATTTATTTTTTAGTTGTAGTTGGACACAATATCTTTATTTTATTTATTTATTTTTGTGTGGTGCTGAGGATCAAACCCAGGGTCTTGCACCTGCTAGGTGAGCGCTCTACCTCTGAGCCACAACCCCAGCCCGAGATGAAATCTTAATGTAGTTTTTATTTATTTTCTCTAATTGCTAATTATGTTAAACATTTTTTTATATATTTTTGGCCATTTTTATTTCTTCTTTTGTGAAGTGTCTGTTCAATTCATTTGCCCATTAATTAATCGGGTTACTTTTTTATCCTCGCCCTACTGGGGATTGGACCCAGGGACACTTTACTTTACTACTTAACTACATCCCCAGCTCTTTTAGTTTTTGAGACAGGAGCTTGCTGGCCTCAAACTTGTGATCCTTCACTTTCAGTCTCCTGATTCTCTGGGATTAAAGGCATGCCAAAATTAAGTCCCCCAAAATTCTCTGAAGACTTACAGTATTTCTTTTTGTTTCATTTTGGTTGTTATTGCTGGGAATTGAATCTAGGGCCTCACAAAGACTAAGCCTGTGCTTTTCACTGTTTATGCTATACTCATAGCCCTCTTCTGTTACTTTTTGGTTATTATTAGTGTGTGTATGTATGTGTGTGTGTGAAGTTTTTTGAGTTCTCTGTGTATTCTGGATATTAGTCCTCTGTCAGAAGAGTAGCAAATAATTTCTCCTGTTTTATAGGTTCACTCTTCACATTCTTGTTTCCTTTGCTGTGCAGAAACTTTTAATTTGATGTCATTCCATTTGTTTACTCTTGGCATTATTCCTTAAATTTTATGGGTTCTATTGAGAAAGTCATTGCCTATGCCTATGTGTTGGACTATTGACCCTATTTTCTCTTCTAGGAGTTTCATAGTTTCTGGTCTAATTCCTAGGTCTTTTATCCATTTTGAGTTGACCTGTACAGAGTGAGAAATAAAGGTCTAGTCTCATTCTTCTACATATGGACAACCAGTTTTCCCAGCACCATTTGTTAAAAAGGCTATATTTTCACCAATGTATGTTTTGGGCACCTTTTCCAAGGATCAGAGGACTGTATCTATGTATTTTATTTTTTTCCATTGGTCTATGTGTCTGTTTTTAGGACAGCACCATACAGGTTTTGTTACTATAGCTTTATAGTATAGTTTGAAGTCAGGTATTTTGATGCTTCCAGCATGGCTTTTTTTTGGCTTAGAATTTCTTTGGCTATTTTGGGTCTTTTGTTTTTCCAAATGTATTTTATGACTGTCTTTTTATAGTTCTGTGAAGAATTTCACTGGTGTTTTGATGGGGATTGTGTGGAATCTGCATATTTTAGTAATATGGCCATTTAAACAATATTAACTCTGCCTGTCCATGAACTTGGGATATCTTAACATCTGTGTCTTCAATTTTCTTTTTTAATCTTCTGTAGTTTTCATTATAGAGGTCTTTCACCTCCTTTTTTTAATATTTATTTTTTAGTTTTCGGTGGACACAACATCTTTATTTTATTTTTATGTAGTGCTGAGGATCGAACCCAGTGCCCCGCATATGCCAGGCGAGTGAGCCACGTCCCCAGCCCTCTTTCACCTCCTTGATTCGATTTATTCCTACTTTTTTGTTTGTTTGTTTTTATTTTTGTTTTTGAGGCTATTGTGAATGGGATTGTTTTCCTGATTTTTTTCCTCAGCAGATTCATCATTGGTATATAGGAAAGCTACTGATTTTTATTGTTATTTTGCAACCTGCTATTTTGCTGAATTTATTAGCTCTAACAGCTTCTAGGAGGGTTTTTTTGATTTTGTAAATATGGGATCATATCAACAGCAGTGATAATTTGACTTCTTGCTTTTCTATTTTTATCCATTTTACTTTATTTCTCTTACTTAATTGCTCTGGATAGAATTTCTAGTACTATATTGTTCAGGACTTTAAAGAAAATGCTTTCAGTTTTTCCCCATTTATTATGAGATTGGCTTTGGACTTGTCATACAGAGCCTTCATGATTTTGTGGTAAATTCCTTCTATCTCTATTTTTTTTTCAGTGTTTTTATCATGAATGGTGCTGGATTTTGTAAAAGGCTTTGTCTGCATCTGTTGAGATGACTATGAGATTTTTTGGTCCTTGATTCTACTTATATGGTGAATTACATTTATTAATTTGTATATATTAAACCATCCTTGCATCCCTGGGATAAAACCAGTTTGGACATGATGTACAAGTCTTCTTACTATGTTGTTGAGTGCAATTTGCTAATATTTTATTAAGAATTTTTGCATCTAAGTTTATCAGGGATATGAATCTATAATTTTCTTTCCTTGATGTGTCCTTATCTAGCTTTGGTATGAGTGTAAGACTGGCTTCATAGAATTAATTGGGAAGTATTCTATCCCTTTGTATTTCATGGAATGGTTTGAGGAGTATTGGTATTAGTCCTTCTTCAAAGGTCTGGTGGGATTTAGCTTAGACTCTACATGGTCCTGGGCTTTTCTTGTTGGATAGCTTTTTATTATGCTCCTATCTCATTGCTAGTTATTGGTCTGTTTAGTTTTTTTTTTTAATTTTTATTCCAATTTGTTATATATGACAGCAGAATGTATTCCAAATCATATTACACATATAGAACACAATTTTTCAAATCTCTGGTTGTACACAAAGTAGAGTCACACCATTCATGTCTTCATACATGTACTTAGGGTAATGACGTCTATCTCATTTCACTATTTTCCTACCCTCATACCCTTCCTCACACTCTCCTTTGCCCTATCTAGAATTCATCTAATCCTCCCATGCCCCCCACCACCATCCACATTATGAATCAGCATCCTTAAATCAGAGAACACATTTGGCATTTGGGTTTTGGGGATTGGCTAACTTCACTTAGCATTATATTCTCCAACTCCATCCATTTACCCGCAAATGCCATGATTTTATTCTTTATTTTTAGTGCTGAATAATATTCCATTTATATGTATACCACATTTTCTTTACCCATTCATCTATTGAAGGGCATCTAGGTTGGTCCCACAGTTTAACTATTGTGAATTGTGCTGCTATAAACATTGATGTGGCTGTGTCCCTGTAGTATGCTGTTTTTAGGTCCTTTGGGTATAGATGGAGGAGTGGGATAGCTGGGTCAAATGGTGGTTCCGTTCCCAGCTTTCCAAGGACTCTCCAAACTGCTTTCAATATTGGCTGCATCAATTTTCAGCCCCACCAGCAATGTATGAATATGCCTATTCCCCCACATCCTCACCAACATTTATTGTTGTTTGTATTCTTAATAGCTGACATTTTGACTGGAGTGAGATGATTTGCATTTCTCTAATGGCTAGAGATGTTGAACATTTTTTCATATGTTTGTTGATTGACTGTATATCATCTTCTGAGAAGTGTTAGTTCAGGTCCTTGACCCATTTGTTGATTGGGCTATTTGTTTTTTTTTTTTTTTTTGGTGATTAGCTTTTTGAGTTCTTTACATACCTAGAAATTAGTGCTTTATCTGATGTGCAGGTGGTGGTAAAAATTTGTTCCCAAAATGTAGGCTCTCTATTCACCTCACAGATTGTTTATTTTGCTGAGAAGAAGCTTTCTAGTTTGAATCCATCTCATTTATTGATTCTTGATTTTCATTCTTGGACTATAAGAGTCTTATTAAGGAAGTTGGGGCCTAATCCAACATGATGGAGATTTGGGCCTGCTTTTTTCTTCTATTAGATGCAGAGTCTCTGGTTTAATTCCTAGATCCTTGATCCACTTTGAGTTGAGTTTTGTGCATGGTGAGAGATAGGGGTTTAATTTCATTTTGTTGCATATGGATTTCCAGTTTTCCTAGCACTGTTTGTTGAAGAGGATTTCTCCCATGTATGTTTTTGGTGCCTTTGTCTAATATAAGATAACTGTAATTATAGGGGTTAGTCTCTGTGTCTTCTATTCTGAACCATTGATCTACCAGTCTATTTTGGTGCCAATACCATGCTGTTTTTGTTACTATAGCTCTGTAGTATAGTTTAAGATCTGGTATCTGGTATCTGCCATCTGCTTCACTCTTCTTGCTAAGAATTGTTTTAGCTATTCTGGGTCTTTTATCTTTCCAGATGAATTTCATGATTATTTTTTCTGTTTCTATGATGAATGTCCTTAGGATTTTGATTGGAATTGCATTAAATCTGTATAGTGTTTTTGGTAGTATGGTCATTTTGACAATTTTTTAAAGATATTTTTTAGTTGTTGATGGATTTTTATTTTTTAATATTTGTATATGGTGCTGAGAATCGAACCCAGTGCCTCATGCATGCTAGGCAAACGCTTTACCACTGAGCCACAACCCCAGCCCCTCATTTTGACTATATTAATTCTGCCTTTCCAAGAACAAGGGAGATCTTTTCATCTTCTAAGTTCTTTTTAAATTTCTTTCTTTAGTGTTCTGGAGTTTTAATTGTAGAGGTCTTTCACCTCTTTTGTCAGGTTGATTTCCCAAGCATTTTATTTTATTTTATTTTGAGGCTATTATAAATGGGGTAGTTTTCCTCGTTTCTCTTTCAGGGGATTTGTCACTGATATACAGAAATGCCTTTGATTTATGGGTGTTGATTTTGTATCCTGCTACTTTGCTCAATTCATTTACTAGTTCTAAACATTTTCTGCTGGGATGTTTTGGGTCTTCTACTTATAGAATCATATTGTCAGCATATAGTACTAATTTGAATTCTTCTTTTCCTTCTGTATCCCTTTAATTTATTTTTATTTTTTAGTTGTAGATGGATACCTTTATTTATTCATATGTGGTGCTGAGGATCGAACCCAGTGACTCACATGTGCTAGGCGAGTGCTCTACCACTGAGCCACAACCCCAACCCCCTTTAATTTCTTTCATCTGTCTAATTGCTCTGGCTAGTGTTTCAAAAACTATGTTAATGGAAGTGGTGAAGAAGGGCATCCCTGTCTTGTTCCAGTTTTTAGAGGAAATGCTTTCAATGTTTCTCCATTTAGAATGATGTTGGCCTGGGTCTAAGCATAAATAGCTTTTTTGATGTTGAAATATGTTCCTGTTATTCCTAGTTCTTCTAGTATTTTGAACATGAAGAGTGCTGTATTTTGTCAAGTGCTTTTTCTGCATCTATTGAGATGCTCATATGATTCTTATCTTTAAGTCTATTGATGTGATTAATTATATTTATTGATTTCCATATGTTGAACCAACCTTGCATCCCTGGGATGAACCCCACTTGATCGTGGTGCACTATCGTTTCGATATGTTTTTGTATTCGGTTTGCCAGAATTTTATTGACAATTTTTGCATCTATGTTCATTAGAGATATTGGTCTGAAGTTTTCTTTCTTTAATGTGATTGTGCCTCATTTTGGAATCAGGACGATACTGGCCTCATAGAATGAGTTTGGAAATGCTTCCTCTTTTTTCTATTTCATGAAATAATTTGAAAAGTATAGGTATTAGTTTTTCTTTATAGGTCTTGTAGAATTCAGCTGTGTATCCATCTGGTTCTGGGCTTTTCTTGATTAGTAGGCTTCTGATGACATCTTCTGTTTCATCACCTGAAATTGACCTATTTAAAGTGTGTATATCATCCTGATTCAATCTGGGAAAATCATATGACTCCAGAAATTTATTGATGCCTTCAATATTCTCTATTTTATTGGAGTACAAGTTTTCAAAACAATTTCTAATTATCTTCTGTATTTCTGTAGTGTCTGTTGTGATATTTCCTTTTTCATCACGTATGTTAGCAATATAAGTTTTCTCTCTCCTTCTCTTTTTGTTAGCATGGCTAAAGGTTTGTCAATTTTATTTTTTTTGAAGAATCAACTTTTTGTTTTGTCAATTTTTTCAATTGTTTCTTTCATTTCAATTTCATTGATTTCAGCTCTGATTTTAATTATTTCCTGTCTTCTACTGCTTTTGGTATTGAATTGTTCTTCTTTTTCTAGGGCTTTGAGATGTAATTTTAGGTCATTTATTTGTTGACTTTTTTTTTTTTTTTTTTTTTTTTAAGGAATGAACTCCATGCAATGAACTTTCCTCTTAGTACTGCCTTCATAGTGTCCCAGAGATTTCCATATGTTGTATTTGTGTTCTCATTTACCTCTAAGAATTTTTAATCTCCTCCTTGATGTCTTTTGCAACTCTTTGTTCATTCAGTAGCATATATTTAGTTTCCAGCTATTGGAGTAATTTTTATTTTTTATTTTATCATTGATTTCTAATTTCATTCTACTGTGATCTAATAGAATGCAGAGTAGTATCTCCACTTCTTTGTATTTGTTAAGAAATGTGGCATGATATATGGTCTATTTTAGAGAAGGATCCATGTACTGCTGAGAAGAAAGTGTATTATCTCGTTGAGGGATGAAATATTCTATATAGAGAAGTTAAGTCTAAGTTAAAGATTGTATTATTGAGTTCTATAGTTTCTCCGTTCAGCTTTTTTTTTAATATTTATTTTTTAGTTTTCGGCAGACACAACATCTTTGTTTGTATGTGGTGCTGAGGATCGAACCTGGGCCGCACGCATGCCAGGCGAGCACGCTACCGCTTGAGCCACATCCCCAGCCCCCGTTCAGCTTTTGTTTGGAAGATCTAGCCAGTGGTGAAAGAGGTGTGTTAAAATACCCAGAATTATTGTATTGTGGTCTGTTTGACTCTTGAACTTAAGAAGAGTTTGTTTGATGATCATAGATGCTCCATTGTTTGGGGCTTATATATTTATAATTGTTATATCTTGTTGGTCTATGGTTCCCTTAAGCAGTATGAAAAGTTCTTCTTTATCCCTTTTGATTAACTTTAGCTTAAAGTCTACTTAATTTGATAAAAAGATGGAAACCCTTGCTTGCTTCCACATTCCATGTGAGTGGTATGATTTTTCCCAACTTTTCACCTTCAGTCTGTGTATGTATTTTCCTGTGAGGTGAGTGTCTTGAAGGCAGCATATTATTGGGTCATTTTGATCCAATCAGCTAGCCTATGTCTTTTGATTGGTGAGTTTAGGCCATTAACATTCAGTATTATTATTAAGACATGATTTGCATTCCCAGCCATTTTTGTTATTTAACTTGACTTGTTTTCTCCTTTGATCAGTTTTTCCTTTAGTGTAATATAATACTTCCCTCTGCTGATTTTCATTGTTGTTTTTCATTTCCTCTTCATAGAATATTTTGCCAAGGGTGTTCTGTAGAGCAGGTTTTCTAGCTGTAAATTCTTTTAACTTTTGTTTATCATGGAAAGTTTTTATTTCATCATCAAATCTGAAGTTTAATATTGCTGGATACAAGATTCTTGGTTGGCATCCATTTTCTTTCAGAGCTTGATATATGTTGTTCCAAGATCTTCTAGCTTTCAGAGTCTGGGTTGAAAAATCTGCAAATAACCTAATTGGTTTCCCCCTTATATATATAATCTGACTCTTTTCTCTTATGGCTTTTAATATTCTCTCCTTATTCTATATATTAGGCATTTTCATTATAATGTGCCTTGGGGTGGATCTGTTGTGATTTTGTACATTTGGTGTCCTGTAAGCATTTTGAATTTGGTTTTCCAATTTGTTCTTCATGTTTGGAAATTTTTCTGATATTATTTCATTGAATAGATTGTTCATTCCTTTGGTTTGGAACTCTATGCCTTCCTCTATCCCAAGAACTCTTAAATTTGGTCTTTTAATGCTATCTCATATTTCTTGAATGTTCTGCTCATGGTTTCTTACCATTTTCACTGTGTGGTCTACATTTTTTTCAAGATAATATATTTTGTCTTCATTGTCTGAGGTCCTGTCTTCCATGTGGTCTAATCTGTTGGTGATGCTTTCAATTGAACTTTTAATTTGGTTTATTGTTTTTCATTCAAGGATTTCTGTTTGGTTTTTCTTTAGAACCTCTATCTCACTATTGAAATAATCTTTTGCATCCTGTATTTGTTTATGTAGCTCTTTGTCGAAATAATCTTTTGCTGCCTGTATTTTCTCTCTTATATCATCCTTTAATTCAAGAACATTTTATTTACGTACATCCTGAACTCCTTCTCTGTAATTTCATCTGCTGTGCTGGCCATGGATTCTAATAATGTGGTATCTTGACTTGTTTGGGGCACTTTCTTCCCTTGTCTTTTCATGTTGCTCATGTATCTTCGCTTCTAGCATTGTGGATCTGAGATGTTATTGTTTTTACCCTATTGGCTTATGTTGCCCCTGTAGGGTTCCAATACCTCTCCTCTGAGGGGTAGAACAATGTTAACAGTTCCTAATATAAACAATATACCACCTAAAAACAAATAGTTGCTAATGTTTACAGTTTGGTCATAATGTACCAAAATTGTGAATTGAATTATTATCTACAATATAATCAGTAGGTTAGTAAAAGGGTTTACAGATTCTGATGGTGGACAAAAAACCCGGGGTGAGGTGTAGGAAGATATGCTAAGGAGGTAGGAGGTGAGGATATAGTTATTATATCTTAGGAAATGTAAAATAGAAATCTAAAGAAGAAGGTTATTAGCAAGAGAAAAGAGAGGAAGTAATTTTGGGTAGACAAGTAAGGGGGAAGACAGTAGAGTACATAAAACAAACACACATATATATTAAGAAAAATAAAAAATGTTAAAATAGTAAAACTTGGAGACGAAAAAATAAAAACAAAACCAAAAAAGAATATACAACACAACTGTAATATACTATTCAGTCATCTCAGACCTTGATATCCTAACCTTGGTTTCACATATGTTGGGGGTGTGAGGGTGGAAGAATAGAGAGGGATAAGAAAGAAAAAAAGAAAAAAAATTGAAGGAAGAAACAAGGATTGTTTTGGTTGTAGTTCAGTATCTTCCCTGCTTTCCTTCTCATCTAATAGGTGGGGTTGTCTGTTGTTAGCTGGTATCTCCACCCTCAGGATGGTGAGGGTAACCAGGGAGGGAGAGTTGGTCATGGGTGGAGGGCACCTGGAAGTGGGGTGTGGCACCTGCCAGTCCCTGAAGGGAGACTGCACCTCAGGGATTTCTTTGGGGGCCTGCTCCTGTGATGTGAGTGCCTGGTCTTATCTCTTTATCTTACCAGAAGACCTCCCAGTTCCTGGTCTCTGTGTTAGTCTCTAAACTATATCATACTCACCCTCTCCCTTACTACTTCCTAATGAGGGACCTTTCTCTTCAGGGCTCTTGTGTGTGGCACTTTGGGTGGGCTGCTCACTGCCCCACTGAAAGCTGTTTTTATGTTGGGCAGCCACTGTGCCAGGTTAGCAGCTGCTGGGGAAAGAAGGAAGTTAGAAACTGGGTACCTGGCCAGCCGGAGTTCCAAACTGGGAATTGTCTCCACTAAAGATGGTGATGAAGGTGACCCAAGATGGAAGCATTTGCTTTCAGCAATGGGGTGTCAGGTCAGGTTGGGGAAGCCGGATGATGGCATTGAATGAGGAGTTCAGAGACTAGGTCTGTGGCATGCAGCATGTAGCTGTAGCTGTCTTCAGAGCCTGTGTGAAGTTCCCTGGTGCAGGTGAGGTATGACTCATAGTGGACTATCTCCGTTGCTGCTGAGTCCCAAGATGGGGGCGATGGGGGAGTTCCATGTTGGTTGAGGGAGTCCACACAGGAGTGGCAGCTGGAGATCCTGCACGTGGATAGCTTCCAGGTGTCCTGTGTGGGATCTGAGTCCAGGATTTCTGCTTGGGTGAGTGGCTGAAAGTTTTGTGTGGGTGCTGATACCGATGGTCCCTCTTGGGCACCCAGTAGGCCTTTGTGGGCGAGTAGTTGGGAGACCTACTCTGATGCTGAGGCCTGGAACCCTGGACAGGCACAGTGGCTATGATTCCTGTGAGGAAGCAGGAATATTGCTTCCAGAGAAGTAGTATTCTCACTTCTTGGGTCCCAGGTCATGGAGGGACACAGAATGCTGCCTCCCTCTGGCCCGCCATCTTGGATTCTCCTGTTTAGGTTTTTGTTTGTTTATTTTATTTTTAGTTGTAGATGTACACAACACATTTTATTTATTTGTTTGTTTATTTATTTATTTTTATGTGGTGCTGAGGATGGAATCCTGAGCCTCACACTTCTTAGGCAAGAGCTCTGCCACAGAGCCACACCCCAACCCCTGTTTTAGGTTTTTTTAATTGAGCCCCTCTTGGCTCAATTTTGGCAGCTCATATATATCTGGAAATACATCTATTTCTTCTGTTTTCCAATTTATTGGAATAGAAGTTTTCAAAATTGTCCCTAATGATTGGATTTCTGTGGTGTGTGTGATTTCTCCTTTTCATCTCAATTTTATTCATTTGAGTCTTCTTTTTCCTTTTGATTAGTTTTATAAGGTTTTATCAAACTCATTTATCTTCTCAAAGAACTGGATCTCTGTTTCATTGATCCTTTGTATATTTTTATTCTCCATTTTACCAATTTCAGCTGTGATATTAATTATTTATTTCCTTCTACTGGTTTTGGAATTGCTTTGTTCTTATTCTTCAAGATGCATCATTAGGTTTATTTGGGATCTTTTTTTTCTTATGTAGGCACTTATACATATAAACTTTCCTCTTAGAATTGCCTAGTGTCCTAGAGATTCTGGTAGGTTGTATCACTATTCTTATTTAATCCTAAGACTTTTTAAATTTCTACCCTGAGTTTTTTCTATTACTGATTCATCATTCAAAAATGTATTGTTGGGTAGGGGCTGTAGCTCAGTGGCAGAGCACTTGCCTAGCATGTGTGAGGCACTGAGTTTGATCCTCAGCATAAAAATAAAAAAATAAATAAATAAATAAAGGTATGCTGTCCATACACAACTACAATTTTTTTAAATGTATTGTTCATGGGGCTGGGGTTGTAGCTCAGTGGTAGAGTGATTGCCTCGAATGAGGCACTGTGTTTTGATACTTAGCACTGCATACAAATAAATAAAAAATAAATGTCCATTGACAACTAAATTTTCTTAAATGTATTGTTTAATCTCCATGTATTTGTGTACTTTCTGTAAGTTTTTAAATTGTTGATTTCTAATTTCATTCCATTGTGATAAGATAAGGTGCAAGGAATTAGAACTTTTTTTTTTTTTATTTGCTAAGAGTTGCTTTGTGGCCTAAAATATGGTCTATTTTGGAGAAGATTCCATTAGGATAAAGTATATTTGACTGTTGTTCAATGAAATATTCTATAGATGTCTGTTAAGATCATTTGATTTATAATATTTTGGGGTCTGAGGAATCTTTACTAATTTTATATCTAGATGACCTATCTACTGGTGAGAGAGGTGTTTAAATGTACTCTGGTGTATCTGAGCCTTCAACTCAAGTAGCGCCTGTTTTATATAATTAGATGCACCAATGCTAAGCATAAATTTTACCATGACTATATCTTCTTGTTGGGTTGTTTCCTTTACCAGTAAGATGTGACCTTCTTTGTCTCTTCTGATTAATTTTGGTTTGAAGTTTGCTTTATTAGATATGGGAATAGCTACTCCTGCTTGTTTTCAGGCTCTATTTTCATGAAATATCAATTTCCATCCTTTTCTTTTCAGCCTGTGGCTATCTTTACCTGTAAGGTGAGTCTCTTTCAAACTACATAGAGTTGGGTCATACTTTTTAATCCATTCTGTCAGATTGTGTCTTTCAGTTGAAACCATTTACATGTAATGTTATTATAAAGAGATGTTTACTACTTCCTGACATTTTGTTAATTTCTAATGTTGAATTTGGCCCTGTTTCTGTTTCTTAGCTACTCTTCAAATTATATTATTTGTCCATTTGTGAGCTCTGGAGTTCTTTTTTTTTTTTTTGTATTTTCTGTAGTGCCATGTTAGTAGTCATGATTTATTTTAGTTTCTGCTTTAGTTTCTACCACACCAGTTCATTAAAATAATAATAAAATGAACATCAGTATTCTTTATTCATATTCACCAATTGTCAACAGTTGACATATTTGCTCAATTGCTCTTTTTGACCAGTAATTACATTCCATCTTTTGAAAAGAATAAGGGCAGGAAGAGAATCAGGAAACTGGAACACCAATACATTGTAGGTGAGATTGCAAAATGGTATAAGCACTTGGGAAACATTTTGGCAGTGCCTTATAAAAGTAAACTTGCACTTAGCATATGACCCAGCAATTCCACTCTTACATATGTACCCAAGAACAAATGAGAACACATGCCCACACAAAGACTAATGGATACATTATTTATAATAGGCCCTAACTATAAACCAACCAAAATATCCTGCAACTGGAAAGAACAATTTCTTTACAATCAGTTACTACTTTGCACTAAATAGGAATGAGATATTTTTCTTGCAACAACATGAATGAAACTCCAAAACATTAGGTTAAGTGAAAGAAGTAAAGCAAAAAATGACAACATATTGTATGATTACTTTTATATGAAATTCTAGAAAAACATAGCCATAGTGGCAGAAAGCAGGTCAATGGTTACCTAGAGCTAAGTGTAAAAGGTGCTTAGTTACCTTGAACATACTTTTTCCTCGTATTCGTGGTAGGTCATATTTTTGTAAAGTCAAGTACTATTTTGGGAACAAGTGTAAGAAAATGATTGGGGCAAAAGGAAACCTATTCTTAGGGTGATGGAAACATTTTTATTTTATTTTTTAATTTTTTTTAATATTTATTTTTTAGTTGTAGTTGGACACAATACTGTATTTTATATTTATGTGGTGCTGAGGATAGAACCCAGTGCCTCATGCATGCTAGGCGAGTGATCTACCTCTGAGCCACAACCCCAGTCCCTAGACATAATGTCTTTTATTTATTTATTTATTTTTTAATGTGGTGCTGAGGATCAAACCCAGGGCTTCGCACATGCTATGCAAGTGCTCTACCGCTGAGCCACAATTCCAGCCCACATTTTTTATTTTTATTGTTGTGGGGGTTATGTGACATTATACAGCTTATCAAACTGTACATCTAAAATGAATGGATTTTATTTTATGACAATTATACCTAAATAGACTTAGAGGAAATGTTTTAAGCCTTCTTTTTTTAGTTGTAGGCAGACTTTAATTTAATTTATTTATTTATATGTGGTGCTGAAATTGAACTCAGTACCTCACACATGACAGGCATGTGCTCTGCCACTGAGCCACAACCCCGGCCCTGGGAAATTTCTTTTTTTAAGGAAGAACTGCCAGCTGTGGTGGCATAGCCTATCATCCCAGTAACTGGGGAGACTGAAGCAGGCAGATCTCAAGTTAAGAGGCCAACCTCAGCAACTTAGCAATACCCTCTCTCAAAATGGGCTAGGTATGGTGGCACATGCCTGTAATCCCAGTAGCTCAGGAGGCTGAGTCAGGAGGATCTGGTTCAAAGCCAGCCTCAGCAATGGCAAGGCACTAAGCAACTCAGTGAGATCCTGTCTCTAAATAAACTACAAAATAGGGCTGAGAATGTGGCTCAGTGGTCGAGTGCCCCTGATTTCAATTCCCAGTACCCCCAAATAAATAAATAAATAAATAAATAAATAAAAATGGATGGGGATGTAGCTCAGCGGTAAAGGGTTCCTGAGTTCAATCCCCAATACCAAAAAATAAAACATAAATAAATAAATGGAAGAATTAGGCAATGTAAAGGACTGACTTGAAAAACTCTCAAAGATATATTATTATAATTAGTTTTGTACAAGGAAAAAAACCTGTTAGTATCTCTAGTTGCATTGATTATCACTTAAATTTATGGAAGTAATTAGGAAGAAGGCTGGCCATACAGAGGGAAATTATATAGCTGAGAGAAGTGGTGGGCCTTTTAATTTCCCTAGAATTTTTATGGGTGTCCATATCACCTATTTAAGGAATATATGACTAAGTAGAATAAAACCAATATAAAAATAAACTGAAGCTAGGTGCAGTAGCACACATCTATAATCCCAGGTACTCAGGATACTGAGGAAGGAGGATCCCAAGTTCCAGGCCAGCCTTGACAATTCAGCAAGATTCTGTTTCAAAATAAAAAATAAAAAGAACTGGGGATTTAGCTCAGTGATAGAACATTCATGGGACCAATCTCTAGTACTGCAAAAATAAATAAATAAATAAAACGAATTTTGACTTAGAATGTTAAAAAGAAAGAGAAAAATGTGATCATTTTTTAGACTTTAATTTGGTGAAACAGGTCATGCCAATTACATGAACATACTGGTACTTTTAAAATATAATATAATAATAGCAATATTTAACATTTACTGAGTTTGGCCATGTGCCTGGCATTGTCTAAGAACTTGATAATAACAAGTTAAAGCACACACAAGTTTGGTTATCTATCTCAGACACACAGCTAGCCAGAAGCTGTGACAGCCTAAGGAGTGCCTGGATCCTGGCAGCATGGAAGAAAATAGAAGATGGAGCACATCTTGTAGGAGTAAAGTCAGTGTGACAAGAGAAAATGTACTATTATATTGGCCATACCCATTCAAGAGGCCTTGGTCTGAAAGTCTGAAGCAACTAAAAGGCCCCAGAGAAGGATCCAGTGGTCCAAAACCTAAGCATCATGCTGTAGGAGTTAAATCCTAATCAGTTTCCTGGGTTGAAACAAAGGGAAATAAATCAGACAGGCCACAAAGTGTTTCCAGTCTGACCCAGGAAGTCTGGTAATACCTCTACTACAGATATTCTGTCTCCTGCCAGAGGTGTAGTTTGATGTGTGACTTTTAGCAGCTAGGAGAACCAGGGAGGGAGAGAAGCCTTTAGGAAAATGAGGGAAAATGTGGAAATTGTTGGGGGTTACATGATGGAGAAATCTTCCCTTTTTCACTCTGCACAAGGCTTCAGGGAGGAAATGGGTATAGGAGGACAGCTGCAAATAATGTAACAGGGTGTTGCTTCATAAGCCCTGAGGCTTGGGTGCCAGCATGACCTCCTGTTCTCATTTATTTCTGGATCACTGGCTGAGAACATGAGTCATTGCATCTCATTCTATATATCCTGACATTTCACCCAATCAGTTACACCTCTCTTCTGGGATCATTTCCAAGAACCCCTATTTCTACTGCTTCCTTGAGATACTTGTTTTCTGGTTACTCCGTAAAAACCAGTTAATTCCCTCCAACCTCCTTCCTGCATATCTGAGAATTTGGAAAACAGTATATTCTGTCCCCAAGATAGGGAAATAGATGGATTCGTACTTGGAGTAGATACCACCTTCCAACATTTTTTGTTTGTTTTACTTGTTTGTTTGTTTTGGTATCAGCGATTAAACCCAAAGGCACTTAACCACTGAGCCACATCCCCAGCCCTTTGGGTATTTTATTTAGAGATAGGGTTTCAGGCTGGGGATGTGGCTCAAGCGGTAGCGCGCTCGCCTGGCATGCGTGCGGCCCAGGTTCGATCCTCAGCACCACATACAAACAAAGATGTTGTGTCTGCCGAAAACTAAAAAAAAATAAATATTAAAATTCTCTCTCTCTTTAAAAAAAAAATAGAGATAGGGTTTCACTGAGTTGCTTAGGGCCTCCTTAAGTTGCTGAGGCTGGCTTTGAACTTGTGATCCTCCTGCCTCAGACTCCCCAGCTACTGGGATTACAGGTGTGTGCCACTGTGCCTATCTCCTGTTTCCCACTTTTTGGACCTTGAGTTTATAGATGAATTTTACTATTAGTTGAGTATCAACCTTATGTTTTTTTCTAGACGGTATTTCTTGTCTCTCCCAATTTATAAGAAATTTTCTAAATCCACGCATGGTGGTGCACATCTATAGCCTCAGCTACTTGGGAGGCTGAAGCAGAAGGATCACTTGAACCCTGTAGTTCAAAGCCAGCCTGAGCAACATAGCAAGAACCCATCTGAAAATATATAGATATAGAGGCTATATAAATATGGATAAGAACTTTTCTCAGTTCCAGGGGCCATGCCTGCCACAATATCCAATCTATTTGCACCTCAACCAAATAGATTCTGCTCTCTCTGGTATGCCCACCCTGTTCTAAGGCAGGGTATTCATAGTACATTCAAATTAGGTAATTCATGGAAAACCTTAATTATTAAACAAATAAATTAGTGTAGTGGAAAACAACAATGCAGAAGGGGGCCTCTTTGTGGAAATGGAAAGAAAGAAAGAACTTAGTGGAGAGGCTACTTGATAGGAGCTCTGACTTTTGGTTAAAGGATATAGCAGCCTACAACAACCTGAAGATTGGGAGGAGGGAAATACACCAATATGCTGATCTCACTCATCTCTCACCCTCTGATTATTTGTGACACTGGCAAAATTCATCCAGAAGCCACAGGGCCTAGGAGCCTGTTAGTCAGTCAGTGCAGGTCAGCAGGTGCACAGAGCAGGGTGGAGAAGAAATGTACCTGGAAAGCAAACTGAAGATGATCTTTTAACCTGCATTACTTCAGTAAACTTAACGGATAGCCTAGTTCTGTATAACTGCCATCACAGTCTTTTTTTTTTTTTTTAATATGTGTTTAAAAAAATATGTAAAAAAAATTGCCACTTTAACCATTTTTCAGTGGTTAAAACTTAGTGGCATTAATTATATTCGTAGTGGTTTGTTTGTTTTACAGGGCAGGGATTGAACCCAGAGCCTCCAGGATGCTAGCAAGCACTCTGCCAAAGAGCTATCCCCAGCCCATACTCATAGTGTTTCGTAATCATGACTACTATTTCCAAAACTTTTTCATCACCCTAATAAAAACTGTACCCATTAAGCAACAACTACCCATTGACCCTTCTAGTCAGCTTCTTGGTAACTCCTACTTTTTTTTTTTTTTTGGCATTTGCTTATTCTAGGTATTGTATTATAAGAAATCATTATAATATGTGTCTTTTTATTTCTGGCTCTCTCTCTCTCTCTCTCTCTCTCTGTGTGTGTGTGTGTGTGTGTGTGTGTGTGTGATTCTAATCCTTACAAGCATATCACTAGCTGATATAGTGGCTGATACCTATAATCCCAGTGACTCAAGAGGCTGAGGTAGGAGGACTGCAACTTCAATGTCAACCTCAGCATCTTAGTGAGACCCTAAGTAACTTAGTGAGACCCTGTCTCAAAAGAAAAATATATTATATTTTTATAATATAGCACAGTGGTAGAATGTCCCTGGGTTCAATTTCCTAGTTCCAGTGGAAAAAATTGCATTTATTATGAAAAATCTTCCCATAAATACACAGGCCCAGGTGAATTCCTATGAAGAATTCACCAGGTGGTTTCACAGGTGAATTCTATTAAACTTTTTTTTTTTTGTACCGGGGATTGAACTCAGGGGCACTTGACTACTAAGCCACTTCCCAAAACCTACTTTTTATTTTATTTAGAGAGAGGATCTCACTGAGTTGCTTAGTACCTTGCTGTTGCTGAGGCTGGCTTTGAACTTGCGATCCTCCTGCTTCAACCACCCCAGCCGCTGGGTAAACATTTATTATTATTATTAAGAAAAAATAATGCCAATAATTTTCTTATTATTAAGGGAAAAATGCCAATTTTATAGATCTTTCAGGATGTAGAGGTGGGAACTTCCAACCAGTTTTATTAAGCCAATATAACTCTGAGACCAAAACCAGTCAATGACATTACAAAGAAAAATTCAGATTAGTATCTCTCATGAGTACAGATTTTAAAAACCATAAAATTTTATATATAAAGATTTTAATGTATATAATACAGTTGGGAACAATGGTGCATACCTATAATTCCACTAGCTCAGGAGGATCATGAGTTCAAAGCCAGCCTCATCAACTTAGTGAGGCCCTAACTAACTTAGTGAGACCCTGTCTCAAAATAAAAAATAAAGGGCTGGGGCTGGGGCTCAGCAGTTGTGCACTTGCCTGGCATGTGTGAGGCACTGGGTTTGATTCTCACCATGGCATATAAATAAATAAAATAAAGGTCTATCAACAACTAAAAATATATTTTAAAATATAAATAAAAAATAAAGTGGGCAGGGGACATAGCTAAGTGGTTAAGCACCTCTGGGTTCAATCCTTGGTATCAATAAAACGGGGGGTGGGGGGTGGGGTGGTGAGATGGTGAGATTAATTAATACAAATAAGTCTATGCTGGGAGCCATCCATGAATTAAAATAATGTTGAAGCCATTAGACAGGAAAGTCTGATGTTGGGAACTCCCAGCAGCAATCCTGCTGGTTTGAGAACACCTGGTTCATATGGCTTCCTACATAGCTCCATCACAAGTTCAGCACATTATCTGAGATGGGGTGACCCATCTGAACCACACAGCCTTTTGGAGATGGGTGTGGCTTGTCAAAATGCCAATTAACCCGTTTACTGCAAGACTACTGCCACACCCACCAAGAAGCAAGCACTGAACCAATACTACCAAGACTCCTTCCTCTGAAACCTTATCCCTGTTTTTGATGTACTCCCCTTTAAATAAAGAATTGGGGCCATTTTTCAGTTGTTCAGTTTTAGTTCCTATCAGGACTGGAAGACCTAACAGATGCCCCCCTTTATATCTAATTTCTGGCTCTTTCTATTTCTTACTAATTATTTCAGACTTCTTAATTTCTCATGTGGCTCACACCTCCTGAGCAGAAACCTACCTTGGTGGGGTGCTAGGCATCCCACAATATCTATAAATTGCAATGATGATAGAACTAACAAAGACATCAAAGCAGTTAATAAAAATATGCCATGTTCACAAAAGTAGAGGAATATATGACTATGATGATGGGAGAAATGAAAGATATATGAATGACCAAATGAAACTTCTAGATATGAAAAATACAATAACTGAAATGGAAAATATGCTAGATGAACAGAAGCAGGTGCTAAAGAAAAAAATCAGTGAGCTTGAAGAAATAACAATAGAGCCAGGCATGGTCATGCATGCCTATAATTCCATCTACTCTGGAGACTGAGCAGGAGGATCACAAGTTCAAGGCTAACTTTGGCAACTTAGTGAGACACTGTCTCAAAAAAAAAAATTGTAAAGGGGTGGGGATATAGCTCAGTGGTAAAATGCTCCTGGGTTTCATCACCAGTATTTTGAAGAAAAGAAGAAGAAATTAACCAAAATAAAACACAATTAGAATAAAAAAGAACAAAGTACCATTTACATATGGAATGGAAAGCAAAATGGATATATATAAAACAGGATCCCAGAATGAAAGAAGATGGTTGGAAAGAGGTTTAGAAAAAAATTTTTAAAAAAGATAAATAAAAAAACATTTAAAGAAAAAATGGTCACAAAATTTCCAAAATTGCTGAAAGTTATAAATCCACAGATTTGGAGCTTAATGAATCCCAAAGAGATTAATCAAAAGAAAATCACACCAAGTTTTTTCATAGTGAAAAAACTGAAATCAGTGATAAAAAGAAAATAAATATTTTTTTCAGAAAAACTAGAGACAAGCAACCAGAAAAACAAGACACATTACTTACAGAAGAATAAATAGAAGAATGACAATAGATTCTATCAAAAACTATGCAAACCAGCAAGGAAAAATATCTTTAAAGTACTGACAAAAAAGTCAACATAAAATTATTTACCTGGCAAAACTATTATTAAAAAATAAAGACCTAGTTCCTCAAAAAGTTAAGCATAGAATTACCATATGACCCAATAAGTCAACACATATGTATATTATCAAAAGAATTGAAAATAGGAACTCTAACAGACACTTGTACATCCATGTTCATTGCAGTATTATTCAAAGTAGCTGAAAAGTAGAAATACTAATATGTCTGTCAACTGTAAGTGGATAAACAGAATGTGGCATATACATACAATATATCATCCACACAGAGGAATGAAGTTCTTATACATGCACAAGACAGATAAACCTTGAAAATATGATGCTAAGTGAAAAAAAAAAGGAGAAACAAAAGGATGAATATTGTATGACTCTATTTATAATGAAATATCTAAAACAGGCAAATTCATAGACACAGAAAGTAGATTAGCGGTTATTAGGAGTAGAAGGAAAAAGGCAATGGGTAGTGTTGTTTCAGGTGTACAGAGTTTTGTTTGAAGAAAAAGTTTTGGAATTAGATAGAAATCATGGTGAACATTGTAATGGAAATGTCACTGAATTGTGGCATTGTAAAGAATGCCACTGAATTGTGCACTTAAAATCAGTTAGGGCTGGCTTGCCTTGCATGCACAAGGCCCTGAGTTCGATCTCCAGCACCACAAATTTTTTTATTTTTTTTACCAGTGTCAGAGCTGTCCATGGGCTATGTGTGGACTGTTGCGCATAGTAGCCTCCTGAGGGGATAGGTCTGCCATTGCAAACTCCCTGTAGCACCCCCTCAGGGACTGATCACCTGATGCAGGTGAACCTCCCCCTCAAGCTCTGCCTAAAATCCCACATAGCACCTGAGATGGGTGTGACCTGCCAAGATGTCAATCAACCTGACTGCTAAACATCCCAAAACAAGACTCCACTCTTAAAACCTTATCCCTGTCTTTGATGTACCCCTTAAATAAACCACTGGAGTCATTTTGTCTTTGTCTAGTTCAAGAACCCATGTGGACTAGATCTATCAGGGGCTTCGCTTTTGTAAATATATTTCTAAGTGTGTTTTATTATTTGTTAATTATTTGAGATAATAAGACTTACGGTGGCTTAATTATTCGTGATATTAAAATTTAGAGTGACTATTTAGGGTGGCTTGGATTCCTCTGGGTGGAAGAACACTCCAATGAGACGCTGGTTGTCTTCCCCTCGAAATACCAGAGAAATGAAAAATTGTGCTCCATTTGTGTCCTATGAATTAAAATGCATTCTGCTGTCATGTATAACAAGTTAGAACAAATACATAAATTTAAAAAAAAATAGGGCTGGGCCTGGGGACTAAGTCTAGTATTGGAATATTTGTCTGGCATGTGGCCCTGAGTTCAAACCCCAGAACCACACAAGAAAAATTTGGTTAAAATGGAAAGGTTTATGATCAGCAAAATCCTAGCTACTCCTCAGCACCTCAAATAAATAAATAAATAATGCAAAGGATGAGAGAGCAAAAATCAGGGACATCATTACCATTTTTCTTCCTCCTCCTTCAATTCTTATTCTTCTAGGAATTAATATCAGGGGCACTGTACCACTGAGCTACATACCTAACCCTTTATTTATTTATTTATTTATTTTTTAGAATTTATCTACTTATTTATTTATTTATGTTTTTGGTTGTTTATGGACCTTTATTTTATTTATTTATATGTGGTGCTGAGAATCGAACCCAGTGCCTCACACATGCTAGGCAAGTGCTGTACCACTGAGCCACAACCCCAATCCCCCAGCCCTTTTTATTTTTTATTTTGAGATCGGGTGTCACTAAATTGCTGAGACTGGGTTTGAACTTTCAGTACTCCTGCCTCAGCCTACAGAATCACTGGGATTATAGGAGTGCACTGCCACACTCAGCCCATTACCAATTTTAATACTATAAACAATTGTGTGCCCCCCAAAATCCGATAACTTAGATGAGAAAGATAAATTCCCAAAAGGACTCACGTTAGTGAAACTGACTCAAAATTAAGTAGAAATTTGAATGGAACTATAACAAGTAGAGAGAATAAATTGGTAATCTTAAAACTTTCCACAAAGAAAAGCCCAGACCCAGATGGCTTCCCTAGCAAATTCACCAAATATTTAAATAAGAATTAAGGCCAATCCTTCACAAACATAAAAATAGAAAATAGATGAGGGAGGAGTTGCCAATTCATTCTATGAAAATAGTGTCATCCTGATACCAAAACCAAAGGTACCACAAGAAAACTACAAATAAACTTTAATCAATACAGATGCAAACCCCCCACTCCCGGAGAAAATGCTAGCAAACAGCATTCAGCAAAGTATAAAAAGGATTATAAGTCACAATCAGGTGGGACTCATCCTAGGAATGTAAGGTTGGTTTAACATAAAAACTGACTAGTGGAATATGCCATATTGATGCAATAAAGGATAAAAACTGCATGATAGGGCTGGGGATATGACTCAGTGGTACCGCAATTGTCCAGCATGCCCAAAGCCTTGGATCCACCAGAAAAATAAATAAAACAAATGACCAAAAGGAAGACAGAACAAATAAAGTAGTCAAAATATAAGCCAATTTGGCCAGAAGTGGTGGCAAACACCTGTAATCCCAGCAAATCTAGAGGCTAAGGCAGAAGGATTGCAAGTTTGAGCCCAGCCTCAGCAACTTATAGAGGCCCTAAGCAACTTGCAAGACTCTGTATCAAAATTTTAAAAAAGAGGGGGGCGGGCACTGGGGATGTAGCTCAGTGATAAAGCACCCCTGCATTCAATTCTCCAGTACAACCAAAAAAAAAAAAAAAAAAAAAAATAGAGGAGGACGAGGGAAAAGAGAAAGAGAAAGAAAAGGAATTTGCAATAAACTATGAATGGAACTCCAATATTCTGTCAAAGTTTTTATAAATAAATGAAAACACTTACGCCAAACATTATATATACTGATGAAATATTGAAAGTTTACCCTTTGAGAGTAGATACCTAGGGCTAGGGTATAGTTCAGTGGTAGAGTGCTTGCCTTGCACAGGGCCCTGGGTTGGAGCTTTAGTATCAACAAGGGAAAGAGAGAGTGAGAGTAGTATAACCACTTCCAGTTTTGTACTGGGAGATGTTAAGCTGCACAGTAAGAATTGACAAGCACATAAAAAGCATAAGAAAGGAAAAAACAAAACAGATTATGAGATTATGCACATGGGTTAGGGATATAGCTCAGCAGAACACTTACCTTGAACGGGAAGTTTTCAGCCATTATTTCTTCAAATACTCTCGGCCTTTCTCTCTTCAATTCTTTTTCTTTCTCTTTCTCAGACCTATAAATTTCCTTTTTTCTATCTTCAAGTTCATGGATTCTTCCCTCTACCTGTTCAATCTGTCTTTATATTACTTGGTGAATTTTTTGATTCAGTTATTGTTCCTTTCAACTCAATATCCTTTTTTTTTTTAGGTTTTATATGACTTAGTTGATATATCCACTTTGTTCATACATAAATGTGACTTACTCTATATCTTCCTTTAGTTCTTTGAGTTGCCTTTAAAACAGTTATTTTAAAAACCCAAACAGTCATTTTAAAGTCTTTGTCTAAATAGATCTGCTATGAGGTCTTTTTCAGGGATGGTTCTATATATTTATTATTTTTCCTTTGAATATGCCTCACTTTCCTGTTTCTTTGCCTGATTTATAATCTTTTCACTAAAAACTAGACATTTGAAGCCAGGCATGGTGGCACAAATGCCTGTAATCTCAGCTACTTGGAAGCCTGAGGCAGGAGGATCAAAGTTCAAGGCCAGCCTCAGCAACTTAGTAAGACCTTATCTTGAAACAAAATAAATACATAAATACATAACTAAATAAATAGGTGGAGGGGCATGGGCCATAGCTCAGTGATAGAATGCTTGCCTTGCACATGTGAGGTCCTGGGTTTGATCCTCAGCACCACATAAAAATAAATAAAGACATTAAAATAAATAAATAAATAGTTGGAGATGTAACTCAGTAGAATAGTTCCCTCAATACCACAAAAAATAACAATAATAATAATAAATTACAAATTAGAACCATGAATGTAGTTTGTTTTTGTTTGGCAGTACTGGGGATTGAATCTAGCACTGGATCCTGGGTTGGATCTTCAGTATCAACAAGGGGAAAAGGGAGAGAGAGTAGTATAACCACCCCAATTGAATCCAACACTGGATTCAATCCCCAATAAAAAGGAAAAAGCAAAGAAAAACAAAACAAAAACCAAACCCCAGACATTTGAAACTAATAATGTAACTCTGGAAATCTGATTCTCTCCTTCCCCAAGGTTTTGTCATTATGTTGTTATTGGGGGTGGCAGGTAAAATTGTTGTGGGGTATATAGCTTAGTAGCATAGTACATGCCTAATATATATATAGGAGGTCCTGGGTTCAATTTCTAGCACTGCAAGGGGAGAAAAAAAAAAGTTGTATAGTTTAGCCAGGTGCAGTGGCACATGCCTGTATTCCCAGCTACCCAGGAGGCTAAGGCTGGAGGATCACAAATTTAATACCAGTCTGATGGCAACCATATTTCAAAAAGAAAAAAAATTGTCATAGTTGTATATGTGCCAACAGTCAGTCCAAGATACAAACTTAAGTTCTTCTCATGTAATTTCTTTTTTAATATTTTTGGTTAATTAATTGATTTATTTCTATGTGGTGCTGAGGATTGAACAGAGTGCCTCATACATGGTAGGCAAGTACTGTATCACTGAGCTACAAACCTAGTCCTTCATGGAATTTCTTTCTTGACCCTGGGCATGCACTGTCAGTAATTTTTCCTGTATATGCAGTTGTTTTTGAATGCTCTTGTATTTAGTATCTGGCTCCCAAAAAAAGGGAAAAGAGGGGCTGAGGCTGTAGCTCAGTGGTAAAGTGCTTGGCCTCATATGTATGAGGCACTGGATTCAATCCTCAGCACCACATAAAAATAAATCAAGATACTGTGTGTTCATCTACAACTAAATACATGTTTTTGGGGCTGGGGCTATTGCTCAGTGGTAGAGTGCTTGCCTAGCATGGTTGAGGCTCTGGGTTCGATCCTTAGCACCACATTAAAAATAAATAAATAGGAGCTGGGGATGTGGCTCAAGTGGTAGCGCACTCGCCTGGCATGCGTGCGGCCCAGGTTCGATCCTCAGAACCACATACAAACAAAGATGTTGTGTCCGCCGAGAACTAAAAAATAAATATTAAAAATTCTCTCTCTCTCGCTCTCTCTCTCTCTCTCTAAAAAAAAAAAAGTTTGTGTGTGTGTGTACATGCATATAAACACACACATAACTTTTAAAAAAAAAATAAATAAATACATGTATTTTAAAAAAGGGAAAAGAGAAAAATGACAGGGGTGGAAAGAGTATTAACTCTTTATATCTCTGGAAGTCACTTCAGCTGGAGTGGGAGGACCTTGAAAAAGTAGTAGAAGTACAATAATGGACACTACCTTTTGTATTTCTGTAGTTAGCTCCTCACTATTATTGCTCCTGG
Organism: Marmota flaviventris; assembly: GCF_047511675.1. Classification (NCBI taxonomy): domain Eukaryota; kingdom Metazoa; phylum Chordata; class Mammalia; order Rodentia; family Sciuridae; genus Marmota; species Marmota flaviventris. The sequence goes on from NC_092501.1 coordinate 25,833,391, forward strand.
GGCTGCTTTCTAGAGCCTGGAGTTACTGCTGGGGCTTGCAGATGAGAGATTTGGCTTCACTTTGCAAACAGCCTTGGGTACACCTTCTCCTCCTCCTCAACCTCTTCCTCCTCTTCTTTTTCTAGTACTGACGCTTAAACACACATTACCACTGAGCTACATCCCCAGCCCAAGGAACACTTTCTCAGGGTCCTTGGCTCCCAGCCACTCTTTCTACTTTGTTTTTGTAATCCTCAGAAATCTCCCTTTGCTCCAACCCTCACTTTCTTCTAGATTTCTTTCTATCTTACCTATCCCAAGGAAATATAGCACCTCCTTAAAAAAAAAAAAGATGAAATACAAGGATAGAAGTGCAACTTAATGAATTAATCTAAATCACTGCTCAACTCAAGGAAATTGCTTTTATGCCACTCCTAATCACCAACTCTTTTCCTCCTTGCTAAAGGCAACCAGTATTTTCATCTTGATTGGAATCGCTTCTTTTTCCTTCTTTGTCTTTACCTTGGAAGGGCTGGAGGTTCTGCGGTGAACATTATCGCTCATACAAGCCATGTTGCCTGCAGCTAGCTTTAATGTAACAGGTGTACTACCTCATGGATAACCAGTACAGACTAAAGATCAGAAGGCTTCACCACTCTCCAGAACCAAGGAGTTTCAAAAGAGGGTGTGTGTGTCTTATTCTTTTTGTATCCAGTTCTCACTCTCACTCAAAGAACACAGGGAATACATACAAGCAGATTCTCTTGCTGTGATTCCTGAAGTTTTTGAATGGAACTTTTGTTAAGGGTTCAACTAGTATTCTCAACTAATTCTTCAATTAATATTCTCTAGCTCCCTATGCAGTGAGCAAGAGCCCCCACCTACTGGCTACCTCAGTAACTGCAGACAGCATAAGCAAACTCGGGGAGCAAAAGGGATCTGAAAATTCAGTGGTCACCTAGAAATGTTGTTTTCCTGACAGCCATATTAGCATTGAACTACAATCCACCAAGAAAGAAAAAAAAAAAATCCTTTTATTGAGCAAGTGGCAGTGATGTAGTGCCTACAATAACAGGGACTATGCTAAGTTCATTAGAAAAATTCTCAGTCCTTACAATAACCACCCTCTGAGATGACAGGGTACTCTCATTTTACATATGACAAAACAGAAGACAGAGGTTAGGGTTAGGATTAGGTTAGGGTTACCTTCCTAGTGAATGTTGTTAGAGAATTTGCTAAACTGCTTCATTAATGTAACACATCAGCTGCAGATAATGAACAAGTTTAGTTTTGCAAGGCCTAAAAGGAAAAGAAGTCTACTATAAAAAAACAAACCCCAAATCACACACACTTATACACACAAAAGTGTTAGGATGTAACTCAGTGGTGAAGAGCTTGTCCAGCATGCATAAGACCCTGGGTTCCATCCCCACTGCGGCAAATCAAAGAAAAAAAGCAAACAAGATAGGAAAAGTTTCCAGATATGTTCATAAAATGCAAAAGAAAAACAAGTGGCTGGGCATGGTGGTTTACGCCTATAATTCCAGCTCATTAGGCTGAGGCAAGAGGATTACAAATTTGAGGCCAGTCTCGGTAACACAGTCCCATCTCAAAAACAACAAAAAACACCCAGAAGCTGGGCATGGTGGTGCATGCCTGTAATTGCAGCAACTCGGGAGGCTGAGGCAGGATTCCAAGTTGGAGGACAGCCTCAGCAACTTAGTGAGAACGTTCCCAAAATAAAAAATATAAAAGCCTGGGGATGTAGTTCAGTGATAAAGTATCCCTGGGTTCAACCCCAACTATAAAACACCACCACCACCAGGAAAATAAGGTAGGCTTTGGTTTTTAAACAGTAAGATCACAATTGATTCATCTGGGGAGAAAATCGATAGATGTACATTGTATTCAATTATAAAATGCAAATACCAGAAAACCAAATATTTGCAATCCATGATAGATGGCTAATCTGCTTAATATATCAAAAAGCACAAATCATTAAGAAAAATATAAATTAATTGAAATAAGGTACAGAGCTGGCTACACTAAATAGAAAAGAAATACCAATGATTAAATGTGTAAGAGAAATGTACATCCAATACAAACAGCAATGACATGGATAAACAAATATGGTAGATGCATACAATGGAATATTATGCAATTTGCTACAACATAGAGGATATTATGCTAAATAAAATAAACCAGTTACAAAAAGCCAAATACTATTGATTCCACTCATATCAAGTATCTAAAGTAGTCAAAAATCATAAAAACAAAGTAGAATGGTTGCCAAGGCTGGGGGAGGATTAAGAGTTTGATGGACTGGGCTGGGGATGTGGCTCAAGCGGTAGCACGCTCGCCTGGCATGCGTGAGGCCCGGGTTCGATCCTCAGCACCACATACAAACAAAGATGTTGTGTCCGCCGAAAACTAAAAAAAATTAATATTAAAAAAATAAAAAAAAATTAAAAAAGAGTTTGATGGATATAGTTTCAGTTTTATAAAATGAAAAAGTTTTAGAAATCTCTGCACAATGTGAATATACTTGACACCTCTAACACTTAAAAATAGTTAAGATGGTAAACTTAATGTTTTACCACAAAACAAAGAGCCATAAACAAACCAATAACATGATAGTATTTTCATTTATCCAAGTAGCAGACATTAACATGGTAAGTAATGTTGGTTAGAAGGCAAGCAGAGGCACTTTTATGCATTGTTGCTAGAACCACAATTTAGGATGGTTTTATAGGGCAATAATGATCAACATGTTAAATGTACAATTGGGGGCTGGGGATGTGGCTCAAGCGGTAGCACGCTCGCCTGGCATGCGTGCAGCCCAGGTTCGATCCTCAGCACCACATACAAACAAAGATGTGTCCGCCGAAAACTAAAAAAAAAATATTAAAATTCTCTCTCTCTCTCTCTAAAATAAATAAATAAATAAATGTACAATTGGTGCAGGTTGGTGGTAGAACCTTGCCAAGCATTCCTGAGACACTGGGTTCAATGCCCAGCACTGCCAAAAAAAAAAAAAAAAAAAAAAAGTTAAATGCACATATCCTAGAACTGGCTTGTATTAGGTATTGTAAGCAATGTAGAGATGATTTAAATTTGTATGCATGTAGGTATACCAAAATATGGAGCCATTTATAAATGGAACTTGAGCATTACAGATTTTGGTATTTTCAGAGATTGGGTTTAGGAGTCCTAGAACCCATATCCTTTAGATAATGAGGGATAACTACATACAGAAACTCTAGAAGGAGACCAAGTTCCAAAAGATGGGGCTGAGATGGAAATTTTTTAAATCCTTTATTGGTATTGGGGATTGAACCCAGGGGAGCTCTACCACTGATCTACATCCCCAGCTATTTTTTTTTAAATATATATCTTTGTTTTCATTTATTTATTTATTTATTTAATGTGGTGTTGAGAACCGAACCCAGGGCCTAACATGTGCAAGGCAAGCGCTCTACCACTGAGCTACAACCCCAGCCCTCCCCAGCTATTTTTGAGACAGGTTCTCACTAAATTGCTGAGGCTGGCCTCGAACTTGCAGTCTTCTTGCCTCAGCCTCTGGAGTTGCTGAGATTGTTAGTGTGCACCACCATGCCCACCTATTTAGTTGTAGATGGACACAATACCTTTATTTTTTTTCCTGTGCTGGAACACAAGGCCTCAGGCAAGTGCTCTACCTCTGGAGCTATACCCCCAACACTCCCAATTTTTTTTTTCCTTTTGTACTAGGAATTGAACCCAAGGGCACTTTACCCCACTTAGTTTTTTTTTTTTTTTTTTTTTTGAGACAGGGTCTCACTAGGTTGTTGATGGCCTCACCAAGTTGTTGAGGCTGGCCTACAATTTGTAATCCTCCTGCCTCAGCCTCCCCAGTGGCTGGGATTTTAGGCATGCACCACCAAGACTGGTTCATTCATTTTCAAATACCCTTAGGTGAGTGGTTCTCAATTCTGCTTGCTCATTGGACTCACCAGGGAGATTTATCAATTTCTAACTACCACACCCCTCCCCCCACAAAGGAGCACTCAACAGACCTGGGGACAGGAACAGTTTTTAAGCTCTCAGATAATTCTTATGTTCAGTCGGTATTATGAGGCACAGATTTAAACCAGGAGTTGGAAAAATCAGTTCTGTCATGGGCTACATTTTGGATATTTTAGGCTCCTAGGCTTGTTGGCATACCCTGGTGCCCAAACCTCCCCCAAAATAATAAAGGGCTATGCATGTAGCTCAATGATAAAAGGGTTCACCTAGCATGTGAGGCCCTGGGTTCACTCCCCAGTATTAAAAGGGGGAAAAAAAAAATTTTAAAAAGGCATTTAGGAACCCAGGGCACTTAACTACAGAGCCACATCCCCAGCCCTATTTTTATATTTTGAGACAGGGTCTCCCTGGAGTTGCTTAGGCTGGCTTTGATCTTGCAATCCTCCTGCCTCAGTCTCCAGAGACACTGCGATTACAGGCTTGTGCCACATGTGCCACCTCATGCAGCCCTACAGTTTGAAGATACCTTTAAAAATGTAAAAACCTAGGTAATACAAAAACATAATCTTAAAATTTTTAACAACCAGCCATGGACTGAATTTGGCTACAGGCCATTTTACCAACCCCTAGTTTAGCGGAAATAAAGCCTTGAAAAGGCACTAGGAGACCAGGTGTGACCAAGAATCAGGAATGTGCTGCCAAAAGGCCTCCCGAGTGAACCCACAAGTGTGGACCCTGGCCCTATTTTGCACCAAAGTTGTTCTGATTTGAGCAGGATGGGTTCAGATTCAATAATAGGACTCCCGAGGCACATTATAAACCAGTTAGTTTATTATTTTGTGGGAAGATGTAGAACTTTTGCCATGCAGACTGAAATATGTATGTCAGCATGAACAGTGCATTTCTTCTTAGAGCAGTTATACTGAAAACCAGATTTTATCAGGTTATTTAGTGAGTATGGAATTCAAACAAAAGACCTAAATGCATCAATGAAAGCTTGGGGTACATGTTCTCGACAAAGAAACTGCCCAGCCTCCAGAAAGCTCAATGATTCTTTCCTCCCCCATGCTCTAACTCAGCATTGGTCACCTCAGTCTTACAATCAGTTTTCTTAGATAGTAATCATGTCTCTGCTCACTAGTTATTTTTTATGGTGGTAGGGATTGAACCTAGGACCTCGCACATGCTAAGCAAGTGCTAAATATACCACTGAGGTACACCCCCAGCTCTTCTCACCGTTTTTTTTTTTTTTTGATGTAAGCAGCAAAGAGGTGTTTATTGCGAGCTAGCTCAGTCCTCCGCGTGCACACACAGCAACTGGTGACGCTGAGAGGCCCCGATCTGCTCACCGATTTTTTATTAACTTCAGTGTTAAGTTTCTGAACTGAACAAATCAGTTGCTCCTATGTACCAACATGAAGACACAGTAATCTATTAGGATTTCCCAATCCCACTCTACTTAATTTTATCAGATCATCTGTTTTGCAACGGTTCTTTTCCACCTATGTGAGAACATATAAAGGTTGCCTCTGGGTTCACCTGATGTAATCTACCTGTACTGAGGACTGAGGTTTTTAATCACAGTTTTTTTTTTTTTTCAACATTCTTGATCGGTAATTCTCCACCATGTAGGAATGAATTAAATCAATTCTGGGTCACCACTGCTACCAAGGCAAAAATACCAAGTAAAATGTGCTTTTCACATAAAATTCATGTGATTTTTTTTTTCAACAATGTAAAAACAGGAGAAGATGTAGTCCTCCACTTTGTATAACATTAGTAAGGGTCAAGTTGTTGAAAAATACCGTTCAATCATACAAAAGTTTGCTTTCAAACAAAAAACAAATGTATTGCAAACGACAAAAATCACAGAAAACATAATATTTAAATTGATCCATGGCATTCACACCACACTAAAATTCTGCCTGTAACAGAACAGTGAATTTTATCCCAAAATATTGGGTAGGTCCATGCTGGCTGAAAGCTTCAGTCCCAGACACATGAATGAGAATGAACTAAAATGCATGCTCAACAGACTATACATATACATTAACCATTCTTTAAATTCCCCTTACTAGGGCTCTGAGGAAAGTAGGGGTGAATGTGGTCATGTACACTCACATGGGCAGAAGTCTTCAATTATAAAAATTCATGTGACCTTTTACCATGTCTTAAGCAATAATTAAGATTTTATCCGTGGGAAATCACCTCTGAAAATCACAACAAAAATCAATAAGAAATGATTTAATATAAAATGTACAAATTTCTTAGTATGAGGACTTCCACAGAACAGGAAGACTGGAACAACTAAAATGATTTTCTTAAAAAAACAACATTCTTCTTACGTTGTCCCTGATACTCAACACTCAAAAACAAATCTGTACAAAACTAGGAACAAAGAAAAGGACCAGAGAGGACGTTAATGTTGCAAAGTCTTAGGACCTACTCTAACCTTCTGTCCTCACCAAGACCCTCCACTAACAGTGCTGAGGGTTTCCAGGTCCACTTGAGAAGATGAGTGGCTTCCCATCATCATCCTTGTTTTACCTAAGGTGACCCCAGGTCACTCACTGTCAAACTTGACAGAATTGACCTGGACAGAAATAGAACCTCCCCGGTAGCTGCCCCGTTTCTTCTTGGTTTTCTCATGCCGGAAGGATTTGCCTTTGGTGAACTTCAAAACCTGATTGGCTCGCTCCCCCCAGTCTCCAGCTGCGCCTCGCTGGTAAGGAGAGAGAGGCAATTAACACACACAGGACAATGCCAGGGCCCCCATGTCTTCTCTTTCTACTCCCTACCCAAGACAAACTGAACCTGGAGGGCTTCAAATGCTTCCTTGAGCCTCCCCCACTTCCCAAGAATGGTAAACACCATCCCCTCTCACCTTGGCATCAAAGGAGTTATCTGCCACTCGTGAATCCACCTCAATTTCTTCCTCTCTGACCCTTCGGAATGGGGAAGATGATCTTTTTTCTCCCTAAAGAATTATGTAGGAAATTAAAGATGGGGTCATTTAGCGGCTGAATGGTGCCAGGGCAAACTGTAAAGATGATAGCATATTTTCCTTTTAAAGACTGGCTCCCGAGAAGAAAACAAGACAACTTACTTTCTTCCTTTTCGGAAATGTATTAGGAGTCTGAAGCTTAATCTTCTTGGCTTCAGGAGTTGCTGTCTCCTTGGTTGCCCCATTCTGCTTCCGTTTCTTTCCTGAACCTACAAAAGAAAAAGCCAGACTCAATAGTAGTTTCCCATTCCTCCTCAGAAATTATGCTGGGCCCAGGTCCTAACCCAACCAGGAAAGCAATAAAAACAGTAAGAAAACACACCATGTGTTGGCCCTGTTTCACTTTAGCCAAAAGCAATGAAAAAACAGAGATTTCTTACTAATTTTTTCTTTCCTTTTTTTTTTTTTTTTGGTACCGGGGATTGAACTTGAGCACTGAGCCACATCCCCAGCCCTTTTTTTACTTTTTAATTAAGAGACAGGGTTTCACTGAGTTGCTTAGTACTTCGCTTTTGCTGAGGCTGGCTTTGAGGGTCCACAACAGAAAACTGTTAGGCCTTCTCTCACTGCCCAACATCCAAAAGTATTATCCTGTCAGACATGGGGAACAAAACTGAGGACAGGTTCTCTGGATACAGACCTGGCTTGGAAACTGCCACTGTTGCCTTTTTCTTCTCTTCCTCCTCTTCTTCCTCACTGTCCTTGCCTAATTTTCCATTCTGGGCAGTCAATGCTGAGGTGCCATTGGCCTTGAGGGCTTGTTGTTTAGGAGTGCCCTTGCTCTTGGGTTTTTCTTCCTCTTCCTCACTGGAGTCATCAGAAGAAGAGCTACTGCTGCTCTCAGCCTTGACTTTCTTTACAGAGGCTGTCTTAGAAGGCGTTATAGCTCCTGCTGCCTTCTGGGGCTTCTTCTTAACTGGGGATTTAGATGTCTTCTCCTCTTCCTCCTCACTGCTGGAACTGTCTGAATCAGAGCTGTCCCCACCATTCTGAGGAGCCTGTTTAGCAAGGAGAGATGGTGCTGTTTTGGCAGTCACCTTGGACTTAGGGGTGACCACAGTCTTCTCTGTATTGTCCTCCTCACTGGAACTGCTCTCCTCCTCACTGGAACTACTATCCGCCTTTCTGGTCAGAGGCTTCTGGCCACTGCCTGCAGGTTGCTTAGTATTTGTAGCTGGCTTAGCCACAGGTGGCTTGAGAGTGGCAGCTGGCTTACTTTTGGAATTCTTGATGGTACTAGCTGGCTGGGCAGGAGCTTCATTCTCAGAGCTGTCAGTGTCTAGACAGAGGAAAACAGAATGAACAGCTCCTCAAATCGAATTCAGGGAGCCCTATAGCAGCTGCACTGAGGGCCTCTGTATGCCTTACCTGAGCTATCTGAAGAGCTTCCTCCTGCCTTTTTTGCTGGATTTGGTTTTGTGGTTGCTTTGGAGATGACTGCCTTAGCTGGGGGTTTCTTCTCTTCTTCAGAACTTGAATCTAGGAAGAAATAACTGGCATTATGCTGGGTCCAGAATCCCAACCCAACCAGGAGAGAACTTGGGAGCACTTGACCAGTGAGCCACATCCCCAGCTGCCCACCCCCCCCCCCTTTTAAGAGACAGGGTCTCACTGAGTTGCTCAGTGCTTCACTTTTGCTGAAACTGTCTGAGGATGGCTTTGAACTCTCAATCCTCCTGCCTCAGCCCCCTGAGCTGTTAGTATTACAGTCATGTGCCATCACACCCAACTTTATTTTCCTAATTCTTATAACCTCCCCAGACCCATTTTTAGGGGGAAGCAGCATCTCTGACTCACCAGATTCATCACTACTGTCTTCACTGCTTTCCACAGGCTGTACCTTCTCCACAGCTTTCTTGGGTGGCTGGGTACCCAGGGATTTCTTCAGTGGTGGAGCAGAAGGTGGGGGGACTGAACTGTAGGGACCTGTTTAAAAAATGATATATACAAGGGCTGACTCAGGCGTAACACTTGCCTAGCATGCACAAGGACCTTAGCTCAATCCCGAGTCTAGGTTATACACAGCACTGTGACATCCTCTTTACTTTCTTAGATTCCTAGCTCTGGGAGAAGCTAGCTGTCATGTCATGAAGGCACTCAAGTAGCTCTAAGGAAAGGTCCATGTGGTGACTGCAACTAAGCACTGGCCAGTCATAAAGCTTGAATTCCCAAGTCCAATCACCTGTTTTTTTCTTAATGGGTTTTTTCTCCTCCTCTTCCTCCTCACTGGAGGAATCTTCACTGCTAGAGCTCTTCTGTGCAGGGGTGACAGCTGTTTTCACTGGGACTTTGGCTACAACTTGCTTTTTAAGTACAGTCTGTATCGAGAGAAAAATTGATAACCAGAGGAAAATACTGAGCCAAACAATTCTGCTTGAGAATGAAGACTCTCCCATCCCCCTGGCCACTTCTTCCCTGAGAAAAGTTAGAGCCCAGAAAAGGTATATCACCTTCTTGGTGATGGCTGTTGCCTTCTCCTCCTCTGAGTCATCACTGCTACTGCTGCTGCTGCTGCTGCTACTGCTGCTGACTGCTTTGCCATTGGTTACTTTAGGATCTACTCGAGTTGGTATGCCTGAGAAGAATCATTTAAATAAATCCTCTGAAGTCTTTCATTTCAGCCTCTATTCAGACAAGCTCTTATAAATATAACCTAACCTTTATCACAAAGAAAACTATAGAAGTCTTCTTTAAAAAACAAACAAAAAACCCCACACTGTTCATGATCACCTCCTCTAGTTCAATAACCAATACCATTTCAATCTGGTGTCTAATGAGCAATTTTAATACCAGTCCCCAGGGCACTCTGGTCCCTGGCCTTTTTTTTTTTTTTTTTTGGGGGGGGGTACTGGGGTGTTTAACCACCGGGCCACATCCCTAGCCCTTTTTATTTTGAGACAGGGTCTCACAAAGTTGCTTAGGGTCTCAGTAAGTTGAAGAAGCTGGTTTTGAACTCACGATTCTCCTGCTTCAACCTCCCAAACCATCCATACCCAATATCTTGGGAACAAAAACAGTACCTGGTTTGGGTGGGGCTTTTGCCTGAGTTTTCACTGCCACAGGTGTTGTCTTTGTCTTCTGGTTCTTTGGTGCCTCATCCTCTGAGCTTGAGTCAGAATCCGACTCAGAGTTCCTGGCTTTCTTAAGAGCAGCTCTGGCTGCCTTGACTTGGGGTTTAACTCCCTTCTATTAGAAAACACAGGAGGGGAATCAGTAAGAGTTTCTGGGTGAGGGCATCCAAGTTTCCTTTTTTTTTTTTTTAAATTTACTTATTTATTTTTTTCAAGGGCTGAGGACTGAACTCAGGGCCTTGTATATACTAGGCAAGCACTCTGCCACTGAACTAAATCCTCAACCCCTCCTTTTATTCTTTAGGGGTCTTATGCAACACTACAGATGAGAGTAGTCCAAGCAGGGCAGAATATGGCAAGAATAAAACACTCAGTAAAAGACACAAAAAGTTTGGTCACTGATATACTGGCCTTGTCTATGCTGTATCCCGCTAACAACTTCTAACAAAATACATTGTTATTCCTGGAAACCTAAACAGTGTCCCAGAAGAACCCAAACCACTCAAGCAGATTTGAATTTCCCTTAGATTCAAAGCCCAACTTCAACTTCACATTCTTTCCAGACTTTCAAATTTCCATGAAAAATCCCTTTTCTTCCCCATAATAACCTACTAAACAGTCATTATCACCCCAGTTGGTCACAAGTAACAGGCCAATTTTAGGTTCCTTCCTTTTCAAACCCTTAAGCAATTGCCTTTTTGCACAAAGCTACAAACCTGGGGAGCCTTTTTCTTTTTGTCTTCCTCTTCCTCCTCCTCATCATCATCACTGGATTCTTCACTACTGCTACTCTCTGAAGCTTTGGCCACAGCCTTTCCAGGACGCTGAGGCAGACTGGCCCGCTTGCCAGGTACAGCTGAATGAAAGTACAGGTCCCAGTAAGAATCATCATGTGGTTCAGACAAGAAGCAAACTATCTTCCTGGAGCCACCACGCTCAACCCCCTTACCAGCCCTCTTAGCTGGAGGCCCTTGAACTTTCTTCTCTTCCTCCTCACTGCTGTCCTCACTGCTGTCACTGGATGAGCTCTTCTTCTTAGCCTTCTTCGTCACTGGTCCATTTGTCTGTAACTTCCGCTTTGGGGCCTTGGTTGACCTGCTAAGGAAGATTAGGCTAACTTCTGGGGGATCAGGACCTTCTCAAACCAAGGAACATTGCCCAGCCCACCTGGGGGAAGAAGAGAGCCCAGCTAGAACAGGGAAGGCTTACTTCAGCCAGAAGCTATAGATGTCCAAGAGGGAAGAGGCATTGGCATCTTGCTGTGTCTGTAGAGAAGAAAGAGCTGGGTAAGAAAACATTATCCTAGTTATTCAAAGAGAAGTCAGATTTTGAGTTACACTTTCATTAAATGTGACTTGTTATGTAGGTATTGGTTATTTATTCACTCTGAAATGTTAAATTTTCACAAAACGTTTCCCACTTGCACAAATTAGGAGAAAAATATTCCTGAAGTTTGTAGCACCACCTACTCCCTGCCTGCCAATCCATAGTTATCTTTTTTTTTTTTTGTATTGGGGATTGAATCCAGGGGTGCTTTACACTGAATCACATCTCCTTCTAAGTTGCTGAGGCTGGCCTCAAACTTGCAATCCTCTCAGCCTCCAAAGTTGATGGGATTAAAGGAGTGCGCCACCATGCCTGGCACTATCAAAGTCTTTCCAAATGTTCATTCCTTTTACTCTAGTATTGCATTTAAATCTAAGAATTTAATCTTACACTGAAACAGGGGCACAAACACTAATACAAGCTGGTATCTGATACAATGTGGATTACCCATACCAAACCACTAGAAATAAGCCTCCCAGAGAAGAGTGATAAGTGTGATATATTCAGTAAAGAACTGCATTCAGCTGGGCGAGGTGGCAGACACCTGTAATCCCATCAACTTGGGGAGGCTGAGGCAGGAGGATCAAGTGAGTTCAAAGCCAGCCTCAGCAACGGTGAGGCTCTAAGCAACTAAAATACAAAATAAGGCTGAGGATGTGGCTCAGTGGTCAAGCGCCCTTGAATTCAACCCCCCCTCCCAAAAAGAACTGCATTTAAAGGTGGGCATGGTATTACGTACCTATAATTCAAGCTACTCAGGAGGCTGAGACAGCAGAATCACTAGAGGTCAGCCTAGGCAACTTAGTGAGATTTTGTCCCAAAATAAAATTTAAAGTCTGAGGATGTAGCTTAGAGGTTGAGTGCTTACACAGCATGTGGGAGGCCCTGGATTCCATCCCCAATACTGCTAAAACAAATAATTTTATTCAGTTATTAATTAAACTGATAACTGCAAAAAATGGCAAGGTTTTACAGTATGCAAATAAGTAAATCTCATAGCCTAGGGATATAATTCAATGGTAGATAGACTGTGTGCTTAGCATGTGTAAAGGCCTCAGTTCAATACCCAGCATCAAAAGAAAAAAAAAAGTACAGGCTTAGTGACAGCCAGGTAGAGATGAACTCACCTCTGTAGTTATTACTATATTACTCTCAGCAAATTAATCTCTCAGACTCTTTTCTTCTCCATAAAAAGGAGATAGTACTACACATCTTATTAAATTGTTGGGAGACTATGCAATAATACACAGAGAGGGCTTAGCATCCAGAAACAGTATCTGGATTTTTTCTTTCTTTCTTTTTTTTTTTGTACCAGGGATGGAACTCTGGGGCACTCAAACATTCAGCCACATCCCCAGCCCTTTTTTGTATTTTATTTAGAGACAGGGTCTCGCTGAGTTACTTAGCACCTGGCCTTGCTGAGGCTGGCTCTGAATTTTTTTTTTAAAAGGGTCTTAATAAAGCAATGGAATTTCTGAGATGGAGTTTAGGTTTTCCTCAACTGCCAGGGTTAAGGCAGTATTGTATTTTTTTTTTTTTTTTTTTTAAAGAGAGAGTGTGGGGTTGGGGATGTGGCTCAAGCGGTAGCACGCTCGCCTGGCATGCGTGCAGCCCGGGTTCGATCCTCAGCACCACATACAAACAAAGATGTTGTGTCCGCCGAAAACTAAAAAATAAATATTAAAAATTCTCTCTCTCTCTTTAAAAAAAAAAAAAAGAGAGAGAGTGTGAGAGAGAGAGAGACAATTTTTCCATATTTATTTTCTAGTTTTCGGCGGACACAACATCTTTGTTTGTATGTGGTGCTGAGGATCGAACCTGGGTCGCACGCAGGAGAGCGCGCTACCGCTTGAGCCACATCCCCAGCCCTGAATTTTTTTTTTTTTAATATTTATTTTTTAGGTGTAGATGGACACAACACAATGCCTTCATTTTCTATGTGGCGCTGAGAATCGAACCCGAGTCCTGGGAGTGCTCTATGGCTGAGCCACAATCCCAGCCCTGGATTTGAACTCTTGATCCTCCTATCCCAGCCTCCTATGCTGCTGGGATTACAGGCATGCACCACCACGCCCAGTGAGAAACAGCATCTGGCTTTTAGAAGTCCTTCATAAAGTTAGTGACAAAAACTAACTCCAGCTGGCGCAAGGCTGGGCAGGAGGATTGCGGGATTGCCGGTCCAAAGTCAGCCTCAGCAACAGAGAGGCTCTAAGCAACTCAGTGAGACCCTGTCTTTAAAATAAAATACAAAATAGGGCTGGGGATGTGGTTGAGTGCCCCTCAGTTCAATCCCTGGGTAACCCCTCCCCCAACAAAAGGAATACTAACTCCAAAATGCCCAATTCCATGCACACTGCCTAACAGTCAAAACAGTTCCAATAAGAAAGCAGTTAGATCACATAGAATAGATTCCAGATTAAGGTAGTCCTTTATACACTAATTTGATCCTCTACTTTTGCAGCCTGAGTCTGTTTCAAAAGGACAAGTTTACTTTTAGTTATCCTATCATTCCCAGGAATTCTACTCTATGCTCCTCAAGGTGTTCCTCATGCAAGCATAACTCATGTTTTTTGAGATGTAGATTACAAGTCTTTCATATTCCTGATCATCTTGTTCTCACAGGTGTTTGGAGCACCATAAATTGCCGTAACTAGGATAACAGTTGTCACTCACTCCCTACTTTCTGTGCACAAGAACTGGGGCTGTTACTTTGTATATTTATCTTACTGAAACTTGCAAAAATCCTAAAAAGTGGATGACATTTCTGTAGGAAAAAAAAAAAACAGACTAAGAAAGGTTAAGCGAGTAGCCAGGATTATAGATCTAAAAAGTGACAGTTCTGGTCCTAAACCTAGATTGTAACGAAAATCCTAGCCTTCATTTTTGAAGCAATTTCATTTTACTCCCAAGTCCCAGCTAAGTGCCATTGAGGGTAAGGTCAAACCACGTTTTGTTAGGCGAACACAAAGTCCCCCACAAAGTCCGTGCCCGCTGTGGGACGCATCGCTAGCTCCTCTCCGCACTCTGCCAGCCATGTGACCTAGGCCACGCGTGACCCACGCTGCCGCCGCTGCCTGAATCACCAGGAAAAAGCAATAGGACTCTGCGCTATCTAGTTAGAAGGCGCCGATGCCCCCGGCTTTCTCCCATCACTCTGGATAGGTCGACACAAGTCTCGTAGACATCTGGACTGGCGGACCCAACCGACCTCCCCGAAAACCTAAACCATGTCAGGGCCTGAAGCCTTGGGGTCATCCCACCCCAGAACGTGCCCCAAGCCAAGAACTTACAGCGCCTGTCGCTTTGGCGAACTTATTTGCCACCTCCGAGAGTTGGTTATCACGCAGAAAGCCTAGCACTAGGGGATACAGGTCGCTGGGAATCACGCGGCGCATGCTGGAGTCCGCCATTCTCCCGGCAAAGCGCGTCACTACCGTTGCCGACGCAGCACGCCTCAGGAACTCAGGAACTCTACGGGGGAAGAGGGGCAGAATGAAGGGTCCAGTAACCTCCCCGCTACGCGCGGGCGTCTGCGGAAGAGGTGGGGCTCAACAGGGTAGTCCCACCTTCACCCCGGAAGTAGAGTCAAGGCGAAAGCTATTTCGGGTCCCACGCCTGCCACCATGTTGGTAAGGGCGGAGCCCAACTGTAGCGTCTTCGTGGAGGCGGAGCTCTGACGTCACTGGTCTTGCTCCTGGCCGTGGCGGGAAAACTCCGGACTTCCCGCGCGTTCTTTGCTGAAAGTATTTTTTGTACTTTTTTTTCGGTACTGGGGAATGAGTCGTTGAGCTGCATCCCCAGCCCTTTTTTAGTTTCGCTAAATTACCCAGGCCGGTCTTGAACTTGCTATCCTCCGACTTCAACCTGAGTTGCTGGGATTACAGCCTAGGGCCTTTACGCCCGGCTGGCAACAACGGTTTCTCTCGCCCCACCGGCTTTGAGTAATTAATGGATGGGAGGGCAGTCCTTGGCCTCTCTTGTGGTCATAATGTCTCCTAACAGCTTCCACTCCCGCTCCAACCCAGGAGATCCTGTCTGACACACCACCCCCGCTTCCAGATTCCTGCCTATGTTATAGAGGAGCATCGAGTTACCCAAAAGTTTTATTCCCAAAGCTGCTCCTCCCTCAGTCATTATTTGCCTATAAAACAACCCTATCCCCCTTCATTTATTCATCCTTAATTCAGTTCAAAGAAGGCAGAGGGGTCATGCAGCAAACTTGAATATCACAATAATCCAATTCAACTCCCTTGTGTATCAGAGTTCACACTGACCTTTTCCTTTAGGTGATAACAATGTCCATCAGCCATTTTTCAGGTCACATTAGCAAGCAGTCAACGACCTGTTCAATCTTACCTACTTTCCCATTAATATTCCCCAAGAAGGATAAGGAACCATTTCTTCGTGGGACACCCTTCTTTGCCTTTCTCCAAACAGGAACTCCTCTCTCCTGGAGAGAATTCCTACATCTCCTGCATCCCTCTCAGAAAATTTTTAACCACATGTATTCTTTAAAACATTCAAGCATTCATGAATGATGATACATGCTTGTAATCCCTGTCACTCAGGAGGCTGAGGAGGACTGCATGTTTAAGGACAGCCTCAAGAACTGATGAAGTCCTCAGGAACTGAGGCCCTGTCTCAACATTTAGAAAAGGACAGGGTGGTGGGGGTCAGATGTGGCTCAAGTGGTAGCAAGCTCACCTGGTATGCAAGGATCGCTGGGTTCGATCCTCAGCACCACATAAAAAATAAAATAAAGATGTTGTGTCCACCGAAAACTAAAAAATAAATATTAAAAAATTCTCTCTTAAAAAAAAAAAAGGACTGGGGGGGTGGGAGGTTGAGGCTGTAGCTCAGTGTTAAGAGTGCTTGCCTAGGGCTGGGGATGTGGCTCAAGTGGTAGCGCACTCGCCTGGCAGGCGTGCGGCCCGGGTTCGATCCTCAGCACCACATACAAAGATGTTGTGAAAAATAAATATTAAAAAGTTAAAAAATAAATATTAAAAAGTTTTTTAAAAAAAGAGTGCTTGCCTAGCATTCGTGAGGCACTGGGTTCAATCCTCAGAACCACATAAAAATAAATAAAATAAAGGCATTCTGTCCATCTACAATTACATTAAAAAAAAAAAAAAAAAAAAAGGACTGGGGGCATATTTGGTGATAAAAGCATCCCTGGGTTCCATCCTAGTACCAAAAATAAAAATTTTAAAAAAGTTAAAAAATTCAATCAGCACTTTAATAATCTTACATAATTTCCCTAAAGGCCTGATTGAACCCAGGGGCATTTAACCACTGAGTCACATCTCCAGCCCTTGTTTTGAGATAGGGTCTCACTAAGTAGCTTAGGGCCTAAATTGCCGAGGTTGGCTTTGAATTTGTGATCCTTCTGCCTGTCTGGGTTTACAGGCCTATGCATCAAACCTGGCCTGAAGACCATCTTATTAGTGTTGATGATCAAAATAATATACTCCCTTGAATCCAGAGTTAACACTGTTAACAACTATTTAAAGAGTGATTCTGGGGCTGGGGATGTGGCTCAAGCGGTAGCGTGCTCGTCTGGCATGCGTGCGGCCCGGGTTCGATCCTCAGTACCACATACAAACAAAAGGCGTTGTGTCCGCCGATAACTGGAAAATAAATATTAAAAAAAAAAAAATTCTCAAAACAAACAAACAAACAAAAAAGAGTGATTCTGGCTGGGCACAGTAGTGCATGCCTGCAATTCCAGCTACTAAAGAGGCTGAGGCAGGAGGATGGCAAGTTCTGGGCCAACCTGGGAAACTTAATGAGACCTTGTCCCTTTTATGGTTGTTGCTTAGTACAGGGGTTTGAACCCAGAGGCACTTCTTCCTCCCCAGACCTTTTCTTATTTCTTATTTTGAGACAGGGTCCTGCTAAATTGCTTAAAGCCTTGCTCAATCATGCCCAGCTGAGACCTTGTCTCAAAAAATAAAGACCTGGGTATATAGCTCAGTGAACATATTTGCCTAATATGAACAAGTCTCTGGATCTGTACCAGATCCCCAGTACCTCAAGAAATAACAACATGCCAGGCATGGTGGCGTACACTTGTGACCCCAGTGGCTCTGGAGGCTGAAACAAGGAAGATCTGAGTTCACAGCTAGCCTCAGCAAGGGCAAGGTACTAAGCAATTCAGCAAGACTCTGTCTCTAAATAAAAATAATAGGGCTGGGCATGTGGCTCAGTGGTTGAGTGCCCAAGTTCAATCCTCAGCACCCCCCAAAAAATAAATAAATAATACATTCAAGTATCTGCAATGTGCCCAGCATTGTGCTCAAGCTTTATGGTGAACTTGGCTGAAAAGAATGAAATGTTCACACAAACCCATTTAGAAAGTCTTTATTTGCAACGTGTGTGAACTTTCTTCTAAATCCTTTCTATCAAGATTCCTTTGTGGCCTGGCAAGGTGACACATGCCTGTAATCCCAGCAGCTTGGGAGGCTGAGGCAGGAGGATTACAAATTCAAAGCCAGCCTTAACAATTTAGCAAAATGCTTAAAAAAAAAAAAAAGGGGGGGGAGGGGTACTGCTGGGGATCATACCTGCTTTGAATACACAATCTTTTTTTTGCGGGGGATGGGTGGGGGGTTTTTACTAGGGATTGAACTCAGGGCACTCTGCCACTGAACTACAGCCCCAGCCCTTTTATTTTTTGAGAGGGTTCTGTTAAATTGCCCAAGTTGGCCAGGAACTTGTAATCCTTCTGCCTCAGCCTCCTGTAACTGTGATTATTGGTGTGGGCCCAGAAAACTGACTGAAATGCAGAATCTCAAGAAACCAGAATCTGTATTCTAAAAAGATGACCATGTGATTCAAATGTCCTTTCAAATTTTAAGAAGCACTGTCCTGACTTATTAGACAATACACCCCAGGAGCCACTTTCAAATCCAGTGGGATTTTCCACCTCACCAGAAAGAAGTCCTAAGAATTCAATGGAGGTAAGCAGATCCCTGATTGTGTTCACAGGAAAAGTGAAATACCATGTGGCACTAGCACCATAGAAAGAAGTACAATAACGCTTGGGAGTTCTCTCTAGTTCATATTTATTAGTCTGCATAGTGATTAAGATGTTCCAAACACTTGGGGAACCCCTCAGTCCCAACCATCTGACATAGGAATGCAAATTAACTTGTTTCAACACCTGTTATAAAAAGAAAAAAACAAATACCCCTTTAAAAAATTGATTTAACACATTTTTTTTATTTCACTTTTTTCCATTTCTTTATAAAACAGTCATCTCCTCACTAGCAGCTCTTTCCCCTAGAGTTGGGGAGGTGGGTGGAGGAGGTTGGGCACCTCCAAATAAAAAGGGAAGGGGAGAAGAGCCCAGGGTTACCTCCGGAGGTTCTTCTGGGCCTGTTTCAACAATGTGTCAAAGTCAAGAGAGTCAAATTTACTCTTTACAGGAGCAGGGTCAAAGTCTTCCCGGTTGGAGTCTACAAAAGTAGAGAGAGATGAATATCAAGGTCGCTGACCATACTTCCCAACCACAGGGTTCTCAATGCCAGCCATCATATATCCAAATCGTGAATGGGGCTAAAATGGCCCCAATTTTAAATCAAAGAGGTAAAGGAGAGCCCTCACTTCTTCCCTCACCCCAATCCTTAAGTTATTTGTATGTCCAATGAGAAGTCTGCCTAGGTCCACTCTCACGGATAGGAACCCTTTTGGGGAACAGATATAGTATGTATGCCAAAACTTCAGGCCCTCCCTTTACTCACCAAGATCAGAATAGCTCCTTTTGCAGAATTGCCTGCGGCCCCCAAAACAGAGATCAAAGGGCTGCTCATCTGCTTGGCGCAGCTTATGGCCACTCTCGATGGCTGCAAATGCCTCCTCAGCATAGCGATAAGTGACGAAGCCATAGTTATCACTGGTGGGGAGAGCCATTTGGGCACATTAAGAAGACATAGTAGGACTGGGGTTGTGGCTCAGAGATATAGTGGTTGCCTAGCATGCATGAGGCACTGGATTTGATCCTCAGCACCACATAAAAATAAAATAAAGATGTTATGTCCACCTAAAACTCAAAACATATTAAAAAAAAAAAAAAAAAAAGAAGGCATAGTACCCAAGAATATAGAGGTGGTTCTCAATGCCCAATGGCCCTCTGATAGTAGAAATAAAGGAGCCCCATATTGCCAGCACACCAGAACAAGGAAGCAAGACAAGAAACATTAAGGTAGACAAATGGGACAGTAAGGATATCCTGACCTTGGACCCAAACTTACCCTTGGACTCGGAAATGGATGGTGCACTCCTCAATCTCCCCAAAAACAGAAAACCTCTGTTTCAGCTCTGACCGAGTCATGCGGCCAGGTATCTTCCCAATGAAGACTACCCTTCTTTCTTCCTGTATTGGGTATCAAGGAAAGTGACAGAGTGAGCAAGAGCTGTAGCACAGATGGTTCTCTGAGCTCTTGGCTCAGGACAAGCCCTCTTTTCCCATGACCTGCTCCTCTACTCACTATTGCACGCTCCTTCTGCAGCACTCTCTGCCTTTGGTAATGGTCATGTGAACGGTAAGAGCTGTACCTGACAAGAGAAGATGTTGTCAGCCCTCCAAACACAAGACAACTCAAGACTCAGAACTTTTAGGCATCTGCATCCCAGAGTCACTGCCTCAGGAAACATGCTCACCGCCGCCTCCTGTCACTTCTCCGGCGGGGGGATGGGGAGCGAGAGCGGCTTCGGGAACTAGATGATGAGGATGAGGAAGACGAAGATGATGATGATGAAGAAGAAGAGGAAGAGCATCTTCTGGAACGTCCAGAGGAACTGCAGCTGGACCTAGAGAATTAAAGGGCACATGGAAATGCTAGGAGTGGTACAAGTATAGTCCATTTACCTCAGCCAGGTCCCAGCCCTGCCTCTGTCAGGAAGCTCAGGAACAAAGATAAAGCATAGCAGAGGAGTCTAGATCATAGATGAAAAAACAGAGGTCCTTCATGGAACTTTACAATATCTGGAATGTTTGAGTGTGTTTTGTCAAACATCATGTTTATTTTCAACTATGCAACAGAAAACTGAAAAAACATTTTTTTAAAAAATTTTTTTAGTTGCAATTGGACACGATCTTTTGTGTTTTTTTTTAATGTGGTGCTGAGGATCAAACCCAGCGGCTCGAATATGCTGGGCAAGCACTCTGCCACTAAGCCACAACTCTAGCCCCTGAAAAACATTTAACAAATCAGAAAGAGGAAGAAAAATAACGGGAGACTCAAGAAGATAAAGGTCTGGCCCTAGTTCTCATAACCAGCTTTATCTGTGGTGCTGAAACCTGGCCGGGGTCTCTGAGTGATAAATGCTTCCCAACCATGTCTCAGGAATACTGTGACCATGACTTAAAGGGAGATGACTGTGTTAGACCTATAGTAGGGGCCATTTCTGGAGATATGATCACTGCCAAAACCCAAGAATTCCTTATTGAGTAAGTAGAAAACTTGGATCTGTTACTGAGAAAAAAAAAGATACTGCCAAGAAATAAATGAGGCTACAGTGACATCCCAAGGAACTGTCCCAGACACTGTCCTCAACAGATGATTAAATGAAGAAATGTTTCCCATTAACAATTAGCCCTTTATCCCACGTACCACCAAGAAAATACCACAAATGAGGACTCATAACAGTATGTGAAGAAAGATATAGTCAAGATCAAACCCAAAGTCTCCCCAAGGCATGTCTCAAGGAAAATAGGAGACTGAGGAATACCCCAAACTCCTACAGGGGATAGAAGCTATAGTTTCATAGCTTTCCTCTTTCAACAACCCACAAAAGGAGAGAAGACAAAGGCCAAAGACAGAAATAGAAGACTTTGTGCCTGAAAGTACCCAAGCCAATGTGTAAAAACTTTCAAAGTAAACCAGAGAAGACAGTGCATGAACTTCCTAAATGGAGAGGACCTAACAGGCCATCAGAGCTCACCTTCGCCACCTCTTGTGTGGGGGGGAGAGGGACCTGGACCGGGATCGGGATGAGGAAGACGACGATGAGGAAGATGCTTCACTGGTCCGGTTGGACCCAGAGCTGACAGAACGGCTGCTGCGGCCACGACGGCCCTGCCAGCCCCGGCTTGGGGGACTGGCTGACCTGCAGGCTTTTCGGTAACAGCGCAATGACCGCTGCTTGGTTGAGGGCTCAGGGGGAGTCCTAGTGTTCATGTCATTCCGGCAGGGTGAGGCCTCAGGAGACAGCAAGGCAGATGGGGCAAGGCAAGGCGCTGAGGGATCTGCCTGCTCATTGCTAGTCCTGTGATCAAGTGGCTCCTGGGAGGCAGTTATGCATGGGAAGAGGGGAGCAACTGGGCCCAGGGACAAGACAGGTTTGATGGTGATGTCCTGATGTCGTTTGACATTCCATCGGGAGCCCACCTCTGGAATGACTAGGGCAGGCATCTTTTTTGGGGGTGTCCTGCTCCGGACACAATAGTCATGGTCCCCAGAGCCCACATGGACTGGACTAGGGCCATGGACCCCATCTTGGAGGCAGGCTGCAGCTGGATGTTTGGCCTCTGTAACTCCTTCAGGCTTCAGGGTTCCCTCCTGGGCGGTGGACTTAGGAGATTTGGCTTTGGCCAGCAGTGAGACGGCAGCCAAGGGCTTCCATAACTGATGGGGAGGGGTAGCTGGAGGGGTGAGCCCTGTGGGGGGGGAGGGAGGATGGAGATAGCAAGGTGAGATCCGATTCTACACTTCCAGATACCATCTCTAGGCTCCAGAGACCCCACTTCTCACAAAAGTACACAAAGGATGGTCAACAGCCCAACTTCTCCCATTGTTTCAACTGCTCCTTACCCCATGTTCCCCATCTTGGGAACCAGCAATTGAAAACCCAGATAGCCCAGGTCTTCCTAAATCCCTCATGCTCTCAACTACCCAAATGTAGCTGGTGACCAGGTTTTATCTGACCTGCCTCTCCATCCTTAGATCCACTTCCTCCACCCAGCACTGCCTAACTTCTAGGCTGCATCTTGCTTGAACTCATAAAATAACCTTATCTCTCTGCTTCCAGCCTCATACCTGCCCACCCTTCTACAATCCTGCTGGATATACCATCTAAATACCAATATATTATTTCTTCAATACACAGGATAAAGTCCAAACTTAACATGGCATTCAAAATTCCCAAAATCAATCTCCTATTTACCACTCCAGTTTCATTTCTTGCTTTTGCTCTACCCACTACCTTGATCATCCACTATGATTCAGGTGAAACTGAGCCATTCACAATTCCCCAAAACATGGCAGGCTGGTTCTGATTCTTCAATTCACTCCAGCTATTCCATTTGCTTAGACAGCCTTGTCCCCTAAATCTACACCTGATTGATATCAATGATATTCTCAAGCCTGAGCTCAAGAGATAACTTTCTATATAACCCTTCCCTGAATGCCCACCTCAGTTCTCACTGAAAACCACAGGCTTCTTTCACATATCACCTTGGATACTCAATATGCTCATTTGTTTACATATCTGACTCCTACCTAGACTGTGAGCACCTCAAAGAAGGAGATCACATCTCTGTATCCTCCATGCCTATATACACTTGATGCAGAACAGACACTGCACATGTTTGCTGCACAAACTAGTCATAGGCAGAGTTCCCCAACCTGAACCCACCTGCCACGTTGGCCAGTTCTGGGGCTTGTAACCGGTCTAGGGGTCTCTTCTCCTGGGGAGTGTCAACGCTGCTGGCAGGGGGGAAAAGGGAGAGCCTGGTTCATTGCCTCCTCAATATTTTATACATCTGCTTTCCTCACAAAGCAAGAGGAGAGGGTGAGTGCAGAGAAGAACAGGATGCACAAATTGCCCCCATTCATCCTCTTCCAACACAAAAGGGATCTTTAGTGACTGAACTGTACACTGAATTTTAACTCAGCTCTGCCCAATTCCAGGAGGCAGGCTGACTATGACCTTGAATACCCCCATATCTTCTTCAAATCAGGAAACTTGCCTACCCAGCTCAAACCAACCTAAAACCAACAGAGGGGAACACACTTGGCAAAACAGGATGGTATACCATGTACATGAAAAATGAAAAAGACCTCTCATTTCTGGAAGACTTCTCCAAGGAGTCAGGGAAGCCATAGTCATTAATACCTCCCCCCACTTTAAATTATTCCCTCACCTGCAATTAGCAAGCTTAAAAAGTCTATTAAATGCAAGAAAGAAATCCCAAAAGGCATAACTTCCCAGATGATGATTAATAAAGCACCTGGAATCCCCAATTTGAATCAGCTGGTGGACAGTACACACCCTCCCACTCAGCACTACCCAAGATAGTCCTGGTCACAAAAAGCAGGGCAGGGGGTGGAAAAACTGGGAAGAGGGTAGAGCTGATTTAATGTCCCTGCAAAAGAGGTATCCAGCCGATGGTCCTGGAGCACTGGCCAGAATGCTGACCAATAGCTATAGGGTTAATTCACATATCTCCATACTTACCCTGAGTTTCCTACAGCCAAGGTGTCAGCAGGAACTGGAGGAGGGCACTCCTTTTTGGCTGCAAAAAAACCAAATTAGTTAAAAAGCCCAACCAGCTGTTCCAGACTGAAGTGGCAAAGAAGGGCTTACTCTGAGGCCCAAAGAAAGTCTACTTTGTGCTGGGAGCAGTGGCGCACACCTATATCCCAGCAGCTCAGGAGGCTAAGATGGGAGGATCTCAAGTTCAAAGCCAACCTCAGCAACAGTGAGGCGCTAAGCAACTCTGTGAGACTCTGTTTCTAAATAAAATATACAACAGGACTGGGGATATGGCTCAGTGGCCGAGTGCCCCTGGTACCCAAAATCAAAAAAATAAAAAAAGAAAGTCTACTTTGTCTGCTCCTTGATGGGCTCTCTCCAAAGATTCAGTATCCTCTACTGGGTACCAAGGTACTGTGTTTAATCTGTTCTCTGCTCAGAAATACACATATCGCCAGGCACAGTGGCACACACCTACAATCCCAGCAACTCAGGAGGCTGAGACAGGAGGATAGCAAGGTCAAAGACAGCCTCAGCAACTTATTAAGGCTATAAGCAAGTGAGACCCTGTCTCAAAATAAAAAATAAAAATGGCTGGGGATGTGGCTCAATAATTAAGTGCCTCTTGGGTTCAACCCCCAGTACAAAAAGAAAAAAAAAAAAAAAAAAAAGGGAAAAGAAATACATAGTCCAAATTTATAAGCTTACCATTGAAGGTTCTACATAACCTGCCTACCTAAATTCCTAGCAGCACAGCCTACTTTGTGTGTGGGTTGTGGTGGGGATTAAACCCAGGGCCTTGTGTATATTAAAAACACATATTCTTGGGCTGGGGATGTGGCTCAAGCGGTAGCTCGCTTGCCTGGCATGCGTGCGGCCTGGGTTCGATCCTCAGCACCACATACAAACAAAGATGTTGTGTCCACTGAAAACTAAAAAAAATAAATATTAAAATTCTAAAAAAACAAAACAAAACAAAACAAAACACATATTCTCCAACTAAACTACATCCCTAGTTCATAGCCTACTCTTGTCCCACACTTGTATTTTCTACTTTGCCTTGTATTATAGGTATTTGGTACTAACTCAGTAGTCATATCTGCATATTCTTCTCCCCAATTAGACCATAAGCTCCTTGCAAACAGGAGCCTCCACAGCACCTAGAGCCATGCCTTCCAAATACACTGTGCAGCTGGGCATGGTGGCACATGCCTATCATCACACTGACTTGGGAGCTTCAAACAAGAGGATCACAAGTTTGAGGCCAGCCTCAACAATTTTAGCAAGGCCCTAAGCAACTTAGCAACCCTGTCTCAAAAAATAATCCTAACCAACCTGGAACTCGCTATCTGGCCTTTTTTTTTTTTTGTTTTGTGGTGCTAGGAATCAAATCCAGGGCATGCCAGGTGAACACTACCACTGAGCTACACCCCAGCCCCTCCATCTACTCTTTTAATATTTGCCATGCGTACCACCATTATCCCTAGCTTAAGATTACTGTCATAGTTGAAAATTATCTCCCCATTCCAATTAGGGGGCTGCTGTAGTAGCTGAGACTACTGCTCCCATCCAATCTAACTGAAGCAACAAGGCTGAACCCAAAGGAAGTAATAATAAAAAAGAGTAAGAACCAAACTATCCAGGTTCCCTCACCTTCTGATTTTTCAAACTGCTCCAACAGACTGGACAAGTCTGATGCCTCAATTCCTGTGGAGACACACAATCAAGAATTAAAAACAGGTCCTACAAATTCAAGTCCCAAGAAGACCCCAATCACTCCACTTCTCCCTTTACATGCCCCTTGCCCACTATACTAAGTGATCCAAGGAACAGCACAAAGCTTAAATGAGTGAAACCAACCCAGAGCTCTGCTTCTGAAAACCCTCCAAAGATACCAACAAAGCTACCTCATCAAGATGGTTTATCCTGTTCTACAAATACTCCCAGGCAAAACTCTGTACCCTTTCACACAAACTGCACTGTGTGCCACTCACCAATCTCACTGATGAAAGCCTGTACCACATCCTCAGGACCCTGGGTACGTGGGGTGGGCAGGAAGGATAGTTTCCTTAGACGGGCTGGGTGGACAGCAGGCAGCTTGGGGACAATGCTCTGCCTTGGTAAGGGAACAGCCTTAATAGCAGAAGAGGAGGGCTTTTCCCTAGGCCTGGTCTCCTGGGTCTCGGGCTTTAGCCTCTCTGATGCAGGCTCCTCAATAGCCACACACTCAGGAGACAGATATGGTGGAGCCTTGATCCTGGGGCTCTGTACCAGGGACACCTTGTGTTTCAGATGGGGAGATGCAGGCACTGGCTTGACCTCCACTTTGGTGGGCTCTATTTGTGGAGCTCCATGGCCAGCTGGCCCAAGACTGAGGGATGGAGCCATAGGTGCAGGAGGTACATTTTCAGGAGGACCAGCTGGAATGCTACTGGGCTCCACCTTAGGTTGGAGAACAGCTCTCCCAACAGGAGCTGGAGGCAAAGGAGGTGGGGGTACAGCAGACCAGAATGGAGGGTGTTGTAGCCCTGGGCCCCATCCCATGGGCCCATAAGTACAACTGGAGTTGTAAGGTGAGACAGGGGCTGGAGGGGGTACCCAAGGCACATTGCAAGCAGGAGGCACAGCATAGGTGCCAGGAGTACCAGATACTAGGGGCACCGTTGGTGGGGGAGGCAGACAAGGATACCCAGAAGGGGACACAGGGGGATAGCAAGGCCAGGGTGGCACAGGGGCATAATGAGTATAGGGATCAGGTGGCACTGGTCCCACAGACCCTGGAAGACCAGGAGGTGGCAAAGGAGGTGGGGGAATATTGGGGACCCTTTGTCCACTTGCAGGAAGAGGCAGCATGGGGGGCATACCCAGCCCACCTCGAGGGAAAGGCAAAGAAGTGAGCACTGTGTGAGGCATGGGCCCAGCAGAAGACATGGACTGCACAGGAGGAGGAGGTCTTGCAGGCAGTGGCATCTCTTGGGATGGCACCACCTGTTCACTGGAAGTTAAAACCATAGGCTTGTTTGCAGATGGCTCAGGACTAGGAGAAGCAGGGCTGGGACCCACAGGCCCAAAGCAAGCCTCAGGAGGAGCGTCAGGACTTCTCTGCGGAGTTGTCTTCTTGGCTGGGGCTGGTGGGATGACAAGACAAGGGATATCTGCCAGCCCTGTGGGGGTCTCTGGGAGGCTGGGCCACTTCCCAACTGGAGGCTGGGAACTCTTCTCTTCTGCCTCTGCTTGCCGTTGCTGCCTTCGTCGTCGGTATTCAGATAGGCTGAGTGGCCGTGGTCTGGCTTCCTGGGCTGTGGCATTAGTACCATTTTCCACCTTCAGAGGAAATACAACCTCCTTGACTTCAGGGGTGATGGTCTTTGGGGGCTCTGAGGACTCTGAATCCACGAGGAGCTGAGTAGCTGGGCTTCCCTGGGCTGATGATATTGCACCACGCCTGGGGTCTGTTGGTCGGGACTTAACCAGCACAGAATCAACTGGAGCCAGGTCCCTGGGAATAGAGTCAACTGGCACAGGGTCAGCTAGGACAGCTTCAACTGATGACGAATTATCTGAGATAGGGACATCTACTGCAGGGTCAACTGCTGCCGAGTCAGCCAGGGCTGGGTCAGCTTGGAGAGGGTCAACCAGCTCTGAACTTGATGAAGCCAGGTCAAGAGGTACAGAGTCAGTCACAGCAGGGTCAACTGCAGTGGTATTAGTTTCAACAGAGTCAAATGGCATGGGGTTGGCTTGAGGAGAGTCAACCAATGAGAGATGGGGTGAAAGAGGGTTGGCTTGGACAGTATCAACCAGCTTGGAGTAGAGATCTAGAGACCTTTCTTCAGTGGGACTACCTTGTCCAGCACTTCTCTCCAAGTTCCCAGAGCTAGGCTTCTCCAAGGCAGTTGCCCAGGCCCGAGCCCAAGCCTGTGGCTTCCCCCTACCCTGGGAAAGCCCACCCTCTCTCTTAAGTTCCTCCTGAGGCAGTTTCTGCAAGCTGCCTGCCTGAGAGGTCACTTCTTTAGCTACAATAGATTGACCACGAGACGATGACCTCAGCCTCCTGGCATAACCTTCCACACAGGCTGCTTGCTGCTCCTTGCTCTTCTTCCTCCTGCTCTTTCGAGCTCTCTGGGAACCCAGCACTGCATTGGCAGGTGGGTTCTTTAGTCCCTTGGACACCAGTGGCTCCACAACCTCCTTCGGCTCCAATAAGGATGCTGAGTCCAATGACAACCCCTCTTTCTCAGGGCAGGGGGCTATCTTGGGTATAGCAGTCTCTGGTTCTGATTCAAGTGTGGGCATAAGCAGCTGCAAGGCAGGACTGGCCTCTAGTGAGTCATCCAGGAGCACAGACTGGGGTCCAGTAGGAATCTGCCGCACTACAACTGGAATCTCCAGGTCATCACCAGTTGTAGCTGCCTGACCCACAATCTCCAGCACCACACAACCCTCAGACAGTGTCAAATCATCTGGCTGTTCCTGAAGCTCATCCTCAAGTGATGCCATGTGGGTGAGGTTGGGCAAGCAGTAGGGGTGCATGGCCCGTACCAACTCACTCAAGGAAGAGATGCTTTCATCACCAGTTGCTGGCACTGCCACCTCTGCTGCTGTTGCCTTATCTTCTTCCTCAGGGCAGGCCAAATACATGGGGAAGTCTAGGATGGTGCTCATAGAGTTGTCAAGCTCCCCAGCAAGCATCTGGCCACTGAAGCTGGCTGCCTCTTCCTCCTCTTCTCCATCACTACGCTGCTGGGGGGGAGGGGACTGGCCCCAGCGAGGTCTTGATCTTGGGGGTCTCCAGCTAGGCAGCTTGGGAGAAGAGGTCTCCAAGAAAGAAGGTGGGGGGAAGTCCCAAGAGGGATCTGTAAGAGACATCTCAACCTGTAGGAGAAAAGATAAGACTCAGCAGGAGTTTTCTTCAGTGAAGTCCTTTCCAGACCTGTCCCACATATTACCCGCCTACAAGTTCCTGAAGGACCCAAGACCAGGCTTACCCCACTTACTCTACTACTGCCTGTGCTGGGTCCCAATGGGTCAATTGGGGTGATGAGGTCACGTTCCGGGGGTGTCCGAGAGAGACTGAGCAGCTTATGCAGCTAAGAGGAGAGAAACACCTGAGATCAGTTAGTGCTCCAGAGCTATGTGAACAGACCCATAGATGCAGCTATAACCTTTCAATAGCCACATGTCCCCTCTCCCTAGTCCCTCACTCACAGAAGAGCCCTCCCGCGGTGATACAAGCAGCTCAGAGTCAGGAATGCTGTCAAATGGAGACAGGTTCTCAGAATCTGCATTGTCCAAGATCTCCGTCAGAGCTGTCAGCAGTGACACTTCATTCTGTTCCTCCAGAGATAACCTGCTCTGCTCAAAAAAAAAACAGAAAAGTCCCACCAACATCTCTAATGAAATAACTGGACCACTTAAAAGACTGGATGCAAAGAAAATTAGCCTCCCAGGATCAGTGTAGCTCAATCTGCCAGCAAGAAGGATGTGAATACCAGGAGGCATAGGTTCCAATCTCATTTACAATCCACCACCTCCCTAGTGCCAACAGAGACCTGTTAAACTTATGTCTTAAGCTTGGATTTTACACTCTCCACTTTCAGGTAAAATGTAGGATGCTCAGCAAAGGACCCTTGGCTAGGTTAGAATGGGGCTCAAAAACAAAGATCAATAGCCCAGATAAAGGGAAAGGCCTTGGACTATATTCTTAGCTAACCAGGACATCCTAATATGCTACCCTCACATGGCAGCCTGCAGCTTAACTCCCACCTAGAGACAAAAAACACTTTAAGAACTCAGGTTAGGCAGGCAGAAGCCAAGAACCTGGAGAACTGAGCCATGCCTAAAACAACTCCAAGGATCTCAGGTAGAGCCTCCCAAGCAAAGCTAAGTCCAGCTCCAGCTCACCTCTCCAAGGCTCCCAAAATCCTCAATGAGAGAAATAAGAGAGGCATCCATGTAACTCTGCATGGTCCCCAGTAGTGTCTCATCTTGTAGCAACAACTCCTCCATTTCCAGATCTTTGTCCCTCAGAGATGGGCCCAGCCGAGACAGATTGACAAAGCCAGAATCATCCACCTCTTCATGTAGCAGCACCTGGAGCAAAAGAGGGGAGGGTCAAAAGGGCATGGCCACTCTGGGGGCAACTGAAGGATATGCACGATAAATCCTCTATCCAGTCCCCCATAAATGAACCCATACTCAGCAGCAGTCCCACCATCACCAAACCTCTGAGTTAATTAAGCAGAGAAGTACAACCCATGAGCAAAAGAACCCATCAGGATGACAGTATTCTGGGCAGAAAAGAGTCTGGACTCCATCAAGAAACAGGTAGAACCACAGATTATTAAACTAGTAAGCAAAAATACCAAAAAGATCAAGATGGTTCAGAATTCATCTGCTAGCAGTGGGTAGGATGTCAGTCTGAGGGGTACACCAAAGGAAAAGAAGTCAGTCAAGAGACAGTTGAGCTATAACAACCTGGCCTACCTGAGATTCCACTTAGGGTCTGTTTTCTGCTAAGCTCAAATCTTACCTTCTCAAAGATACCTTTCCCAGTATCTCTCCTCACACTAATTCACACACTTTTCTGAAGAATGCACTTTTATGACAATCACATCCTGCCCCCCAACTCCATGACATTTCTCCCCTTCTCAATGAAAACTGGATTCTAAGTTCCTTTGGGACATATAACTCTACATTCTATTAGCCTATATTCTTCTTCCCTCTCAGAAGTTAAATGTGCTTATACTTCCCAATTACCCATGATACCCAACAGTACCTTATACTCAAGTGCCTTCTCCCCACCATTTTCAGGATTGAACCCAGGGCCTTGTACATGCTGAGCACACATTCTATCACTGAGCTACATCCCCAGCCTCAACAATGTGTCATCCAATCTCTCATGGTATTTCCAAGGACAGAATCTCTTCCCCACCTCTTTCTTCCAGGTGAGAGCCAAAAAAAGAGAAAGCTTAATTCTGCAAGTGAAGAGGCCCTGCCCCACACTTCTCTGAGAGCTAACATCTTCAGCCTTGTTAGGAGGCAGGAAGCTGCCAGCCCAAACCTGTCAAGAGAGTGGGTGTGGGCAGGGCCAGAAGTGGCTAGAATGGGATTTTGAGGATGGAGGACAGAACCCCAGCTATCTCCACTATTAGAAACCTGGTGCAAAGGCCTGAGAACAGGATCAAACACAGATAAAGCAGACTGCCCCCCTCCCCTTCTTCATCAAAGGGAAACTTGGGCACTTCACCTCTAAAAGAAAAAAGCAACAGGTATGACTATAACCCTTCCATACACACAACCTCCTAAAAGAGCTGGAGTTCCAGGGCCCAGGGAAAGGAAGGGCTGCTTAGGGATACTTTAGGAGGCCAGGTCCAGAGATGAAGTGAAAGGTAGCATGTTTTAGGCACTAACCCCTCCCAGGCCTTTACAATCCTGTAATTACAACCAGCAGCTGTGAATAGCAGCTGGCTCAGCAAACAATCCTAGGTGAGCAAGAAACCTGCATCTCTGCTTGCCCTGCCACCTCCCTACCAGAGCCCCAGTGGCCAGGCCAGAATCTCAAGATGATGCCTAGCTCTGCAAACCATTAATCTCCACCTCCATTAGACAGGTACAGGAGATCTGGTCACAGACACCTCCCCTTACATGACCTCACCCATCTGATTCCCAAATAGCATGGTTCCCATCGGACCAAGATCACCCAAGGGCTAAGCCCAGGCTAAGTATGCCAGCCACCAGCACTTCCATCTTCAATGACCTCACAACTGAGAGAATCTTGTTCTTCCAGAGTTCAAAATCAGCCAGAAACTTTTTAAAATGCATGATCACTTCCTGAGAGCCCCTGCAAATCTTCAATAGCATCTTACTGTTTTTTTTTTTTTTAAATATTTTTTTAGTTGCCAGTGGATTTTTTACTTTGTTTATTTTTATATGGTGCTCACCATGCCAAGCAAGCGCTCTACCACTGGACCACAACCCCAGCCCAACTGCTCTTAATATTAAACTCCTTAATGTGGCTTACAGAGGTGCTAATCCCTATTACACTATTCTGCTTCAGCTTGTCCCCACCTCCTCCTCTACCATACAAGTATCTCAGTTCCTCCTATAAGCCATGTTTGCTCCCCTCTCAAGGCCTCTCACACATTATTCCCTCCGATGAAAGTTTTGTACACACATATAAACTTGGGGTCTCAGTTTAACATGTCATTTCCCTGGCCCTACAAAATAGATTATTATAGCTAATTATATAATCCCAAATATCCCTCATTTTCCTTTCTCCCCATACATCATCATTTATTATCTGTCTATCCTGATTAAACATAAAATCCTGAAGAACAAGGATTACATTTGTGGAGTTTATCTCTATCCCCTGTGCATGAACATAATGGTATCTCAGTAACTAGCTGGTTGGACTAACTAGCTCACACACACACCTCTTTTTGTTGGAGGGAGTTGATCTCTCCATGAGACCCCAAATAACCATCTAACTTGTATTATAGCTGGATCCCTCATCTCTCCTTCTGAGGATAGGGAGCACCACCCACAGAAGCTATGATCTCTGAAAAGATGAGGGAGAAGGGGTGGGTTGCTCCCAAATTCATGAAGCCATTCCCAAATTTAGAAGCCATTCTCCCAGGGAAGGACCTAGATTTGTCTGCTGGACCTGGTACTATCAGGAACCATGAAGCCCAACTTCTGCCTAGGATGAGAAAAATTCCATCAAGGACTCAGCTTAGCTGCAGAAGAGAGATAACAGTTCAAACCAATTCCCACCCACTGCCACCTCTAGGTGGAAACTTTCAAGAAGTCCTGTTAGACAGTAATACTTTGTAAGTGTGGAGAACTCAAGGCCAAGGAAATATAATCTGATCAGAAAAACTCTCCCACATCCAATAAATGTTCAACTAGTGTTAAATACTGAATAGGTCTCACACTACCTCCAACTTCCCCAATCCCAGCAAAAATTCCAGAAAGCCTAAAATACAGATATAAACAAACCACCCTTGGTTTGTGTCAGTTCACAGGACAGATCTTAATTACTTCCTCAAAATAGATACTAGAGGAAAAATTTAGGAGAGAAGGATTCCTTCTCCCTTTTTTTAAGTTTGGTCCCGGGTGTATTTCACTCCCCATTTCCCTTGAATCACAAATGGGGCAGAAATGCAGGCAACCAAAACGCCAGTGCCAATGACTCACAACCCACCCCAAGCCGGTCAGACTGAAGCCTCCACAAGCTCACTCCTCCACAATCTTTTACCCTCCACATCACATTGCCATCTGCAGGGAAGAGACTCCTCGAACATCTGGAAAGTCCACCATCCGCTGTTGAAAGGCACTACAGACCAACGTTAACAGGGGAAAAACTCCAAAGCTCCTGCAAAGTTGTATCTAGCAACCTCTACCTTCCTTTCTGGCCGGGGCTGGGGGCGGGATGGCGGGACCAGTTGACACACCCAGTTCCCAGCAGTGCCGCTTCAGCACGGCTACTAGATGCCGGATAGCCCCGGACGCGAGCCACGTGGACAACCCTTCCCCGCCCCCACGTGGACCCGCGCCCTCCCCACCTCCGGAGCCCAACCAACCCACGTGGGTGCTCCGGCCGCCTAGAGGGGGAGGGGAGACAGACAAGTTCTCCCGGGAAAATAGCTCTCCCCCACCCCACGTGCTCCAAAAGGGGAACGGCGGCGCCGGGCTCATGTAGCCCTCCTCGGCATCCTCATAAAAAGGTCTTAACATTCAACTTCAATTCCGAATCCCTGATCTTCCCAACTGCAGGCCCTGTTTCCGACACCCGGCTCTGCCACTCCGGCGTTCCCAGGAATGGACATACGTACTCTACCTCTGCCAGCGGACCCCCAGCAAATCGCTTAGGTTCCCTCGGCCCGGCCTGGTCTGACTCCGGTGGCAACCCGGCATCGACTCCTAAGCGCTTCCTCCCTTTCCTGTGGCGTCCACGTGTCACCGCCCGGCACACGCCGCTTTGCTGCCAGGCGCCGGCCGCCCGCCAGCCTCTCACCTGCTCCCCACAGCTGACTGTGCCCACGGTCCCATGCGGCGCTTGGTTCCGACTCCCCCAACCGCTGCCGCGGACTCCACCACCGGGGTCAGGGCCAGGGCCCCCAGTCGGGGACGGCGCGACTCCGTCTCTCCGTCCCCGGCGCGCCGCCATCTTGGCCCCTAAACACCCAGCGCTGCTCTGATCGCCGGCGCCGCCTCGCCCAGCCGATTGTGGGAAGGGAACTACAAGTCCCGAAAGACACTGCTTGCAAGACTACGAATCCCAGAAGGCCGTTGGGCGAGACTCACTTGCACTCGGGAAGAAGGCCTGGCCTCGCGCGAGGGTTCCTGGGAGAAGTAGTCGCTTCGAATGAAGGCCGTCAGCCATGAGTTCTAGTGCTTAGATTTGGGTTACTCCGGAAGACCAAATTAGTTAGCGAGCACGCGGTAATGGTGATAATTAATATTTGCGTACCACTTATATGCGTTAATTCGACCAACTGTTGGAACGCCCTCTTTGTCTGACTGACATTCTACCTGCTCTGCGTTGCTTTCACCTTAGTCCGAGTTGGGCCTGTTTCGAAATAGCACCTCCTAGTGGACATCCGATCTCTAGGCACTAATCCTCACCTAATCTCACACTGCTGCAATACGGCAAATTTACTTTTAAAATACCGCATTCTCCGTTCTTTTGCTCTTTCTCAGCTGTTACACAGAAACTCACATTGGGTTTCCATTGCCAAGTCTACGTCCCACTGCTCCAGATCTTTCTGTCCTCCAAAGACAAAAAAAAGTTCTCCTACCTTTGTTTTTCCACCTGGAATACTCAAAACACTTAAACATCTTTCATACCTAATTTAATCTAGGAAAGCCTTTTGATTATCCCAAAAGCAAAACAACGTGATCTCTCTTTTTTACCGTTCAACGCTGTCTCTATTATTCACTCATTTTCCACCTATCAACTTCTTTATATTGTTTTCCTGGGTCTGTGTGTGTGTGTTTACAAAAGCATAACAATTGGTTCAAATAGTACAAAAATATATGCTGGGAGCCTGGCACATGCCTGTAATTCCAGCAGCTCAGGAGGCTGAGGCAGAAGGGTGGCAAATTCAAGGACAGCTTCAGCAGTTTAGCAGAACCTGGCTCAAAATAAAAAAATAAAAGGCTGGGGGCTGGGGATGTGGCTCAAGCGGTAGCGCCCTCGCCTGGCATGCGTGCGGCCAGGGTTCGATCCTCAGCACCACATACAAACAGAGATGTTGTGTCCGCCGAGAACTAAAAAAATAAATAAACAAATAAATATTTAAAAAAATTCTCTCTCTCTCTCTCTCTCTCTCTCTCTCTTAAAAAAAAGGGTGGGGGGCTGGGTATAGCTCAGTGGTAGAGCACTTGCCTAACATTTGCAAAGCTCTGGGTTCAACTCCCCAGTACCACAAAAATGAAAAGTACTGGGGAAGTAGCTTAGAGGTAAAAGCACTCCTGGGATCAATCGCCAGTACAATGAATAAATAAATAAATATCTGCATATACTTGACCTGCAAATTCCAGTTCTACTTCCCAGATTTAGCCTTTGTTACCTTTACTGTGTATTCATGCACACACTTTTCTTGGATATAAATATGTAGCCAGGAGGAGTGGCTCTCACCTGTATTCTCAGCGATGGAGTTCTAGGCCAACCTGGGCAACATAAGCAAGACCCTAGCTCAAAAAAAGGGTTGGAGATATAGGTCAGTGACTTGCATATGTGAGGTCCTGGGTTCAATCCCCAATACTGCAAAAAAAAAAAAAATCATGTTGTATGTGTCGTTTTAGTGTTTCTGTTTTCATGTTGGGGATTAGAATCCAGGGCCTTGTGCATATAAGGCAAACATTCTATCAACTGAAGTACATCCCTAGCCCCTGTATGTATGATTCATACTTGCTTCTTTCATGTTAATTTATTCACTAGCCAAACATTTCCTAAACTCTGAGTAACAGTTCCATTATATAAATATATTGGGAGGCTGAAGTAGAAGGATCTAAAAGTTCAAAGTCAGCCTGGACAACAATGTAGAAGACCCTGTCTGAATTTAATTTTTTTGTTTTGGCTTAAAACCACCCAGTTTGGGCTGGGGTTGTGGCTCAGCAGTTAGAGCACTCACCTAGCAGGAGCAAGGCCCTGGGTTCAATCCTCAGCACCACATAAAAATATAATAAATACATAAAACAAAGGTATTGTGTCCATCTATAGCTAAAAAGTATTTTTTTAAAAAAAGCATATAAAGTTTGTGATAGCTTGTTACAGTATATATATATATATATATATATATATATATATATGTGTGTGTGTGTGTGTGTGTGTGTGTGTGTGTGTTTTAAATGAAGCCTCATTTAAAAAACAAAAACAACAACAACAAAAAAAAAAAACAGCTGGGGAAGCTGGGCCTGGTGGCACATACCTATGATCCCAGTGACTCAGGAGGCTGAGGCAGAGGCAGAGAATCACAAGTTTGAAAAAGTTCAAAACCAGCCAGCTTCAGCAATTTAGTGAGACCCTGTCTCGAAATACAAAATAAAATAAAATAAAAAGATCAGGGGATGTAGCTCAGTGGCAAACTGCTCTTGGGTTAAATCCCCAGTACCAAAATAATAATAATAATAATTAGCTGGGCATGGTGGCACATGCCTATAATCCCAGCAGCTCTGGAGGCTTGGGAGGGAGTTCAAGGTTAGCTTCAGCAATTTAACAAGACCCAGAGCACCACAGGAAGACCCTGTCTCTAAATAAAATACAAAAAGTTCTGAGGGACTGGAATTGTGACACATGCACTCACCTAGCATGTGTGAGGCACTGGGTTAGATCCTCATCATCACATAAAAAAATAAATAAACAAAATAAAGGCATTATGTCCATCTACAACTAAAAAAAAAAAATCTTAAAAAAACAAAAAGGTAAAAAGGTCTGGGGATGTGGCTCAATGGTTAAGGACCCCTGGGTTCAATCCCTAGTGCCAAAAAAAAAAAAAAAAGAAGAAGAATTTAAAAAGAAAAAAAAAACAATATTAATAATTCAATTGCTGAGTTAAAATGAAGTGCCAAATTGCCTTTTTGGAATGTTGCATCCATATACATTCCCACTAAAAGTTCAAGAGAAGAAAGAACTTTCTTTTAGTTATTTCTTAATCTTTCAGGTGAGTTAGTTTTATGTTCCCAAATAAATTTTAGAAGCCACAAATTTAGAATCATTTTTTTTCTCTATAGTCAGATGAGGGGCAACAATAAAGTTTAGTTCCAATAAACTTGGAAATAAACTGCTTATAAGAAACCAGTAAGAACAATACAAGATGGCACAATATTTACTTTGAGGAAAAACATATTCTAAAAAATGCTCTTGCAAGAAAGACACAGTGGTGTGGGTCTGTAGTCCCAGCTACTCAGGAGGCTGAAGCAGAAGGATCAGTTGAGCTCAGGAATTAGAGGCAAGCCAGGTAACATAGTGAGAATGGCTGGGCATGGTGGTGACACTGGAGGCATGAGGCAGTAGAACAAGTTCAAAGCTAGCCTCAGAAGTTTAGCAATAGACTGTCTCAAAATTTTTTTTTAAAGGTTGGGGATGTGGCAGTACCAAATAAATAAATAAATACATAAACACAGACTGTCTCAAAAGAAAAAGTGGGGGGGGGGGGCTGGGGTTGTGGCTCAGCGGTAGAGTACTCGCCTAGCAGGAGCAAGGTGCTGGGTTGGATCCTCAGCATCACATAAAAATAAATAAATAAAATAAGGTTTTGTGTTCAACTACAACTAAAAAAAAAAAAAAATTAAAAAAGAAAAAAGGTGGGGCTGGGTTTGTGATTCCACGGTAGAGCACTTTCCTAGCATGTGTGAGACACTGGGTTTGATTCTCAGCATCCCATATAAATAAATAAAATAAAGATCTGTTAACAACTAAAAAATTAAAAGGAAAAAAAAGGCAAGGTATGGTGGCACACACCTGTAATCCCAGCAACTCAGGAGGCTGAAGTGGGAGGATCTCAAATTCAAGGCCAGCCCTAGCAACCTAGCAAGACCCTGTCTCAAAATAAAAAATAAAAAGAGCTGGGAATAGGGGCTGGAGCTGGAGCTCAGTGACAGAGTGCTTGCCTAGCATGTGTGAGGCACTGGTTTGATCCTCAGCACCAAATAAAAAGTAAAATAATAAACAAAGATATTGTGTGTCCCTCTATAACTTAAAAAAAAAATGAAAAATAAAAAGAGTGGGAATACAGCTCAGTGATAGAGTACCCCTGGATTCAACCCCCAGTACCAAAAAATATATATTTTTTAAAAATTTTGAGACAGGGTCAAACTTAATCACTCTGCCTTTGCTTCTCTAGTAGATGAATTACAGGCCTGTGCCACCTTAAGAAACTGCTTTCGAGCCAGGCACGGTGGCACATGCCTGTAATCCCAGTGGTTCAGGAGGCTGAGACAGGAGGATCCTAAGTTCATCAAAACCAGCCTCAGCAATGGCAAGGCACTTAGCAACTCAAGTGAGACCTGTCTCTAAATAAAATACAAAATAGGGCTGGGGATGTGGCTCAGTGGTTGAGCGCACCTTAGTTTAATTCCTTGTACAAAAGAAAAAGAAAAAAAAAAGAAAAACTCCTTTGGTGGAGAAAGGAATGATAGTGATGATGACAAATGGAGAGAGGATAATCATATATAGAGGCAAGGGGGAAAATCCTCTCAGAATTCCATTTAAAAAACATTTTTTTAGTTGTAGATGGATACAATACTTTATTTATTTTTATGTGGTGCTGAGGACTGAACCCAGTGCCTTACATGTGCAAGGCATGCACTCTACCACTAAGCACAACCCCAAACCAGAATTCCATTTTTTTAAAATTTTATATTTATTTTTTAATTGTAGTTAGACACAATGCCTTTGTTTACTTATTTTTAAAATATTTTTATTAGTTGTTGACGGACCTTTATTTTATTTATTTATATGTGGTGCTGAGAATCGAACCCAGTGTCTCACACATGCTAGGCAAGTGCTCTACCACTGAGCCACAACCCCAGCCCCTGTTTACTTATTTTTTTTAATATTTATTTTCTAGTTGTAGTTGGACACAATACGTTTATTTTATTTATTTTTATGTGGTACTGAGGTTCGAACCCAGGGCCTCGCACATCCTAGGTGAGTGTCCTACAAGGAGCCATAACCCCAGTCCCAGAATTCCATTTTTTTTTAAGACAGAGAGAGAGAGGGGGGGGGGAGAGGGAGAGGGGAGAAAGAATTTTAATATTTATTTTCTAGTTTTCGGCGGACACAACATTTTTGTTTGTATGTGGTGCTGAGGATCGAACCCGGGCCGCACGCATGCCAGGCGAGCGCGCTACCGCTTGAGCCACATCCCCAGCCCAGAATTCCATTTTTTTAAAAGCATTAATCTTAGGTGAATTTCATCTCACACATACAAAAGAACACTGGATGTTTATATCTATTTATTCAAATCAGCTAAGTTTCCTGTCCTCAGGGACATTGTCATTAAGTTAAAAACCTTCAACATAGGCTCAACCCTTTGGCCCCAATATCCCAAGTATATTTCCCAGGCATCTGTAGCCTCCTTTTCCATTTTTGCCTGTACCACAATCCCCCAAACTGAGCCAGGTATAGTGGGGTGTACCTGTAATCCCAGCAGCTCAGGAGGCTGAGGCTGGAGAATCTTGAGTTCAAAGTCAGCCCCAGCAACCTAGCAACTAAGCCCTAAGCAATTTAGTGAGACCCTTTCTCTATTTTTTTTTTTTTTTTTTTGTACCAGGGCCTGAACCCAGGGGTACTTGACCATTGAATCATTTTTTTTTTAATGATTTTTTTTTATTGGTTGTTCAAAACATTACAAAGCTCTTGACATATCATATTTCATACATTTGATTCAGGTGGGTTTTGAACTCCCAATTTTACCCCAAATACAGATTGCAGAATCACGTCGGTTACACATCTACATTTTTACATAATGCCCTATTAGTAATTGTTGTATTCTGCTACCTTTCCTATCCTTTACTATCTCCCCTTCCCTCCCCTCCCATCTTCTCTCTCTACCCCATCTACTGTAATTCATTTCTCTCCTTATTTATTTTCCCATTCCCCTCACAACCATTGAATCATTTCTCAGCCCTTTTGTATTTTATATTTTGAGACAAGGTTTTCCCTAAATTGCTGTGGTTGGCCTTGAACTTGGGACCCTCCTGCCTCGGCCTCCTAAGTCACTGAGTTTACAGGTATGAGCCATCATGCCTGGCTGAACCTCAGTTTTCTTGCTTGTTCAATAGCACTTTGTAGCCAGGTGTGGCGGTACACACCTGTAATCCCAGCTTTTCAAGAATAAGGAGGATCTAAAATTCAAAGCTGGCCTGGCATCTTAGTGAGACCCTCTCTAAAAATAATTTTAAATTTAAAAAAAAAAGCCTGGGGATATAGCTCAGTAGTAGGGTGCCATCAAGTTATGTGCAGGGGTCTGGGATTAATCTCTAAAACTGAAAAAAAAAAATTGCCAGGCATTATGGTACATGCCTGTAATTCCAGTGACTCAGGAGGCTGAGGCAGGAGGACCACGAGTTCAAAGCCAGGCTCAGCAAAAGTGAGGTGCTGAGCACCACATTGAGACCCTATCTCTAAATACAATACAAAATAGGACTGGGGATGTGGCTCAGTGGTCAAGTGACCCTTAGTTCAATTTCCATACCACCTGTCCCCCAAAAAAACTTCAAAAAAAAATTCACCTTCTTCCAAAGGTCTTCATGAAGAAGACCACAGCTATAACATAACTAGCACAGTGACTGGCACATTGTGCATCTTCAACAATGAAGTTTTTTTTTTTTTTTTCTTTCTTTCTTCCTTGCTTTCCACCTTGCATAGTCTAGAAAGGAATCTCAGATTCAGAGGACACAAAGACCTCTGTAGAGTAGGTTGGTTGTAATATTCGTTGTCCACCCAAGTGATAGTGATCACCATGGAATCTGGCCAAGCTAGTTGTTTGGAATGAATGACCTTAGGGTTAAGTGGTCACAGAATTGAGAAAAGGCAAATTCATGAGCAGTAGAGAGAAGAGGGT
Organism: Marmota flaviventris; assembly: GCF_047511675.1. Taxonomy (NCBI): domain Eukaryota; kingdom Metazoa; phylum Chordata; class Mammalia; order Rodentia; family Sciuridae; genus Marmota; species Marmota flaviventris. The sequence goes on from NC_092501.1 coordinate 25,874,331, forward strand.
CAAGGTAGGTATTTGTCTTCCTCTGTCCACCTGACAACATCAAGCCAAACCAACCTTCTCCTGACACTCTTGGAATAACAACCTCAAAAAAAATGAAAAAGGAGTGTGGGGATATAGCTCAGTTGGTAAAGTGCTTGCCTCACATGCACAGGCCCTGGGTTCAATCCCCAGCACACACACACACACACACAAAAAAAAAAAATCAGAAAGGATGCCAGGTAAAGTGGAGCATGCCTGTAATCCCAGCTGACTACAGAAGGGAGGCTGAGGGAGGAGGATTGTGAGTTCAAAGCCAGCAGCAGCAAAAAGCAAGATGGTAAACAACTCAGTGAGACCCTGTCTCTAAATAAAATACAAAAAATAGGACTGGGGATGTGGCTCAGTGGTTGAGTTTCCCTGAATTCAATCCCCAGTACCCTCGCCAAAAAAAAAAAAAAAAATCAGAAAGGCACTAATGTCTATTGAGTACTTACTATATGGGGTTCTCTCATACTGATTATGTGACTGGGTAGACACTGTCTGTTTTTAGTCACATCAAGCTGCATGTACCAATTATGGAGGGTAAATCTGGAGTAGTTTAGAGTGGGGTTTAGAGTCAGTTGTCCCAGGTCATTCAGCTAGAGATCCCTAATCGCTGGGATTACAAGTGAGTGCCACCCTGTTTGGCTCAAGGAAATACTTGTGAGTGTTGATGGCTTCAATAGTGTCCCTTCAGCCCTCCCTGGGGGGTTGGGGGGGAGCTGAAGGTGGGATAATCCACAATGTGGAGCTTCCCCTTTCGAATCATACAGGAAGGAGGTGGGTGTCCCTATTCCTAAACAGGCCCTATTTTCAAGTCCTAGACTCTGCATTTTTCCATCATTTCGTGCCCTCTCAGCAAAAATCTCAGGTGGGAGAAGGGGTCTCATAAACACTTCAGACTCCACATCTGTAACCCTCCTTGAGCCAGAGTAAGGGAACCAAACAACCTTCTCAACCAATCCCCCTCTAAGTAACAAAGGAGGGGACCTCCTCCCCAGTCTGGGCCAAATGCCCTAGGGAGGGGACACTAGCCCAGGTCCCCTGGAACCCACCCTGAAGCCAGCATCTGGGGACCCCCAGGAACTCTATCCTCCACAGAGCGCCACTCTCCTCCCTTCTCTCTGCTAATAGGTATTTCCTGTTTATGAGGCAGCTAGGGCTGGGCTTTTGGGGAAGGGATGGAGATGGAACCTCTCCCTCTTAGGGTTGGGTAGGGGAGTCCTTGAGGAGTTCCTGAAGGTTGGGAGTCGCCTCCCTAGAAAAGTGTTTTACATGGAAAATACACATATAGAGACTCTGCCCCTATGGGTAGAGGGCACTGGAGGGGTCAGCTTCCTGTTCTGAGTCTCTGAAGCCCACGGAAAGAGAGCAGCTTCCAGGCAGGGGGCGGAGGGCGGGGAAAGAAGGCGCGGAGGCTGGATAGAGAGGGGGGAAGGGAAGTCTTGACTGGTGCGTCAGAGCCTGCAAAGGGGGGAAGGATGGCTTGCGTGTCACCCCTCCCTCGTCCAACCTGGTGGTCATCCCGCAGCCCCTCTCCCCCAGTAAAACGTGAATCCCAGACTCTTAGACGAGGAAGGGTGGGGACCCCACTTAATTAACCCTTCCAGCTCCAGTTCCAACTGGATTAACAGGCTAGGGAGGAATGTTTAATTTAAAGAGGGGGTGAGTTGAAAGGTTGCTACAAAAATTAGGACTGTACTTTTCCCAGGCAGGTTGGGGTGAGCGCGTAACAAGGGGTCTCGCGCCGGTTGGGGTCAGCAGTCCTTTTCCTCTCGTGAAGCGCGGCCCCGAGTGGAAAGAAAGCTACACCTCACAGCCCACCCTGGCTCCGCCTCCCCCAGTCCAGACTCTCGTTCCCGTTCCCGCTCCAGCTCAGCTCCGCTCCCAACCCGGCGGTACCCGGAGGACCGACACCTAGTGCGAGGCTTCGCCTCCCACTGCTCCCCTTCGCCCTCCCTTTCTGGGGTCTCTGCCTCCGTCTCCCTTTTTTAAAAGCTGCGTCACATGCATGCCGTTCCCTTGAACGCTCCCGGGCCTTAGCAGCCCGCCCGCCGCGCGGCGCACGCACGTCGTAGCTCGCTGTGCGTTCGCCTGGGTCACTTTGACACGGCTCTCCCCTCCCACTAGCAGGACAATTAGCATATTAATAAAGCCCGGCCCAGCCCGGCTGGGGCTGGAGAGCCGGCGCCTGCGAGAGGCAGAGCGCGAGCGCGAGGGCGAGGGGGGCGAACGGCGGCAGCGGCGGCGGGAGCGCACAGACACGCACACGCACACGCGCACACACGGACACACACTCCGGGGACGCACACCCGCGCGCTCACACGGAGAGGCGGCTCGCCTTCCTGCCTGGCTTCCTTCCTGTCCGCTCGGCGCCTGACAGGCCCCTCGCTGCAGCCAGGGGCCGCCCGCACCGGGTCGAGGCCGGGCCGAGGCCAGGCCGGGCCGGCTGCGAGGGCAGCGGGGGTCGCGGGCGGCGGCAGCGGCTCATGCCCGGCCTGTCCCTGCGAGGGGCGGGCACCGTGACTCGGCTGGGCCCCCAGCGGCGGGCGATGTGAAGATGTCAGTGGGCTGTGCCTGTCCTGGTGAGTGGGTTGCGCGGCTGTCTGGCCCCTCCCTTCCTAACCTTCCCTATGAGCCCCTTACCCCTTGTTTGGGGAGAACTTGCGTGGAGGGAATCGAAGGCTTGGGGATGTCTGGAGCTGTTGAGGGTTAAGTGGGGCCTTAGGCCGAGAAAGGCTTTTTCATCTGTGTAAATGCGCAGCAGCCCAGGGGTACGGGGAGGGGGCGCTGGAGATAGCTTGTGTATATGTTTTGGGGTTTGGGTTTTTTTTCGGGGGGAGGTAGCTAATTGGGGAAGGGCTGGGGGGGGGACTGAAATTCCCAGAATTCCAGGGTGTTAGCCAATCAGAAGTGACTCTGGACTTTTGACCCCCCCCTTAGGTCATTAAAGAGTTGTGATTGGCTGTTTTGGGTTGCCCCCCCTACTTTGCTGCCTGTTTCCTTTTACATATCCTGTGACACCCACCCCTCAAGCCATTTCTGAGGACACTGTTTGAGGGGAGGGATTGATTGGGGCCTGTCTTGCCCCCCTCCAACTTTTCCTGCCTGTTGCCAGGGAAGGTTGGCCCTCCTGAGGGACAGGAGGTACTCCTAGTGGGTGCCAGATAATTAGGCCCTTGGGTCTGGCATCTTTGCCTTAGTGGAAGAGAGAATGTGGCAGACCCAGGAAAGCTAGGAAAATAGAGTGATTTGCATAGAATTGAGTTTGAGGTAGTAATTCTTAACCCCCAAAGTGAGAACTTGTTAGAGGACCAAGGCTCAGCTCAGATCATTACCTCCCCAAAACACATGTCAGCTCTTGCCAGGGACAGCCTGTGTCTTCCTAGGGGTGTGGGGGTAGGCTCAACCTCAACTGCCAGGAGGAAAAAGAAGAGCCATGTGACTGGAGAAGTAGTCTATGCAGGGCCTCAGAACATTTTCTCCATCCCCAGGACTGTGGGTCTTCAAATTGGCCTTCATGTCTCAAGGAGTCAGCTTTTTCCTGGAAGTCAGTGCCTCTGAATCTATCGTGGTTTGGACCCTTTACCCTGTTCTCTGGGAGATCCACACTCTACAACTTGATGACTGCCCCCCCTCCAAGCACAAATGCACACTCCCCCCAAGGAGAGCTGCCAGTGTTGAAACTTCCTTGAAAATCATTGTGACCCAGGCCAAGCTGGGTTGGGCACACACCTAAAGTGCCTGCTGAGGTTGACATTTAAGGGTCTTGGGACCCAGAGGAAGAACTAGGAGAGCTTGAGGATCCTGGAATATCTGATTATGGGAACCCTTGGCTCCTGCAGAGGGTGGGGGAGAGGAGGAAAGGGAAGACCTTGCCAAGCTGGAATCCTGCCTGGCGCCATCATCCTTCCTCCTACCAGCTTGGTGTGCATGTTAGTGTTTGTGTTTTTTCCCTGTACTGGGCATCCCAGTTCAGATCTATCCATGCTCCAAGCCTACCCCAGGGTTGTGACCCTCCATCAACACATAAAAGCAGAGCAGAAACTAAGGCTCTGAACAAATGAGCTAAAGGGTTGAGTCTTAAATTTTGATTCTTAGTTACTACAAGTAGTGATGTAGGAAGTGTGTGTGGTGGGGTTGTCAAACTGAAGGTGGATGGGAGCTTGGCCTAAAGTTGGGGAAGGGTGGCTGTGGTCCAGTGGAAGGAGGAGAAAGTTTCCCCCTCAGTCTCTGTGAGTAGCATGGGGACAGGAAAAGGCCCATGCCTGGTGTGTGTGTGTGTGGGGGGGGGCGTATAAAGGGGGAGGCAACTTCAGTTAGTACCCCAAAAGGCAAGTTCCTTTTGTGTGTCTGATGGCCTGGCTGATGGAGTGGGGCAAAAACATGGCTGACAGTAGGGAGTCATCTTCCTGTTTGTGAAGTAGATTGTGGATGGAGGTTAGACTTCAAGGAGAACCACGTGGGGAGGGGCTTGAGGGTAGGCCTGGAGGTGGAGAATGGTAGGAATTTGAGTAAGAGAGGGAACCAAGCTTGCATGGGTGGATGGGAGAGCACATGCTTAAACATAAGAGCATCCTGGCAGCAGGAGGCAGTTTAGGCCCAAAGACCCCCACCACCACTTTGAACAGCCCTGGGGTGAGGGCCCAGGCGCCCTGGTAGGCCTCCTGCTGCCTGTCTCCTTGCCTGTCTGAGTCTCTCCTTTGTGCTCTGCTGTCTCCCGGCTCCTCCTCCTCCCCCAGCCCAGCAGAGACAGCACATGCCCCACACATGTGACTGAAGGAAGCCAGAGCACGCAGACCCACACACATGCACATGCGGAAACACCACAAGATACACACATATACACACCCCCAGTTCCCATAGTACTGTTGGGGTAGAGAACAGCTTCTGGGGCTGAAATTACCAGAAGCGGGGAGAAGCCCTGCTAAAGGGCATCTCCCTGGGCAAGATGCTAGGGAGCCAGGCCTGTCTGGGGCAGCATGTGGCTCAGAAGGGTTAAGGCTGGGAGGAGTAGGGGGAGGGGAGGAGGCAGCAGTGGTGGCGGCTGGAAGCCAGGAGAGGAGGATGGCAGAGCGCCAGGCCAACGGGAGGCCGGGCACAGACAAAGGAAGGGGGGCAGGCACACTGGAGGCCTGGGTCAGGGGCCTGGGCAGGGGGCAGTGCTAGTACCCCTCATTCTGTGGGCTGGGGCCTGGCTACTGTCCTTTGAGTCCCCCTCCAGTAGGAGTACTCTCCAGCTTCTCTCCTTCATCACCTTTGTCATTCTTTGCTGCTCCCACCACTACCAATTTTAGGTGGTTTTAACTCAGATTTGATCCCTTTAGCTGGACCTCTTCTGCCCAGTATGTGAGGGTGGGGATGAGGGGCGGTGTCAGAGCAGGAGCAGACTTGCTGGAGAAGGGGAACTGGGAGAGAACCTGTTTTGAATGATTTGCCAGAGTCTTGAAGTGTCTTAGCATTTAGGGGCCCTTCCTCACAGTGAGAGGGCAGGCTCATGTGGCTTCTCTCTGAGGAGACATTCTGGGTACCGGTTCTGAGCTATGGACTGAGGGCAGAAGCTAGAGCACTGACCCCTTCTCCCTCCCCATGTGGACAATCATTTGAAGCCTGGAGGGGGAAGGGAATAGAAATAGCTACAATGCCCCAAGACTCAACTTGTATCAAGTGGAGTTAGAAGTCCAGGATTCCAACATCAGGTCCTCCTGTCTCACTGTGGTCTATTCAAGTTAGGATTTTGACAGTGTGTTCGTGTGTGCTGTAAGGATTACTTTAGATACTGCCTGTCAGAGCATTTTGGAAAGTTTAAAGGTAGGAAACAGTGGCACACACCTACAATTCCAGCGACTCAGGAGGATAAAGCAGAAGGATCCCAAGTTCAAAGCCAGCCTCATCGACTTACTGAGACCCTGTCTCAAAATAAAAAGGGCTGTGGATGTAGCTCAGTGGTTAAAAGACCCTGGGTTCAATCTCCAGTACCAAATAAATAAACAAATAAATAAGGCAGGAAACAAATTACAGGAATTGTCCTGTCAGTAAGGGAGGAATGTGGCTATTTTAGAATTAGATTGGAAGTCAGTAGGGATGTCTTAAGTCAAGGTGGTAGGCTATATGTCACAGGGTCTGGTTAAATGTTACAGATTTCAATGTTTGTGAAAGCTAGGATGTATCATGGCCAGGCTGCATTGGGGAATGGTGTGCAGATTTCAGGGAACCCATTTATGGGTAAGTCCCTGAATAACAAACATTCATTAAAAATATCCCCCTGGCTGGTTGCAGTGTTGCACACCTGTGATCCCAGCCACTTGGAAGGCTGAGGCAGTAGAATTGTGAGTTCAAACAACAACAAACAACCCTGAAGTCCCCCACCCCCACCCCTGCCAGCTGCTCTGTGTGTGATAGTCACAGGCTTAAGGGGTATAACCCAGTGTTGGTGTGTATATTGGGGTCAGACTATATATGAATCTGCATGTCTGTGTCCAGGGTTTTGGTATATTTAGGATTTAAGGTGTATGACAGGTTAAAGTGTGTATTAGGTACTAATTTATGTGAAAGTGGGAGATGTTATTTATGTGTGGAGGATGTTCACAGAGCCAGGTACAATATTACTGCAGTCAACCAGTGTGTCATAAGAAATCTAGTCCTTGGGATTATATGTGAATATAGTTGGGAGAGGTGGGAAGTAGAGAAAACATTCAAATTGCAAAGAATGAAAGTAGGAGCTCCCTCTCTCTGTGGGGGGAGGGAGAGAGAAAGATTGACTTTTTCCTATCTGTCTAGGTAATAGGGCCTAAATGGCTATCCAAGTTTCAGAAGTGACTCCTTCCTTGGGATACCTCCTGTGGGACTAGAGAACAGACTCCACCTCCATTAATCACATACTTTTTAGATCTGGGATGGTGGGGAGGAGTTAGCAGCCCCTTCTGGAGGCACTGGGATGAGCAAGTTTGCCTTCCCTAGCTCCTGACAATGTCTTTTACTAACACCCATGTGGTTTCAAGGGTGGTGGTGGGGAAGGGTGATTCCTGTTAAGGGATCTAAGCCAGGGGTTGGAACCTATCTGGGTTGAGAGCAGGGAAGCCTAGAGTGCCCCCCCCACGCCCCTTCCTTCAATCAGTGTGTATAGTCTGAAGTCAGAATGTGTCTCTGTCAAAAATAACCCCCGGGGCCTCCCCCAGCTGCTCTGGGATTTCATCCGAGGAGCCCAGGGTGGAAGCCCAGGCTAGTCTTCAACCTGAGAGATCACAGGGGTGAGCAAGAGAGATTTGGGGGAGGTTTGGCAGGCGGGTTGAAAATATTGAAAGTCTGTAGAGAGGCCAGCATCCTCCTCCATCTCTGTCTGAAGCCTTGGCACCCCTGCCCACTCCTGAGAACCACGCTTGGGGCTGGTAGAGTGTATTTTGCTGCTGGCCCTGCAGGTCTCCTCGCCATCCAGGTCTCTCCCAGGCCGGTCGGTTCGGTCCCCAGTCTCCGATCTCCGTCTCTCTTTTGTTTTTCTCAGCAGTCCCTCCTCCCTCTCTCCTCGCTCTTCCTCCTCGCTCGCAGGGAGGGGGCGGGGCCGGCGGGGCAGCTCCACCCTCCGCCCGCCCTGGGGCCTCATTCGGAGAGAGGCTCAGAGAGCGAGCGGGGAGGAGAGGGAGGAGGAGGGAGAGAAAGGGAGAAAGGAAGGAGCCGGCGGGCGCTGCGTGTGTCTGAGTGTGCGAGTGTGAGTGAGTGTGAGTGCTGGGCTCTGCCTCTCCTGCTTCCCCCAGCAGAGGGGTTGGGTGGCCTGGGGAGGGCGGGCGGGCTGCTTGGAGGCAGAGGCAGCGAGAGGCGGCGGCGGAGAGAGCCGAGGAGGAGGAGGAGGAGGAGTAGAGAGGAAAGAGCGGAGCAGCCATTGTTGAGGGAAACCTTGCAAACAAAGAAGGCTCCGGACTCCCTGCTGCCCCCCGCCCCCCAGGCCAGCCCCCTGGCCTCCGTCCCCTGGCCCAGTGGCCATTGTAACTTTCCCCCGGGGCTGTGGCCGCCACGGGGCTGGCGGAGGCTGTGCGTGCGAGTCTTTGTGCGGCCGGCGGAGTGGAGCTCCCAGCCAGGCCCGCCTGTCCCACTCGGGACATGAGCGGCTGAAGTTGATCCCACCTCAGTCCTCACCCCCGCCTGGGACCCTCTGGGCTTCCAGACGCTCCCCGCACCTCTCCTGGCCCCCTCAGTTCTCCCAGGTAAGTCTGGGCACCCTGCAAGCTTGTTGGGGGTGGGTGCAAGGCCCTCTCTCTGGCCCAGGCCTGGGGAGAGGTGCCCCAGATCAGAGAGCCCGGGACTGCTGGCCTGCTGACCTGCGGTCAGCCCCCAAAAGGAGGGGGCCTGCTCCCGGGTCATACTGGTTACCATGGGAATGCCCCGCTGGAGGTACCCTCTACAGCCCCAGGATGCAGCTTCCATTCTGAGAAAACTTTGCTAGTTCTGGACTCTTATTCCCTTCTCCTTCCTGAAGGCTCCCAGTTTGCTGGGAATGGGGTATCCGAGTTCAGAGCAGGATGACACATTCCCTTCACCCCCACCTTTCTCCCTCTACTCCTGCTGCTGGGGACAGGCAGCAACAGGGACAGATGGTCTGGGCGACGGTCCCTCCCCTTCTCTCACTCCCATCCCCTTGTGCTGGGTCTACTGGGAGTTGCTGTGGCTCTGGAGAGATGCTGAATTTGTTTGTGTCCATTCACTGGAGGTGTAAATAGAGGCTCCAGAGCAATGAGCTTCAGCTCCTCAGAACTATTACCCAATTCCAGGAAATGCCTATTCTTTCTCTAGAGAGAGAAACTAAGGCTCTGAGACTTTTTTTGAAATTGGAGTGGAACCCAGGTGTTCTGCTACCCTTCTCTGCAGGTTCTTGAACTGGTGCATTTCAAAAAAGTGGCACTGAAACTAAAGGGGCAAGGGTAGTTCTGCTTTTGAGGAAAGGATGGCCAAATTAGGAGATGGGGGCCAGTCCTGAGAATCTAGACTCTTGGGTTCATTGCCCAGACCTTGGTATCTGGTGGATTTCATGAGCCTGGGCTTCCTGTATTGTCTTAGTTTACCTGTCTGTAGAGTTGAGAGTCTTGGGGGCTGAGTAGGGACTCTTTCCTGAAACACAGGCTTAGTACAACACTGGCATGCAGAGGCAGTGTGTGCTGTTTGTATCATGTGGATATGGTCCATGAGAGCTCGCATGGGGTGAGGGCCTGTTGTGGGCACCCTGATCCTACCTGGGGCTGCTGGGTTCCAGCCTTGGTGGGCATGTTGGGACGAGTTGAGGGTGGAAGCCTGCTAGGCAGGATGGAGGCTCACATGTGTGAAGGCACACACAGGCTCTGACTCTTGGCACCTTCAGGGGACTGTGCATTCTGGGCCCCTGTGGGACCCTTCTTTTGCCCACATTATGAGAAGGGGCCCTTGGGGAGAGAATTAAATGACACATGTTGGCACAGGGTCTTCCTTTGTCTCTTCCCCCCCCCCCCCCCCCAAGGAACATTGTATTTAAATCGAGGAGGGGGCAGACAATACAGCTGACTTTCCAAATGTCATCAAGTTTTGGGGACCTAAGAAAGTTAATATGACCAAGGCTAGAACCTTTGGGGCTATGCTTCAGTTTCACATTTGGTGAGGCGGGGGAAGAGTAGAGTTGTATGGTTACCTGGTTACCTACCCAACTACGAATTTAACACTTACAGTCAGGAAATAGTATGCCAGCAACTATTTATGCTGCTAGATGAGGTGGAAGAGTGGCTACCATGTGTACATGCCCAGATATATGAGAGACCTTTTTTTTTTTTTTTTTTTTTAAAGTTACCATTTGCCTCCTAGACTGAGCCTTCTGGAACCCACGCTCCTTACCAGGCCTCCTGTGTTCCATTCCTAAGTAGTGTGGAGGCTCATCTGCTTCCCTCCCCCACTACAAGTCTCAAGAGAGAAGGGCTTGAGGCTTTGGGTGTCTCCTTGGGAGACAATACTCTACCCATGGTGGGTGTGGGGGCTGGGCTGATAAGGAGTGGCTGATGGGGAAGGAGAAGGTCCAACTGGTTATCTGGTGGGTAACACTCAACAGGCAACCCCCCTTTATCTTTCTATCCCCTACCCTCCTGGGATCCTGGGGATGGAGGAGGGGCAGAGAGTTCCCAAAAGTCCCTTCTCCCCTCAAGTCTTGGTCTCTCTCTAGAGGGCAATAAAGGGATCAGATCATACAAATAGCATAGGATATGGAAATCAGAATATCTGGGCTCAGGTCTTGGCTTATTATTATATTATTCTCATGATCTTGGCAAGTACCTTTGAGCCTTCAGTTGCTTCATCTGTAGAATTGGAATTTTACTGTTAACTCTACTACCTTGCTAGGTTGTTGTGATGATTGAATGAAACTATGTAGATAAAAAGGGAGTTATCAAAATTAAATTCTAGTGTTTCTTTCTTTCTTTCTTTTTTTTTTTTTTTCCAAACACTGGAGAATTGAACTCAGGGACACTTTACTACTGAGCTACATCCCTAACATTTTTTATTTTGAGACACAATCTTGCTAAGTTGCATGGGCTGGCCTCAAATTTGAGATCCTTCTGCCTCAGCCTTCTGAATAGCTGGGATTTAATATTTAGATATTTACTTATTCTGATATTAACATTTTTTCCCAGCTTCAGTTTCTCTTCTGCTATTCAGGGCTCAGCCAAATGAAAAAATGATGCAGATTGAATATGGGCTGGGATTAGGCTGAATAATCCTGGTTTCTTTATTTTAGGGTTTTTTTTTGTTTTGTTTTGTTTTTCCTTTTCTTTTTTTTGTACTGAGATTGAATCCAGAGATGCTTTATCACTAGCTAACATCTCCAGGCCTTTTTCTTATTTTTTATTTTGAGAAAGGGCCTGCTAGGTTGCTGAGGCTGTCCTCAAACTTGGGATTCTCCTGCCTCAGCCTCCTAAATTACTAGGAATACAGGCATCTGCCACGGTGCCAGGCCGAACCCAGTGTTTGCTAGGCAAACACTCTGTCAGTGAGCTATACCCCAGCCTCCCAGCTTCTTAATTAAACAAGGCTGGAGCCATATTAAAATGATAGGTGCTCCCTAGAGTAGTCCCTACACCAGTTCACCATTCACAGTAACCTGGGCAGAGGGCTCCAAAAGATAGTCCCTTTCCACATGATCCAGCAGGCTTCCAGGACATCTCCCAGGAGTGGTTCAAGGGGTTCTTCCTTTCTCTTTCTTAGGTTGTTCCTCAAAGTCATTCAAGCTGTACTCACCGAAGGAGCCCCCGAACGGCAACGCCTTCCCTCCCTTTCATCCCGGCACCATGCTGGATCGGGATGTGGGGTGAGTCCCTTGCCAATTTCCTAACCTTTCTTTAGATGGGAGCCTGCCTATAAAGGGGAGGGAGTGGACTCCCCCCCCTCAGTAATTCCTGTCTTCCACCCCCATTCTCATAGCCTCTTCCCTTACACAGCCCAACTCCCATGTACCCACCTACATACCTGGAACCTGGGATTGGGTAAGTAGACTTTATCAGGAAGGGAGAAGTGGGGGATAGTATGACTCTGCTCCTACTGACTTCCCTTCACTTCCCCAGGAGGCACACACCATATGGTAACCAAACTGACTACAGAATATTCGAGCTTAACAAACGGCTTCAGAACTGGACAGAGGTATGACAAAGGGAAAAGAGACTGAGAGTAGAAGGTCCATCTGGGCACCCCTGGAATATCTTATGACACTTATACACACACCCTTCCCTGTGCTCCCTAGGAGTGCGACAATCTCTGGTGGGATGCTTTCACGACTGAGTTCTTTGAGGATGATGCCATGTTGACCATCACTTTCTGCCTGGAGGATGGACCAAAGAGATACAGTGAGTGGCCTTGGGGTTCTTGCTGTGAGAGTGTTTATCTCCTGTGTATTCTAAGCCTGGAAATGCCAAGGGGTCTGTCTTGGCAGGGGAAGCATCTGCCTGATCTTTTTTGAAGTCCCTCAGTCCTGAAGTTTGTCCCATCTCTACAGCCATTGGCCGGACCTTGATCCCACGCTACTTCCGCAGCATTTTTGAGGGGGGTGCTACGGAGCTGTATTATGTGCTTAAGCATCCCAAGGAGGCATTCCACAGCAACTTTGTGTCCCTCGACTGTGACCAGGGCAGCATGGTGACCCAGCACGGCAAACCCATGTTTACCCAGGTTAGCAACCCAGTAGGATGTGGAACACTGGGGTCTTTGGGTTTGATTTCCTTTCTTCCAACACGTACTCACAGCTGTTCACCAGGTAGGCATAATGGAAATGGCAAAAATGAGAAGGGAAAGCGGGCATGCTGCAGCATTCAGCAAACATTTATCAGCTTTGTATATGATATTTTTGGGGGTCCCAAAGTTAAACAGTGAACAAGAACCTGCCCTCATAAAGCTTGTAGCTGATAGGTGTATTACTGGTTGTATGGAGAAAGGACAAGGATCTCTTATACTTTCTTACTGTGTGTGTGTGTGTGTCTGTGTGTGTGTGTGTGTGTGTGAAGGCCAGGTGTGATATGTATATGGGATAGGGGGTTTCTGTGACAGTTATACACCCAGATTTATGCAGGTAACATAAATGTGTATATGTATATATATAGTTGTGAACAAACAGGAGAACTGTAACAGGCACATTTTCTTGTATATGGGGATGGGACAAGGTTGTGACAAGCCTGTCCCCAGGTGTGTGTGGAGGGCCGGTTGTACCTGGAATTCATGTTTGATGACATGATGCGGATAAAGACATGGCACTTCAGCATTCGGCAGCACCGAGAGCTCATCCCCCGGAGCATCCTTGCCATGCATGTGAGTTGTGGGCAGGACAAGATGCAAGGGGGAAAGCAGGCAGCAGGAAGGGTGGAACAGGGTCTGCCATGTCCTGGCTGTGGCCTTAGAGGTACCTTAAAAAATGGGTTTAGGGCTGGGGTTGTGGCTCAGCGGTAAGAGCACTCGTCTCACACGCACGGGACCCTGGGTTCCATCCTCAGCACCACGTAAAAAAATAAATGAGTGAAATAGAGGTATTGTGTCCAACTATAAAATGCATATTTAAACAAAAAAATGGGTTTAGGGGCTGGGGTTGTGGCTCAGTGGTAGAATGCTCACCTAGCATGTGTGAGGCTCTGGGTTCAATCCTCAGTACTACATAAAAATAAGTAAGTAAAATAAAGGAATTAAAAAAAAAAAAAAAACAACTGGTGTAATGCTAGCCCCTGTTTTCTCTCAGGAATATTATCAGTGCTCAGATGATAGGGCCAGTGAGCAGATGCAACCCCAAAACCAGTATTCTTATCTTTCTCTCCTCTAGGCCCAGGACCCCCAGATGTTGGATCAGCTCTCTAAAAATATCACCCGGTGTGGATTATCCAATTCCACTCTCAACTACCTCCGAGTGAGTCTCTGATCACCCTGTTTCTGCCCCATCCATTTGATCTGGGTTCCATGTCTTTTCCCCTGACAGCTACCTTCTGGTCTACCCCCAGCTCTGTGTGATACTTGAGCCCATGCAGGAGCTCATGTCCCGCCACAAGACCTACAGCCTCAGCCCCCGAGACTGCCTCAAGACCTGCCTTTTCCAGAAGTGGCAGCGCATGGTAGCACCCCCCGGTGAGTGGCTTGTACCTGCTCTTATCATGTCCTAACACAAGTCCCCAAGACTGTATCTTTATCTCCTTATGAAGTTCCCTCTGGTCCTTCCTTGCTCTTGGGTCTGCAAGATTGGGGACAGTATTGGCTCAGTCTCTTGAGTAGCCACAATGGAGGACAGGGGCTCCCAGAGCCCTCTCCCACCTGAGTCTCCTTTCCCTGACACAGCGGAGCCTGCACGGCAACAGCCCAGCAAACGGCGGAAACGGAAGATGTCAGGGGGCAGCACTATGAGTTCGGGGGGTGGCAACACTAACAACAGCAACAGTAAGAAGAAGAGCCCAGCCAGCACCTTCGCCCTCTCCAGCCAGGTACCTGTAAGCATCTCGGCTTTCTTCTCTCTTCTGGGCTGCCCCACCACTCACCCTTGACCCCTGTCCAAGCTTGAGCTCAATAGCAGGCATAGAAGCAAATATATTTTTACCATATATTTTGCCAGCATGAACTGACTCCTTTCACTGATGAGAGAATCCTTGCAGGCACATGCATGGTGGTGATCACACAGAGTCAGCCACAGGCACATGGAACATACAGGAATGGTGATAGCCTTGAAAACATGGACATTCAGGGCAGACAGCTTGGGACACACACTATCAGAAATATATACTCACACTGATAGAGGGACACACAGACTTGAATGTTTGCAGATCTAAAATACACACACATGCATATGTACACACACACATTTCCCTCATGTTTTTGATCTGCTTCCTCTTACATGTGAAAAGAAGTTTAGGAGTCCCCTTAAATTCTGGGGGAGATGAATTAGGAAGCTAAGAGATTGATGTTTCTGCTGGAATCTGATGAATATGGGCTAAAGGCTTTGATGCTCTGGTGGGAAGGATTCCAGGAGCTGAGGGTGTCAGAGGAATTGGGTTTTTAAACTTGGGTTTGAGGAGGGGGTGGGGTGTGTTGAACTTCCAGGGTGGGCATGGGGGTTCTGGGGGTATATGCTGCCCTGGGCCGGGCGAGCCCCTGCCCCGATTATGTTTGGGGACCTCCGCCACTCTCAGGATGTGATGGTGGTGGGGGAGCCCACCCTGATGGGCGGGGAGTTCGGGGACGAGGACGAGAGGCTCATCACCCGGCTGGAGAACACCCAGTTTGACGCGGCCAACGGCATTGACGACGAGGACAGCTTTAACAACTCCCCTGCACTGGGCGCCAACAGCCCTTGGAACAGCAAGCCTCCGTCCAGCCAAGAAAGCAAATCGGAGAACCCTACGTCACAGGCCTCCCAATAAAGGCCCTGCCACGGTCACCCAGTGCTCTGCCTGCCTGCCCCACCCCTCGTAGCCCCAGGGAGCAGAAGACAGAAGAAGAGACTGAGCATCTAAAATGGGCAGCCTCCATCCACCCACTTCAGGGAGGAACTGGACTCGCTGGGGGCAGGTGCCAAGATGTGCCCCCCAGTGGCCCTGGGCTGGGCCTGGCCCCTGCAGAGCCTTTTGGGGGAAGGGGTTACTCATGTGGATGCCTACGTGGACCCTGGACCTCTGAGAAATGTCTTGACCATACCCCCAGGGCATTTGCCTCCATCTTTACCCCAAGTTCTGGGTTCCCCATTGTCCTGGCTTATCTCCTTCAAGACTGGGGCTGTCCATACCCACAGCCCTTAGGGGTTAAGGTCATGGGGCTTGGTTGAATGCCCCTTCCCCTAGGTGGCTGGTATTAGAGGGGTGAAGCTCTGGGCTCCTTGTTCCTTTCTGCCACTTATCCCAGCTCCAACAAGTTTTTTAAAGAATAATATTATTAAAAATGTAAGTTTTAAAAAAAAAAATCACTCATGTTCCCCCTCTTCCCCTTATTAAAGTCTAGCTACCTCCCTCCTCCTGGTAGATGGGCAAGCCTAGGTAGGGCCTAGGTGGAGGTAAGAGTATGGGTGGAGGTATGCATACCATTTTATATAGTTCAAGAGCTTCAGACCAAGGAGACACTTTGCCATCTCTCTTCCCTTTTCCTCTGGGGTGACTGGAGTTGGGGAAGGCATGCCATGGGTGGGGGTGGGGCATAGATGGCCACATCTTTTGACAACCCCCTGCTGTTGTCTCTGTCTCCCCATCCTCCAGGACTCTAGCCTGCCCTCCAGTGCTTGTGACTCCCTCTGTCCTACCCCACCCCATCCATGGTGTGTATTTTTATCAGTCCTCCACTAGAGCAGCTGATTTGGATGAGGGGAGGGGAGGCTCCCTTCCTCAGGGAATATGGAGGGAAGGGAGCAGCCTTGTTTGTCACTGTATTTTTTGTTTTGTCTCCGTTGGGCAGGCATGGGATGGGAGAGGGGCTTATCCACTCTTTACCAGAACCCTCTTGTCTTACCCTGATCCCTCAAACTGCATATCTCATCCTAACCTCCCCTCAGAGGGGAAGGAGCCATTAAGGATATATCCCAGCTCTAAGCCCACCAAGGAGAAAGGCCTCCATCTCCAAGCTGAGGTAGAGGGTCATCTCCCAACACCTCCCCTTCCTTATAGAAGGGAGGAGGGGGCAGCCAGGATCCTCAGCTCCTATTCACACTTGGACCTATGGAGGATTAGGGCAAGGGTCCCACCCAGATCCTGGTTTTGCTGCCTTTTCCTGTGGCCAGTCCCAGGAAGTTTCAGCGCCACCTCTCTCCTCACTCTTCCCTCTGGATTATGGAGTTCCCATGCCCTGTTTCCTTCACTCCAACTGCCACTTTGGGGAGGGTTCTATGTCAGGAGCTGAGGGAAGGGGTGAGGAAGGTGGATGTCCCACCCCGACTGTAATGCCTTTTTTTTTTTTTTTTTTTTTTTGGGCCATTTGAGTCATGTATGGTACCGATCAATAAACAGACTTTTTGGTTTGAGAGTGTCCTGGTTGGTTATTGATGCATATTAATGATTCAGTTCAAAACAATCTTTCCTAAGAATATTTGAGAGAAAGGTTATGAATGGGACACATTTTCCCTCAACCTATGGAGTTGTTACCCTGAGTCATACATATCCTTTACCGTAACCCCAAAATGTATCCTCAGGTATTCCAGCCTGGCCCCATCTTCCTTAGAAGTTAACTTCACCCCTGCCCTCCCAACTGTTGTCCCTTACCCCTAGCTATCATGAGGTTGTCAGATAGGTGGTCTTCCTGAGGCAGGGTTCCTGGGGATAGAGCCCAAGGTTAGACTGTTGAGGGAGGGGTGGGGAAAAGGTCCTTGCCTAGAAGGGGTCTTGGGTTGGAGGATCTTGGGGTGGTTTTTTTAATATTTTTATTTTTTAGTTTTCAGCGGACACAACATCTTTGTTTGTATGTGGTGCTGAGGATCAAACCCGGGCCGCACGCATGCCAGGCGAGCGCGCTACCACTTGAGCCACATCCCCAGCCCCTTGGGGTGGTTATTGTTCCTGAACTGTGCCTTCCTATTTTCTGTCTCTACCCACCCCCAGCATAGCAGCAGATCTGAGATCTAAACTAGTCCCCTGATGCTGAGGTCCCTGGATAGGAGATTGAGAGGAACAGGATTGTTTGCTATTGTTGACTTTTAATGTGGGCACTGAGGGAGGAGGAAACCTATATGGAGGAGAAATAGAGCCCTTTTCAGACTCTAGCAGGTAGTGCTACTCTTTCCAAGTCCCCTCTCTACACCATTAAATGCCGTTGCCAAGGCTAGGCATGGTGGCACATGCCTGTAATCCCCACTACTCTGGAGACTGAGGTAGGAAGATTTCAAGGTCTAGGCCAGCTGAGCCACTTAGTATACCCTGTCTCAAGATAATAAAAATGTGGATACCTAGTACTGGGGAAAAAAAAAAAAGCATTAGCATATATTAAGTCCCCTAGCCAGTATCCTTCATTTTCATCCCAGGCAGGTAGCTGAGACTTTAGACCATTCTATCACTAAGGTCTCTGAATCTGAAGCAGATCCTGATAGACCTGCACCTCCACCTCACCTCTCCATCTGGTGGGAATACAGTGGAGGAAAGGACTGCCTGGCTACCCCCCATCCTCTAACCTGTACAGTTACCTTGGTCCTACCCTGCTGCCAGCCCAACTTCTCATATCCCCAGTGCCTTGGTACCAAAGAACTGCATTTTCACATACATCCTCCTCTAAACCTGGCCTGGCAAGGACATTGACCAGCCAGATGCTACCACCAACTCACCCTAAGAGTGCCAGGTAACACTGCAGTGGGTCCATGTCATTGGGAGCACAGCTGGCCTTTTGTTCTGAATGTGTGCCAGTGTATGTATGTTCATGACTACTGAGGTGGGTGAGGGCCTGCTTTCATCTAACAGGGTATACATGTCAGAATGTATATGTGGGCATGCCTCTATGTGTGTTTATGTAGATGCTAAATTTATGCAATTGCTTAGTATTTTAAGCGATATATATATATATATATATATATATATATATATATATATATACATACACATACACACATACATATACATACATACACACACACACACATACACACACACACACACACCAGGCCTCATTCTAGATACTGGGGGGTATGATATTGAACAAGGCAGAGGAAAGGCTTTAAGTACAAGAGGATGCATTGTTTAATGTGTTGCTCGGCAGTCAGACTGTGTTGGGTTATTGGCCACTGGGGAAGTAGTTGTGTGACTGGGCTGGGCATTTCCAGGTTCACATCCTGTATGTGTATTTGTAGGGGGTGGTCATTGGAAAAGGTAGATTGCCCTGCCCTGTTTCAGGGAAGAGAGTTGGCTAGAGAGACAGAGGAACCCACTATTTAAACTCAGGAAACACAGTGGCTAGCAACTTCCTCTGGAGCTCCAGATCTGGCTCCTCCTCATTTTCTCCCAGTGGGCCCTGTAGGGAAAGCTCCTGGTGAAGAGTAATTGATGGGGTAAAGGGAGGAAGAAACCCTCCAAGGCCCTCATGCTCTCTATTTCCAGGTGCAGGCATGGGCCCATTCTCGTACAGGCCCCAGCTTGCCACTGAAAAACTTGTCTCAGACTGTGAACCCTAGCCAGGGTCCCTGAAGCCTAAAAGTCTTGGCCTAGAACCCAACTCCAAACTTCTTTCCCTTCTACCGGATGTCCAGCTCAGCCTCACCCCAGCTCCCTCCCTATGTTTCCTGGTCTAGTCCATACTGCCTGACCTCCACCCACTTTCCTAGTACTCTCATCTAGTCCAGCACACCCTCCAGCTCTTTTGATAGCTTCAGTCCAGCCCAGCCTGACTTCTAACCTGTCTTCAAAGGGAGGACTCCAGTCAGCCCCTTCCTCAAGCCACTCTTTCTTTTTCTTTTTTTTTTTTTAATATTTATTTTTTAGTTTTCGGAGGACACAACATCTTTGTTTGTATGTGGTGCTGAGGATCTCCTGGCATGTATGCCAGGAGAGCGCGCTACTGCTTGAGCCACATCCCCAGCCCCCTCAAGCCACTTTCCCTAAGATGAAAAACTAAGCAGCCAGGCTGGGGATGTGTGCTGCCCAGGTTAGATCCTCAGCACCACATACAAACAAAGATGTTGTGTCCGCCAAAAACCAAAAAAAGTAAATATTAAAAATTCTCTCTCTCTCTCTCTCTCTCTCTCTCTCAAAAAAAAAAAAAAAACAAAACAAAAAACTAAGCAGCCTTCCCAGGATCTCTCCCCACCCCCCCACCCCCAGCCCTCTTTCACTTAGTAGGGCCTTATCTTGGGAATTGGTAGAAGTAGATAAGAAGGTGGGTTTGGAGTTATATCCTAGAAGAGGGGAAGGGGAAGGATATAGGGACCAGAGATTCTGAAGGTGGCCCAGGTATACTCTGGGCTAGGCAGAAAGGAAGACAATGCAAAAATGGAGTTTTGAGTCAGGGGCCTATTTCCAAGCGAGATTTCAAAGATGTTTGTTTCGCCCTTGCTGTTTTGCCCTGGTTTCCTAGTATCCCTAATGTTTACAGTTGTCTACAATTGTTATCCATGTAACCAGAGTTCCATTTTCTCAGGACACACCTCTGTAGTCCCTCCCAACCCCACCCTGAATCAGGCACAGGAAATGGGTGGGAGATTTTGCACCCTGCAGTTCTTAAGAGAGTGGGGGAAGGTAAGTGTAATTAGAAGCTGACCCACATCACCATGTTCCTTTTCCAGCCTCTGGATGGGGCCATTTTCCCACAGATTTCAGTACCCATATCCTGAGGTAGCTAAATCTTTTTGTTGTTGTTGTTCTAGTTAGTTATACATGACAGTAGAATGCATTTTGACACAATATACATAAATGGAGTATAACTCTCATTCATCTGATTATACATGATGATTACATGACCTGATCACGTAATTATATATCCTATATATGCACATAGGATAACAATGTCTGATTCATTATATTATCATTCCTACCCCCATGCCCCATCTCCTCCCTTCACTCCCCTCTGTCTAATCCAAAATCCTGAGGTAGCTAAATTTTCAATTACTCCCTCCCTGTTGTCCCAGTTCTGGTCACCAACTTGACTCTCCTGGAGAAAAGTCACAGAGAGTATAGGGAGAAGAATCTTTTCCCTATCATTTCCAACAAGTAAGGCTATATGGGCAGCATAATTATGGGCAGGCATAATTTCTTTTCCTGTCTTTTAATGGACCTTAGGAACACAGAACTACATTAATCATAACCTTGGTTCATGACACACTCTCATCATTGCAGCCATACATAGCACACATTTGTTTACTTATAGTACTGTCACAACAACTCATCATCATCATTCTGAAAGCTAGGACCTCGACAATAACTAAATCTGCTAATGTGGTCATTCCTTTCTCAGGGGAGAAAATTCCCAACATATCCATCATTTTCTTGTTTTCCTTTTTTTTTTTTTTTTGTGGTACTGGATATTGAATTCAAGGACACTCTACCACTGAGCTACAACCCATCCCCAGACTTTGCTATTTATTTATTTATTTAGAGACAAAGTCTCACTAAGTTGTCCAGGCTGGTCTCAAATTTACAATCCTCCCGCCTCATCCTCCTGAGCCATTGGGATTACAGGCATGCACCATGGTGAACTGGCAAAAAAATTTTTTTTTCTTTTTATTTTTTTAATAATATTTATTTATTTATTTTTAGTACTCGGCAGACACAACATCTTTGTTGGTATGTGGTGCTGAGGATCAAACCCGGGCCGCACGCGTGCCAGGCGAGTGCGCTACCGCTTGAGCCACATCCCCAGCCCTATTTTATTTTATTTTTTTGAGAGAGAGAATTTTAATATTTATTTTTTAGTTATCGGCGGGCACAACATCTTTGTATGTGGTGCTGAGGATCGAACCTGGGCCGCACGCATGCCAGGCGAGCGCGCTACCGCTTGAGCCACATCCCCAGCCCCTTTTTTTCTTTTTAAATATATTTTAGTTGCAGATAGACACCATACCTTTACTTATTTATTTTTATGTGGTACTGAGGATTGATCCCAGTGCCTCACCCATGCTAGGCAAGTGCTCTACCACTGAGCCATAACCCCAGCTTCAATCCACTCTTTTTTTGAGGACTTTTAAATATTTTGGGCTCCTACTACTATTACTCTTTCTCTTGTCATTGGACATTTGGGTTGTTTCTTGGTTTTTGCCATTATGGGGAGTACTTTTTTTTTTTTTTTTTTTTTTTGTACCCATGTTTGAACCCATAGGCACTTAACCTTATTCTCAGTCCTTTTTTATTTTTTATTTTGAGACAGGGTCTCACTAAGTTACCTACAGCCTTGCTAAGTTGCTGAGGATGGCTTTGAACTTGTGATCTTGCTGTCTCTATCTCCTGAGCTGGGATTATAGGACTGGACCACCATGTCCAGCAGAAGACCTTAATTAAATGGCATATTAAGAAAGGGCTGTCTGAGAAAGTGATGTTTCATCTAAGACTTGAAAATGAGGAAGACAGCCAGGTAAAAAGTATGGAGCAGAGGGTTTCAGAGAGCAGAAACAGGTTTTTGTTGTTGTTGTTTTGTTTTTAACATTTTAGTTGTAGATGGATACAATATCTTTATTTTATTTATTTATTTTTACGTGATGCAGAGGATGGAACCCAGTGCCTCACACATGCTAGGCAAGTGCTGTACCACTGAGCTACAACTTCAGCCCTCAGAAACAGTCCTTGTTGTTGAAATAACAGAAGAAAACCTGGGGAGTTGTGAACCTAACTAGAACAAGGTCAAATAGTGGCAGGAATGAGAAGCTGGGCCCAGATGGAACAATGCTATTGTGTTAATGGTGACAATGATAATTATAGCAATTAACATTCATTATGTTCCAAGTCCATAAGAACCCATTATATCAATTATCTCACTAAAAGCCGACCAATTTTTTCACATATTACTATTTATTTAATTTTTGGTACTGGGGATGGAACCTAGGGACGCTTAACCACTAAGTCACATCCCCATCCCCCCCCCCTTTTTTTTTTAAAGAGAGAGAATGAATCTTTTTTTTTTTTTTTTTGTAGATGGACACAACACAATGCCTTTATTTTTATGTGGTGCTGAAAATGGAACCCAGGTCCCGCCCATCCTAGGCGAGTGCTCTACCACTGAGCCACAATTCCAGCCCCCCATCCCCTTTTAATTTTTTTTTATTTGTTTGTTTTAAGAAAGGGTCTGCTGGGGTTGTGGCTCAGTGGTAGAGTGCCCGCCTAGCACGGGCAAGACCCTGGGTTTGATCCTCAGCACCACATAAAAATAAATAAACAAATTAAAGATACTGTGTTCAACTACAACTAAAAAATGAATATTAAAAAAAAAAAAAAGATCTCCCTAAATTACTTAGGGCCTCACTGAATTGCTGAGGCTGGTCTTGAACTTGCACTCTTCCTGCCTCAGCCTCCTGAGACACTGGGGTTGCAAGAGAACAACTGCAGCCCAGCTACCTTTTTCTTTTTTTAACTATATGGTGTAGGTATTGTTATATCCCATTTTTAAAAAAATTTTTTTAGTAGTTGATGAACCTTTATTTTATTTGTTTATTTATATGTGGTGCTGAGAGTCGAACCCAGTGCCTCACACATGCTAGGCAAATGCTCTACCACTGAGCCACCACCCCAGCTCTGTTATATCCCATTTTATTTACACAAAGAAACTTAGGGTCAGAAAAGCTAAGCAACTTGCCTATGGTCACAGAACTAGCAAGGATTTAAATTTTCATCCAAATGTAATGAGCTATGACTGAAAGATTTAAAATAGTTCGTGGCTGGTGATCTTCTTGCTTTAGGATACAGAGATGCTAGAATTACATGCAATGGCCACTGCACCCCCATTCCCAACCCTGTTGGGTATGTACTTAGGAGTGGAATTACTGGGTCATATGATAACTTTATGTTTACTCTTCTGAGAAACTGGCAGACCGCTTTCCAAACAGCTGATCATTTTATATTCCCATTAGCTCTAATTTATCTATATCCTTACTAACATTTTTTATTGTCCATCTTTTCTTTTTTAATATTTATTAGTTGTTGATGGACATTTATTTAACTTATTTATACGCAGTGCTGAGTGCTAGGCAAGTGCTCTACCCCTGAACTACAACCCCAGGCCTATTGTCCATCTTTTTTATTATAGCTCCCCAACAGTGCATGAAGTGTTATCTCATTGTGGTTTTGATTTACATTTCCTTAATGACTAAAGATTTTGAGCTTACTGGCCATTTCTGTATCCTTTTGGTGAAATGTCTAATCCAATCCCCCAGACCCACATTTTTTTTGTACTGGGGATGAAACTCAGGGGTACTCTATCACTAACTATATGCCCGGCCCTTATTTAATTTATTTTGGTACTAGGGATTGAACCCAAGGGCACTTTACCAATGAGCTACATCTCCAGCCCTTTTTTATTTTATTTTTTTTAATTTTGATACAGGGTCTCGTTAAATTGATGAGGCTATCCTTAAACTTGTGATCCTCCTGCCTTAGCCTCCTGAGTTGCTGGAATCACATGTGGGTGCTACCATACCTGGCTATGGTGCCTAACTCTGCATGGGGTCCTTTTAAACATAAATGTTTTTAATTTTGGTGAGATCTAAATTTCCCTATTTTTTCTTTTGTTGCTTGTGCTTTTGGTGTATTTAGTAAACTTTTTACAAAAAGTACACATATGTCATAAATGTATAATTTGCTGGGTACTACACAGCATGCCTGTAATCCCAGCGGCTCTAGAGGCTGAGACAGGAGTATCACAAGTTCGAGGACAGCCTCAGCAACTAGCAATATCCTGTCTCAAAAAATAAAAAGGGGTGGGGATATACTCAGTGGTAAAGTGCCCCTGGGTTTGATTCCAAGTACTGGGGAAAAAAAAATAAACAACTAAATAAATGTGTTACTTGACAATTTTTCTGACACTGAACATACTCTGTAACCAGCACCAAGATAGATCAAAAAGCAGAACAGTCTCAATATCCCAGAAATTCTTCTCATGACCCTTCCCCACCACTTTTCCCCTCCAAGGGCAATCACTTTTTAATACCATGATTGGTTTAGGGTTTTTTGTTTGTTTGTTTGTACTGGGAATTGAACCCAGAGTTGCTTTACAGCTGAGCCACATCCCCATAATTTTTTCTTTTTATGACAGGGTCTAAGTTGCTTAGGGCCTCACTAAATTGTTGAGGCTGGCCTCAGACTTGCAATTTTTCTGCATCAGCCTCCCAAGTGCTGGGATTACAAGCATGTACCACTGTGTCCTTCCCATGATTGATTTTGCCTGGTGGATTCTTTGTTTTTGTTTTTCAGTACTGGAGATCAAACCTAGGATCCCTTTACCATTGAGCTATATTCCTAGACCCTTTCATTTTTATTTATTTATTTATTTTGAGGCAGGATATTGCTAAATTGCCAAGACTGGCCTCAAATTTGTGACTCTCATGCCCCAGCTTCCAAAGTAGTTGAGATTATAGGTGTGCCAGAAGTTTTACTTGTTTTTAGAGAATATAAGTAGAATCATACTAAACAGGCAAATTTTTAATTATACTTCCCAATGCTGGGAAGGATGCAAAGAGATTGGAATCTCATACATTTTGAATAAACTAAATGAATAGTTTAGTTTTTCTCTCAGAAAAACTCATATTAATGCATACAATTTTTGACCCAGTGATTCCATTTCTGGGAATCACAGCATTACTTATCTAATTACATATTATAAGCATTATTTATAGAGAATTTGGAAACTCCACAAAGAGATGGATAGGGGAATGGTTTGGTAAACTATAGGAAATCCTAAAGATGGAATGTTATATAGCCATCAAAATGATGTTTACCAAGAGGTTAAAAGCATATGGAACACACTTGTAATCCCAGTCTCTCAGGAAGCTGAGACAGGCAAGGCGCTAAGCAACTCAGTGAGACACTGTCTCTAAATAAAATACAAAGTAGAGTTGGGATGTGGCTCAGTGGTCAAGTGCCCCTGAGTTCAATCCCCAATACCAAAAAAAAAAAAAAAAAAGGAAAAAAAAAAAAACGCATATGGAGCAGAGTGCAGTGGCACATGTGTAATCCCAGTGACTCCGGAGGCTGAGGCAGGAGGGTCCCTGCATCAGCAACTTAGGGAGACCTTGTCTCAAGATTAAAAAAAAGAAAAGAAAACACCTGAGGATATAGCTCAGTGGTAAAACGTCCTTGGGGTTCAATACCCAGTACCACAAAAGAAGAAAAAAAGAGAATATGGAAAACAAAACAACAAAAAAAAAACTTATGATAAATGTTTACTGAAAAAATAGGAGAAAAAGATCATGCAAGAGTCTTGATTGGCCCTGGGGAGCTGGTCCTGTGCCTGCTGGCAGCCTCACGTCTGCGCGTAGCGACAGTCAGCTGGCAGCTGGGACTGAGTTGGGCAAGGAGAGCAGCAGAAAAAGGGGCCATCCTCTCGCTGATCACGCAACTCAAGTTTGTGGGGAACCTGGCGCTAAACCATTCATAGAGTACCTGCTTCTGGGTGAGGGTTTCAAAGGTAGCAGAACAGCCCCCTCGCTTTGATCTATTGAAAGCCCAGGACACAAGGGACAAAGGGCTGTCCTTCCTTCTCCAAACAACGGCAGCACGACATGATATGTGACAGGGTTGGGGAATTGGAACGTTTTTCTCCTGGATGTCTGTCCAATCTGCAGTAGGACACATCTGTCAGTCAGTCCCCCAGTGGAGGGCTCTAAAGGATCCTCAAGGAAAAGAATAGAGCAAGTGAGTCCCAGAAACTTTCCATAGGATTAAACCTCTCTGTCTTCCACTCTGCCTTTTTTCTTCTGGGAAAAGAAAACCCAAAGTTTAAATAATGATAACATACAATAAAATAATAACAAACAAAACATAGAAACTTGGAGGAAAAAAAAGAAAAGAAAAAGTATCATGCAAAATTACTGCAATTATATTAAAGAATCTATGCATAGAAAAAAATAGGCAGGAAGAAAGAACAATGTTGGACAATGTTTGCAATAAGCTGATTGAATTCTCCTTCCCCAGCACATAAATAAATAAATAAATAAGAATTATTGGATCCTAGGTAGATTTTTTTTTCTCATTATTTTTCAGATTTCCTCTACTGTGCTCAAGCTACCTTTATAACAACGAATACTAACTATAAAAGAGAAAGAATCCTGGTGGGAAGTAACAAAGGTGTGAATTAGGTCATTCATGGTAGAACCTGGAAGGGAAGAATAGATTCAAAATGGTTGCTTACAGAATTATGGGTGGTGAGTGAATGGGCAGGGTGGAGGCAATGCTCACATTTGGAGAGCATTGATTCCTTTGGAGAAACTGGGAGGACACTGGGAGAACCTCAGTAGGGATCCCTGGAGGAATCACAGCAGAACATAGACTCCTGCAATATTCATCTGTGTTTTGAATCCTGGCCCAACCACTTAGAGATTGTTAACCCTGAGCAAATTATTTATCCTCTTTGAGCTTGTTTCCCCATTTCTAATAATGGCATTAACAACAGGGGATAATAATAGCATTTGTCTTTTAGTGTTGTTAGGAGGATGAATTGATATGTAGAGTTTAGAAGGTGCCTGGTGTGGCATAAACTTTCAATAAAAATTAACTTTTGATGTGACCAGCAGCACTTGGAGATCAGAAGCTAGTACTTCTCTGTCCCTAGCCACCTGTCAGACCAAAAATAGTTCCTTCACCTAACCTCCCTCACTTAGCTCACTACCAGAAGGTAACCCATGGGATGATCCAAAGTCCACAGGAGTAGGAATGGAGGGACCTTAAAATGGATTGTGTAGGAGGATTGGAGAGGGGAATGGGGGTAGGATTATAAACTAACTTGTAAAAATTTTCAAATTAAGTAAGCCAGGTTAACAGCAAAGCAGAGGCCCTGAAGCACTCTATAAGAGCCCTCTGGTTCCATGTCAGTGAATCAGGATGTTTTCTGCTGATGTGAGGCAGGGCAAAGAAGGGGATGTCCCCTTTGCCAATAGATGCTGCCTAATTCGTTCATTCTGCCTTCTGCATCTGGACCTAGAATTGCTGAGCACCTTAAAAAGAAAAATGAGAATGAACCCCGGGTGTGGTGGCACACACCCGTAATCCCAGCTACTCATGAGGCTAAGGCAGGAGAATTACAAGTGCCAGGTCAGCATGGGCAACTTAAGAAGACCCTATCTCAAAATTAAAAACAAAATAAATAAAATAAAAAGGGTTGTCCTTCACATGTTATAAGGGAGGTAGCTCAGTGGTAGAACATCCCTGAATTCAATCCCTAGTAACTAACACACACAGGGGACGAAGGGAGGGAAGAAGGGAGAGAGAGAGAGAGAGAGAGAGAGAGAGAGAGAGAGAGAGAGAGAGAAAGAGAGAATAGTGAGACAGATTAGGGGGAGCCCTATTTGCAAGACTGGCCTCTAGCAACATCCCCTGTCACCTCCCCTTGCACCCCTGCACACTCAGGAGATGAGTCTGTAAGAAACTATCCAATGTCTAGCTGAAACCTGGGACACATTCCCTGAAACACGACCACATTCCCTGACTACATAACATGCCGGGTGCGTGCCTTCATCTCAACTCTGGTGTTCTGCTACTCCAGCCCTAACCTGTTCTGCTGCCACCCATGCAGCTTCTACAGGGACTCAGTTCCATTAGCCTACTTCCCAGCACTACCTGCCTGTTTTCTGATGGCTGTGACCATACTCCTCTTATATCTTGCCCTTGTCCTGCCTGATGCCCATTCCTTCTCTCTGAAAGCTGACCCCTCAGGACAGCAGCCACCTATGGTCTCCTCAGGGAAAGAGCTCAGCCTTACCTGGGACCCTCTCCACATTTACTTATTTTTTTTTTAATTTCTTTTTTCTAATTATTTGTTCTAATTAGTTATATACTCTGGCAGAATGCATTTTGACTCATTATATACAAACGGAGTACAATTTTTCATTTCTCTGTTTTTACACGATGCAGTCACACCATTTGTGCAATCATACATGCACATAGAGTCCCCTCTACGTTTATGTAATTTCTTTCCAACTTGAACCATTTTGGCCCCAGCTCTCCTAGAACTGACCCCTTTCAACTCAGAACTTTTCCATACTCTGCCTCCTCCATCTCTGGTCCTGAACCCTCTTCCATTTTCCTCTCTTATTTGTGACCTCCTCCTCCTCTCACCTCCATCCATCCCCTCCTAACTTCCATACCTCTACCTATCTCCTACCCCATTCCTCTTTCCTGACTCTCTCTGCAGTCTGACACTTGCCTCTCCATGGGCTAGAACATCAGCAGTTTTATAAGCAATGATCAGATACATGAGGCCATTTCCTACAATGGTTATACTCTCAGAAATGACATGTACAATCTCCTTTGTTTTCTCCCCCCACCCCCTTTCTTGGAATTGAACCCAGGGGCACTTTACCACTGAGCTACTTCCCCACCCTTTTTTAATATTTTATTTAGAGACAGGGTGATCTGGATGTTGCTGCCCAAAACCTAAAGTTCTTAGTTCAACTGATTCCTTTTCCTAGTGTGCTGAGGGGCAAAGAAGTCAATGCTCTGCAGAACTTTCTTCAAAGGCTTGATAGAATTGCTTATGGCCTCGCTAAGTAGCTGAGGCTGGCTTCAACTTGAGATCTTCCTGCTTCAGCCAACTGATACACCTCATCCTTTCTTTAAGGCACAGAGCAGACTCAACTCTCCCTCCACCCCTAGGAATTTCTCTCTGGGTCCCTATCTCCAACTCACTCCAGAATCCCAGCCTACCAGAGCATTTGGGTTTCCACCCATGGGAGTGGTAGATTCCAGGCATCACTGTCCCAGACACAAACCTCAGCCTGTCCAACCTCATTTCTCTGTCCCTTCTCCCTAGGATCATTTCTTGCAAGAAACCTCCTTCCTTCAGATGTTCCCTTCCTCCTGGTATATGCTGTCTATGGATGGGAGCCCATCGGAGGAAGAATCCAATCCAACCTGCTCGGTGAGGTGGAAATAGCCTGGACTACTGGGAAGGCTGGGAAGATGGAGCTCTCTAGTGGTTCATTGTCATCCTGTCTTCTCCAAAAGCTAGGTTTTCCTTCTGGGCATCAAAAACCCATGCTGGGACCTTGTCCCAGCAGATTGGGAGCAAATAGTCAAGTGTTTTTCATTTAACATGGACCCTACAAGCAAAAAGACTTCTTCTGAACCTGGTGCTCAACCACTGAGACAATGATTTGTCCCAATAATGAAGAAAAAAAAAAATCTGGGGCTAGGATTGTAGCTCAGTGGTAGAGCGCTTGCCTAGCATGTGTGAGGCACTGGATTCGATTCTCAGCACCACATGCAAATTAAATAAATAAATTAATTAAAGGTTCATCAATAACTAATAAAAATATTTTAAAAAATTGGAGTTGGTGGTCTTTTCTTGCGTTGTGGTTCAACAAGCTTCCTCCTTCACTTTTTTAAGTTTTACTACTCTCAGTTCATTGATCACACATCTGTCTCCCACACCAAAGTTCAAAGTTAAAATCCTGAAGCTATGGTAGTCCAGCCATAGTTGGGTGTTCTATCCTGAAGCTAAGAGGTATTCGCTAGGGCCCTAGGGAAATTGAGCAGCGTAAAGCTTGCAGATCTGTCTCCTTTCTAAACCTACTCTCATCTGCCAGCTAAGGAGCCTTCTTGCCTGTCTGCAGCTGGGTTTTCTTATTTGCAATATGAACAACATAACCCCTGCCCCTGCTTCAGAGGGTAAAAGGTTCAAATGAAGTAACTGATAGGGAGGTCCTATGAGGTATAAAATGCTCTTTAGTGTGTCTGTGGAAGGGAGGAGAGTAGAAATTATACAAGGAGTCCCCAGACTGTGGCCTGGACTTGGCCTGAAACAGCAGTACTTTCCTGGACTGGAGCCAAAACCAGGTCCTCTTTCCATTGTCAATGTCAGTGTCTGGGCTCAGTTTATTGTTCCTGACTCCTCTGGTATCTATTAAGCCTTTGAAGAAAGTTCTGCAGACCATTGACTTCTTTGCCCCTCAGCACACTAGGAAAAGGAATCAGTTGAACTAAGAACTTTAGGTTTTGGGCAGCAACATCCAGACCACCCTGGGCAAAGTCAAAGGAATTCTGCAAGCAAATTTAAGTTCATGGCCCAAGGCTCAACCTCAGTGTGAGCCTGGTTAGGGACCTCCTGAGACCCTCCAACATTACTGCTGTTCTGAGCCTAGCCCAGAAAGGACAGCCTTTATGCAAATTGTATACTCATCCTCAGGGAACTGCATTCCTGTATGGGAGACCTCCTTACTCTTGTGTAGTATCTTAGTTTCCTAGAGCTGACATAATAAATTGCCACAATTCCTCCACCCTTACTGGGGTATTGTTGAACTGGGAGTGCTTTACCACTGAGCAACATTCCTAGTTTTTTTTTTTTTTTTCGGGGGGGGGGGGGGTAGGGTACCAGAGGTTGAACTCAGTGCACTCAACCACTGAGCCACATCCCCAGCCCTATTTTGTATTTTATTTAGAGACAGGATCTTACTGAGTTGCTTAGCACATTGCCATTGCTAAAGATGGTTTCCAACTTGTGATCTTCCTGCCTCAGCCTCCCAAGCTTCTGGGATTACAGGGATACACTACCATGCCTGGCCTTAGTCGTTTTTAATTTTTTATTTTGAGACAGGGTCTCACTGAGTTGCTTAGGACCTTATTATAGTTGCTCAGGCTGACCTTGAATTTGCAGTCCTCCTGCCTTTGCCTCCTGAGTTGCTGAGGTTAAGAGATGTACATTATCATACCTGGCAAATTTCTATAAGCTCCAAGCTTGTTCTCTCATAGTTGCATAGACCAGAAGTCCAAAACCAATGTTGTTAGCAGTTTTGGCTTATTCTGGAGGCTCCAAAGGGGAACCCATCCTATGACTCTTTCCTAGCTTCTGTTGACTGTCAACAATCCTTGGTGGTGCTTGGATTGTAGACCTATCCCTCCAATATCTGTCTCTGTTCTCACATGGCCACCTCCTTCCATGTCTATGTGTTTTCTCCTTTTCAGTATCCTTATACTCATTATTGAATTTAGGGCTCACAGGATGATTGATTGATTGATTGATTGATTATTAGAGATTGAACCCAGGGGCACTTAACCACTGAGCAACATCCCTAGCCCTTTTTTGTATTTTGTTTAAAGACAGGATCTTGCTGAGTTGCTTAGGGCCTCACTAAGTTGCAGAGACTGGCTTTGAGCTTGAGATCCTCTTGTCTCAGCCTCCAGAGTCACTGGTATTACAGGTATGGCCACTGCACCTGGCCCAGGATGATCTCTTCTCTCAAGAAGAGATTCCTTACCTTAATTATACCTGCAATCACCCTTATTCAAAACAAGATCACATTCTGAGGTTCTGGGTAGACATGTCTTTTGCAAGTCACAACTCAATCTGCTATAAGGCGATTCAAATTATTATCTATCTATCTATTTATTTATTGTGGTGCTGGGGATCAAATCCATGACCTTACACATGCTATGGTACACAATCTACCACTGAACTATATCCCCAGCCTAGAGTTTCCAGTTTGATGATGGAGATCCACCCCATTGTTGAAGAATCCCTGAGTCCTAGAGGAGAAACATGCCCTCCTTTAAGAAGCCCCATTTGTCTCTGGGTTTGATACCCAGCACTGAAAGAAGAAAAAGAAGAAGGAGGAGAGAGGAAAGGGGGAAGGAGAGGAGAAGGAAAGAGAAGAGAAAGAGCCCCTTTATGATGGAGAAGACCTTGATTCCCATTCTGGTCCTCAAGGAATCTTTTTAAATATCTATCTATCTATCTACCTACCTACCTACCTACCTACCTACCTACTTACTTATCTATCTATCTTGGGAATTGAACCCAAGGGTGATGTACATCTGAGTTACAACCCTGGCCCTTTTTTGTTTTCTTTTTCTTTCTTTTTTTAACAACATGGATGTTTAACCCCTGATCCACTCCCCAGCCCTTTTTATATTTTATTTAGAGACAGGGTCATGCTAAGTTGCTTAGGGCCTTGCTAAATTGCTGAGGCTGGTCTGAAACTTGTGATCCTCCTGCCTCAGTCTCCAGAGTTACTGGAATTACAGTTGTGTAACCCAACTGGTTATTCTCACCTGTATATTTCCTCAGCCGCAGGCAGGTACAGATATATATATATATATATATATATATATATATATATATAATGATGGACACAAAACCTTTATTTATTTATTTATTTTTATGTAGTGCTGAGGATCAAACCCAGTGGCTCACATTTGCTAGGTAAGTGCTCTACAACTGAGCCACAACCCAAGCCTCAGGTATAGCATTCTTAGGGAAAGCAAACTCAGAATCCATCACTTTGGGCACTGACCAGTGACAGATAAGAGAAATGGAAAGTGATGACTGGGGCTTAACAGAGTGGTGGCAAGGAATTGAAGGTAGGGGACAGAGCTGGGAGATGCAGGAAAGATTTGTGACTGAGACTTGTTCCTTTTTTTTTCAGGGGTGGGACGGGATCAGAGAAGCGGCGCTGGGGATCAAACCCAGGGCCTCACACATGCTTAGGCAAACTTTCTACCGCTGAGCCACATCTCTAGCCCTCTCTTTTGTTTTCTTGAATTTTTTTTTCTCAGCTGTCCCCACTTGCATGACCCCTTGGATCTAGTTCAAAAAAAACTACTCAGAGAAAGACAGATTGACTGTAGTTTCTCTTCCTGGTGTTCACTCATGTGAAGCACATACACCTTCTTTGTATTAAGTATCTAACTACTGAAAATTAAGGAGTTGAGTCAGGCACAGTGGTGCACATCTGTAATGCCAGTGACTTGGAAGGCTGAGGCAGGAGGATGGCAGGTTTGAGGCCAGTCTCAATAATGTAGCAAGTACTTAAGCAACTGAGAAAGACCGTGTCTCAAAATAAAAAATAAAAGGACTGGGGCTGTAGCTCAGTGGTAAAACACTGTTGAGTCCAATTCCCAGTACCAAAAAAAGATAAAAAGGTCAGGATTTGATAATAGACAAAGCTATCAAAAGTGAGAACCATTCAGGGCTTAGTGGTGCATGCCTGTAATCCCAGCAGCTCTCTCAGAGACTGAGGCAGGAGGATCATGAGTTCAAAGCCAGCCCCAGCAACAGGGAGGTGCTAAGCTACTCAGTGAGACTCTGTCTCTCAATAAAATACAAAATAGGGCTGGGGATGTGGCTCAGTGGTTGAGTACCCCTGAGTTCAATCCCCAGTATCAAAAAAAAAAAAAAAAAAAAAGAAAGAAAGAAAAAGTGAAAAACGTGGAGTCAAGAATTCATTCCCAGCTCTGGTTAAATTTCTCCTGGAACCAACTAGGAAGATGTACATTCTATAACAACTTATTTCCTTTATTGGTGACACCACAAATATTTAGGAAATCTAATCAGTCTTCTTTGCTCTTTCTGACTTCCCCTCAAAC
Source organism: Marmota flaviventris (assembly GCF_047511675.1). Classification (NCBI taxonomy): domain Eukaryota; kingdom Metazoa; phylum Chordata; class Mammalia; order Rodentia; family Sciuridae; genus Marmota; species Marmota flaviventris. The sequence continues at coordinate 25,907,762 of NC_092501.1, forward strand.
CTCTCTACACTGGAACTGTTCTCATCTCCTCTTTCAAAGCAGCCCTTCCCTCAAACACAGCAAAGGATAGATAATGTCTTTCCCTTTCCCAACATTTACTACTTCCTACAGAACTCACTAGGATCTGACCAGTGTAGTAGAGAAGGGAACTGGTTACTGATCGTCTCCCTCCCCAATTACCAAACTCCCCATAAATTTCCTACCCCATATGGACCCTCCATTATCTCTGAAAGAGTTCTGAGAATGAGCCAATCTAGTCTTTGATGAGCAGTCACCTAATTTTCCCTCTGGGCAACTATCTTAGATATCCTGGTCTAAGATATCCTGCCCCCAGCTTTGGCCCAGGGCCTAGTCTGCTTATCTCTGAGTTCCTCCTCAATTCTTGCCCTCAGTCTTCCCTTCTTTCTCCCCACTGTGACTTCTAGAACCCTATTCATCCCTCAACATCAAGCCTCTGCTCACCTCTTCTGGAGAAGACCTGCCCTGCAAATCTGAGGCTCCTGGTTATTCTTAGAACCTGCCTGGGGATGTTAAGGGTGAGGGAAATGCTTAGCTCTTCCCACTTTTCTCCAGAATTAAACAAAAATAATAGAAATTAAAAGGACTGCATATCACCTTGGAATTTGGATGATTGCTAAATCCCAGGAAACTAAAACCAATATAAGACCTGAAGAGGGCTGGGATTGTGCCTCAGTGGTAGAGTGCTTGCCTGACATGTGTGAAGCACTGGGTTCCATTCTCAGCACCACATATACATAAATAAAATAAAGGTCCATTGACAAATTAAAGACCTGAAGAGTCTGCAGCACCAGAACCTCTAGAAGGTCCCAGAGGCTCAGGGAGGCCCAGAATGAGGTGGACTGTCCTCATTCACAGTGGAGGCCACCATCTCACTCCTGCTTCCTTAGCTTCTCATAATTCCTTCCCTTGCTGGGCGTGGTGGCCCACGCCTGTAATCCCAGCAACCCAGGAGGCTGAGACAGGAGGGTCCCAAGTTCAAAACCAGCCTCAGCAATGGCAAGGCGCTTAGCAACTCAGTGAGACCCTGTCTCTAAATAAAATACAAAATAGGGCTGGGGATGTGGCTCAGTGGTTGAGTGCCCCTGAGTTCAATCCCCAGTACCAAAACAACAAACAAAAAAACCCCCTCCTTCCCTTGTCTTCTATTTCCTAGAAAAATAGAAACTTCTGGGAGATGTGAGCTAATCCAGCTGGTCTATGGGCTCTATATATTGGCTATAATTCTGGTGAGAGATCTCAGGGCAACACCCTTTTTGCTCCTTTCTCCCAACATTTACACTGAGAGCCTCCTCTGCTCCTCAGAGCAAACACGTTTTCTTGCCTTTCCCTCCCAGACCCTTGTCCCCATTCCAATTTATCTCCTCTCCTTCTCTGTTCCTGGTCCAGTTCCATCCTAGGCATCTCTGATTCCAACTCTCCTTGCCTTTGTTCTTGCTTGTGTCCTGTGTAGAGACCTCTGGAGCCAGGACCAGGCCTAAGCCCTCCCTTGGGGAATTAGGGGAGAAACAATGTTAAGTTTTTCTTTATAACTGGTGAGTGATTCTGTTCCCTCAGCCCTTACCTTATGGCTTGGTTCAGCCTCTTTTCCCACCTTAATTTTTGTTTACCAGCTAAGTTGTGGTCTCACACAATAATAATGCAGCTTATAGTTCAAATAGCCCACTAGCCTCGGAGTTGTGATTCTAAAAAAAAAAATTATTGTGATGCTGGAGGTCAAATCTAGGTCTTCAGGAATGCTATCTATGCAAGGGCTCTGCCATTAAGCTCCCTCCCTAGCCCTCCCTTATTCAAGGGAGATTCACCTTCATTTCATATTTTGTGCATAATATAAGACTTTATTGATTTTTGAATAAGTCTTGACATTCTTGTATTTAAAATTCATAGAAAATGTGGCTGCATTGTGCCCTCCCAGGAAACTTCTGTGTCCTTGACTTCCTCCCCACTTTCAATTTTGGAGAAAAGAATCCAGGCAGCTCAGGTTTCTTTTCTTCTAGATGACACTTTCTTAGTGCAAGATCTGGATCCCTTCCCCTTTTCATGGTTCTGCTTCCTGAACTCTCTTCTGACTTTTCTGTGTCCTCAGAGAACCTTGATTTACTTACTACCTCTAGAGACTTCCTCTGTCCTTGCTTGAGAAGGGTAGTAATTGCATGTTTAATGAGCTGGCAGTGTCAAGAGTGAACACCAGGGGGAGCCTGTGCCTAAGAAGAGGCTGAGATGGCCCTGGACAATCATGGAGCCACTCTGAGGATTTTTGAGGCCTTCCAACACCACTACACTCACTCCCACCCTGATGAAGTAAGTGTGACAAGCATTCCAGTGTGAGGTGGCTCCCTATGGAGTTGGGAATCTAGAGCTGCCTCCATGCCTAACTGTTCCTCTTTTTTCCTTATCACAGGTCAGTGTGAACCAAACTCTTGTGCAACTGTATAATGTGGAACACTTCCTAAGGATAGGTTCCCTGAGGATCAGAGTCAATGTGAGGATCAGTCTTTTAGTGCTTGACTTCAACTACAATTTCCAGTAGTTTCTGATGCCCATTCTTTCCCTGGATCTCTGTTCATTCAGGCTTTCCCATTCCTTTTTCTCTCCTAGTTTGGGGATGTGGGTCCCTGGGTAGTACCAGTTACGTTCCTTTCTTCTACCCCAACTCCCAAGAATGGTCCTGACTCAGTGGCTTTTCTGCCCCCACCACTGCTCTAGGTGGCTTCTTTCTTTCTTTCTCTCTCTCTCTCTCTCTTTTTTTTTTTTTTTTTTGGTACTGGGGATTGAAGTTAGGCACTCAACCACTAAGCCACATCCCCAGTCCTATTTTGTATTTTATTTAGAGACAGGGTCTCATTGAGTTGCTTAGCACTTTGCTTTTGCAGAGGCTGGCTTTGAAACTGCCATCCTCCTGCCCCAGCCTCCTGAGGTCCTGGGATTATAGGCATCCGCCATCCCGCCTGTCTGACCTGTTTCTTTTTTCAGATCCATCTACCTTCTATCAGTTTTAGGTTTAGATCAACCAAACAATCAGTCTATCTATGGTTAAAAGGGAGGAAATCCTAAAAATCTATAAAGCCCAGAGCCTATTCCCTTTTTCTCACCCAGGTGGTAGGAATCAGTCAGATCCACATTAACTGAACCTATAATAAACTTGGCCTTGTGATACAGGTTGAGGTTACAAAAATACAAATAACCATGTTCTTGGCCCTCAAGGAACTTGAATGCTAATTAGGAAGACAAACAAATAACTAGATGATCTCAATATCAAAGAAGAAAGGCTGGAAAGAAGACTGGAAAGAAAGGCAGGACTAGACACAAAGGAAGGAATACCCTTGTAGGAGTTTGCCCTCTAATCTGAATACTGAAGTAGATTCTGATCTTAGTCCTATTTGCTGTTTAAATACTCTGGGTGTTAGAGTTTAAGTGTCTCCCAAATCTCACATGTGAGACAATGCAAGACAGTTTAGAGGTGAAATGATTCAGTTATGAGAGCCTTAACGTAATCAGTAAATTAATCTCCTAATAGGGATTAACTGAGTGGCAGGTAGGGTGTGGCTGGAGGAGGGGAGTCCATGGGGGTGTGCCCTTGGGGTTTATATTTTGTCCTGGAGGAGATCTCTCTCTCTCTCTGCTGCTTGGTGTGATGTCTTGAGCTGCATTTCTTCACCACATTCTTCTACCATGATGTTCAGCCTCACTTTTAGCCCTTAGGAATGGAGTTGGCCATCTCTGAACTGAGACTTCTGAAACTGTGAGCCCCCAAATAAACTTTCCTCCTCTAATTGTTCTTGTCAGGTCCTATGACTCTAAGCAGCAGTAAAAAATTGACTAAAACACTGGGTAATCAAGGTTAGACTTGAGGATATAGAAATATCAATTAGAAAGCTACTAAAATTCTCAGTGACATTTAGGCAGAAGGATGGGTTGGGGTTTGGGAGGAGAGCAGGAGTTGTCCTTGTTACTTTTTTTTCAGGCCACAGGTGGAAGAAGGGGTGGGGCTCTGACCTCTGACCCTTGTAGGATGGTGGAGAAGGGAAAAGAGTCTATGAGTTTCCTGGGTAGGTGACAGGGAGGACTGTAGGCAGGCCTGAGGGCAGGAAAGCATTCTCAGTTGTACCTCACCTCTGAGCTCCATGAGGTTCTCCATGTGAACCTACTTTCTTTTGTACAGGGACCTTGGATCTGAAGTCTTGCCCACTACTAAAAAAATTTTTTTTTGTTGTTGTTCTGGGGATTGAACTCAAGGGCACTTAATCACTGAGCCACATCCCCAGTGGTTTTTTTTTGTATTTTATTTAGAGAGAGGGTCTCATTGAGTTGCTTAGGGTCTCGCTAAGTTGCTGAGGTTGTCTTTAAATTCATGATCCTTCTGACTTAGCCTCCTTAAGCCAATGGGACCACTCAAAAGTTGTAGCCCCAGAATGCCACCCTTTTCTCAGGTACCCAAGGTCAAGGACCTCAGTTCCTAGATTTTGCATTCCATAGGCTCCAACATCTTTTTTTTTTTTTAATCCACTTTATTTTTAGGCAACCTACCTGACATGTTTTCTTTCTTTCTTTCTTTCTCTTTCTTTCTTTCTCTCCTTCTTTCTTTCAGACAGACAGAGAGAGAGAGAGAGAGAGAGAGAATTTTAATGTTTATTTTTTAGTTTTCAGCAGACACAACATCTTTGTTTGTATGTGGTGCTGAAGATCGAACCCGGGCCGCACGCATGCCAGACGAGCGTGCTACCGCTTGAGCCACATCCCCAGCCCTGACATGTTTTCTTAAAAAACAGGGGCCTCCACTCCAAATAAATCACAGTCAAAATAAATGAACTAAAAATATGGAATGCTTCATGAATCTGTGTGTCATCCCCGCATAGACGCCATGCTAATCTTCCAGTTTTAGTATATGTGCTGCTGAAGTGAGCACAAGTCCCAACATCTTGTCCTGGGATCCACCCTTCAACCAAAGACCTCAGACTTGGGATCTCTATCTACCTATTCAGACTTTCACTCAGGAAGACCACAATGAATCATTACTTTGATGGCCCTCTCACATGCTCCACCCAAACCCATTCAGACCATATTTGCAACCCTAGAGTTCTACAAAGTCCCAAGGTATGGTTTGGGATCATTGGCATCCTCCACACTGGAGGTGGAGGATGAGCAAGGACCAGCATAATCCAATATCAGCCTGTAAAGGTAGAATAAAAGCTACCAGCCATTTAAGGCCACCAGTTCCCCTCTGAGCTGCCAGGCTGGGCAGTGTCCATGCTGAGGCCTTGCTAATGGGTGACTCAGAGGAATTTCCTCAAAGAAAAGCTTGGCCCTTTCCCTATGCCCCCAGGGGCCCACTGAGTATAATTCTTTCTCCTCCTGGCACAGCAGGAGGCCCAAGACAAATCTCAGGCTGAGAAGCAAACATATTTCAGTAGGATCATGAACAGGAAAACAGCTTCCAGCCTTGTGCCACCTTCAACTTCCCAGCTTCAAGACCAAGAAGAGGAGGAACCCCTCCCATACTAGGAAGGGGCTAGGTGACAGCTGAGGGAGAAGCAGCAGCTTTAAGGCTAATAGCTGAACTACAGGTGTTGGTAGACAGGCTAGCTTGAGTCCCAGGACAAGAGCCATTCAAGCCTTGGATAAGACCAAATTGTCATCCTAGGACTTCAGTGAGGCTAAGAAGCCATCTCAGATTTGGCCATACGGATGAGCCACCTTGGGACCTCCGCAAGGCTGGGGAAATAACAATAATCATGGGCAAGACTGTAGGGCTACTCCTCTCCCCCTGACAATCTAAAAAACCATCCACAGACCCATATGAACTTGAATCTACTGTTAAGCCCAGAATGAGGCAGAGCAGAATCTAAACTGTAGGTCCTAGCTGAGGACAAAGCTAAGTGGTAGTTGTTACCCTAGTCCCTGCCAGGGGCCTAGGATGATGTTGAGTGGCAGCATCCAGGGCCTACCCTAATCCAGAACTAGGCAGAGGGGTCACGGGTAGAAATGGACATAGGGTCAAGAAGTCTTTGGACATCTAGTCCAGACAAGTAGAAATCTGTGCTGCAGATGCTCTTATTTCTTGGTTTAAGGAGTCAGTGAAAATGTGGGGCCCTCCAAGTAGCTGTGCTCCCAGTGACTCATTATTGAGGCTCTGAGGTAGCTCTCTGACTGTATCATATTTTCCTTAAAATCAGGGGCTGCTCATGGAATCCTGGGGGAAACAAGCGTGGGCTTAGGGCCCATCACAGTTCTTACTTGGAAGAGTCCCAGGGAAAAGAGGTGTAGCTCCGCAGAATCCACTGTCTACCATGGGCTAGAGTCCAGTATTGATTCAGGGATGAGGAGCAGATTCAAGCCCAAAGAGGCCAGAGGTACTGGGCCATACAGTGAGGCAAGTCAAATGTGACAGCTGCTATTTTCTAGTTGACTTGCTTGGTCAAGTCATTCAGTCTTTCTAGATTCTATTTCTTCACCTGGAAAATAGGGATAATATCAGTACTTTTCTATCGAGGAAGAGGGATTATGTAAAGACCAGCAGAGTACCTGGCACATATAAAATACTCATAATGTCAATTATCTTCACAATTGAAAGTAGCTGCTTCAGTCAAGAGATCCAGATTCATCTGCTCCCTCTGTAACCCACAATCCTCTGAGACTCTCAGCTATTCAAAAAACACAAACTATGTATAAATTGGATATTTATATATATATATTTTAAAAATTGCTCCAGAAGACAGAAGAATATCGCACACACAGGTCCTACCCTGGCCCCCTCTAACTCCTAGGTACCCTACCCTGATCACCGTGTCCTACAAATGATTTCCCATGTCAGTCACACAGAGGCCCTGTCCAGATGGTACCCACACTTCCAGTCCTGGGTGATCTGATACCTGAAGGGTAGACATAGGTCCCCGAGGTGGGGTCGGGGGTGGAGTGCCTGGGTCCCATAGAATATCCTCATAAAGGCTTAGAACTGGGCCTGAGGGCCGTCCTTGAGCTCCAGTCTGCTCCAGCAGGGCTTTGAGCAAACCCACTGTGAGAGGGGGTTCTGACCCAGGCTCAGGAAATGGGGTAGGAGGTCCCACTTCATCTGGGAGATGTGTCTGCAGTAGAAGTAGGAGCTCATCTGGAGCTAGTTCTGGTGGGCACAGGCGGCAAAGGAGGGGGAGGTGAGCATCGAGCTGGCGGTGCTGGGCAAACTGGGCTAGAAGCAGTTTGAATATCTCACTTCGAAGCAAGGGGCTGGAGGGGCCAAGGGCCAGGCCAGCCTCCAGAGCCCGCTCCCATTGCTCCTTTTGTACCAGCTGACTCACAGCTTGCAGCACAGCTTTGGGCCGCCCACTGCCCAAAAGCAGCTCCAGCTCCAATGTCTCAGGCCTGTTCCCCTCCTCACCTATCACTGCCAGGGCTCGGCGATACAAAGGCAGCCCAGGGCCTCCAGCCCCCCACCCTGGCCCACCCTGCTGCTGTGCCAGTTCCACAAATGGGGGTAGCCATTGTGGCTCCAGCTGGCAAAGGCATTGGCAAAGGAGTTCAAATGGGGGCAGTATTCCATTGGGTGTTTCCTTTCCAGCTGTTGTATCCCCTAGCACCTTCTTCCACACATCAGGGAGAGCTTGGGACCTCAGCCTGCCATTTCCATCTGGCTGGAGCTGCAGGGCCCGAAGAGTGGCACCCCAGGCTGCTGTAGGAAGGGCTTGGAAAATGGTGTTGAGCTGGACCAGCTGGTCTCCTGTTAACTCAGTCCTCAGCAGGCGTGCTACTTCGTGCTCTGCCAACTCAGTCCAGCCAGCCTCCTCATCATCCCCAGCCACCAGGTGGGTCTTGAGCTGCTCTAAACCCCTGTAATCCCTAAGCTCGGCCCTCAGTGTAGTCAACAGTGTAGATGGTGGCAGGTGGCCTTGGAGGATGGAGGCCAAGGCTTGAGGTGCTCGGAAGGTACTGTCGTGTCTCAGTTCCTCTGGGGTGAGCTGGGCACCACGTAGGCTCCGACGCTGGTAGTATATACAGGCCTCCTCAAATACCAGGTCCTTGGCTGAAGGCAGCTCAAGGCCCTGGGGGGCTTCCCAACCTACACAAAACAGACCCAAGGCTGAAAGCATGCGAAGACCTCCTCCAATATCCATCTCTTCCTCATCCTTCACGCCAGGGGCTGGAGGTTCCAGCAAATATACTCTGTCTGTACTTAGAACCTTCCTTTCCAGCAGCTGCCCACTGCCCATGTCCAGCAATTCCAATGTGTTGCCCAGCACACAGGCCAGAGTGCCATGGAATATTCCCAGGGCTGCAGACCCCTCGGGGCCTGCAGGTGCCTCCTGCAAGGTGCCCACAGCACGAGTACCACCGTGGGACTGCACTAACCTCACAGTGCCCCTGAAATCAAGCAACAGAAGGCCTTGAGGAGCTGGGGCCCAGGTATGTACAGCCAATGGCTTTCTGGGGGACAGCAACCCAGGAAGGCCTCGGAGCAGGGTCCTGAAGTCCCAGGTGTCCCCTTGTCTGGGATTCAGGATTTTACTGTGAGAGAGGCCAAGGCATGGGGCAGACACTATCACTTTGCCCTTGCTTGGGCTCCAGATGAGCAGAATGTGGGCTACACCAGGCCAGGTGGTGGCAGTGGGCACTAGGAAGAGATCCTTGCGGGAGGCCAGCAGGCCAAAAGGAGGGCAGTGGTGCAGCAGGACGCGAGTGCGGCCCAGGTTTGTGCCTGCCTCCCCGCTGGGCTCCAGGGTCCTGACGCACACGCGATAGTTGAAAGCGGCTACAGGCCGCTCTATGGGGTCCTCAGTGCCAGACTGAAGCTCCTCGCACCACACCAGGCGGCCTCGGACAGCCGCTACGGCCACCACGCGGGCCTCACCGCCTGGACAGAGCTCGGTGCTCTGCAGCAGTCGCCAGCCAAGCTCCATCCCCGCTCCCCACACCTCGGTTATGCCACTTTCCCACACTAGGACCAGCGCCGGTCGCGCTGGCCAAGGCAGGAAGAAGGCGTCTAGCGGTGAAGGGTGGTCCTCGGGCCAGGCCCGCTCCAGTTCCGCGCCAGATCCACGTACGGCGACTAGCAGTTGCGGGGCTGGCGCCCCCGGGGGTCGCAGCAGCAGCAGGTGGCGGCCGTCTGGGCTGCAGCGGACTCGGACAGCTGGGTCCCCAGCTAGCAACTCCCGGAGCCGGGCCGCGCCGCTGAAGTTGCTAAGGTCTAAGAGCAGGCGCAGAGTCCCCGCACGCTTCATCTTGCCGCCGCGCCGTAGCACGTTAGGCCCGGCCACCCGGTGGAGCGAGGCCCGGCTCTCGGTGCGCGGTCCTCCGGGAAGTCGAAAGCCGGACTGAGACTTCCGTCCCGCGTGGATGAGGTGGGCCGAGGACAGGCCTGAGTGTAGACTCCACCCCGCCCCGCTAGGGGAGCTTCGGCTTTGCTCTAGTGCACGCCCGGCTGGCGCGACCCGCCCGCAGGGGGAGGAGCCTCCGCAGCTCCCAAAGGTTTCAACCTCTGACTTCTCAGGCCAGCTTCCCCTAGCCGCAGTGTAGCTCAGTCTAGTCCTGATTTGGGCTCCACTGAGCCCCTAAAAGCGTCCATCTCCTAAGGCTTTTCTTTTCTAAGCTTCGTTCTTTGAGTCCAGTTTACTCATTTATATTCATTCATATTCTCATTCTCTCTCTCTCTCTCTCTCTCTCTCTCTCTCTCTCTCTCTCTCTTCCCAGTACTAGGCATTGAGCCCACAGCCTCACCGAGTCTGGGCAAGCACTCTATATCACTGAGCTACATCCCCAACTACTCATTTATTTTTGAAAGTTTTATTGAGCACCTAATTTATGGCAGGCTTTGAGTGGTAGACCCTGAACAAAATAGAAAAACTTCAACCTCACCTGTAATCCTCAGCGGCTCAGGAGGCTAAGGCAGGAGGATCACAAGTTCAAAGCCAGCCTGAGCAATTTAGTGAGGCCCTAAACAACTTAGTGAGACCCTGTCTCAAAATGAAAAATAAAAAGGGCTGGGGATATGGCTAAATGGCTAAGTGCCCCTGGGTTCAATCCCTGGTACCAAACAAAAAACTTCAACCTCATGGAGATTCATAATCTAGTGGAAAATAATAATAGTTAATGTTTCCATAGTAGACATCATGGGACAGACCTGCTCCCATCCCTCGTTTTTGCAGATAAGGAAAATGAAGCACAGAGGTTAAGTAACTTTGATTAAGATTATATAGGTATTAGGCTGGGGATATAGCTTAGTTGGTAGAGTGCTTGTTTCATATGCACAAGGCCCTGGGTTCAATCCCTAGCTACCCACCCCCCCCAAAAAAAAAAAAAAAAAAAAACATTACACAAGTATTAAGCAGTAGAGGTGGGATTTCAGCCACAGGCATTCTGGCTCCAGAGTTAGTGTGCCAAGCCATTTTACTCTATCAACCAAAACCAGGAATTTGCTAAGAAAACAACAACAACATATTTAGAGGCAGAATCTTTTTGTCATCTCTTCAGCAACACCCACAAATTTAGATTTTTAAATTCTTATATATTTTTTTTCAGTATTGGGGATTGAACCCAGGAACACTCTACTGAGTTACATTCCCAAACCCACCTTTTGAGACAAAGTCTTGCCCAGGCTGGCCTAGGACTTACAATCCTCCTGTCTCAGCCTTCCCAGTTGCTGGGTCTACAGGCTTGTGCCAGTGTGCCCTGCTTGACAACCTCCTTATTGAAAGTTTCTCCTGTGGGTTCCACTGCACATCTTTTACCTCTGGGTTTCTTCCTTTTTTTATATTGCAGTATCTTTTTTTTTTTTTTGGTACCAGGAATTGAATTCAGGGGTACTTGACCATTGAACCACGTCCCCAGCCCTACTTTGTATTTTATTTAGAGACAGGGTCTCACTGTGTTGCTTAGCACCTCACTTTTGTTGAGGCTGGTTTTGAATCCTCTATCCTCCTGCCTCAACCTCCTGAGTTACTGCGATTACAGGTGTATGCCACCACATTAAACGTTAGCACCCTCCTTCCATTCCCCAATAACATTTTGATCTGTCTCTCTATCCTCTTTCCTTCCTTATGGCTTGATCCATTCCATGGAAGCCAACGACTCCAAAATATTTATCTATAGCACAGATATCTGTTGAGTTCCAATAAAGGGTATCTAAACGTCTACTAAATATTTCTTCTTGGATGTCTCACACTTTAATCTCAACATATCCTAAACATCATCTTCCTGTCCCAAATTACTCCTCCTCCAGTTGCTTCTAGCTGCCATAGGATTTATTTCATTTTGTACCCTATCTTCATTTTTAGAGTAGAGTCTGGCAGAAAAACCTCAATTGATGTTTGCTGAAGGAATGAGTAAGCTTATGTGGGCACATGTTTGTGTGTGTGATATCATTTGGGAATCTTTTGGTTAAAAGTTACAGAAATAGCTCATGACTATTTTAAGTTAAAGTACTATTAATTAGAAGAACATAAGGAACTTACAGCATCTGCTGAAGAAAGGAAGAACAGGATTGAACAATGAACAGTAATTAAGACACTCACTGAAGATCAAGAAATAGGAAGCATGATTGTTTTTCAGTGGGGACCATCTAATCAGGGTAATGTGGTCCTTGATGCTACATGACTTACATGCTGCACTAGAGGATAGAACCTGTTATGAATAAATTCTGATCATCCTTTTATCTCTGCATCACTTGATCAAAAGCCAAATTTCTTGGAGGCTATAGCTATTGGCCAAAATCAGATAATGTGCCTTCACTTAACTCTGACTGTTCAGGGCATGTTTTTCCATTTAGTCTAGCCTAAGAGTCCAAAGAATTCTGCAGAATAAGAAGGGAAGAGCTCTGCCAGATAACCAAACCAATATGACACAGGCCTTATTATTCTCATTTTTCAAATGAGGACACTAGGCACAGGGAGCTTAAGTAATTGTACAAAGTCATAGGGTTAGAAGGTAGCTGACCTAGGATCCATTTCTACAATGTTCCAGAGGTTGTGTGCTAAACTTAGTATATGATCTCCTAAATTTACCCTAGTGTGAATATGTATTGAATTTACTTCCTGACATAAGTGTGGGCAGTGTATTATGTTGCTTCACTCTCATACCTTCTCCCTTTCTTTTCTTCTCTCTTCTTCCACCTCACTTCATCTTCACCTTCTCCAGGAAGTCTTTGGAAGTTGACATGAAATTTTCCCTTCTGTAAATTTTCAGGGCATTTACAACTTGAGCCCTTTGTAAGTTTGCCCTTGATAATTCACTCTCCGCTATTTAAAACATTTAAGAGTAACCTGGTGTGGCAGCCCATACCTGTAACCCAGTGAAGGCAGGCTGAGTCAGGAAGATCACAAGTTTGAGGCCAGTTTCAGCATCTTAGGGAGACCCTGTCTCAAAATAAAAAATAAAAAGGGCGGGGAATGTGGCTAAATGGTAAAGTGTCCCTGGGTTCAATCCCCAGTACCCACCTCCCCTCACACACACACACACACACAAAAGTGTATATATATATATATATATATATATATATATATATAGTATATATGCGTGTGTGTGTGTGTGTGTGTGTGTGTGTATCTACCACTTTGTTACAATATAATTTTAGAATCATAACTTGCTTTGTTTCTTTTTACTACTCACCAATTGGGTAGTCAGTAGGTGTGAAACAAAGTTTTATTGAAAGGAAATCAGGTATGGAACACTGTTCTTTCATTCTTTCAGTTGGACAGAGGGCTACTGTTTCTTTTTGTTTTTTCGGTGGTGGGAACTGAACCCATTTTATTTTTATCTTTTAATTTTTTTATGTTTATAACTTTATTTTATTTATTTTTATTTTTAGAGAGAGAATTTATTTATTTTTTTTTTTAGTTTTCGGCGGACACAACATCTTTGTTTGTATGTGGTGCTGAGGATCGAACCCGGGCGGCACGCATGCCAGGCGAGCGTGCTACCGCTTGAGCCACATCCCCAGCCCTTATTTATTTATTTTTATGTGGATCGAACCCAGGGCCTCACACATGCTAGGCAAGCACTCTACTACTGAGCCACAACCCCAGCCCCTGATTTTTATTTTGAGACAGGGTCTAGTTAGGTTTCCAGATTGGCCTCAAACTTGCCATCCTCCTGCCTCATCCTTCTAAATTGCTAGGATTATAGGCATTTGCCACTGGGTCAGGCTGGAAAGAGGGTTTCTAACTGGTGTTCCAAAACTATTAGGATTTGCTTCATGACAAATCCTCCTCTTACCCCTCATCACTCTTTTATTTTTTTGGTACTGGGGATTGAACTCAGGGGCACTCGACTACTGAGCCACATCTCCAGCCCTATTTTGTAGACAGGGTCTCAGTTGCTTGGTGCCTCGCTTTTGCTGAGGCTGTCTCGAGATCTTCCTGCCTCAGCCTCCCAACGCTGCTAGGATTGCAGGCTTTTGCTACTGCTCCCTCTTCATTCTTATTTGTATTCTATTAAGAGTATAGCCCCTCACTTCTTTCCCGGTTCCATACCCAGCATATTTCTGCCCCCAGTTCTTTCCTGATGGACCTGGGTTCAAATTATTCTCCTCTTACTAATTCTAGAATTTTAAACAAACTAATCACTCAGAACCGGCACCCCCCCCACCCTGCTTTTTTTTTTTTTTGTGGTGCTGGGGATTGAACTCAGGGGCTTTGTGCATACAAGGCAAGCACTTTACCAACTGAGCTATATCCCCAGCCCTACAAGTGCATCTTTTAATCTTTTATCTGCATAAGAGAAATCTGAAGATCACAGAGTTTACTTGAGGTGGAGCACAGTGGTGCAGGCCTATAATCTGTGCGACTGAGGCAGGATTACAAGTTTGAGATCAGCCTCAGCAATTTAATGAAGACTGTCTTAAAATGGAAAAAAAAAAAAAGATAAAAAGGGATGGGGTTGTAGTTCAGTGGTAAAAGACCCTTGGATTCATTCAATCCCACTAGTACTGGAAAAAAAAAAAAAGCACAACTTTAAACGACAATTTACTCAAATTTATTTTATGATGATTATTTTGAGATAGGGTCTCACTAAGTTACCACTTAGTGATCTTCCTGCTTCAGCCTCCTACGTAGCTGGGCTTACAGGCTGTGCCACCGCCTCTGGCAACATATCTATTTATTTGTTGAATGAATGTGTTTCCAATGTTTCACTTACAAAGCTACAATAAATATCTTGAAACGTACATCTTTTCAAACCTTGCCAGTGTTTCTAAATATATTCATTCCTAGAAGGAACTGCTGAATTCAAAGTCGGCCATGTTTCAAAAAACCATTACTGCAATTGGTAAACCAGGAGCCCTTCTATAGATGTTTGCTAATTTCTTTCTCGCGATGCTTTTCGGGAGTTGTAGTCTTTGCAATGTTTGCTGGGAATTGTGGTCTGAGGTCAGCTTCAGGAAGCGGGCGTGGAAGAACCTATCGCAAAGCGGGTTTTAGGACCCCGCGGGGCACTGGGGTCGGGGAGGTCGGGAGCGCGCCCGTGGCTCGGAGCAGCGGCGGCGTCGGTGGTGTTGGGAGCGAGCGGGCCCGGGAGCGGCGCGGGTGGTGGAGGAGGAGCCGGGGGCTCGGTAAGCAGCGCCGGCCTGGTCGGGTCCTCCAATCTGGCCAACCCCCGCGGGTCCTGCCACAGTAGGCCTCGGCCCAGAGGCGGCTCTGGGGGCGGGGCCTGCGCTTGCTAGGGGACGACGGGGGTGACGAGGGGAGAGGAGGGAGGACCGCAGCTGAGGCTGTGTGCCGCGGGGAGGGCTGGCCCGGGGGGGTGGCTGAGCGAGCAAGACGCAGCTTCTCTTTTCCAGCGGCTCGTTCTTCTGACAACCCGGTTCTGGCCTAGTTCTTTCCCTGTCCCGCCCTTGCAGGGGCCACTGGGCAGCTGAGGCCCTGACCTTTGATCCCTGCGCGGGGCTGACCTCGATCCCTGCCTGGAAAGCCTGTCCTTCCAGCTTGTGCGTGGCTCTGTGGTGAGGGTCAGGGGCTAGACCTCTGAGAAGGAATAGAGGAAGGCGAGTCTGTCCGAAGTCTTCAGGTGTCCCGGAAGGGACACTATCTAACCTCTTGAGTCTCCGACCGACTGGTTTCCTTTACCACTGAGCTACACCCCTGATCTTATTTTGAAAATTTGAGAGAGGATCTCTAAATTGCCGAGACCGGCCTCGAACTCTCAATCCTCCAGCGTCAGTCTCCAAGTGGCTGGGATTACAGGTGTACAGCACTGCGCCGGTCTTCCCACCCACTGCCTTAAGCTCACCTTTTACATAGAAAGTTACTCGGGTTACTCGGTGTAAACTAACCTTTTCAAAGGCAGTGGGGAAAGAAATGAGAGAACAGGTTCCCTGGGGGAAGGAGAGCCATCAGAAGTTGAGGAGTGCTGCACCTGGCGATCGGGACAGTAGAAATTTGGCCCAGGCCTGAATAAATGTTTCTGGATCATCAAATCGTCCCCGGTTCTTCTTTTCCAGAAAAATTTGAACTTAAATTTTTTTTTTGTTTGTTTGTTTGGTACACCAAGATAAAGATGATTTGTGTCCCTCCCTTTAATTTAGGATTGCTTGGAATTATTTTGGGTATGTCTTCTGTTGGACTTCATGGTAATACTGCTTACTAACTTCTATGTGAAGGCTTTCAGGGTATCAGACAGAGTCTAGGGAAAGGTAGATTCCTCTTGTTAGAATTATAAAGGGAATTTTCATTCTTTCCTTAATGAATAAGGAAGTCTTTAATGTGTTTTCAATAGATTTTCAGTCATAATTTACTCATTCAACCTTTATATAATTAAACAAACTTGAAAACCCCAAAGCAGTTGTTATGAAATTTGGAATTTCACATACAGCATAATTTAGGAATTCATAAGATTTGGAGAAAATTGATCCAGGATGTATGAAGGTGAACTGTTTACTCATATTTATTTAGCACTTACTATATAACTGGTACTGGGTTAGAAATAATATCTTTCCTCAAGGACATCCAACACATATTTTGATGAAGTTTTGTACTACTCTGTGTTGTATATCTGTATAAAGACATTTGTACAAAAAAAAAAAAAAAGGAATATTGTTATCACTAGGGGTAGGGAGATTCTTTGTAGGGAAAAGACACTTGAGGTGGGCTTTGAAGGATGAATAGGAGCTTGCACAAGAAAGAAAAAATATTCCAGTTACAGAAAACAGCATATGCAAAGACATGGTTGCAAGTTTGAGGTCAGCCTCAGCAACTTAGGGCATCTTGGGCAACTTAGGGCAACTTAGGGCTGGGGATGTGGCTCAGTGGTAGAGTATCCTTGGGTACAATGAGAAGATGGCGGGGGTGTTGTACTGCTTGGGGAAGTTTGGAGCTTGAGTGGGAAATAGTATTAATTTTTAAGAGGTTCCTGCTAGGCAGCAGAATAGAATAGACAATATGATTGATGTATGTACCTTCCATGTATGTATTATATGTCAAAATACATTCTGCTGTCATGTATGACTAATAAAAATAAATCATATGGTTAAAAAAAAAAAAAGGTTCCTGCTCATTGAGAAGAGGATCTTGTGATGAATTCTCACTCTGGGAGATGCCAGTACCACCAAAAAAAAAAAAAAAAAAAAAAGAGGTTAGGGAAGACAGTCTGATATTCTGAGGTAAAGTTACCTGTGGGATGTGTAGATGGAGATGTTAGTAGGCAGCTGGAAGTAAGGAGGCCTAGTAAGCTTCATAGCTTGGCAATAGTTCTCAATAAGTGAGGGCATATATGAGAAAAATCTTTGGGGAAAATGTTTATTTTGTTTAAATGTTTATTTGGAATTGTCAGGATGTGCACTTCTTTCACTTAATGGTGAGCTGCTTAAGACAGGGACCATAAAAATTACTAAATTTTTTGGTCCCTTTTCGGCTTATACTGTGCTTAATGTTTTTTTAATTGTTGATAGACCTTTATTTTATTTATTAATATGTGGTGTTGAGAATCGAACCCAGTGCCTCACACATGCCAGGCAAGTGGGCTACGGTTGAGCCCCAGCCCCAGCCCTGTGCTTGTTTTTTTTTTAAATATTTATTTTTTAGTTATAGGTAGACACGATATCTCTATTTTTTTTTTTTTTAATTTGTATGTGGTGCTGAGGTTTGAACCCAGTACCTCATGCATTAGAGGAGAGTGATCTACCTCTAGGCCACAACCCCAGCCCCATGTGCTTGTTTTTTAATATTATAAGGTCTTGATAAAAGTTATTAAACTAGCAGGAAGTCAGTTGATTTTATAAGATTGCAATTACTTTTTGGACTTCCTTTAAGATATGGTAATCTGTCTTTTTTTTTTTTTTTTCCTCTTTCTCTACTCTGCCCCCACCCCCGCTTCTTGTGGTGCTGGGGTCAAACCCAGTGCCTCACTCTTGCTAGGTAAGCACTGAACCACTGATTTATGCCCCCAGTCCTGCATCCTGTAATTTCATTTTATACTTTGGGTGGTATTCATGGGGCTTGTATGTTTCACCAGGAAGGAAAATGAGAAGATGCGCGGGGGGGGGGGGGGGGGGGGGGGGGGTTGTACTGCTTGGGGAAATTTGGAGCTTGAGTGGGAAATAGTATTAATTTTTAAGAGGTTCCTGCTCATTGAGAAGAGGATCTTGTGATGAATTCTCATTCTGGGAGATGCCAGAAAAAATGTGATTTTTTTTTTTTTCTTTCTTTCTTTTTTTTTTTTTTGGTACCAGGGTTATTGAATCCAGAGGTGCTTAACTGCTGAACCCCATCCCAGCCTTTTTTTAAAATACATTTATTTATCTATCTATCTATTTATTTATATATTTGTTTGTTATAGATGGACACAATACCTTTATTAATTTTTTTTAAAAATTTATGTGGTGCCAGGGATTGAACCCAGTGCCTCACGCATGCTAGGCAAGCGCTCTACCACTGAGCCACAACCCCGGCCCCTTATTTATTTTTTATGTTATAAGGTCTTGATAAAAGTTATTAAACTTTTTTGTCAGGGATCGACAGTGCCTCACACATACTTGGCAAGTGCTGTACCACTGAGCCGCAATCCTAGACCCCCCATCTCAGCCTTTTTTATTTTTTTGCTTTGAGACAGGGTCTTACTAAGTTGCTTAGGGCCTTGGTAAGTTGTTGAGCCTGGCTTTGAACTTGTGATCCTCTTGCCTTAGCTTCCCAGATAGCTGGGATTACAGATGTGCACCACCACACCTGGCCACTTCCACTTTTAAGTATAGGCTAAATACCACTCTGAGGTGAACACTGACCATAGCACATACAAGATAGGACCTTGCCTAATAGTGGCTCAGGTGGCTTATTTAATCAGTTTGGTTCTGGCTTAGCATCTAGAAAATAGTGATAATTCTTGTCGAGGTGATATCCTGAGTCTATTAACTTTTCTTGGATGAAGTGGGAATATTGATAGTGTGGACAAGTTTGGAATTTCCATAGAATTGTAACTTTTTTTAAAAAAATATTTTTCATCTGTATGGACCTTTATTTTATGCATTTATTTTATATGTGGTGCTGAGGATCGAACCCAGTGCCTCACACATGCTAGGCAAGCGCTCTACCACTGAGCCACAGCCTCAGCCCAGAATTGTAACTTTAACTGAATCTTTTTTGTGTGTGTTGGTTACCAGGGATTGAACTCATGGGCACTCGTCTACTGAGCCACATCCCCAGCCCTACTTTGTATTTTATTTATTTTATCAGGGTCTTACTGAGTTGCTTAGTGCCTTGCTTTTGCTGAGGCTTGCCTTGAACTCTTGATCCTCCTGTCTCAACCTCCTGAGCCTCTGCGATTACAGGCATACATGCCATGCCTGGCTCCTGAATCTGGTTTTTAATATTCTATTAGTGAATAGGACTTGTTTTTTTTTTTTTTTTTTACTTACAGTACATTCTCACAGGGAGAAGGGCTACCAGAGAGAAAGATTTAGTGATTTGACTTGTTCCTAGCTGTGTTACTTTAGGCAAAATAAAATCTTCATAAAATCAGGGTAGTAGTACATATTTCATCTGATTATTTTACAGATGGGCAAACTGGACCTTAGATGTCAAAAGGAACCCATTGGTTAGGATAAGTGGGAAGAATAAGATGTGGGAAGGTGAGGGTCACTCCAGTGTTTTTTCTAAAGAATGCCTAAGTTTTATCCATCTTCTCAATATCCTCTTCTGTCCAGATAATCATTTCCTTTACTACTTTTTTTTTGGTACTGGGGATTGAATTTAGGGGTGCTTAGCCTTTTTATATTTTATTTATAGAGACAGGGTCTCACTGAGTTGTTTAGGGCCTCTCCAGGTTGCTGGCTTTGAACTCGTGATCATCCTATGTTGGCCTTTTGAGCTGCTGGGATTACAGGGATGTACCATCACACCCAGTTTAAATGAATATTTCTTGATGTATAGTGGGTATCACAATTACATCTAGCAGAATTTTTCAACCTTGTCACTATTGACATATTGGGCAGGGCAATTCTTTGTTGTGGGTGACATTGTAGGGTGTGTAGCATTCTTGACTTCTACTCAGTAGATGCCATTGATACTTCTCTTCCCAGTTGTGACAACCAAAAATGACTCCAGACACTGACAAGTGTCCCTGGGGGTAAAATTGCCATATTTGAGAACCAAAGACCTGGAGTGATTGTTAAAAATGTAGATTTCCCTGGACTGGGGTTGTGGCTCAGTGGTAGAGTGCTTGCCTAGCACGAGTGAAGCACTGGGTTTGAACCTCAGTACCACTTAAAAATAAATAACATACAGGTATTGTGTTCATCTACAACTAAAAAAGCATTTTAAAAAAATGAAGATTTTCCTTGCCCAACACAGTGATAAATGCCTGTAATCCCAGCTATTTGGGAAGCTGAGGAAGGAGGATAGTAAGTTTGAGGCCAGTTTTAGCAATTTAGTGAGACTCTCAAAAAAAAAGGACTGGTGATGTAGCTCAGTGATAAAGCGCCCTGGATTCAATCCTCAGTACAAAAAAAAAAAAAGGTCTCTGAGTTGGGAATGTTGGTCAGTGGGAGAATACTTGCCTACCCTAAATAATACACTGGATTCACCCCCAGCACTGGGGGGAAAAGAAGAAGAAAACTATATTCTTTATCTTGAGCAATCTTATTCAGTAGAGGGGTAGAGGGGTTTAGGAGTCTACATGTTTAGGAGGGACCCTGAAAGATTCTGACACAGGTGATTAAAGCTCTGTAAGCACTAAAGCATTCTCTCCTCCCAGCTGAGAGCTGTATAGACTCATACTTGTTTTATTTCTCTCTTGTTTTATAATAATAATTTTCCTTTCATTATCAAGTTTAGATGGAGAATTATCCTTAGAGGACTGTCAAGTTTCAAATAAGATAGTGTCAATTAAATCCTTAAATAAAGATCAGTGTTTCAACCTTTTTTTTTTTTTAAAAAAAATTACAACATTGGATAATATATCAACTTGACTAGACGCTCAGGTTCTCCAGTTTTCCCTTCCAAGTTTTCCCCTATTCCATTAATTTGTCTATTCCCCTCTGTTTCATTTCACTATTACCTATATTTATATGTTGATACATAGATCAGTTATTTTTTTATTTTTCTATCATGGCATCTTTACCCACCAACCAACCAGAGTGATGAAACTCAAGATACTAGACTTTCCACAGTTTTTTCATTAAGGCCTCACTCACTTACTCTCCTGAAACTTCAGTTTCTCTGGAGGATCTCTGCTTTGTTTTTTGTGCAGGTTATTGCCTGTCCTTACTCTCACTTATATGGACAAATTTTCTTTTTTTCCCCTGGTACTGGGGATTGATTCCAGAGGCACTTTACCAGTGAGCTATATTCTCAATTTCTTTTTTCCAGTTGTAGATGGATATAATACCTTTATATTATTTATTTTTATGTGGTATTGAGGATTGAACCCAGTGCCTCACACATGCTAGGCAAGTGCTCTATCACTGAGCCACAACCCCTAACTTTCCCAGTTCTTTTTATTTTTATTTTGAGACTGGGTCTCTCTTAGTCACTGAGGTTGGCTTTGAACTTGTGACCTGTCTCAGCCTCTAGAATCACTGGTATTACAGACATGTGCTGTTGTGCCTGGTGCTTTTTTTTGTTTTGTTTTGTTTTTTAAATTCACTTTATGTTTTAGTTTTCTCATTGTAAACTTCCTGGATCATAAGGTTGTTGTGAGGATAAAATGAATTGATGTGTATAAAGTGCCATGCCTGGAACATAGTATATGCCAAATTAGTGTTAGCTCTTTGGTTGTTATTTTATTTTTGTTTATTCATTTTTTTTAAAGAGAGAGAGAGAGAGAGAGAGAGAGAGAGAGAGAGAGAGAGAGAGGGAGGGGGGAGAGAGAGAGAGAGTTTTAATATTTATCTTTTGGTTATCGGCGGACACAACATCTTTGTTTGTATGTGGTGCTGAGGATCAAACCCGGGCCGCACGCACACCAGGCGAGCGCGCTACCGCTTGAGCCACATCCCCAGCCCTCATTTTTTTATTTTACTTTTTTAAAGATAGGGTCTCACTGTGTTGTCCAGGCTAATTTTGAACTTGGCAATCTTCCTGCCTCAGCCTCCTAAGTAGTTGGGATTATGTATATGCACCACTAGACCCAACTATTATTTTATTTATTTATTGTTTTGGGGAATCAAAACCAGGGGTGCCTCACCACTGAGCTCTATCCCCAACTTTTTAAAATTTCTTTCTTTTTATTTTTTTAATTACTTTATGTTACATATTTATTTTTTATGTGGTGCTGAGCATTGAACCCAGTGCCTCACACATGCTAGGCAAGCACTATACTGCTGAGCCAGAACCTCAGCCCCCCAGCCTTTTTTTATTTTTATTTTTGAGATAGGGTCTTGCTAAATTGCTGAGACTGGCTTTCAATTTGCAATTCTACCTGTCTACTGAGAGGCTGGGACTAAAGGTGTGTTCTACTGCATCCAACCCAGCTGTTATTTTATTTATTTTTTTTAACTTTTTTTTTTGGGGGGTGGGTACCAGCGATTGAACTCGGGGGCACTTGACCACTGAGCCACATCCCTATCCCTATTTTGTATTTTATTTAGAGATAGGTTCTCACTAAACTTCTTTTTTTTTAAAAAAATATTTTTAATTGTATATGGACACAATATATTTTATTTATTTATTTTTATGTGGTGCTAAGGATTGAACTCTGCCTCACATGTGATAGGCAAGTGCTCTGTCACTGAGCTACAACCTCGGCCCCTAGATGTTATTTTAGATTGATGTCCTGAGTGTTCAAGCCTGATGTCCCTTCTAATCTCTATTCTAGTGTTCTCACGGATGCTGTTAAATTTTCATATACATGTGAACACATGTACTTTTTTAAAAAAATATATTTTTAGTTGTTGATGGACACAATATCATTATTTTATTTATTCATTCAAATGGGGTGCTGAGTATCAAACCCAGTGCCTCACACATGCTAGGCAAGTATTCTACCACTGAGCCACAACCCCAGTCCCTACTTTTTTTTTTTTTTTTTTTTAGATTAAGGAATAATTTACAAAATGTGAAGTTTGTTTTTTAAAAATATTTTTTAGTTGGCAATGGACCTTTATTTTATTTATTTACATGCAGTGCTGAGAATTGAACGCAGTGCCTGTGCCTCACACATGCTAGGCAAGTGGTCTACCACTGAGCCACATCCCCAGCCTCAAGTTCATGGTTTTTCAACGTGTATACCCATTTATGTGATCTCCGATCACATCAATATTGATTAAATTCTTTGTATCTCAGAAGGTTCCTCGTGCTTCCTCCTGCTTATCTCACCACAACTATTGTATCCTTTGTCACCATGAATTAATTTTGCCCCCCTTTTTTTTTTCTGGTACTGAGGGTTGAATCCAGGCGCACTTTGCCACTGACTACATCCCTAGCCCTTTTAATTTTTTATTTTGAGAAAGGGTCTCATTAAGTTACTGGGGGCCTTGCTAAGTTGCTAAGGTTGACCTCAAATTTGCATCTTTCTGCCTTAGTCTCCTGCTAGGCAAGTGACTGGGATTAAGGGCATGTGCCAGTGCGCCTGGCTAATTTTGTCTTTTTTGAACATCATATGAATGAAATCATCAGGTTATACTCTTTTTTTTTTTTGGTACTTGGGATTGAATTTAGGGGAGCTTTACCACTGAGATACATCCCTTGTCCTTTTTTATTTGTTATTTTGAGACAGGTTATTGCCAACTTGCTTAGGCTAGACTCACATTTGCCATTCTCCTGCTGCAGCCTGTGAGTTGTTGGGATTATACTTGTGCATCACCATAACCAGCAATTTTGTATTTTTTTTATCAACATTTTCTGTAAGATTTTTCCATGTTGTTTCACGTATCAGTAATTGTTCTTTTAAATTTCTGTATGGCATTCTTTTGTATAAATACAATGTAATTTTTCTATTCTGATGGATATTTGAATTCTCTTTATATATTTAAAAAACAAACATAGAATACTTCAATAAACTTTACAAAACATCTCAAAAAGGGAATGTTTATGTCTAAGACTCTGGCATTTTTGTCTCTGGAATATACCAATGTGTCAAATTTTGGGGGTCTTTACACATCATTTCCTCTATCTGGAACACTTTTTTCAAGATTTTTCACATGGCTTGTTCCTTCCTGTTATTCTGGATCTCAGCCGGGTATTCTCAGGACAACTTTAGTCTCCCAATCTAAAGTAGCCTCCCTTGGCAATTTGTCTTCAAGGCACTTATCACTGTTTCAGGTTGTCTTCTCTCTACAACAATGACAATTCTATGGGAGTAGGCATCTTTTCTGTCTTGTTCACTGCTACATCCCTAATGCCTGGCACCTAAAAGGTCTTCAGTGTATATTTGTTGAATGAATGAATACCTGATCTGTAGGTAGGTTCTTTTCTTTGTAAATTATGGACACATATATTTATTTTTAAAAAATTTCACTCTTGGGGCTGGGGTTGTGACTAAGTGGCAGAGCGCTTGCCTTGCACATGTAAGGCACTGGATTCAATTCTCAGCACCACATAAAAATAAATATACAAAATCAAGATATTGTATCCATCTATAACTAAAAAACATTTAAAAAATTTCATTCTCCTCCATATCTTTTTCTTATATACTGGTTGAAGTGTTTTAGGATGCTACCTTAACACTGGTTATGTGAATGTTTTGGAGTCACAAACAGATACTTGGTAACAGTCCATTACAAAGGTGAACCTAGATTCCTAGACCATTAAATTTGGAAGCCCACAGAAAGTTGTCTCATGGCTTCTTTTTACAGATTGGCAAATTGAGGCCCAGGGAGGAAAAAGAAACTAATAGTTCTAGAAAGAGAGTATATAAGTGGAGACCAGAACCCCAGATTTTGGTGGATTAACTGTGTCAACTCTATGGAAATCAGAGTGAATTTCTATTAAGTTCGTTTTCTGGTCTTAAAGTTTGCATGTGTGCTACCTAAGAAGACAATAAAATAAATAAATAAATAAATAACCAGCCAACCAACCAACTGGCTACATGTAACCAATATTCCTTACAAATTTGACAGTGGAAGAGTTTGGCTTTAGGTTTTAAAATCTTAATATTTCGCCACTTCCTTTTTAAAGGATGTGACTTTAAGAAGTATGTGGTGGGATTGCTTTAAGATATAGATCTTATAAAATTGGGTCTTCTAGAGGGAAGTTGTGCTGTGGGTCTTTTTTTTTTTTTTTTTTTTTTTTAAAGAGAGACAGAGAGAGAGAATTTTAATATTTATTTTTAGTTTTTGGTGGACACAACATCTTTGTTTGTATGTGGTGCTGAGGATCGAACCCGGGCCGCATGCATGCCAGGCGAGTGCGCTACCGCTTGAGCCACATCCCCAGCCCTATGCTGTGGGTCTTGAGACCAGCAGGTTCCCAGGTCTAGGATTAAAAGGCTTCATTGATTTATGATTCAGTTGAGGGAATTTGATGCCATTCCTAGTTTGATAGTAGATGAAGTTAGTATTGAAAAGTCGCCTGACTTTTTTGGTATTTCGCCTATGTCTTGTTGCTGAAAAATGATGTTAAAACCTAAACTGACTTTTCTGTGAGATTACTGTGCCTTTACCATGTTTGTTTCTTCTCCAGAAGGATTTAAAAGCTGGAATTGACAGGTGTGATAGCAGAGCTGTTGAATGCTGCTGCTTTCCCTGTCATATGGTCCCATAGCATTTTCTTTGTTCCTCTACTCCATTTATTTCTCATACTTTGCCTTGTGCTATGGGTCATTATGTGTCTGTTTCTGCTAGTAGATTGTGAGCTTCCAGAAGATCAGGTCAGGAATTTCCTCTCTGCAACCTCATGTTGCCTAAATTGACAGTATTTAGGTGCTTCTTACATATTTGCAATATTTCAGTGATGCTGAGGGAACCATTAGATAATAGTCTAGTCCAGTTCCCTTCTTTTACTTGTGGGAAATTGAGAATTACAGTGATTTAGTCAATGTTGCCTAGTTGGCTGAGAGGTCTGTGTTCTAGTCTCACTTCTGCTGATTGGTTGTTCCATTGGTTGTTCCTCAATGGGGAAAAGTTGTAGAAAAGGAAAAAACACTGAGCAGGTAGAAACAGATTACACTCACATTGCTGAAGTGCTATAATTTACTACGCGCTACCAATTAGATATTTTATTTTCAAATTTAGGAGTTCAGGTTTAACTTGTAAGACCTGAAGAAAACCTTGTGTTTGTAAGAGTTCTATACTTGTCCTTGTCCACCACTCCAGCAACTCTTGTTTGCTGTGTTCCATGGTTCAGAGTGCTGGTAGGAGTAATGGACTTTTTTTTTTTTTTTAAAATATTTAGTTTTTTAGTTGTAGATGGACACAGTACCTTTATTTTATTTTTATGTGGTACTGAAGATTGAACCCAGTGCCTCATGGATGCCAGGCGATGCTTTACCTCTGAGCCACAACCCCAGCTCAGGAGTAATGGACTTTTGATTGTCAGTTTCCAGTCACATTTCAGGCAGCTTGGGTGGTAAATTCCAGTTGCCTGTGATGATGACAGAGAGTAATTAGTTGGGGCCTTTGTCTGAATTTCCCTCTGCTCCAAATGGAATAATAGCAAAGAAAAGAATTTAATTTCTTAGGAAATTTGGTGGTTTGGATTGGAATTGTTTTCCCCTCTTCTCCTATTCCCTTTTGCTTATTAGAAAGTATTGATTCTGAAATAGAGTAAGTTTATTAGATTTGGGGTGGACATTGATTAGCTGTAACCCAATTATAAATCCTCAGAGGGGTATGTTTGTAAACATGTACTTTTCATCCAGGAACTCATGGTTCCTGCTGTTCCTGCTAATCAATTAGTTGAAGCTGAGCACATGCAAGATCTATCCACTAAGCTTAGAATTGCATTGCTTTTGATTTAATTTAATAGGATCCTCTTGATTTCCAATTTATTTTCCCAAGATAAGGGCATCTTTCTCTTGACAACCTGTTTAAAAGACACAGGAATGTTTTGAACAGAGGCTGTATTTCACGCTTTAAGGCAGAGCTATAATCAATATAATGTAAATTGTCTAAAAGAATCTTCTCTTTTTGTTGTTATTTTTTTCTTCAGTCTTCTCTAGACTATAAAATAATTTGAAGGCTTAATGAAACCTTAATAGAGATAGGTCTTACTAAGATTTTGGGTCAGATGGGGACTTTGGAGGAATTTTTCCTATTAACTTTAGAGCAAGTCAGTGAACAGCTCTGCTGAGTGTTTGCCATGAGCTTATAATAGAAAAAGTATAAGTTGTAGTCCTACTGCTAAAGACATTTAATATCAAGTTGAGGAGATTTTCTGTGTTTTGATGTTTGTTCAAAGATAAATTTCCTTTTCTGACTACATGTATTAGAGAAATCAGATGTCTGAGATAGAATACTATTGGGTGCATCTCTTCCTTATACAGAATTTTGATTTGAAAGGTAAATGCATACTTTTCAAAACTTATTGAGCAAAATTAGTTCTGCTGTTTTGAATTTGTCTGGAAGTAAAATCAGCCTTCTCTCTACCTTCCATGCTTGTCATTGGATGATCTTTAATTTCATACCTACATATTAGGATTTATGAGAGACAGGGGAACTTTGTTAGTATAATATAATTAATCTGGGAAATGAGGGAAGATGTGTAAATCCAAAGTGGAGAACTGTGGCATTTCAAGTTCTCTGTTAATGAAAAGTTGAGACTTCCTTGAAGCAAGATTGGAAAATTGGGGCATGATTCATGGAACTGCTTTTATATAGAATTGAAAATACATTGAAGTTTGATCTGCAAAGTATTACAAATATATACAATTAAATTTGAAAGTAGTATAGGATTATATTCAGTTATTTTGAAGTTAAATTTAATTTTTATCCTCTTAACTGCTATTTTCTGCCTTGGGTCTCTTTTCAGAGGAATTTCTGAAGACAGTCAAGTGCAGTGTGATTTATGAGGCAGTGAAGGCCAAGTATTTTGCACTGACGAGAACCTACTTACTTTGGGGAAATCGATGAAGCACATCAGTCTGCAGCACACTTCCTGCCTTAATGCTCCTAAGCTCGATCAATATTTGAAATTTAACTTCACCATCAGTCTGTGGGAAGTGTGTGCTTTGCAGCCTTCCTTCTATCAACCTCAAATATATGGCCAGACCTATTATAGATGGAGCTAGTTACACTTTCCTGTTTGGTTTTGGAACTGCTTTAAGCCTTGTCCATTGGTACATTTTAAGGATGTAAAATGTGTTGTGTTTTAGGCCAAGTAATGATTTAAATCTTGACATAACCTGGACTGGGATGGGGGTGTTGGATAGATCTGTAGTATGGTTGTTTATCATTTCTTCTTCCTAAAATATTTTTCCATTGAGAGACATTTCAATAGATTCTCTAGCATCTTGGAGAGCATTCTGGTACTGACTGTGGCTTTGTTTTCTTTTTAAAAATATTTTATTTATTTATTTAACCCAAAGGTGTTCTACCCCCAGCACTTTTTTAAAAAAAATTTATTTTTATTTTTTTAGTTTTCGGCGGACACAACATCTTTTGTTTGTATGTAGTGCTGAGGATCGAACCCGGGCCGCACGCATGCCAGGCGAGCACGCTACCGCTTGAGCCACATCCCCAGGCCTACCCCCAGCACTTTTAAATTTTATTTATGTTTATTTATTTATTTAGTTGTGCTGGAGATTGAACTCAGGGCCTGGGGCATACTAGGCAAATGCTTTTTCACTAGCTACATCTCTATCCCTTTATTTTTTTATTTTTATTTTTAATTTTTGGTACTGGGGATTGAACCCAGAGGCGCTTTATTACTGAACCACATCCCTAGCCATTTTTATTTTTTATTTTGAGACAGGGTCTCACTAAGTGTGCACCACTGTGCCTAGCTCCCAGTCCTTTATTTATTTTTTAATTTATTTTTTGGTGCTGAGGATTGAACCCAGGGCCTTGTGCATGGGAGGCAAGCATTCTACCAACTGAGCTATACTCTCAGCCCCTATATTTTATTTTGAATAAAATAAGTTAAGTTGCTGAGGTTGGCCTCAAACTTTGAACTTCCTGCATCATTTACCTGAGTTGCTGAAATTACAGGTGTGCACCATTGTGTCCCGCAAAAAATCTATTTTTTCAGTCATTTTATATTCACAGAAAATTTGAGAGACAGGTACAAAAATAGCCCAAGATATCTCATATGTTCCCTGCCTCTATATATCTACAGCCTTCCCTGTTAAATATTCCTACCAGAGGAATATTTGTTACAGTTGATGAATCAGCATTTACTTACACATCATTAGCATCCAAAGTACACATTTACATTAGGATACACTGTTGCTATTATATATTCCATGAGTTTGAAAAAATGCATAATGACATATTCACCATTATGATAGATATAGATTATTTTCATTGCTATAAATTTGGGTTTTTTCCCACAGATTCTCTAACCATGGCACAGGTAGAAAAACGGGGCGGTTTGCTCAGGAAATCTTCAGCCTCCAAAAAACCACTAAAGGAAAAAGTGGTGCTGATGTATGATGAGATCTTTATGGTAAGTCCTGGAGCCCTTCATACTGTATAGCCTGACTTCTTAGTTTCTTAGTTCAATGAGAAACAACCTTATGTCTGTCTGCCACCTTCAAGTTCCTTAAGAGTGTGGGGAGAGAAAGGGAGGGGTGGGAGGGAAGCAGCAAACCAAAGAACAAGAGCAAGCTCTCAATAGTAGTGATTATGTTGCAGTATTTGGGGATTTAACCCAGGGGTGCTCTACCACTGAGCTACATCCCCAGCCCTTTTTATTTTTTATTTTGGGACAGGGTCTCACTAAGTTGCCCAGGCTGGCCTTGAACTTGCCATCCTCTTGTTTCAGCCTTCACTGGGATTACTTGTTAACTAGAAATTTCTGACTTATAGAATTTCTGTTTGAAAATGATTGCTAACAATTTTTTTGGCTTTAGTACCCTAGTTTTGCTAATCTTTTGGACCAATTTGAATTAAGGAAAGAGCACATTAAAATCTCTGTATAGGGCTGGGGATGTGGCTCAAGCGGTAGCGCGCTCGCCTGGCATGCGTGCGGCCCAGGTTCGATCCTCAGCACCACATACAAAACAGAGATGTTGTGTCCGCTGATAACTAAAAAATAAATATTAAAAAAAAAATTAAAGACATTTTCAAATTAAAACCTTTAAAAAAAAAATCTCTGTATAGAGGGGCTTGTGTTGTAGCTCAGTGGTAGAGTGCTTGCTTAGCATGTGTGAGGTACTGGGTTTGGCTTCAGCACCATATAAAAATAAAAGTATTGTATCCATCCACTATGAAAAAAAGTATTTAAAAAAAAAATCTCTGGGGGGGCTGGAATTGTGGCTCAGCGGTAGAGCACTCGCCTAGCACGTGCGAGGCCCTGATTCGATCCTCAGCATACATAAAAATAAATAAACAAAGTAAAGGTATTGTGTACAACTAAGAAATAAATATTAAAAAAAAAATCTCTGTATAGAGGACTCCTGGGTTCAACCCTCAGTATTGAAAAAAAAAGTTAAAATCTCTGTATAGAGGACTAAGTGTGTATTGTAGGGCAAGTAGAAACAGTCAACATAGGATAATGTGAAAAACCATTGCAATATTACTTAGATCACCTGTGTTCTAACTCTTACCCTTCTGTTAGTCACTTAACTTTGTGGACCCTCTTTCTTGAAAGGAGGACAAATGATAATAATTATCCTTCCTGTCTTACTGGCTAGTTGTATTTTATTTTTTAATTTTTTTAAATTGTAGTTGGACACAATACCTTTATTTTATGTATTTATTTTTTTTATATGGTGCTGAGGATCGATTCCAGTGCCTCACACATGCTAGGCAAGTGCTCTACCGCTGAACCACAGCCCTAGCCTCTGTATTTTATTTTTAAATGGAGTTAAAACCACCATACAAATACAAGGGGACATTGTAATGTGACTTATTTATTCATATTTTTATGTTCACTTCTTACTAGAAGAGAACTATTTGAAGGAAATTTTTTTTTTTAGTTTATTTATTTATTTTTATGTGGTGCTGAGGATTGAACCCAGGACCTCGCACATGCTAGGCGAGTGCTCTACCACTGAGCCACAACCCCAGTCCTTGAAGGAAATTTTTTGAGTCATTATTTAACTTTTGTTTCAGGGAATGTATCTCTATGCACAATGCATTCCATTAGGAAAAATAAACTTAAGAATAAAATGTTCTCTCATCTATTACAGCAGTTAGGATAAGCAGCATTTTCAAAGTTAATTTTGAAAGGTAAGGTTGACTATGTGTAGCATTCTTAATTCTTTTGGTGTTAGCTGGGAAAGTTGAAAATGTTTATCTTCTGGTTTCAGACAGAGGACCCCAGTAAGTGTAGTCCTCGGTTTTGGGAAGAGCTTTTCCTTATGAAGGTAAGACTTGATGGCCTCTGTTGGTTTTCATGGTAACTAAGATGGCCATATTTTATGTTCTACTTGCTACACAAAAATGTGCTCAGGCCCTTATTGTTTCATTGGCAGGTGAATTTAGAGTACCTAGAAGGCAAATTGGAATCTCTTGATGGTGAGGAGTTAATGAAGATCAAGGACAATATTAATTGCTTATTTCAACATTGCATCCAGGCTCTGGGAGAGGAACATCCAATTCGTGTTGTCAATGCATTGCAGGTACAAGGCTAGGACCCTGTTGGGAGTTCTTGTTTATCAGAGAAAGGAAGTATAATTCCCTATTGGGACCTGAGGAACCTAGAATTGTCTTTAGGTATGAGGTCCCCCAATCTGCTACTGGGGATTGAACCTAGGGACTCTTTACTACTGAGCTAGTTCCCAGCCCTTTTTATTTTTTATGTGAGACAGGATCTTGCTAAATTGCCAAGGCTGGCCTAAAACTTGGAATACTCTTGTCTTAGCCTCCCAAGTAGCTGAGATTGCAGGCATGTACCCTGTACTCATCTCAACAGCTACTCATTGAACAATTGCTGTGTGTTAAACATTGGACAGAGTGTTGTGTTGGGGGATATGCTTAGCTTCTTTTTTTTGGTACCAGGGATTGAACCCAGGAGCACTTTAACCACTGAGCCACATCTCCAGTCCTTTTTTTTGTTTGTTTGTTTGTTTTATTTTTTTTAGTTGTAGGTGGACACAATGCCTTTATTTTTATTTATTTATTTTTATGTGGTGCTGAGGATCGAACCTAGTGTCTCACCTGTGCTAGGTGAGCGCTCTACCACTGAGCCACAACCCCAGCCCCACCAGTCTTTTTAAATTTATTTTTTATTTTGATATAGGGTTTCATTAAGTTGCTTAGGGCCTCAGTAAATTTCTGAGGCTGGGTTTGAACTTTGATCCTTCTGTCTCAGCCGCCTGAGCTGCTGGGATTGTAAGCATACACCACTGTGCCTGGCCATACACTTGGCTTCTCCTTTTTTTTTTTTCTTTTAAAACATTTATTTATTTATTTTTGGTTGTAGATGGACACAATACCTTATTTTAGTTATTTTTATGTGATGCTGAGAATTAAATGCTAGGCAAGCTCTCTACCGTTGAATCACAACCTCCGCCCACACTTGGCTTCTTTAAGGCAGAGATTTTGACACTTTCATTCAATACTTTGTTTTTAGTACATATAACAATGTCCAGCACATAGTTGGTATTATAGAAATAAATTTCTACTGAATGAATGGAAGACAAAGTTTCTAAAGTTTGTAGTCTGCAGGATCCAGTATACCCTAGATTGGGAGTATGTACTTAGGACAGTAATTGACAAGCTTAGATTATAAAGAATTCATAATATAATAAAGGATTTTGTTGGAATTTTTGGTAGACAGGATTTAAATTTCTAATTTACTAGTTTTGAAAATCTTTTTGTGAACCCCAGTTTTCTCATCTGTGTAGAATAGGTAGAATAATTACCTCTTGAATTGATGCCCCAGAAAGAAGGCCTATGTTTATCCTAGAGCCTTGACCTTTGGCACATGTATTTAACATTTGAGTTGTCCAGTAGGGGCTCAATGCAAGTTGAAATAAAAGTTGGAATTATATGTGCAGTAATTACAATGACTCATTATGACGGCAGAAATAAGTTGATCTTAAGCTACTTGATGACCCCCTAAAAGTATAGTACATTACTATAATAGTTAATACAAAACTTCAGGGATGACTCTTCTTTTTCTTCTTTTCCTTCTCTCCCTCCCTCCCTCCCTCCCTCCCTCCCTCCCTCTTTCTTTCTTTCTTTCTTCTTTCTTTCTGTACTGGGGATTGAACCAGGGGTGCTTTAACGTTGGACTGCATCCCTATCCCTTTTTTGATTATTGAGAATGGCCCTAAAACAAGAAGGAGGCAAAAAATGGAAGATGACAACAGTCTTTGTTGCTGTTCCTCTTTTAATTTATGGATTTTGCACATGTTAAGATTCAGACTGTATTTTGGAGCTCAGAGTAACTGAGAAATTATCTATGTAAGAAGGTGGTTCTGAGGTTATAATGTGAGGCTACAGATGTAGTGAGCGCCCTTCTAGTTTGGAGACTTCCTCTATAGAAACAATTCTTTCTTTTACTTCTGCAGACCTTGTGTGCACTTATTCGAGGAGTCCATCAAAAGAATAAGTCTACCTCTGGGTTTGATATTATCAACATGCTGATGGGCTTTGACAAGGCGGAGCTTTGCATGAAGGTGAGACATAAGCTGCTGATGTGCCTATGAATGACTGCTTCTAACAGTTGTTCATGAATGTCATCTGCAGAAAGTTGTACTAGAAGATTTGGATTCTCATAGCTATATATGATTAAATTTGGCCTTGGACTTTTTGTGTGTGTGTGTGGTGCTGGGGATTGAACCTAGGGCCTTGTGTATGTGAGACAAGCACTCTACCAACTGAGCTATGTCCTCAACCCAGATATTTTTATTTAATAGATTTTGTTTATCTGAATCAAGGAAAAATTTAACTTTAAATTTGAATTAAGGCAGCCCAGCACAGTGGTGCGTGCCTGTATCCCAGCGACACGGGAGGCTGAGACAGGAGGATTGTAAGTTCAAAGCCAGCCTCAGCAAAAAGCAAGGTGCTAAACAACTCAGTGAGGCCTGTCTCTAGATAAAATACAAAATAGGGCTGAGGGTGTGGCTCAGTAGTAGAGTGCCCCTGAGTTCAATTCCTGGTACCCCCCCCCCCCCCCCCCCCGCAAAACAAAATTGAATTAAAAATCCTTTTTCTACAGGATAAAGGTTGAACAGTTTATTATTGTATCATGTATTTGTGTGAACATTACGAATTTAAATAAAAATATAACAAATGAATATACAAGGGTAATTTTTATTTTATTTTATTTTTTGAAACTTTGGGGATCAAAACTAGGGTATTGGCACCTGCTAGGCAAGCAGTCTGCCACTGAGCTACAACCCCAGCCCTTATCAGGGTGTTTTTTTCTCTTTTTTTTTTTTTTCCTTTTTTTGAAATGGTGTCTCACCATGTTGCCTAGGCTTCTCTTGAACTCCTGGGCTTGAGCTCCTAAGTAGCTTGGATCATAGGCATGTACCACCATGCCTGGCTCAGACTTTTTTTTTGTTATCTACTTTTTGGCATTATCTTCTTTTAATGGGGGGGTTGACTTTTTTTTTTTAATTTTAATATTTATTTTTTAGTATTTGGTGGACACAACATCTTTGTATGTGGTGCTGAGGATTGAACCCGGGCTGCACGCATGCCAGGCGAGCACGCTACCGCTTGAGCCACATCCCCAGCCCCTATCTTCTTTTAATGATAGCAGCTTCTTCTTCTTTTTTTGTAACTTTATTTTATTTATTTTCTTATGTGATGCTGTGGATTGGACCCAGTGCCTCCACATGCTAGGCAAGCATTGTACCCCTGAGTCACAACCCCAGCCCCTCATGATAGCTTCTCGATTCGTGTTTCTTACAGTTCACTCTTTTTTTTTAAAAATATTTATTTTTTAGTTGTAGTTGGACACAATACCTTTATTTCACTTATTTATTTTTATGTGGTGCTGAAGATCGAACCCAGGGTCTCGCACATGTGAGTCGAGCGCTTTACTGCTGAGCCAAACCCCAGCCCCCGCTTCACAAAAAAAGTATATAATCTAGTGGGTTTTAGTATAATCACAGAATTGAACAACTATCTCCACTATAAATTTCAGAACCCATTTCATTACCTTTGAAAAAAACCCTATACCTATTAGCAATTATCCCATTATTCCTTATTATCTCTTCTCCCCAGGCACTAAAAATCATTAGCTTGCTTTTTTATTTTTTATTTTATTTTTTGGTACCGGGGATTGAACCCAGGAGGCGCTTAACTACTGATCCCCAGCCCCAGCCCTTTTATATATTTTTATGTTAGAGACAGGGTCTTGCTAAATTTCTTAGGGCCTTGCTAAGTTGCTGAGGCTGGCTTTGAACTTGTGATACTCCTATGTTAGCCTCCTGAGCCACTAGGATCACACACGTGTGCTTCCATGATCACAGGCATGTGCTACCATACCCAGCCATTAGTTTATGTGTTTCTCCATTCTGGACACCTCATATAAATGAAATCATAATCATATGTAGCTTTTTTTGGGGGTGGGGAAAGGTACTGGGGATTGAACCCAGAGATGCTATCAATGAATTACATCCTCAGTTATTTTTATTTTTTGTTTTGAGGCAGAATCTTGCTAACTTGCCCAGGGGCTGGCCTTGTTTGCGATCCTCCTGTCTCAGCCTCTGGAGTTGCTGGGATTATAAGCACGTGCCAATGTGCCCATCACCATTTTTTTTTTTTTTTTGGGTAATGGGGATTAAACCCAGGGCGCTTAACCACTGAGCCACATCTTTTTATTTTGAGACAGGGTCTCAGTAAGTTGCGTAGGGCCTCACTCAGTTGCTGAGGCTGACTTTGAACTTGAGATTCTTCTGCCTCAGCCTCTGAGCCACTAGAATTATAGGCATGTGCTACCACACTTGGCTCAGCACCATGTTTTTAGTAGTTTTTTTTTTAAATATTTATTTTTTAATTGTAGATGGACACACAATCTTTACCTAATTTTTATGTGGTGCTGAGGATCGAACCCAGTGTCCCATGTGTGCTAGGCGAGCACGCTACCACTGAGCCACAACCCCAGCCCCTCAGCGCCAAGTTTTTAAAGTTCATTCTTATTATAGGACATAGGAATATTTCATTCCTTTTTTGTTGCTAAATAATACTTCCTGGACAGATATACCATATTCTGTTTATTTCATTGCTCATATGAGAGACATTTGGTTTGTTTCAACATTTTGGTTATTATGAACATTGCTGTTCTGAACATATGTATAAGGTTTTGTGTGGATGTATGCTTTCAGTTTTTTTGAGTATCTAGGAGTAGAATTGCTGGGTCATGTATGATAACTCTATATTTGATGAGCTGCCAAACCATTTTTTTCTTTTTTGGTACTGGGGATTGAACCCAGGAGTGCTTAACCCTTGAGTCACATTCCCAATCTTTTTATTTTTTATTTTGAGGTAGGTAGGGTCTTGCTAAGTTGCTTAGGACCTGGCTAAATTGCTGAGACTGGCCTCAAATATGTGATTCTTCTCCTTCAGCCTCCTAAATCTCTAGGATTACAGGTATGTGCCACCATGCCTGGTCTAAAGCATTTTTTTCTTATTAATTGTTCCATTTTATAGTATCACCAGCAATATATGGTAGTTTCAGTTTCTCCATATTAACTATTGTTTTTGTCTGCCTTCTATTTTTTAATTTTTATTTTTTTGAGAAATGTCTATTAAAATGCTTTGTCAGTTTCTAGATTGGGTTTTTTTTTTTTATTATTGAGTTGTAAGAGTTCTTTGCATATTCTGGATATATTAGTTCCTTATCAGATATATGATTTGCAGTATTTGATAGTTCCTCTCCTGTCACTCACTAAATTTAAATTAAGAAATTCCTCCTTACCCCTAGTACTAGGAATTGAACCCAGGAGCACTCTACTACTGAACTATACCCCCAGCCCTTTTATTTTTTATTTCATGACAAGATCTCACTTGCTGAGGTTGGCCTCAAACTTGGCAATCCTCTTGCCTCAGACTCTAGAGTAGCTGAGATTTTAAGCATATGCCACTGCACTGGGCTTGAGTTAAGAATTTGTTCCAGGGGCTGGGGATGTGGCTCAAGTGGTAGCGCGCTCGCCTGGCATGCGTGCGGCCCAGGTTCGATCCACAGCACCACATACAAAGATGTTGTGTCCCCTGAAAACTAAAAAATAAATATTAAAAAAAAAATTCTCTCTCTCTCTCTCTCTCTCTCTCTCATTCTCACTCTCTCTTTAAAAAAAAAAAAAAAGAATTTGTTCCAAATAATTTTTATAATGGTGAGGTTACTGGAAATTATGTATATACAATTGTGAATATACAAAGATTTAGTGCTAAGTGTCATTTTAAAACTCTGGATTATTAGTTTATTTATATATGTGTTATGGTAAAAATCTCAGATCCCTTCTTCATACTTATAGTTCTCCCCACCACCCCCAGTACTGGGATTGAACCCAGGGTTGCTTTTACACTGAGCTACATCTCTAGTACTTTTTATTTTTTATTTTGAAACAGGGTCTCAGTAAGTTGTTAGGTTGACCTTGAATTTGCAATCCTCCTGTCTCAGTCTCTTGAGTTGTTGGGATTACAGGCATGTATCATTGTGCCCAGTTCTTGTTCTAATTATTGCCTATATGCTTTTTTTTTTTTTTTTTGGTACTGGATTGAACTCAGGGGCACTAGACCACTGAGCCACATCCCCAACCCTATTTTGTATTTTATTTAGAGACAGGGTCTCACTGAGTTGCTTAGCACCTCACCATTGCTGAGGCTGGCTTTGAACTCACGATTCTCCCGTCTTAGCTTCCCGAGCTGCTGGAGTTATAGATGTGTGCCGTTGTGCCCAGCTATGCTTTTTTTTTTTTTTTTTTTTAAGATATCTTTTTTTTTTAAGTTGTATATAGACACAATATCTTTATTTTGTTTATTGTTTTATGTGATACTGAGGTTTGAACTCAGTGCCTCACACATGAGGGGCAAGCGAGCCACAACCTCAGCCCCTGCCTGTATACTTTTTTTAAAAATATTTTTTTAGTTGCAGATGGACACAATACCTTTATTTTATTTATTTATTTTTATATGGTGCAGGGGATCGAACCCAGTGCCTCACACACGCTAGGTAACCTCTCTGTCACTAAGCCACAACCCCAGCTTGTCTGTATATTTTGATGCTGTGTCTATCGAGGTTTAATATTTCTTCTTGAGCTTTTGTAAGTGCTTGCTGGATATTCTCTCTCACATATACCATAGATACCTCTTGGTTGACATTTCCAAAATGAAACTTATTGTTTCTCCTATACCTGTTCTTCTCATTCCTTTTGTTTTAGAGTGGGCACCTGTCTTCTCAGGCCCCAAGCCAAAAACCTGGGCGTCATCCTTGATTTTTTTTCCTTTCCATCTTTTTTTGTTTTTTTTAGTTGGAGGTGGACACAATATCTTTATTTTGTTTGTTTATTTATTTATTTTATGTGGTGCTGAGGTTTGAACCCAGTGCCTCACCCATGCCAGGAGAGTGCTGTACCACTGAGCCACAACCTCAGCCTGCCTTTCCCTCATTTTTATCTCCAAATGATCACTACAGCTAGTTTTACCTCAGCAGATTTTTTTCAAATCTGTCTTTTCTTCCCCTATTGCCACTGCTCTTTTATATCTCACCTTAACTATTATAGTGATGCCTTTATTTCTTCCTCTTTTTTTTTTTTCAAACTAAGGTTTGAACCCAGAGTTGCTTTACCACTGAGCCATGTCCCCCACCCTTTTTATTTTTTATTTTGAGATCGGATCTCTCTGAATTGCTGTCGGCTTCCTAATTTGCTGAGGCTGTGCTTAAATTTGTGATTTTCCTCCTCAGCATCCTGAATTTCAGGTATTACAGGCATTGCCACTGTGCCCAGCTTATTCATTCTTTTTTTTATTTTTTATTTTGTAGTTGTAGATGGACAGAATGCCTTTATTTTATTTGTTATGTAGTGCTCAGGGTTGAACCTAATGCCTCACATATGCTAGGAAAGCGCTGTGCCACTGAGCCACAACCTTAGCCCCAGCTTATTCATTCTTTTTTTTTTTTTAATATTTATTTTTTAGTTGTAGTTGGACTTATTCCTTCTTTTGACAAACATTTTTTGAGCTCCTATATGCTAGCACTTTGCTAGGCACTGGGGATACAGAGGTAAATAAGACATGGCTGAGGAAATTGATAGATTTGTTCTCTTTGGTCTCCCTTCCTCCAGGCTTACCATCTTTAAACCTCTCATCCACAGTGATACCAGAGTGATGTAACTTATACTCAGATCTTTTCTGCTTAAAATCCTCTATTAGTCTTTTTATTACTAATAGGATAAAGAAAACTCCCTAGTTAGCCTTATAAAACTTTCATACCTGTACCATATTTATTTCTCCAGTCTCGTCTCTCACCTCTATGCCTCAGCCTCATTCTTTATACTGCTCTAATAACAAACTACTTGTATTCCATCCCCATGCCCAGGGCCATTTCATTCCTCATGTGTCTTTGATCATGATAATGCCTGTCAGGAATCTCTTTCCTCCTCAAGTTTTAATTAATTCCTACTGATTTTGCAAAATCAGACTAACCTCTGAGGAGTCCTGGAATAGATGATTTTTTTTTTTTGTGTGTGTGTGTGTATGTTTAACTTCTGAGCCATATTCCCACCCCTTTCTTACATTTTATTTTGAGACAGAGTCTCACTAAGTTGCTTAGGGCCTTGCTAAGTTGCTTTGAACTCACAATCCTCCTGCCTCAGCTTCCTGAGCTGCTGGCATTACAGGTGTGTACCACTGCACTCAGCTGGAATAGGTGACTTTTGAGCTACTACTCTTCTTCCATGTATATTTCTGTCATTGTTAACTTTGAATTGATATTGTTTGCTTATTTTTCTCTCCCATTAGACTAAAAGCACCTCAAAAGCAAGGGTCACCAGTTATTTTTTCTTATACTCTTTGAAAGTACACTATCATAGTAGATGCTTACACATTTATTGACTTGAACTGAAGAAGCTTATTTTGAACTTATTCTCTGTTCAATTTTCTCCTCTATTTAACTAGAATATTTCCTTTCTTCTTCCATCTATTATAGTATATAAAAGTTTTATCTTTTTCTTTTCTTTTTTTTTTTTGATACCAGGGATTGAACCCAGGGGTGCTTAACCACTGAGCCACATCCCAGTCCTTTTTTTTATATTTTATTTAGAGACAGGGTCTCACTGAGTTGCTTAGGGCCTCACTAAGTTGCTGAGGCTAGCTTTGAACTTGCAATCCTCCTGCCTCAAGTATTTAAATAAACTGCTGATATTACATGCGTGTACCACCGAACTGCTGGTATTACACATGTGTACCACCGCACCTGGCAAGTTTCATCTTTTGATTAGTTTGAGTCTAAAAGCTGATTTTTAGTGCAAGAAATAAACTCAAATCATATTGTCAAGGAATTTGACCAGGATGGACACATCTTTGTTAGTACTTATGGCCAGTGATGCCAGTAGTGATATTGTCCCTTTGTCATTTCTTCAGTATACCTAAATCAAGTGATGATATCTCTATATACAGTTATTTAATCATTAGGTTTTCCTTTTTCAACTTACCCCATTCTAATCTGAAGATTTAAATATGGATGACAGGCTGCAAACATTCATTTGGTAGAAGAGTAAATTCTTCATTGTTTTGTGGAATTGTTCTCAAGCATTTCCCCCCAAATAGCTAGACTTTGAAACCTTCTTTTTCTTTGATTTTGCAAGGGCTAGGCCTAGGGGAATGATATAGTTGCTTCATGGTGCATTATTCACATTACCCTGTGTAACATAACCCAGCGTTGGGCAAAGATGGGATGTAGGTGTTTAGTGGTATGGCTTAATATTTAATGGTTCTCTTTCTCAGAACTTGATGGAGAGTTTGGATTCATTGCTTTGTGCAGAAGGTTCTGAAAGTCTGAAGAGTTTATGTCTGAAATTACTACTTTGCTTAGTGACTGTAAGTAATCCATTTATATGTTTGTCAAGGGTATTAACTGACAGCAGAGGCAAGCTTATTTGAATACTTGAGCCCAAAATTAGAAGTGAAAAGAGGAAAAAAAAATTCTCTACTGGGGTATTGCATCACTTCCTCTTATCTGAATGTATATAAGGTAGTAGTTGCCTGGACTTTTGCTTCCTGGAAGTTATTCTTTGGAGTAACTGCTAGAATTTTTAGCCTGCAGATGATGTGATACTTATCATTTTAGAAGGACCATTTTAGGGGCTGGGGATGTGGCTCAAGCGGTAGCGTGCTCACCTGGCATGCGTGTGGCCTGGGTTCGATCCTCAGCACCACATACAAACAAAAATGTTGTGTCCGCCGAAAACTAAAAAAAAAAAAAAAATTAAAAAAATTCTCTCTCTAAAAAAAAAAAAAAAATAGAAGGACCATTTTAGGAGAACTACAATCTTCTAGATTGTCAGATTTGTCCTCATCAGGTTTCACTTGAAAATGGCTCTTGTGATTCTGAATATTTTTATATGGTCTGGCTTTTATTTTATTTTTTTAAGAGAGAGAGAGAGAGAGAGAATTTTTTAATATTTATTTTTTAGTTTTTGGTGGACACAACATCTTTATTTTATTTTTATGTGGTACTGAGGATTGAACCCAGCGCCCTGTGCATGCCAGGTGAGCGTGCTACCGCTTGAGCCACATCCCCAGCCCTTATTTTATTTTTTAAAAATATTTTTTAGTTGTAGTTGGACACAATACCTTTTATTTATTTATTTTTATGAGGTGCTGAGGATCAAACCCAGGGTCTTGCATGTGCTAGGCAAGCGCTCTACCGCTGAGCCACAACCCCAGCCGTGGTTTTGATTTTATAACTAGACACTTGCCTCTACTCCTTAGTGGAAGGAGGGTGAGATGTTGTTTATATACTTCAGGTACTTCCCTTTTCCTTCCACCTCTTGAAGACTTTTGGATTTGTGAATGTCTTCTTGGGTATTTAAGGATTGAAATGCAGGAAACTATTAAGCAAATGCTTGTGAGAGCATGAGAGAAATAATAAGTTCAGATTTAGGAAGTTTTAATTTGCTAATTTCCTACCTTCATAGTGACTGCCTATTCAGGCTCTGGTAGCTTTGGGATGCTTATGCTTGTGAAAGGTCTACTAAGTATGTAGTAGAGTGTTTCTACATTTCCATTTCACTTAGACATTAGGGTAGGAGATACACATGAGATATCAAGTGCCTTAAAACAGACTTAAAAGGCTTTTTATTCCATTCAGGTGACAGACAACATCAGCCAGAACACTATCCTGGAGTATGTAATGATCAACAGCATATTTGAAGCAATTTTACAGGTAGCTTTGTCACCTCTTTGTCTTTTGGATAGATCATCTCCTCAAATGTTGTTGGTCTGTTTTCTCAGGTGCCAGGAGTTAGCAGTCAGGAGTTACATATTTCTGGTTCTTGTTACAGATACTTTCCCATCCCCCAAGTCGTAGAGAGCATGGGTATGATGCTGTTGTCCTCTTGGCTTTGCTGGTAAACTACAGAAAATATGAGGTAAGGGGATCCTGAAGGGCAGTTGTTCTTTTTATAATCTTCCTACATGTGGTACCTCTTAAATGTGGAAGATATGTTCTTGGTAGATAGTGTGAAGATTAATTTTGATAAACCAAATTCTTCAAATGCAATAATTAAATGCATGGGGCAGAGAATATAGTTGTTTAAAGGAATCTTGTAGTATAACCACTGAGTCACATCCCCAATTCTTTTTATATTTTATTTAGAGTCAGGGTCTTGCTGAGTTGCTTAGGGCTTTGCTAAGTTGCTGAGGCTGACTTTGAACTTTCAATCCTCCTGCCTCAGCCTCTGAGCTCTGGGATTACAGGTGTGTGCCACCATACCCAGCTCTCTGTAGTATAGTTTCTAATGAAGTATCTCTTAATGTAGTGGCTTCTAAATGCACTTATTAGAGTGACTTACGAATTTGTTAAAAAGAAAAAAGTTTTGGACTTTAATCTGGACATACCACACTGATGTAGAATTTTGTGGGAGGGGAGCTGTGAATCTTTTTAAAAACATTATTATTGGGCTGGGATTGTGGCTCAGAGGTAGAGCGCTCGCCTAGCATGCGTGAGGCACTTGGTTTGATCCTTAGCACGGCATAAATATAAAATAAAGACATTGTGGCCACCTATAACTAAAAAACAAAACAAAACAAAACAAAACCAAAAAACAAAAAAAAACAAACCCAACATTATTATTATTTTAGAAATCCCCAGTTCAGTAGGTTGATTAGTCAGGATTGGGAACCACTGACTTAGTGCATTTGGTTTGAAAGATTCTTATTTTTATTATATTTCCTTAATAAAGTCTGTTTGTATAAGTATTACTGATGGTTTGAAAACTTTTTCTGATTTTAATGAAAAAGTTGAAGGCAGGGCCTTACCCATATCAGTTCTGGAGTTGTCTTTGCCCCTGAATTAATTAGGGTACAGATTTTTGAAATGAAGAACAGATCCCAGAGATCAATGTGTGGGTTTGATATATGTACTTGGTTCCTTTCAGAAGGCAGAATACACCGAAAAGGAAGGAGAATACTCAGGGAAGACCAGGGCCTTCATTGGGGATTCCTTTTAAGGACAAGGAAGTTTTTCACATATAGTCCTAGACAACAGGAGTACTTTAGTAAACCAGGAAGTCATGCATTACTTGAGGCAATCTGACTTTCTCCCCTTAATAAGTAGCAGCAGCACTATGAGAAATGGGCCAGTTGGAGAGAAGATTTTCTTTTCTGAGCTTCTGGCTCTTAGTGATTTTTGATATGATTCCTAGTTAGAATTTATTTGGGCAGGTTCAAAGTGAGGGGTAACACAAAATCTGGAGCTGCTGCTGCTGCTGCTTCTTTTTTTTTTTTTGGTACTGGGGATTAAACTCAGAGGCACCTGACCACTGAGCCACATCCCCATCCCTATTTTGTATTTTATTTAGAGATAGGGTCTCATTGAGTTGCTTAGTGCTTCGCTGTAGCTGAGGCTGGCTTTGAACTTGCGATCTTCCTGCCTCAGCCTCCTGAGCAGCTGGGATTACAGGTGGGTGCCACCAAGCCCAGCTGGAGCTTATTCTTTTTTTTTTTTTTTTTTTTGGTGGTGCTGGGGATTGAACCTAGGGCCTTGTACATGCAAGGCAAGCACTCTACCAACTGAGCTATATCCTCAGCCCTGGAACTTATTCTTTTCTTTTTCTTTTTTTTTTTTTTAAATATTTTTTACTTGTAGTTGGACACAATATCTTTTATTTTATTTATTTTTATATGGTGCTGAGAATTGAACCAAGTGCCTCGCAAGTGCTAGGCGAGTGTTCTGTTGCTGAGCCACATCCTCAGCCTGTGGAGCTTACTCTTATAAGGAGGGATATGGAAGAAGGAAAGG
This sequence comes from Marmota flaviventris, assembly GCF_047511675.1. NCBI lineage: Eukaryota > Metazoa > Chordata > Mammalia > Rodentia > Sciuridae > Marmota > Marmota flaviventris. The sequence continues at coordinate 25,951,645 of NC_092501.1, forward strand.
CTATAAGGAGGAAATAATTAAAGAGGGACTGGAATATGGAAAAATGTTAATGTGTTATAAATCCTAGGAGTTGTTCATTTTTATCATCTTGGAGGACCTGATGAATGGGGCATACAACTACTAGCAAATATATAATTTATCACCAATACCTGTTTTACTGGTGATCTGAAGGGACTGGCATGGTAGCCATTGTGATCTTTGTCATGTGTGAATGCCTCTGGAGCCTTATTACAACAACAAGAAAAATAGCTGAGGAAAAGTGCTGAGGATAGTTAAAGAGAGTTGAGTTATGTGACAGGAATGCATCATCATCAGTAATGAATATTTTCAGAACATTCTGGTGGATGCAGGCTATTCTGAGGCAATAGTTTGGCTTTTCTAACTGTAAACTGAACCCAGGCTTAGCTCAGTAGGGCTTTCTGAAATGTCAGCCTGAAAAATTGGACCGGGCCAAGGAACTGGAGAAAATCACATTTCTGGAGTGAAGTATGCATCTTTGGTCTGTCAGATGCCCCCAGAAGAATTAATATAGTAGGCAGGGGCAAGCTGGTGGGCATAATTTATCTGGGCTTTGCAGCTTTTGTTATAAGTCACTCAACAGAAATCATTAAGGATGTCTGGGGACTGAAGAGCAGGAAGGTTTTTGACAGGAACACGAGGAATTTCAGATGAACATAGCAAAACCAAAAGCTGGTGAAATCTTATGAAAACTAGTAGTAAACTAGTAGTTTTCATAAGTAGAAGAAGGTGTACTAGGGAGAATAGCATTCTAGCTATTGCCAGAGTTGATCCCATGACAAGAAGAATAAAAATGAGTTCTAGAATGGTATAGAGGTTATTAGACAACCTAGATACCCAACTAAGAAAGTAAATGAAGTATTGGACATAAGGGATAGAAATCATGGAAAAGATGCCATGTAGTTAATATATCATCTAAAGAGGTAGAGGAGGCCCCAGATCAACTAACGAATAAACAAAAAGGTCTAGGGAAGAATAATGAAAATAACAAGTAAAACTTAGATCAGCCGGGTGCAGTGGCACATACCTGTAATCCCAGCAGTTTGGGAGGCTGAGACAGGAGAATCCTGAGTTCAAAGCCAGCCTCAGCAATGGGCAAGGTGCTAAGCAACTCAATGAGACCCTGTCTCTAAATAAAATACAAAATAGGGTTGGGAATGTGGCTCAGTGGTCGTGTGCCTCTGAGTTCAATCCCTGGTTCCAAAACAAAAACAAAAATTTAGTCAGATAAAGGCAGGATCCCATTGGAATGATTCTGTGAAGGTTCACTGAATTTGTAATTCTGTCCAGTGGGTAAAAAAGTAGATTCCCTCTAGTATTTTTTTTAAATCATTTTAAAAAATATATACATATATATATTTTTGTTGTTGATAGACCTTTATTTTATTTATATGCGGTGCTGAGAATCAAACCCAGTGTCTCACACATGGCAGGCAGGTGTGCCACAGCTGAGCCACAGTCCAAGCCTACCTCTAGTTTTAAAACTGACCAGCACAACATGAGTAAGTGCCCAGAGTGGGGGTTATCTACACCTGGGTTATGCTCCCCTCTACAAAGATGGAAATCACTAGCAAGAGATTGCCCTTCCCTCTGAAGGCATGAGGGGTCATCTGTTCTAGTTATGGCTGTTCTAGAAGTCTGAAGATGGCTACATCTCTTCAAACTGCTTTTGATCAACTGGTTATCACCTCAGGAGAACCTCTGGTGACTCTAAGTCCAGGTAAACATACTAACTTCCTTTAGGATATGGGGCTTAGTTCTCATGCTTAGTTGAACCTCCTGGACCCGCTTCTAATCAGACTTGTGTTGTGACTAGTATTGATGGAGCCCCAAGGCCAAATGGTTTATAAAACCTCTAACTTGGTCAGTGCTTGACTTGGAATGCTTCTCTTTTTAGGAGTAATGGGGTTATATCTGAGGGCATTGATAGACTTCTATAGTTGGTGTTCTCGAAATGATTTTGATATGCCTGTGTGTCCCTGCACTCCTGATTTAATTCAACAAGATCACAGGTGGTGATTTTTTATTGATATGAATAAATTATTGATCAGTTTGGGAAAAAAAAAGTGACCAGCACAACAGGTTCAGTATTAATGATAATCAATGTCTAGAAGAATAGAAATTTTCACACCATCAAGATCCTGGCCTTCTAGGCTGGTCAAGTCATTTGAGATGAAGTGACACAGATCCAACTGCTATCCTGAGCATGGTATATCACAGAAATCACAAAATTGTTTATTACATCTACTTGGAAGTTGTTCCTTTTCTTTTTTTCCCCCTTCTCTCTTTTGTCTAAAGAACTTTTCTTTGAATGCTAATAATGTTAAAGGGGACAAAATAACAGCTACCAATTATTATTATTATTTTTTAATATTTGATTTTTAGTTTTAGGTAGGCCTAATATCTTTATTTTATTTCTATGTGATGCTGAAGACCAAACCCAGTGCCTCCTGCATGCTAGGCGAGCACTCTACCACTGAGCCACAACCCCAGCCAGTTTTTTTTTTTAAATTTTTATTTCTGTAGTTGTAGATGGACAGAATGCCTTTATTTTTTTAATGATTTTTATTTATTTATTTATTTAGCATTACAATTCTTCAGAATGCCTTTATTTTATTTGTTTATTTCTTTTATGTGGTGCTGAGAATCGAACTCAGTGCCTCATGCATGCTAGGCAAGTACTCTGCCACTGAGCTACAGCCCCAACCCAGCTACCAGTTATTAAGCTCTAACTATATGCCAGATATATGTTAAGGATTTTACATGTTTTATTTAATTAAAGTATTTTAGCAGTCCCAGGATAAAAAATATCCCCATTTTACAGTTGAAGAAATTGAAACTTAGGTTAATTAATGTGAACTTGTCATAATTAATAAGAAGAGGAATTGGAACTCAGACCTTTGCTTTTAGCTGCTTTGCCTTTTCCTCAGCTGCTGCTGAAGCATATGCTGGTCTTAGTAATCAGATGATTCTTTCTGTTACCTAACACTGCCTAATTTTGGGAAGCTGAGTGACTAGGACTTGGAAAAATTTTGCCAAGAAACAGTGGTCTCTTGGTCTATCCTTTCTTTCCTTTTTTAAATTAATTAATTAATTTATTTATTCATTTTTATTAGGGTATTGGAGATTGAATTCAGGGACACTCTATCACTGAACTTTATCCCTGCCATTTTTATTTTTTGTTTTGAGACAGGGTCTTGCAAAATTGTCCATGCTGGCTTCAACTTGTAATTCTCTTGCTTCAGTCTCCCAAGTTGCTGGGGTTATAGGCATGGGCTACTGCACCTGGCTGTGGTCTACTCTTCTTTTTTTCCTTCCCTTCCTTCCCTCCTTTTTCTGTCTTTCCTTTACTGGGGATTGAACCCAGGGGCACTTTATCACTAAGCTATAGCCCCGATGCTTTTTATTTTTTAATGTTGAGGTGGTTTCACGAAGTTGCTTAGAGCCTTGCTAAATTGCTGAGGCTGGCCTTGAACTTGTGATTGTCCTGCCTCAGCCTTCTAAGACCATTGTGCCTGGCTGGTCTGCTCTTTCTAATGTTGCTGTCATCCTGGTGACATCTCTAGATCAGCTAAGTGCAGATTGTCTTTTCCAAGGATCTACATGCATTGGATCTTGCCTGAAGTTTATTATATCAGTGGGATTTGACTGTTGGTTACAGGAAGATGTATTGAGAGCCTTACTATAGTCAAAACAAATAACAAATGGAGTGGGTTCTACCTCTTTGAGTTACATTATGTAAAACTTTATAAACATTTGGACTGTTAAGCAAAGCTCTCTTTCTCTGTCCCAGTTGACAATGCAAAAGATGCTCTCAGAATCTTGATTAAATGAGCTCTCTGTTGGGGGTGGGCAGGGGGGTTAGCCTTTCAATTGGGTTTTCAAGTTTCTTCCTAATGAGTTTTCTTGTAGCTATAAAAACTGCTAGTCTGAGACTATTGTTACTTGCTTCCCTTGGGCTAGAGTTGGTGCCTGATCTGTATGAGGTCTTTCTATACATCCTATGTGTGGGATATTTTCAAGGTGAGCAGGTCATTGGTTCCTGTATCACTTGTAGGAGATGGCTCAATTTTCTAATAAGTTTAAATACATGTCCATTTCCATATGTTTCCAAGCTGAAATTGGGTCACTAAAAACTCAAGAAATCTTTCAGTGCTGTAAGTGATGGGACAATCATTAAATCCCAGTGTCCTAACCAGATTATTGCTTGGGTAATTACATCTTTTTTTTTTTTCCAGCTCCCCTGCAGTGTTATTTGGGAATCAGATCTCCATAAATGGCCTCTCTAGCTGTTAAGCAGCTGCCACTTTCTACCCCCAAGATGGCTTTGTTTTAAGAGTGGGTGAATCAGTCCTTGTATATAGTTTGTGAAATGGTTAGGGAGCCTTTGGATTGAGAATATAAGTTAGCAACTTACATATGTGCCTTATTGCAGGGAAGCTTTTCTGTCTCCTAAGACAGTATCCCTAAGCACTTGGGATGGTAGGACAAAGTGAGTTTTGTGGAATGTTCACTTACTTTTTAGAAACAAAAAGGAAAGGTGGGCGAAGTTATAGACATAGGCTTGAGCTAATTCAGCCTAGAGGAAAATGTGGGTAGAACAAAACTGACCTGTGTGTATGTACGTGTATTCATGTACATCTGTGCATTTGATAAATGCCCATATGTGCTGAGAAATTTTCTAGAAATTAGGGGAGTCAGCACTCAAGAGGTTTGGGGCTGGGTTTTGGTAATATCACTGTAGAGAAAAAGGCCTTAAACAAGCACTTTTTTTTTTTTTTTGGTGGTACTAGGAATGGAACCCAGGGCCTCACTCATGGCAGGCAAGCACTTTCCCATTCAGCTATATCCTTGGCCCCCTGTTAATACTTTCTTAAATAGCTGAAGGGCTTTTTTAACTAGGTCACACTCACCTTGACTCTCTTCTGTTGTTTACAGTCTGTGAATCCTTATATTGTGAAGCTGTCTATTGTGGATGACGAGGCCACACTCAATGTGAGTATCTGGATCTTGGTGTATTGTCTTACTTGAATTCAGTGGCCTTATTTTCAGTGGACATTTAGAACAAGAGAGCAGAGAGGTACTGTGTTGCTTTCTTTGGCTAGAAAGAGGGAATTGGTATTTTTAGAGTCTTCTTCTTAGTGTCATGGAAGAAAGGTTTGAGGGGACATTTTTTGCTTGCTATTCATGATGAAGTGGCTACTTATTTTCATGTTGTAGTGTGCTGAGTTTGACTTCCTATAAAGTCAATAAGTTATACATCCAGGAGTAAGAAAGCTTAGGTGACTTAATGATGGGAGGTTCCTTCTTGTGGAACAAGCTAGATGATATAAAGAGCCTGATTTGGTGAAGCTGAAATATGAAGGATGATATATATTTGCTATATATGTTCTTGAAAGTGTGTGAGATAATATATCTGGTCTCTGAATATGGAGAGAAGAAGATGGCCAGGTGTCTGACTTTATTTCCTCTCTATCCTATTTTCTTCAATTTCCCTTATGAAAAAAATGTACACACGATTCATCCTTGCATCCTCAATTGATCTTTGTATTAGGCTTTACAGGTTCTCCAGGAAAGTTGATAAGTTACTTCAACATTTATTGGATGCCTCTTTCCTTTTTATTGCTATTTTCTTGTGGCCTGAGTGAATGGCTCATCTATATGCACCTTCATTTAGCATGGGACTCATTGTCCCTTTTATTGTGGCTGTTTTGAAGGTAAATGAGGGCTTTTTGTTTGAATATTCTTAGTCTTCTCTTCGGAATGAAAATGATCCCAGTGAAATTGTCAGTAATCTGAGTTGGTCTGTTTCAGCCCTTGTTACTTTATTTTAAATTGTATCTGGGAACATTACTTTATTTTAAATTGTATCTAAGAACATTAATTAGATAAGAAAAAAATATTTCCAAAGAGTTTTTTCCCTCTTGGTTTGATAGTACCTTTCAAAATTTCTGTCATTGTTGCCAACTTTTAGACAGAACTTCTTGGGCATGGTCCATGGGGGTTTAGTGTTTTTCGTGGCTGAGTCATACATCACCACCAACCCACAAAGGCTACTCATTTATTTCATATGAACTATCTTTTCTCTTTCAGGGAATGGGGCTTGTAATTGCTCAGGCTTTATCTGAGTATAATAGGTAAGTCAATCTTTCCAGAAGGGAAAAGTCCAATTTTTATTTGAATTAGTTGTGTAGGGAACAGGTTTGTTATAGTTCTTAGCTTAAATTCCCTGGACCTATCCCAAAAGAGTATTCAGAGGTATAAGATCAGTTTGCTCCAGCACAGCTTGATGGTAGTAGCAGGGGTTGTTATTTATTTATTTATTTAATTTTAATTTTTGGTACTGGGGATGAACCTAGGTATGCTTTACCACTTTACCTCCCCAGCCCTTTTTTATTTTGAGACAGGGTTCTCACTAAGTTGGTTAGGGCCTTGTTAACAAGACCTTGCTGAGACTGGCCTTGAACTTGAACTTTCCTGCCTTAGCCTCCTGAGTTGCTGGGATTATAGGTTTGCAACACCACACCTCACAGAGCAGGGGTTGTTTTTAAAACCAAGATAAAAATAGCCACCAGATTAGTATCCATCTTTGGTTTAAGCAAATAGGAACATTCTTTTCCAGTTTATGGGTATTTTTTTGCAGAACATTTTTACTAGTTTTCCCATTTTAAGCAGTCTATTTCATTCAGCCCATGTGTCATACAAATATTATTTTCTAATATAAAAAAGTTTGTGATGTACCACTTTTTTGTACTCTTAAAAAAAAAAAAAAGGAAACTGGGCATGGTGGTGCATGCCTGTAAACTTAGTGACTTGGGAGGCTAGGCAGGAGGATAGGAAGTTTGAGACCTGCCTTAGCAACTTAGCAAGACCCTCAAGCAACTTAGGGAGTCTTGTCTCAATATAAAAAATAAAAAGGGACTGGGACTGGACTGGGGTTGTAGAGTGTTTGCCTAGCACATGTGAGGCCCTGGGTTCAATCCTCAGTACCATACAAATAAATTAATAAAATAAAGGTATTGTATCCATCTACAACTACAAAAAAAACAAAAAAAACAAAAAAGGGACTGGGACTGTAGCTTATTGGTAAAGTATCCTTGGGTTCAATCCCCAGTACCTAAATAAATAAAAGAAGAAAGTGTATTGAGTTAAATCAACTTCGACAGATCTATCTCACTTCCCTCCCACTCACCTCTCTCTCTCCTGCGGATTGAACTCAGGGCCTCATGCATGCTAAGCATGTGCTCTACCACATGTTTGAGCTATGTTTCTTTTTTACTAGTGATCACCCTCACCTTCCCAGTGTCCCTCTTTACTCTGGGGGCTCTGTTTGTTTTTCCTCTAGCTGTGCATAGGGGAAGGATATGGTATTCCACGATTGAAAACCTGAAATATCTCTAATCCCCGCAAAGGCCATGAAGGATTTTTCTTTCTTGCTTCTTTCCAGACTTTCCTTACACACAATTGGTGTCAGGATTTCAAATCTGTCCCATCTCCACATGTTTTAGCTCTCTGGTTTTCCTCCTTTTCCTCCAGAAACAAACAAGATTTTCACTGTTACAGCCTTGAAGTAATTTCACTGTCACACTTTTCAAGTAATAGTCTGTTTGGGAAATAACTGGATCAGCCATATGTTAGAGCAGTTTCACACTTTTGCAGCTTGCTTTCTAAGTCTCTCCCAAAGTAGCCAGGCATTTTGGTACACACTACTTCAGGAGCAGATGGGTGCCTCTAGCTTGCGGAGGAACTGCAGTGGCATTGTCATAATGCTTTGTTCTTCTGAAGTTAGAGAATTCAGAGAGCTCTGCCCTGATTATCTAGAATGTTGAGGACAAAGATGTATTTCATAAGTAATCCTAAAGTTGAATTTAATTCTTTTTTTGTTTAGACAGTATAAAGACAAGGAAGAAGAACACCAGAGTGGCTTTTTCTCTGCTTTAACAAATATGGTAAGTCCTACTTATTTTTTTCTCCTGCTTTTAGAAATGCAGGGTTAGGTAAATCTGGCATCAGATATTCAGATGTTTGAGGTGATAGAATGATGAAGGGCCATCATCATGGCATGAGAGAGGCTACTCAGAGCAGATTTTATTTGGAACTTTGTCTCTGTTATTGAGTTCCAAAACTAGATAAGATGGGGAGAGGGGAACTTTGACTCCTCTTGGACTCATTTTTTCCTAATTAATTGATTGCTGAAGAAAAGGTGCATAGGAAGACTTTTGCTTTTGTAAGTGTTGACCCTGATTGCAGACTGACCCTTGGAACAAAGAATAGGAGAGTTTAGGGGCTGGGGTTGTGGCTCAGTGATAGAGCACTTGCCTAGCATGTGTGAGGCACTGGGTTGGATTCTCAGAACCACATATAAATAAATGAATAAAATAAAGGTCCATCAACATCTAAAAAAGTTAAAAAAAAAATAGGAGAGTTTAGATCTGAGTCCTCCCTACCCCCCACCCCAAATGCTCTTTTATACTCTCCTGTGGCCATGTGATCCCTAATAGCTGGTCCTATGGTCAAAGGGTCACAGTATAGTGGATGTGAGCTACTCCTCTAAAGGCTTAGTTAGGTTCTGGGCAGAGAGGTCCAAGGTTTAGGAAAAGATATTGGTCTAGCTTGCAATACTCCAGAGTAAGGTTCCATAACTTTGGAAGCATTGGCATTTTGGATCAGATAATATGGGCTAATTTTTAAGAGAGAAATCTAGGAGGTTCTAGAATTTAGGCAGATTCACAAAGTCTGTCTTCTTAGGCATTAGTATCCAAGTAATCAGCTCTAGAGCAAGATTGTTACATAGTTTATTGCAAGAAACAGTTGCCCTATCTCCTCCCACACAAAGATGCAATTTTTCCCCCCAGTGTCTTCCCATCTTCCTTCTCAGAGCATGCTCTCGGGAAAGAACCTGCTAAACTCTGAGGTATGAATGAGTGAAATCTCTCAGAGGCAAGAGAAGTATGAGTTTTGTATTGGTGTTTGATTATACAAATTAGATCTAATTATGTTGCTCACAGGGATCTTCAACTTTTAGTCAAGGAGAAAAAGTTTTGTGGCATTTTTAGGGGGTGGGCATCTTTTACATGCCTCTGAAATCACACATATGAGAGGCAATTTATGCCTTTTATCTATTTGCCTGCTGTTACAAACTAAGATTTTTGTGATCTGAAGGATAAGCATGGATCTCACACAGTTCTTGTCTGAAATGCATATATCCCCTAAATATCTAGTTGGATGTAATCAGCATGCTTTCTTTGACATTTTCTTTTTTTGGGTGGGGGGTACTAGGGATTGAACTCAGGAGCACTTGGTTATTGAGCCACACCCCCAGCCTGTTTTATTTTATATTTTGACACAGGGTCTCTCTGAATTGCTTAGTGCTTCGCTTTTGGTGAGCCTGGTTTGAACTTGTGATCCTCCTGCCTCAGCCTTCTGAGCTGCTGGGATTACAGGGGTGTGCCACTGTGCCTGGCTTCCTTGACATTCTTTATGGGTTAGTTTTTGACTGCAAATAAGCAACTTATAGGAAAGATGCAGAGTGATAAGGAATTGTATGTCCTTTTAGTTGACAGTGGCTAAATTACACACTGTAAGAAAGAAGGACTACATAAAAATACTGGGATTTTAAAAAAAGTCCTTTGAGACAAGCTGATTCAGTTGGATTCTCTTCATTTATTACTTATAAATCTTTTGAGATCTTCAAAGTGAACTGGTGTTGTGTGTGTGGCTGATGATCCAAAGTTCTAAGTCTTTTCCTGCTGGAAAGAATTTGATTTTACACTGATTCAAAGGCTTCCTAGGCACATAACTTTTTCTTGCATCCTACTGTATAAAGTCTGTAATTCTCCTTTTCTTCCACAGGTGGGCAGCATGTTCATAGCAGATGCCCATGAGAAAATCTCAGTACAGTAAGTGTCTTGACATTCTTGTGCAGTGACTTGAATTTTAGTGTAGGCTATCTTGCTGGTTATGAGAGTGGAAAAGGTTACCTCTTACTAATCTTTTTCAGATTGAAACTTTTTTTGGGTGGTTTATCTAATGTTTCTTTTTCTGCTTTCTGCTTGTTTTTGATGCTGGAATTGAACCCAGGGATATTGTGCATGCTAAGTACTGTAGCTAAGTAGTTATAGCTATTTCCCCCTTTTTTTGTGTGTGGGGGTGTACCAGGGATTGAACTCATGGGCACTTGACCACTGAGTTACATCCCCAGCCCTATTTTGTATTTTATATAGAGATAGGGTCTCACTGAGTTGCTTAGCACCTTTCTGTTGCTGAGGCTTGCTTTGAACTCTTGATCTTCCTGCCCCAGCCTCCTGAGCTGCTGGGATTGCAGGCATGTGCCACTGTGCCTGGTTCCCCAGCCCTCTTTTTTGAGAAAGGATCATCCTCGCTAAATTGCTCAGGATGATCTCGAATTTATTGAACCTCCTGTCTTAGCCTCCTTAGTTGAGATTGGGTTTTATTTTTCTATTTATTTTTATTTTTTTGGTTCTGGGGAATGAACCCAAATGTGCTTAACCGCTGAGCCATATCCCTCGTCCTTTTTTATTTTGAAATAGGCTGTCACTAAGTTGCTGAGGCTGGTCTTGAACTTGCAAGCCTCTTGCCTCAACCATCCAAGTTGCTGGGATTACAGCATATGCCACTATGCATGGCTCTGTCTGGGTTTTAAGTAATGGACCCTTGGAAATATCTGCTTTGGTCTTATATGTATAGAGCTTCCCAAACTGAAAAACTATTCTCGTTTCTCTCTGGAATTAAAGGAAAAAGGGCTGGGTATCTGAGGTAGTTAAGGATTTAACTGTTGGGGTAGAAAAGCAAGAGGGAAGGTAGTGAATGAACTAGAATAAGAAATGGTCAGACTGGGGGCGTAGCTCTGTCGTAGAGTGCTTGCCTAGCACATGTGAGGCACTGGTTTGATCCTCAGCACCACATAAAAATAAATAAATAAATAAGTAAAATAAAGGTATTGTGTCCATCTACAGCTAAAAAAAATTAAAAAAATAGAAATGGTCATGGGAATTAGGGTTTTCACCTGTACACTTTTGCATATTCCCAAAAGGAAAGTAAAAGGGAACATTTGAAACTCAAAGGGATTGGTAATAGAGAACTATGGTGAAATCTTGTCTTGATGGGTATAATATTTTAACTTCTCCACTTTAAGAGCCTACTCCAATTTGTTCTCTTTTTCTTTAGAACCAATGAAGCCATTCTTCTCGCACTTTATGAAGCTGTTCATTTAAATCGCAACTTCATCACAGTATTAGCTCAGGTTGGTTACTTTAAATATCCCAATTCCTTTTTTCCCCTGAATTTCATACAGATTCATTTCATTAACAAGGCTACCTGGTATATCTGTTTAAACTCTACTTTGCATTGGTAAGTGGTAAGGAGCAAGCTACCACTTTACTGTGCCTAAGTGATATCCTCAGTGGTTGGGACAGAAGGACACTAAAATAGGCTGAGAACTCAAGTTCATGAAAGCTATGTTAAAAAATTGATAAAAAGTGTTTTTATCTTCAAGCCAGACTCTTTAAAATATGTATGTGGGTTTCTTTCTTTCTTTCCTTTCTTTTCTTCCTTCCTTCCTACCTTAGGATCTCACGTATGGGCACTCTACCATAAACTACATCCCCAACCCTTTTTAAGTTGTCTAGGCTAGCCCTGAATTTGTAATCCTCCTGCCTCAGTGTTCCAAGTAGCTGGGATTATACTAATGCATCCAGTTTAGGTTTCTATTAAAGAAAACTTTGCTTGTGTTTTTTTTTTTCTCAAGATGTGTATGGAATCTACTGTTTGAGGCCGCCCCCCCCCACCCACCGCCCAGTACTGAGGATAGAACCCTGGGCCACTATCCCACTGAGCTACATCCCCATCCCTTTTTATTTTATTTTGAGACAGAATCTCACTAAGTCACTCAGGCTGGCCTCAAACTTGCCATCCTCTTGCCTCAGCCTCCAGAGTTTCTGGGATTATAGGCTTGTACTACCATAGCCAACTGCTGATTTGAGTTTTTTTTTATTTATATTTTTTTAATATTTATTTTTTTTTAGTTTTCGGCGGACACAACATCTTTGTTTGTATGTGGTGCTGAGGATCGAACCCTGGCCGCACGCATGCCAGGTGAGCGCACTGCTGCTTGAGCCACATCCCCAGCCCTGATTTGAGTTTTAACTAAAAAAAATAAATAAAGTCATGTTTTAAAAGCAGTATGCTCATGTTTGGGCTCTGATTTGGAAGATATGTATTAGTTTTCATGACATACCATAAGAGATTTTATCTACCATTCTCATTATTTCTTGTCTGCTCTAAGACTAGGGGCTGGGGATGTGGCTCAAGCGGTAGCGCGCTCGCCTGGCATGCTATGCCGCCCGGGTTCGATCCTCAGCACCACGTACAAAGATGTTGTGTCCACCAAAAACTAAAAAAAATAAATAAATATTAAAATTCTCTCTCTCTCTCTTTAAAAAAATAAATTCTATGACTAATTTTAAACAAAGAGATAATAAAGGTAATAGACTGGTAAAGTTAGTGGAGAAGAGAAGGATGATTAAAAAGAGCCAGCACTCAGCTTACTTCTTAAGAGTTGATGTGGCAGGGATGGCTGGGGAAAGTCAGACAGAAAAGTCATCTGTTTTAGTTTTTACTGGATGTCTTCCTATGACTCTCTGCCTCAGCACCCAATACACTTTTATTTCTTGTGGGTCAGGAAAGCTCCTAATGGCATAGCTCTTTTTGTGGTATCTAGTACTCCTTTGTTCACTTATATCTATTGGTCAATTTTATGGTCATTAGAACAGTCTGTAGGTGTATATTAGGTTGATCTGATGAGAGTAGTCCCTTCTCCGGTCTGGATAGAACTGCAAATGTCCTCTTTCAAGTGAATTCACCTGAGTAATTTGTTTACTCCAGATTTTTTACTTGTATGGTTCTGCAGAAAAACTTATGTAATAGGAACATAGTTGCTTAAAGAAACCTGGCCCACAGAGCTTCTTATTAGTCAGTCATTCATTGGAACTAAATGTAGAAGTCCCTCCTCAGTGAACTTTTAGTACAATTATAAGGCCAGAAATCAGTAGGGATACTCAGCAGAAGATACTCAGGAAGAACTCTATTTCTATTTTCTTACCAATCTGTGTCTTCTTTCAGAGTCATCCAGAAATGGGCTTGGTGACAACCCCTGTCAGTCCTGCCCCAACAACCCCAGTCACACCACTTGGGACCACGCCACCCTCCTCTGATGGTGAGTCCATCACCTCCTTTATGTTATTGATTAATATGATCTTAGATCTTTCAGGGTGAGCATAGCTGTAAAACAAGGAACACAGTAGTTAATTCTTTCAGTAAGAAATTAATGTAAGCTGGGCACAGTGGTATGCACTTGTATCCCTACCAGGGAGGCTAAGGCAGGAGAATACTTAAATCTAGGAGTTCAAGATCAGGTAGGGCAGCATAACAAGATAAAAATAAAAAAAGAAATTTGTATATAATATTTCCTTCAGTACTTCTGCAGTTCCAAAACGTTGGAAAAGATAGCCAAGTGCTTTTTCTTTGAGTAAGAAGCAGTGTAACTCTAGCTTGTCCTTGTCAGGGAATTGACAAGAATAATGAAATGCCAGCTCTGAAAGGGACCTCAGGGTTCAATATTGCCTGTTCTGCTAAATTCTCAGGTACTTGTAAGAGTTAGATATTTTATGCAATGTACTACTATATGAATATATACTAAAATAAATGTAAAATAGTAGTGTCATATCATCCAACCATTTGACAGATAAGGAAGGAATTGAGGCCAGAGAAATGAAGCAGTTTATTGAGAGTAAAGGTTTGTGAGAGTAGAGACTAAGAACTAAAATATGTAATCAGGGCAGGGACTGTGTCTAGTTTGCCCAAACATAGTCCTAGCATGGTTATAGCTTAGTACATAATTGTTGAGTAAACTAATGAGGTAGTGAACCTGTGATTTACTCACTGTTAAGTGTCTGCTGGCCACTCAGAGATGGAAATGACCAGGATTTAAGTGTATTACATTTGGGAGTTTGGTAGGTATTTAAGACTTCTTCCCCTAAAAACAAGAAAGTAAATTTTTACTTTATAACATAAGAAAAAGATAACAGAACCTAAGAAAAAGGTATGTTTGAGGAGCTAGATATGTGTAACTTAATTTAAATATTACACAATGTATGTATGTATCAAAGTATATTGTACCCCATAAGTATGTATGATTTTTATGTTATTATGGATCCATTAAAATAAATTAGGAAAAATAAATTATGACCTTTGCCCAGAAATCTTTGTCTTACCTGAATTCATTCCATTGTAGGCTTAGTGTGTTCGATGGAATTCCTTAACCTAAAAATAATCTACATTTATATTGATGTTATATCTCAAATGTTGACCTAATTTTGTGTAAAGAAGTACAGGAAATCCATTTTTTATTCTTTTTTTCTATTTCCCTCCTGTTTGGTTGTGAAATGACCTCCTTTGTTCTGCTTTTTCTTCTTTAACTTTATTTTTGGTGGGGTGCTGGGGATCAAACCCAGGGCTTCATGCATACTAAGTAAGCAGTCTCTCACTGAGCTACATATTGAATTTGTGCCAGTAGTGTTTTAAGATGATATAAGTAGTACAGGAGTAAGGCAGGGAGGTGCCATTGATATTCAGGTCTGTGATAGCAAATGGGATCTGTTTCAACTTTATAGCCAAATTCTAAAATATCTTAATGAGAAGAAGCAAGTAGTGAGGATTGCCTACTTATCTGTTTATTCAGGTCACTGAATAAGCCAATGAAAATAATGTACTTTCTCTTTAAGGATGAAGCCTGCCTGGTTACCATGGATATCAAAAACCACACACACACACACACACACACATACCTCAGTTCCATGTGATGTTGGGATTTGGATGCATTCAGAGAACTGCCTTTCAAACTGTTCATTGTGAACACTTCCACCCACACACTTGATTATGCAATGGCAGGATTTGTGCTTGCTTACCTACAACTAGTGAGC
Source organism: Marmota flaviventris (assembly GCF_047511675.1). NCBI lineage: Eukaryota > Metazoa > Chordata > Mammalia > Rodentia > Sciuridae > Marmota > Marmota flaviventris. Next base: position 25,966,662 of record NC_092501.1, read on the forward strand.
TTTTATTTTTCTAGTGGGAAGATCAAGTCAGCCCACTTTGAGATGACTGTCACTCTTGACAAAAATCTGCTGGGAAGAATTATGAAGCCAAAGGTCAAAGGAATGGTTAGGAAGGAGATTTTAATTTGTGAGGAATTTTATTCTGTCTGTTCTGTTTGTTCTTGTTTTGCTCTCCTAACTCATTTCCTTTCTGCAGGGGTCCTAAGTATTATAACCTTATTTTTAAAATTTTTGGTTTTTAATTATAGTGCTGCTCAGTAGCCCAGTTATATTTAAAGGTATGTCACTGGAGCCATTATTTTTAAAAGCCAGCAGTTTAGCAGTTACATTTGTTCTCAGTTCAGACTTGACATTTGACAACTCCGCCTTGGCATGAGAGGACTTTCTGGTAAACTAAAAATACATATACTTCTATATTTCTACATATTATATAAGATAGTTTTCCGGTTATTGCTGTGTGTGAACCAGAAAAAAAAGTCCCACTTACTAGTTAGATTCCTGTTTGTATTGGATAAAGGAATGATTATGGGCTCTGAGCTTCAAAAATAAGCTGTGGTTTGAAATGACAGTTTCAGGTCATTAACCTATAACATGAATTAAGACCTTTTAGTATTTCAACATAAAAATATATTTATCTTTTTGTAATTTTGGGGGGGCGGCGAACTGTGGGAAAACAGCTAAGGGTTAGGCATACCAATTTCCTCTCATAAGGCTTTTTGCTGTGCTTGATGTGTATTATGTATCCATAATATGCAAATGTTTCCCATTGTTAATAAACCTTTTCTATATACATTGTAATAACTCCAGTGGGATCCATTATACTTATGAATACATATTATAAATGATATCCTAAACTCAGCTGAGTGTTCATGGCTGAAGATATAGTACAAAGCTATAGATTCTCCAGCTTATGTGAGCCATCGTGAGACTCCTTTTGTTTTTATATTATGTCTTAGTGTGAAAGCACTTAACAAGTTGACTAATTCTAATTTGAAGTCGTAGAATCTTGGAAGTCTACCTTAAGACTGTCCTATGTGGGTCAGTCCTGGTCTGGTCCCTCATTGTTCATCAGAACTGTGATTCAGTGTATATGTGAGGTTTTTTCAGAAATGACAGCTGAATAGCTGGGCATAGTGGCATATGCATGTAATCCCATCGACTTGGGAGGCTGAGTCAGGAGGATGGCAAGTTTGAGGCCAGTTTCAACAATTTAATGGGGTTCTAAACACATAGTGAGATCCTGTCTCAAAATAAAAAAAGGGTGTGGGAATGTGGCTCAGTAGTTAAGCATCCCTGGGTTCAATCCCTGATACCAAAAAAGGAAAACAAAACAGATACAGCAGCTGGATATATGAAACACAGTTCCCAGGCTGTACTAATCAGTTATGTCTACCTATTTTCAGTCTGCTATTTTTTTCAGGTTCCCTTTCATGGGGCAAGAATTATGGGATAGAATTTTGATGTAGTTTTGCCTGTTATTTCCCCCCTTTTGTGTTGCATACTTCCAGTCTAAAGGCTTGTTCTCAAAATTGAGCAAAATTTCTCCTTATTAGGAAGGAATCTTCATTTATTTTAAGCAAGAGACTCATCAAAGCAAAGCTCATTTATACTTAATACTTATCTTTCCTTTAGGTAGAAATTACAGTGCTTTTAAGAAGGGCTCTGAACCCTTTAGGGTTATGTGGGGTTGGAAGTAAAATCAGCTCTTCTTAGGATTTTGGGAGAAAAGTACTATTCCTGGAGACTGACTGTATATAGGAGAGGTCATTGGGCTTAATCTGGGGAGTAGATACGGCTCTAGAGACCTAGGAAGAGTAAATACAAGTTTTATGGTAAGTACTTGGTTCTCCTTTTGTTGCAGGAAAAGTGTATTTAGTCATTTTCTTGCCTGCTGGCAAATTGGCTATGTGGGTAGAAGTGTTAGATGGAATATGTTATGGGCTAAGTGCATTTTATGTGTTCTATTCCAGTTATAAGTTCTGTGGAACTCCCACTGGATGCAGATGTACAGACCAGTAATCTGCTGATAACCTTCCTAAAGTATAGCTCAATTGTCATGCAGGACACCAAAGGTAAGGTATGCTACTTTGGGGGCACAGGAAGCAGGAGGTGTGGCAGGCAGCTAGAATCAATGAGCAGCATTAATATTTTGAGGTTTTGACAAGGTGAACCATTGGGGCCTCCTGTTCAGGGTGATGGTTGTGATTTCTGGAAAACAGTGATTTCTCACAGCAAGGTGGAAATAGGTGATGTTGGGAAAACCTGAAACTGAAGGGAAGTTTTAAAAAAAATAGAACAGGAAAAAATTTGGTCTCTATAAAAACTAGCAACTGTCTTAGCAAATCTTGGTAAGTAGATGCACTCTTCTGTGTGGGAAGTTGGGGGGATTAACATGCTTCAGGGAATTCCCTTTTGAGGACAAGAACTGAAAGTATCAGCTTGTGAGAATTAGAGGACTGTTGTGCAGAGTAGGAAGAGGTGAGATTCAGAGGGACTGTTTCCTTAACACTTAAAATAGAAGTGTCAACACTCACCCTAGAAATGCAGAGTGGGAGAGGATTGTTGGAAAAGTTTTGAGTTTTTTTCTGTTTGATTTCCCATTCTTTCTTTGCTTATGATTTTGCTATGGCCTTTTAATTCCCTGTAGCTTAGCAGACTACTTGAGCTTAGAGTAGGAATGAATTTGAGACTTAACAAATTCTATCCAATATATATGCCAGTTTTTTTTTTTTTTCCTATTTAGTGTTTTTTCTTTACATACATAAAATTTACCCTTATAACCTTTTTAAATTTGAGATGGGGTCTCACCATGTTGCCTAGATTGGTTTTGAACTCCTGGTCTCAGGGGATGCTCCCACAGCATCCTGTGTGCTGGGGCTATAGGTGTGTACCATTTTTAAGTGTACAGTTAGGCATTAAGAGCATTTATGTTCCTGTGCAACCATCATCACTATCCATTTCCAGAACTCTTTTAAAACTGAATCCGTGTACCTATTAAACACTAAGACTCCATTCTCCTTATCCCTGAGTCTCTGGAAATCTCCATTCTGCTTTCTGTCTATATGAATTGACTACTCTAGGTACTTCATATAAGTACAGTTTATCCCAGTTTTAACATTTCTAGGAAATAGGCCTTTTATTCTATTGTAACATTGAACTACCCACTGTCTGTCCCACCTCAGTCTGGTGCTGGGAAGGGAAACCAAGGCCTCTTGCATCTCTTGCATACTAGGCAAGAATTCGACCACTAAGCTACACCCCCAGCACTGAGCTAGCATTTTTTCTCCTTTTTTTTTGTACTCGGAATCAAAGCCAGGGGCTCTTTACCACTGAGCTGTATCCCCAAGCCCTTTAATTTTTCACTTTGAGAAAGGGTCTCACTCAGTTGTTCAGGGCTTTACTAAATTGCAGAGGCTTGCCCCCAACTTGTGATCCTCCTGAGTATAGGTGCATGCTACCATGCCTGCCACACCTAGCTAGGATTGAACCCATGGGTGCTTAAACACTGAGCCACATCCCCAGTCCTTTTTTGTATTTTAGAGCCAGAGTCTCACTGAGTTGCTTATGGCCTTGTTAAGTTGCTAAGACTGGCTTTGAACTCACGATCCTCCTGCCTCAGCCTCCTAAGCTACTGGGATTACAGGAGTGAGTGCCACACCTAACTTTTCTTTCTTTCTTTTTTTTTTTTTTTTTTTTTGTAGTTGTGGATGAACAGAATGACTTTATTGTATTTATTTATTTATTTTTAATTTTTTTTTTTTTTTAGTTGTGGATGGATACAATACTTTTGTTTATTTTTATGTGATGCTGAGGATGGAACCCAGTGCCTAACACATGCTAGGTCTCCGCTCTACCTCTGAGTCACAACCCCAGCCCCATATCTAGCATTTTAATGAACATTTTTTTAGAGGTTGATCCAGTGGCTTCTTTCACTTAGAAGGATTTGTTTGTCTAATTACAAAGTAATTGAAGTATTACTTTTTAAATATTAAAACTTTGTAGCAATAGTTAATTTAGAAAGTAAAAGTGCTTTCAACTAAGTTTTCCAAAATCAATCAGTCTTTTTTTTAGATATACATGGCAGTAGAGTGTATTTTGACATACATTCATGGAGTATAACTTCCCATTCTTGTAGTTGTACATGATGTGGAGCTACATTGGTCATGTATTCATATATGAACATAGGAAAATTATGTCCGATTTATTCTACTGTCTTTCTTATTTCTATGTCCCCCTTTTATTTCTCTTTGTCTAATTCAAAGAACATCTGTTCTTCCCTCACACCTCCTTATTGTGTGTGAGCATCCACATATAAGAGAGAACATTCAGCCTTTGTTTTTATGGGATTGGCATATTTCACTTAACATGATAGTCTCCAGTTTCATCCATTTACCAGCGAATGCCATAATTTCATTTTTCTTTATGGCTGAATAATATTCCATTGTGTATATGTACCATATTTTCTTTATTCATTCATCTGTTGAAGGCCACCTATGTTGATTCTGTAGCTTAGCTATTGTGACTTGAACTGCTATAAACATTGATATCACTGTAGTATGCTGATTTTAAGACTTTTAGGTACATACCAGACACTCCTTTGTGTGCGTGTGTGTGTGTATACCAAATATAACTGTTATGTATGTGTCTTGTTATGAACCCAAATATAAATAGGTCAGCTGGGTGGTTCTATTTCAAGTTTTCTGAGGAATCTCCACACAATTTTCCCTAGGGGTTGCACCAATTTGCAGTCCCACCAGCAATGTATGAGAGTGTACTCTTGTCCCCATATCCTCACCAACATTTATTGTTACTTGTATTCTTTTTTTTTTTCAGTGGTGCTGAGGATTGAACCCAGGGCCTGTGCATGTGAGGCAAGGAAGCACTCCACCAACTGAGCTATCTCCCCAGCCCCGTTACTTGTATTCTTGATAATTGCCATTCTGACTGGAATGAGATGAAATCTCAGTGTAGTTTTTAATTTGAATTTCTCTAATTGCTAGAGATGTTGAACACTTTTTCATATATTTATTTGCTGACCATTCATATTTCTTCTGTGAAGTTCCTTTACCCATTTATTGGTTGGGTTGTTTTTTTGGTGTTAAGTTTTTTTAGTTCCTTATATATCTGGAGATTAATGCTGTATCTGAGGTGCAGTTGGCAAAGATTTTCTTCCATTCTGTAGGCTCTTTCTTCATGTTCTCTCTCTTTCTCTCCTTCTCTCTCATACACACACACACACACACACACAGATATACATATGTTGTAGATGGACACAATACCTATATCCTATATTTATTTGTTTTTTTTATATGGTGCTGGGGATTGAACCCAGTGCCTCACACATGCCAGGCAAGTGCTCTACCACTGAGCCACAACCCCAGCCCCTCTTTTCATGTTCTTATTGTTTCTTTTGCTGTGAAAAAGCTTTTTAGTTTGATATCATCCCATTTGTTAATTTTTTTTTTTTTGGTACTAGGGATTGAACTCAGGGGCACTCAACCACTGAACCATATACCCAGCCCTTTTTTTCTATTTTATATAGAGACAGTGTCTCACTGAGTTGCTTAGGGCCTTGCTAAATTGCTGAGACTGGCTTTGAACTTGTGATTCTCCTGCCTCAGACTTCTGAGCTGCTGGGATTAGAGGCATGAGCCTCTGCTCCCAGCTTTGATTCTTGATTTTACTTCTTGCACTTTACGAGTCTTGTTGAGGAATTTGGTTCCAAAGCAGACGTGATGGAGCATTGGGCCTACTTTTTTTTCTAGTAGGCTCAGGGTCTCTGGTCTAGTGCCTAGGTCCTTGATGTTTTACTTTGAGATTTGTGTAAGGTAAGAGGGGTTTAATTTCATTTTGCTACATATGGATTTCTAGTTTTCCCAGCACCATTTGTTAAAGAGGCTCTCTTTTCTCCAGTATATGTTTATTGCACCTTTGTCTACTATGGGATAACTGTATTTATGTGGGTTTATCTCTGTGTTTTATGTTCTGTACCATTGGTCTTCATATCTGTTTTGGTGCAAATGCCATGCTGTTTTTGTTACTATAGTGCTATAGTATAATTTAAGGTCTGATATTGTGTTGCTTCCTGCTTCACTTTTCTTGCTAAGGAAGGATTGCTTTGGCTATTATAGACCTCTGGTTTTTCCAAATGAGTTTTATGACTGCTTTTTCTATTTCTATGAAGAACATCATTGGAATTTTAATAGGAATTGCATTAAATCTGTATAGCGCTTTTGGTAGTATGGCCGTTTTGGCAATATTAATTCTGCCTATCCAAGAACATGGAAGATCTTTCTATCTTCTAAGGTCTTCGTAACAAAATCAATCACTCTTAACAAATTGAAATATATTTTATTTTTCCTTTGAAACCTTCCCTGTATGGATCTTTAAATCCTATTTTAGGAACTGACTGCTTAGTAAATAAAGTTAAGAGATTATTTGTTTGTTTTGTTTTGTTTTTATAGTAGTGGGGATTGAATTCAGGGCCTCATGCATGCTAGGAAAGCACTTTATCACTGAGCTACGTCCCCAGAACAAAGTTGGAGTTCTTAAATTGTGGTCTGTGGACTAACTTCAGAGTCCTAGATATCAAAAAAGCCATTTTCATGGTAGAGGCACAATTTTTAAAATTATTTTTGCTATCTTACTTTCTGTGAAAAGAGATTAATACCTTATGGATGGTTTAAGGTTCTTGCAGGCATTTAATATACTTTTTTTTTTTTTGTAGTTGGACACAATACCTTTATTTATTTTTATGTGGTGCTGAGCATCGAACCCAGCACCATGCACGTGCTAGGCAAACTCTGTACCACTGAGCCATAAGCCCAGCCCCATTTAGTATACTTTTGAAGGCTTTTATTTGCAAAGTGAACTGAACAGGTGCTTGTATGAGGGTTTTGGGAATCTAGAATGTAGCTGAAAAGCAAGAGTGGTATAGAAGGGGAGGACCAGTTTCAGGGGCTTTTGGAGTGAGAAGGAAACACTGGTAGATAGAGGTAGGAGAGTAAAAGACAAATATGGGAAATGAAGACTTGCCAGAGCAGGTTGGTGAGTCTGAGCCATGTTATATTCAGACATATTTGCATTAGCTCTTGGAGATTTATACCTTGCAAATTTAGATTTTTTTCTCTTATGTGTTATGATTGTGCTCTTTCAAGAGTGAGATCTACTGGGCATGGTGGCTCTTGCCTGTAATCTCAGTGATTTGGGAGCCTGAGATAGGAGGATCCCCAAGTTCAAAACCTGTCTCAGGAATTTAACAAGGCCCTAAGCAATATAGTGAGAGTTCGTCTCAAAATAAAAAATAAAAATGGCTGGGCATGTGGCTCAGTGGTTAAGTACCCCTGGGGTGGGTCAATCTCTAGTACACCCCCCCCCGCCCCCTCAAATAAAGGAGAGCTACACACATGGTGAGATAGATGCAGATATTCCATATCACAAATGCCTAACATAGAATAGTCCATTGAGAACTGCCAAGGTGGCTGAATCTTGAGACTTGGCAAATGAGACCTGGCAGGCAAGGATAACAAGATTCTTGTATATGAATTTCCTGAGGCTATTGTTTCTTTATGGAAATGGGTAACATCTTTCTTTCTCTTGAAATATTGTAGCAAACATAGAAGAGAGAAATTGCATGAATGTGACCCAGAAAATGAACTTTCAGCTTTGCTTGATGTAACACAGTGAATTGAGGCTGTGTTGGAACTCATTTTTAGCTGTAAATCATTATATCTTTGTCCTGGTCACTTCACTGTCTGTAGAATAGAAGCCAAAATTTAGGGCAAATTAATTGCAATATGGGTGGTCTCAGTGTTTCTAAACTCAGGCTGCATTAGGTATTTGCCAACAGGGAGACTAAATATGATAAAGGGCAAGGTTAGGTACGATGAAGAGTTAATTTGAAAAATGGTCCCTGTGAACTTCATTGGCCTAGCTCTCTTCTGGTCTTAATCCTTGACCTATTGTGTCATTCTCTGGCTAACAGGATCACATTATGTTCTTAGAGGCAACTTTTTCTCAGCTCTATACCTGTTCTCCACCTAGCATATTATGTTTTTCTTTATTATGTATCTATCCCTTGATATTTATAAGAAGATACTTTTAATAGATAAATATAAATTGTATAGTATAATCTGGGCACAGTAGGGCACAGCTGTAATCCCAGAAACTCACAAGTTGAAGCCTTAGAAATTTAGCAAGACCTTGTTTCAAAATTTAAAAATAAATAAATAAATGAAATATCTGTAAGCTCAGCAATTTGGGAGGCTGAGGCAGGAGGATTGCAAGTTTGAGCCAACTTCAGTGAATTAGTGAGGTCCTAAGCAACTAAGTGAGATCCTGTCTCAAAATAAAAAATTAAAAGGGTTGGGGATGTGGCTCAGTGGTTAAGCACTCCTGAGTTCAATCCCCGTGTTATGGTTTGGATGTGAGGTGTCCCCCAAAAGCTCATGGGTGAGACAGTGCAAGAAGGCTCAGTGGAGAAATGATTGGGTTGTAAGATTCTTAACCCAATCAGTGATTTAATTCCCTGATAGGGATTAACTGAGTAGTAACTGAAGTGGTAGGGTGTGGCTGGAGGAGGTGAGAATTGAGTTGTGGCTTTGAGTATATGTTTGTATCTGGCTAGTAGATTCTCTCTCTGCTTCCTGCTCACAGTTTGAGTTGCTTTCCTCTGCCACACTCTCCTGCTATGATGTTCAGCCTCACCTTGAGCCCCAAGGAAAGTAGCCCGCCTTCTATGGACCAACACCTCTGACACCATGAGCCCTCAAATAAACTTTCCTCCTCTGCAATTGTTCTGGTCAGGTCCTTTAGTCACAGCAGGGAAAAAGCTGACTAAAACACTCCAGTACTAAATGAATAAGTAAGTAAGTAAGAAAATAAATAAATAAAATAATATCCTGGGGTATGGATAGAGCCAAGAAAAAGCTTCTAAAAACATAATAAAACTGGCAATATTGTTCAGTGATAGAATGCCCCTGTTTTCAATTCCCAGTAACAAAACAAAAGCTATAAAATCTGTAATAAATAGCATGTTGCAAAGTGTAATAATAAAACAAACATGTGAACTTACCATTCAACTTAAAAAAGTAGAACACTATTAATGCTGTTGAAGGCTCTTTCCCTCTGGAGATATTCCACTTTCTCCCTTGAATGCCTAGTCCTTGCTTTACCCCAAAGGCATCTTTCTTTTGCAGTTGCTATCCCCATTCTACCTTGAATGTATATCTATTTTCCTAAATAAACCTCTGTCTGTGCCTTTCATGTTTATCATTATCTTGATTTGATTCTGCTTTTTAACCCTTTCTGATTTTTGTGTTGCTACCTCAAAGGAGCATCTGATGTACCTTTATTTTATTTTTTAAAAATATGGGACGCTTCACGAATTTGCATGTCATCCATGTGAGGGGGCCATGCTAATCTTCTCTGTATCGTTTCAGTTTTAGTATATGTGCTGCTGAAGTGAGCACCTGATGTACCTTTAAAAAAAAATGGACATTAGTGCTGGGGTTCTGGCTCAGTGTCAGCACACTGGCTATCATGCTCAAGGCTTTGAATTTAATCTCCAGTACACCTGTGCACACATGGACATAGGAAAAAAAAATTTTTTAACATAGACTTAAAGTTGCTTCACTGAAGTTTTGATAGTTTTAAACTTGGTTTTGTTGGGAGTTTTTTGTTTTCTTGAGTTTAAAACATGTCTATATTGAAATGTATCTTACATTTAAGAAAAAAAACTCATTTTTTTAGGTGTAGATGGACACAACACAATGCCTTTATTTTTATGTGGTGCTGAGGATCGAACCCAGGTCCTGGCCATGCTAGGCGAGCGCTCTACCTTTGAGCCACAATCCCATCCCCCCATTTTCTTTTAAGTTGTATATGGACACAATACCTTTATTTTAGTGAGGCAAGTGCTCTACCACTGAGCTATAATCCCAGCCTGCCTGCCTTAGTTTTGTATTCAGAAACTGTTTTTTTTTTTCTAAGTGGAAAAATGGCTACAAGTTAGAAGAGTGTCCTGAAACTAGTTTTGCATAGGCAATGGTATGGCTCTCCTGACTGCTTGAGGGCTCTACTGCCAGCTATAGGGAATCAGATAGGGATTATTAGCACTTTTTTTGCACTGCCTGTCTCTGAGAAGAGGACTGCAACCCCCATTATACCTTCTAATTGTTAAGTTTTAATTGATAGGTTCTGTCTTTGAGGAAGAAGCCGGTTAATGTCAAGAAGAGTAATATTAGCTAACTTCTGTGGCGCTGCAATCTGTCAAGAGGTCTTTCCAGAATGGACTTTGATCTTAAAGCAAATATGAAAATCATGAGCTATTTTTTTTTTGGATGCACAGGCATGGCCCTCTTCTTACCTCCATTTCACTCTCTTACAAAGTTCTTGGAAAAAAGTTTTCATGGTTTTGGTAATTGGCAGTGATGAAGTAATTTTTTCCTCCGGTACTGGGGATTGAATCCAGGGCTTTGTACACACTAGGCAAGCACTGTGGCACTGTCTTTTTTGGTCATTTGTATGTGGGCCTAGAGCTCTGTTATGGAGGTTACTGCCTTCTATTCTTCTTTTCTGTGTTAGGGATTAAATTCAGGGCCTTGCACATGGTTGGCAAGCATTCCACCACTGAGCTACCCCTCCACCCTTTGCTTTCTTTTTTAATGATTAGAATGTGAGCTCTGGGAGCTGGAGACCTTTGTTAGATCAGTATGATAGTGCCTAGTACAGTGCCTGCTACATAGTAGGTGCTAAATAAATAGTTGTTGAATGAATAACTTTGTTAGGAGTTAAAATCTTTTTTTGTTTTTGCCTTTTTGTACCAGGGATTGAACCCAGGGGCATTTGCCACTGAACCACATCCCCAGTTCTTTTTATGTTTTATTTAGAGACAAGGTCTCACTGAGTTGCTTAGGACCTCATTAAACTGCTGAGGCTGGCTTTGAACTTGTGGTCCTCCTGCCTTAGCCTCCCAAACTGCTGGATTATAGGCATATGCCACTGTGCCACTCTTAAAAATCTTTAAGAGTTCATATCTTTCCAGGTCATAAATAATGTGCACAGTGCAAGGAGAAGTATGGACTGGACCCTGGTTCTCCAGTTAATTTCTTTCTGATTTCATTGTTGATTTACTATGAACAGTCATGAAACCTTTCTAGATTTTGTGGTAGGTAGTATAAATGATGGTGCTTATAGGTGGTAGACAAGGGAGTGGGAAAGGGACTGGATCTGACTATTCAGAAGCAAAGGGCTGGTTTGGACACAAAGGCAATGGCCCATGACAAGGTTACAGGGCAGTCCTCTCTTACCAGTTCTTGGGTCACGTTGGAAAGATTTCAGATATGTCTCAGAGTAGCAGGCATGAAGTTATTTGAAGGGATAGGAAAAGGGAAAAGAAGACACTCTGAAGGGAGAGAGTGAGTCGTCTTAGGATAATAAGGAGCATTACAAGGGTTAGATGACTCTCAGGAAAGTGTTTAACATACTAGCAGGATATTTAAGGAGGAAAAAAAAGGAGGTTTTCTGTGGGAATTCTCTTGCCTGGGAGGGAAGGTAGATATACTCTAGTAGTATCTTGATTTTCATTCATGAATTTTGTGGGGAAAGAGAGTTGTGAATGTTACTTTTAATGATATATACCTTTATTTTCTGTTAAAATGTGATCTGTGTGATGGACAGAGAATGGTGTATTTTTGTTCACAGATGAACACAGGCTTCACAGTGGCAAGCTCTGTCTGATCATCCTTACGTGTATTGCAGAGGTATGTCTCAACAGCCTTCCTTCTGGTATTGGTTTGTCTCTTACAAAGTGCTGTTTTTCCTTGCCCTGTCCCTTGCTTCCTTTTTCACGACTTTTAGTGTCCTAATGCTTGGGAGAGAAAATCTTCCCTCTCTGTATTGTCTGTTCCTTCCCACTAGAAAGTAAACTCCAACAACAGGGTCTTTGTTGTCTTTTCAATTTTTTTTTTTTTTGGTATCGGGGATTGAACCCAGGGGTACTTTAACCACTGAGCCACATCCCGAGCCCTTTTTTATACTTTATTTAGAGACAGGATTTTGCTCAGTTGCTTAGGACCTCACCAAGTTGCTGAAGCTAACTTTGAACTCAGCCTCCCGAGTTGCTGGGATTACAGGTGTACATTACCATGCCCAGCATCTTTTTACACTTTATTCTCTGTATCAGGCATATGGTAGAGGTTCAACCAGCATTTACTAGATGCATTAATAATGAATTGTGATATGGTAACTGCTATAGTTGAGAACTAGAAGATTCTGGATTTTTTTTTTTAAAGGAATTTTAAACAAGGGAGTTATAACTCTTTAGAAAGAATAATCTTGTCTCTTTGAAGCTACTCTTTTTGGGTCTTTTGCATTTAGCAATATAAAAGAGGAGTTTGGATTTCCTGGGGACAAAGGAGTAGAGAAAATATACAGGGTGGGGAGTGATTGCAGTTTGGTGAAGAACAAGACTGAGGGGAAAAAAAGGAAGAGGTGCTTATGGTTTGTGAAGAGGCACTTTGGATTGGATTAATTAGGCTCTAATTCATCGTGGATCTTAGTGACATACAGCTGTGGCAGAACCTGAGTCAGTTTAGAGCTAAATTTATAGCTTCAACCTCTCCCCTTCATTATTCCTTACTCTTTTCTCTCTTAAGAAAAATAGTCAAGGTGGTCCACATGGAATAGCAATCTCTCATAGTTTCCTTATTTATGTTCTCTGTGGGAAGATGACCTCCTTTCACAAGGCTACGGAAAGCTGGTTATAGAAGTGCTGCTTATTAGCAGTGGGCCTGGTGTAATTGCTTTTCAAAAATCTTTCGAAGAAAATCTTTAAAGAAGTTGTTTTTAACAAGTTGCAACAGTTCCCAGTAATTGGAGTCTGTAAGCATGTCAGATCTTCAGAAGAGGTGTTGGGAAAAGGCCAAGGATGTTTATTGCCAATCCTTGGTGAGAAGTTTTTGATTTTCAATCAGTCTTCAGCAAAGCCAGAGGTAGAAAGGTCTTACCTGCTTCCACACTGCCTGTGTAGCACTTTTCTCCTGCTATGCTGAGCTCATTCCTAGTAGAGCACAGACCTTTCTGCTTATTCCTAGAGTCTCATGAGGAGCCTGTGCATGCATCCTGCAGCCCCTAAGAAAACCTTCAAGCTGTCACAAACAGCTGACTCCTTGGGCATATGGGAAGGAAAAGGGAATAGGAAAACAGTTTCTTCTTAGTATTTGCCTTAAGTATTTGGGTCTTAATTTTTATTGTTTTAATTTTTTAAGAGATTTTTTTTACCAGTTAAAAATATACTGGGGAAAAAAAGATATAAAATCTCATGACTCAAATAGGGTTTGATGTAAAGGCTCTAGTGGGCTGATCCCATTAGCTTTCCAACTGATTTGTGAAAATAGATTTTGTTTTTTTTTCTTTTTGTATTGGGAATTGAACCCAGGAATGCTCTACCACTGAGTAACACCCATGTTCTCCCCTCCCTCTGCCATTTTTTTTGAGACAGTGTTTTGTTAAATTGTCCAGATTGTCCTTGAACTTGCACTTCTCTTTCTGCCTCACCATGTCTGGCCAAAGTTGTTCTTTAAATCTAGGGATTTGTAGAAGGTGTGATAGATTATACTGAATTTCTTAAATATAGCTCTTACTCCTTACTTTTTCTTGATTTTTATCAGGATCAGTATGCCAATGCATTTTTGCATGATGACAATATGAATTTTCGAGTGAATTTACATAGAATGGTAGGTGTTACTTTTGCTTCTTATTTTCTCAGAGAATATTTTTTGTTGGCATGAAATTAATTCTACTAGAACAAAAAAGGATGGGAAATTGTACCAAAAGATTCTTGCATGACTGCTGTTCAGTAGACTCATTATCTTTGGGACATTTGTGCATCAGAGAACTGTTTCTTGCTCAAGAGAGGATAGAAAGAGCCATAACCATAAGAGACACTGCATTGTTATCAGAATGTGTCAGTAACGTTCCAGTTTCAACCAAGTGATGGGTCTCAGCCTATGTTTTCAAAATGTAATGTGATCTTAGATTGGCCAAGACTAGGTGCTCAATGATTTTATTCATCTGAAAGATGGGACAAATAGAATATGGAAGATCAGGAACTATCCTCAAGCTGTAGGTATGTTTAAAAAATATTGCTTTGAGGTTTAGATTTGAAACTTTTGTTTTTCCGTTTGGTACCATTGTTGCATCTATAACCACCACCATCACCTCCTCTTCTTTGCTTAATTATTATTATTATTTAAATTATTTTTTAGTTGTAGATGGACACAATACCTTTATTTATTTGTTATTTTTATGTGGTGCTGAGGATCAAACCCAGTGAGATACATACATGTGAGACGAGCACTGTAGCTACAGCCCCAGCCCTGATTTTTTTTTTATCAAAGAAAATTACAAGTGTACCTCTTTTGATGTTAATAATACTGTTCATGTGGTATCAATAGAATAAAAGTAAAAACAGCAACTTTTCTATTTAGTGTGCATCAGTGCCCTTTAGGACTGTTGCCTTGCTGTGAATTGTATTTTTGTCACCCACTTTTGCTGGTAACTGAGAAGCATTTACAAGTCTTCCCTGTTCCCACCTCCACCATAGAAAAAGAAAAAGAAAAGGTAGCATCTCTGCAGAAATGATTTTATTTGCATTAGAAACATATGTGATAAGACATTGGATATCAGTTCATTTGTCTGCTAATTTCCTTTTTTCTTTTTGTGTGTGTGAAGCCTATGAGACACAGGAAGAAGGCAGCAGACAAGAACCTTCCCTGCCGTCCTTTAGTATGCGCGGTACTAGGTGAGTGAGTATCATTAAAATTGGCATTTTTTTTTAAGGCAATGATAGATTTTCATGAATAAGATCCTGGTTGATATGTTTCTTCTTCAGAGAAGTTATTAGTTATGTTTCTTCACTGGCCTAAGAAATCATGTTTATTGTGTGATTGATAGCAATCCTAGTGAATAGAGTATTCAATAAAGGGTGCTGTTGTTCAAAGAAAGCCTTTTCCAGGGAAACAAATGACTATGTCTAAACTTTATACTTGATTTAAGTTTATAAATTATCTTACTCTTGATCAAGATTTCGAAATTCTTCCCTTTTTTTCATGGTCCACATTGATGTGTCAGGTGGTCAGGAGTCTTGAAGTTCAAAGTTCAGGCAAATACAAAACTTCCCCTAAGTAAATGAGGCTGAGAAGGGGTTGACAGAGCTGACAGGTAATTTTATCTGCCTAGAATCCTGTATTTTCCTTAAGGGAATTAGCAGAACTCTCTCTCTCTCTCTGTGTGTGTGTGTGTGTGTGTGTGAGAGAGAGAGAGAGAGAGAGAGAGAGAGAGATACTGGAGATTGTACCCAGGAGTGCTGTACTACTTAGCATCCCTCAGCCCTTTTCATTTTTTATTTTGAGGCAGGGTCTCCCTGAATTGCCCAGTGTTTTGATTCTGTTGCCTCAGCCTCCTGAGTAACTGGAATTACTGGCATATGCCACCATACTTAGCAATAGACCTTTTTTTTTTTGTACCGGGGATTGAACTCAGGGGTGCTCAACCACTGAGGCATATACCCAGCCCCCTTTTTATATTTTATTTAGAGAGAGGGTCCCGCTAAGTTGCTTAGGACCTGTATAAGTTGCTGAGGCTGGCTTTGAACTTGAGATCCTCTTACCTCAGCCTCGTAGCAGTAGAACTCTTTCAAAATCTTGATTTTAGAAACTGTTGTTAAGACTATGTAATAAGCATTATATAATAAACTTTTGTTGAACCAGAGCTTCACAGATTATTTCAGTTGATATCTATCAAACAATGTGATAATGAGATGGGATAGACATAGTTTTAGAACTGAGACTGGTTACACAGTGTGATCTATAATTTCTTCTTCTGCTTGCCTTATTACTCTAGTCTCTAGTATGACTTCCCTCTTGCATTGTATTAGTGCCATTGGTTTCCTCATTCTGGAGTAATGATATAAATTTCATCTGTACAATGAAATTTTCTGTGTATTTGAATTTATTCAGGGAGTAGGAAAGTGAACTTTCTTTTTTTTTTTTTTGTGGTGCCAGGGGTTGAACCCAGGGTCTTGTGCATGGGAGGCAAGCACTCTCAACTGAGCTGTATCCCCAGACAAGAAAGTAAACTATTTTTGTTGTTGTTGTTGTTAATTTACAAGTGGCAGATGGTGAACAGTGTTGCAAAAAGTGTCTTATACAAAATAAATTTAGGCATATGTGATTGCAGATGTGGGTAGAGGATGCCATTCAGCATGAATTCAAGGTGTACGGTACTCAGAAACTTTTTTTGCCCCAAGTCAGAGGCAAAGAATGCATTTATTCTAATTGATCTAGTTTTTCTCCTTTCCCCTTTTAGACTTGATGGTAGAGTTTATTGTAACACACATGATGAAGGAGTTTCCTATGGATCTCTATGTGTAAGTACCATGATTTATTTAATAAGTGCACATCTATTTTAAAGAATCAAGTGTTGGGAAATTTATGGTTATGTATATTTTACTTAAGAAAAACAAATTTAGGGCTGGGGCTGGGGCTCAGTGGTAGAGCACTTGCCTAACACATGTGAGGCACTGGGTTCAATCCTCAGCACCACATAAAAATAAATAAATAAAGTTAAAAAAAAGAATTCTGTTTAAAAAAAAGGAAGAAAAACAAATTTATATGTGAATTGTTAGGGAACATTTTATATATCTTTTCAGAGGGCGAAAAAGTACAAACCACAGTTAGGATTCTGCACATATCTTCATAATCACTTTTAGGCACGTTGTATAGGGACCTGGCCTGATGCCTTAAAGAAGTGAACATAGGGTGCTGTTATAATCTAAAGATATGTAATACCAGCTGATGATTTAGTTGTCTCAGGGCTTTAACATTAAAGTAGTCAGTGGTAAATAGAACTAAGATAGGAATAAGTCAAGGGAGGGTTTCTGGTTCATTCTTAGCCTACATTGTCCTGCCTCTCTAGCTAGAATCTTACTACTTAGGCTTGTCTGGGAGAGTCCTGATCTGATTGTCTATCACATTTCTTTACAATGAGGACAGCTGGATGGAGGCAATTGAAAATCATCATAGTTTAATAAAGTTAAAGTCTTTAAGTTTTTTCTGTCCTTTGCTACTTCTACATTCTTCTTTATGATATGTCACATTGTATCTCCAAATATGTGTATTTTTTTTCTTCTTTCTAAACCATCTTAGTTGAGTCTGACAATGGGGTTGGAACCTCTGGTTTGGGGAGGAAAGAGAGCAATTTGGTGCATAGTAAGTTTTTTTTATCTTTTTTTATTTGGTACTAGGGATTGAACCCAGGGACACTCTACCACTGAGCTGTATTCCTTTTACCCACATTATTTTTTTATTTAGGAACAGTATTATTTAGTTGCTGAGGCTGGCCTGGAACTTTCTATCTTCCTGTTTCAGCCTGTCAAGTCACTGGGATTACAGGCAAACACCACCACACATGGCTCTTAAGTTCTGTGTACTTATTCCTGTGCCAGGTCTAGGATGTAGAGAGAGAGAGAGAAATCTCTTGATAGAGCAGATCTCCATTTTTTTAGATTGCATGTAGACTGTATAGTCTTGTTTTACTAGTTTTAGAGTAATGATATAAGTTTTACTTTTAGATAAGTATTTTGCATTTTGCATTTTTTTCCACGTGTTTTGGGTGTTTAAAAGTAAGTCTGGGGCTGGGGTTGTAGCTCAGTGGTAGAGTACTTGCTTACCACATGTGAGGCACTGGGTTTGATTCTTAATACCACATAAAAATAAATAAAGAATTGTGTCCATCTACGACTTAAAAAGAAGAAGAAGAAGTAGTAGTAGTAGTAGTAAGTCTGGTCCTTAATTTCAATTCAAAGACCAAGGAAGCTTTTATTTATTTATTTTATAACATTTACCGGAAGAACTTACTGCTTATTTAGATGAACCTTAGTTTCTTAAGGAGTAGCTTTATTTTTGCTGTAAACTTTATTCCTCTTTTGATTATCTTTTTTTTCCTTCCTTTTTATTTTGGGGATTGAAAATAGGGGCACTTTACCACTGAGCTACATCCCCAGCCCATTTGATTTTTTTATTTTGAGATAGGGTCTCACTAAGTTGCTGAGGCTGACCTTGAACTTTTGATCATTTTGCCTTAGCCTCCCAAGTTGCTATGATTATGTTTGTGTAGCTATGCCTGGAGATTAGCTTATGTTCTAGTTTTATGATATGCTATTTACTTTGTAGGTTAGATCACTATAGCTCCAGTTTTCTCATTGTACAAGTAGGAAACTGTGGCTCAGGAGATTAGGTGTTTTTCCCAGGGGTCTTCTGTTAGTAAGCACCATTGCCTGAACTTGAACCAAATTTTCTTGGGCTGTTACCATTCCTTCCAAGAGTATTAGTTAGCTATTGCTGTGTAACAGACTATCCTAAAAACCTAGTGGTTTAAAACAAATGTTCACTGTCTTACTGTTTCAGTGGTTTAGCAATCCAGAAGTTTAGATAGAGAGGCTTGGCACAGAGTCTTTTAAAGTGTTTGAATCAAAGTGTTAGCTGGGGCTATAGTCATCTGAGGTTTTTCTGGTCTGGAGAAACTGCTTTCAAGCTCACTTAATGGTTATTGGCAGGCCTCAGTTCTTCACCACCTGGAACCTCTCTATTGGGTTTTTCAATATGGTAGCTGGCTTTCTTCAAAGCAAGTAATCTAAGAGAGAAAGAAAAGGAGTGTGAGAGCCCAAGATGGAAAGCCAAAGTATCTTTTCTAATTTACTCCTACATGACATATCATTTCTTTGAGTCATATGGACCAACTCTGATACATTTGGGAAGGGACTCTACGAGTGTGCTATGGTTTGAATGTGTCTCCCTAAGGTCATATGTTGGAAACTTAATCCCCAGTGCAACAGTGTAGGGAGGTGGGTCCTAATGAGAAGTGTTTAGGTCATGAGGCTCCCCCCTATATGAATGGATTAATGCTGATTATAAAAGGGCTTGAAAGTGAATTCATTCACTTTTTCTCTCTGTCCCCTTCTCTTTGTCTCTTTCTGTTCCTCCTCCTCTCTTGTTCTTTCATGTATATTTCTGTATGTGCATTCATCTCTGTGTGTGTATGCTCTTGCCTTTTCATCTTTCACAATAGAATGATGAAGGTCCTTTGCATATGTTGGCATCTTGATATCAGACTTCACAACTTCTATAACTGTGAGAAATAAATTTATTTCTTTATAAATTATCCTGTGATATTCTATGTGGCAACACAAAACATACTGAGACAATGGATGCAAATATCAGAAGGTCAGGATTGTTGGGGGACATCTTTAAGGCTGGTACCATAGTTGCACAGCTAGTAAATTGTATAACCAAGATTCATACTCATTTCTCTCTAACCTTGGAGGCTGACTCTTAAGCACTTTTGGGATAAACAACAAAGGAAAGATTTGTATAGAGTGGCTGTGCTGATGGGCCATCAGAGAAGATATCAGAGACGATTGCATTTGACCTGAGTCATGAAGAAACACTAGAGTTTTTTGTGTGCAGTGAGGGAAGGACATACCAAATAGGAACAGCATGAGCATGTTCAGGGGCTTAGAAGCTTAACAGTGTGTATGTTTGGAGAATAGAAAGTGATTCTGGCTGATAAGAGTGTAGTGTGCATGGAGGAAGGGTAACAGTAGAAAGAAATTTGCCTGAGATAGGGAACAGTTGAAGGTAAGGATGACATGACAGGATTGTATGTTGAGTACTGTAGAGATATAGGTAACTGTCTACCCAACCCTCACATTTCTAGCCAGTGAACCTGTACTAAATGTCCTGTACTCCAGCCTCTGCCCCTTAGTTCCTGACTTCACCTTCAAAAGTTTTTGTATTACCTTGCTTTCTTAGGTGGTTTTTCCACCTGTTTTCTAATGGGATATCCTGAGGTTAGGGAAGATGGAGAAGATAATGAGGCATCAAATTGACAGAGGCTAGGCAAAAGGTCCCACCTTCAGGTTGAATTTATTTTCTTCATTATACCATGGGCTTGTTTCCAGATATTCCTTCCCCTACTTCCAACTTCCTTTCCAGTTTTTGGAATTTGGAGTATCAAGTCCTTTTTAGGTGAACTTCTCTGCTCCTAGCTAGGCATCAGGCCAGGTTGCTGATTTCACTTCTCATTATGCACAGCTTCTCAGCAGCATACAGTAGAATGATAAATTTAAAGCAAAAATAAATGTCTACCATTTCAAATAAGTTTATAATCCTCCTGGTGAAATATGAAGAAATATGGAGTATGGAAAGACTTAATACTTAGAGCCAGAATCTGGGTCAGAAGTGAATCAATTTTATATCAGTATATGAATGCTGTAGGTAAAGTAATGATGAGGGAAGGTGCTTATACAAAAGAAAGAAAGAAGGAAATAAAGTCTTGCCTGGAGCAGTAAGAGGTAAAAAAACCTAGCCAATTAATTTCCAATCCTGACTGTACTCCTTGATTGTTATTGCTACCTCAGGATTTGGGAGTGAGAAATAGCCTTTAGGGAGAATAAACTCTTCTTTTTTTAGAGAGAGGGCAATACATATTATACAATATACAATACATATTATGCATATTATACAATATGTATAATTATGTATGATATATGTATATTATACAATACAATACATATTACACAATACATGTTATACATATTATACAATACATATTTTGACATAGGGTCTGGCTAAGTTGTTGAGGCTGGTCTTGAATTTGCTATCCTCCTGCCTCAGCCTACCCAGTTGCTGAGGTTATAAGCATGCACCTCTGCACTTGTCTAGCCTCTTTTTTTTTTTTTTAAGAGAGAGAGAGAATATGAATTTATTAATATTTATTTTTCAGTTTTTGGCGGACACAACATCTTTGTTTCTATGTGGTGCTGAGGATCGAAACTGGGCCGCACACATGCCAGGCTAGCGTGCTACCGCTTGAGCCACATCCCCAGCCCAAGCATTCTTAAAGTTACTCTTATGTGGACAACTTAGACTCTTTTTAAGTCAGATATTCCCAAAAGAGAGGAATATTTTTCAGTAGGTCCTAGAAGAAGATTTCAGGAGAAAGTGGGACTACCTGCTATGTATTTTTAAGGACATAACAATTATTAAAATTTTCATTCCAAGCTGGGGTTGCAGTTCAGTGGTAGAGACCTTGCCTAGCATAGGTGAGGCACTGGGTTCAATCTTTGGAACCACATAAAAAACAAATAAACAAAAAATAAATGTTAAGTTCATTAAAATATTTTTTTTATTCTGCTTGGCAAATAGTTTAAGTTACTGAGACCAAAAGGCTAATGATGGCATCATTTGGGAAACTGGTGACAGGAACAGAGTTTAGGAATAGTGTTGGATTGGCTGTGAATGAAAGTGGTGGATATAGGTTAGCACCTCATTGCTGCTCTGGAGTGGCTTAGTGATGTCAGATGGCATTATCAACAGGAGCCAAGGTATAGGATGTCTAGATTCTTGCTATGTGAGAAGACCTGGCACTCAGGGATGTACTGTGCATGGGTCATCATGTGTGGGCAGCATTTAGCCACCCTTAGCGGCTGCAACAAAGTTATAGCACTGGGGACCCAATAATGGTCAGTTTCATGGGGAAATTGATAGAAAAGTTTGTAGAATACTGAGCAAATCATAGCTCAAATAACGGCATCATTTAGCCAATGATGACTGCATCAAACAGGAGATGGCAGCCCAATTTCTAAAAATCAACAAACGATTTGGTAACCAATTTCCCTTGGATCGTGAATTATTATGAATTGTTATAAATGTCATGTCCCATATTGTTTGCCTCTTTTTTTCCCCCTGTACTGGGGATTGAACCTAGTACCTCATGAATAGACAAGGGCTGTATCACTGAGCTAAATTCCCAGCCTTTTTTATTAATTAATTTAAAAAAATTATTTTGAGATAGGTTCTTGCTAAATTTTGCAAGGGCGGATCTCAAACTTGTGATCCTCCTGCCCTACTTTCCCAGTAGCTGGGATTCTAGGCATTCACCACCATACCTGACTTATTGTTTGCCACTGATTGATTGATTGTACTGGGGATTGAGCCTAGGGTCCTTTACCACTAAACTTCATTCTCAATCTCTTTTTACTTTTTACTATGAGACAGGATCTCGCTAAATTGCCCAGGCTGGCCTTGAACTTATAAGCCTCCTGCTTTACAAAATGTGCCACCTCACCCAGCTGTTTACCTTTTACTTTTTTTTGTTGTTGTCGTTCTTTTTAGTTATACATGACAGTAGAGTCAGTTCTGACATATTTATACAAACTTGCCTTTTACTTTTTTTTAATATTTATATTTTTAGTTGTAGTTGGACACAATATCTTTATTTTATTCATTCATTTATGTGGTGCTGAGGATCGAACCCAGGGTCTCACACGTGCAAGGCGAGCGCTCTACCACTGAGCCACAACTCCAGCCCACATTTTACTTTTAATTGTTAAAGTTTTTTTTTTTTTTTTTAATCAGAGAAAAGGTTGTATTTTTAGGAAGTAAGGGCTATCAGTATTTTCCTTTCTAATTTTATCTGTAGCTTTTAAGCTTTTTTTTTTTAAATTAGTTACTTCTATTTTAAAATATATTGGTACATTATAATCTTTGAATATAAAGCTTCAGAATTATCAAAGATGAAAAAGATATTTTTACCAGGTATCTAATTCTTAAAAATTTCATTTGTCTTATTCTTAACTTATTAATTGCTTACAATTTTGAAATACTCTCAAAAGAATATATTATTTGGTTGTGAATAACTTTGAATATTCAAAAGAACTTTTGTGATGATAGAAAGTTCTTAGCATGGCACTGTAGTCCCAGATACTTGGCAGGCTGAGGTAGGAGAATTACTTGAGCCCAGGAGTTGAAGTTCAGCCTGGGCAACATAGGAAGATTCTACCTCAAAGAAAAATAGAAAAGTTCTATATATATCTGTGCTGTCCAGTGTTGTAGCCATTAGCCACAGGTGGCTGTTGAAAACTTGTTTTGTGGTTAATACAACTGAAGAAATGAATATTCAACTTTACTCTTAATGTAAGTAAAATTTAAGTTAATTATAACTGTAATTTAAATTTTATTTAAAATATTTAAAATAAAATATTTAATTAGATCTATAGACTCTAATTTTTTGTTTTTGCATTCTGTGTCTCTGTGTCTGCCACTTTCAATAGAGTAATGATGATATATTCTTCTTCCCTTTTCTTTCTGGAATGATGCTCAATTGAAAAGTATTGGTGGTGCCTGAGGAGTCACTTGGGACTGTTGACATCTAAGTGGTTGAAGCCCCCTTTTCCCATTGATAAGGGAAATGGGTTGCACAAGCATTTCGTGTGTGTGTGTGTGTGTGTGTGTGTGTGTGTGTGTGAGAGAGAGAGAGAGAGAGAGAGAGAGAGAGAACGCAAGCAAGAATGAGAGAGATTAAGATTGAGATTTATTTACCAGAAGAGTTGAACGTGTATGTTCTTTTCTTTTGCATGTGTACTTATTCATATCCAGTGTCTTTAGTGGCCCTAGCAAAGTTGCTCCACTAGAGAGATGGTGTCTGTTGGGCTGGGGTTGTGGCTCAGAGGTAGAGCGCTCCCCTAGCATGCAGGAGGCACTGGGTTCGATCCTCAGCACCACATAAAATAAAATAAAGATATTGTGTCCACCTATAATTAAAAAAATAAATATTTTTTTTAAAAAGAGAAAGAAATAGTGTCTGTGGTGAATTGCACTGTATTCTCAGGTTTATCTCAGTTTTTTTCTTTCTTGATTCCAGACGCTGCATTCAGGTAGTACATAAACTGCTTTGTTACCAGAAGAAGTGTCGAGTTCGCCTTCATTACACCTGGCGGGAACTCTGGTCAGGTAACCTTCCCTTGATTTCATCCTCTTTTCCTATGCGTTTTATGAGTACTTGGACTGGGCTTAAGGCACATTTTTTTTATTAATAACATTGTAGTTTATTTAGGATGCTTCTATTTTCATTTATCCTTTTTGTCATTTTTATTTTTCAAATCCAGGTCTAAGCATGTCACATATTTATTCCACACTTTCTCTCCTCTTCCTTCTCCTTCTTCTTTTTTTTTTTTTTTTTTTTTGGGTCAGCTGGTAAAAACCATTGAATATTTCCTGAATTCCAATGATTCTTCCTTTGTGTAAGAAAGGAGGAGTCAGTGTAAACTTGGATTCTTACTCTCTTCCATTTGGTAGCAGCATATGGACTATAGGGAATCTTCTGTGTGTTTCCTCAAGATGAGTAATCTCAAGAGAAATGTCATAGGAAGAGGGGGTGGGGATGGGGGTGGAGAGATGGGGGGAATCCTGTTCTTTTTGTTACATCTGGCATTATTACTGTTTACAGACAGTGTCGATTTTACCACTCCCCCTGTGCCAGAGACAAAACAGCAAATTACAGTGTTTACTTTTGTATTTATATCCATTTGGTAGCCCAGTAAAGTCACTGCCATCTCTGCAGGCGGGAAGTGGCTCTTCTCTAAGGGTGCAATTAATGCTGGCTTGCCACCCTTTCTTTTGTGTGATTAAATTGGAGGTTTCAGAAAAGCAGAGAAGACATGTTCTCTGAAGTAGTCACTTGCTGATAGTCCTGTGGCTTTTGTGACCTAATGGTACAATAGACGTCTTTAGATGATAGTAGTGATGAATGGTTGCCCCACCCATGGGGGAGTTTCTCTGTATTCTAAGCAGAAGAGGGCATGTTAATGTCAGAGGCTTTATAAGAAACAGGCCAGTAACCCAGCCCCCTTCCCTGGAATTCATCTCATTTGTTGTGACACATGCTTTCCTCCCAATCCAATTTGGCTATCTAAATTTAGTCTTCCATAATGGGAAATAGAGATTTTTAATTAATGGATTAGCAAAGTTTTGCAGTTATTGCCTATGGTGGTGAAGAGGGGGAGAGGAGCAGGAGAATCATACTAATTGTCAGTCGTGTCCTTTTGGTGTTTTAGGAGGGAGAAGTAAGATTGTGTGAGAGTTTGAGATTGAGATGTCAGAAGTACTGAAGAGCTATCAAGAGAGATTGAAAAGACTTAAGTTAGTAGAGTTTCTTAGCAGTATTTCTTCTTCTTCTTCTTTTTTCTTTTTTTGGTATCCGGAATGAACTCAGGGGACTCGATCTCTAAAACCACATCCCAGCCCTAATGTTTTTTAAATATTTATTTTTTAGTTGTAGTTGGAAACAATACCTTTATTTATTTATTTATTTTTGGTGGTGCTGAGGATTGAACCCAGTGCCTCGCACATGCTGAGCCACAACACCCGCCCCTCCCTAAGCCCTATTTTATATTTTATTTAGAAACAGGTTTCACTGAGTTGCTTAATGCCTCACTGTTGCTGAGGCTGGCTTTGAACTCTCAATCCTCCTGCTTCCGCCTGCTGAGCTGCTAGGATTATAGGTGTGTCCCATTGCACCTGGCCAGTATTTCTTTTTGATATAAAGGGCTCCTATTGTTGCCTGTAGATAATAATATGATTGGCTCTAAAAGTCTAGAATGAAAGAGAAAGCACACAAATGATCCAAATCTGTGTATTTGGTATAGTCATAGGACTTAAAGCAAATGTAAATAGTTTATATCTGTAACTGAGATGAAGTTATACATTGTAGTATGCAACAGTTGGTGGAAGTAATTATTTCTGCTTGCTGCTTCTGAGTCCCTCTGGTTTTATTTTCTCTTTTTTCCTATTTTCTTTCCTTTCTGTTCTGACTATCCTAACTCTGATCCCTGTGATCTCTCTGACATTTCTCCCATCCTCATTGTCCTCTTTCTCATTGTCCTATTCCATACTATTCCATATTGCCCTCTATATTGCCCTGTTCTGTCCCCCTGAAGTTCCCAAGGCTTCCTGTTATTCTCCAACTTCCATCTTATATTCCCTGTCCCCTTGATAAATTGAAGTTTTTATCATTGTGAACCATATTTCCTTTCCTTTACGCTATGGTCTTCATACATTTTACTTTGTATAAGTGTCATAAACTCCAGAGTGCATTACTATCATTTTTGCTGAAACTAATTATTATCTGTTATTATTTATTTATTTGATACTGGGGATTGAACGTAGGGCCTTGGACATGCTAGGTAAGCACTCTATCACTGAGCTACAATCCCAGCCCTCTTTATTTTGAGATAGGGTCTTGCTAGGTTGTCAAGGGTGG
Source organism: Marmota flaviventris (assembly GCF_047511675.1). Lineage (NCBI taxonomy): Eukaryota > Metazoa > Chordata > Mammalia > Rodentia > Sciuridae > Marmota > Marmota flaviventris. The sequence continues at coordinate 25,992,822 of NC_092501.1, forward strand.
CCTCAAACTTGTGATCCTCTTGCCTCAGTTTCCTGAGTAACTGATATTAAAGGCATATGACAGCTAGATGAATATCCCTTTCTTTTTCTTTTCTTTTTTTTGATAACAGGGGTTAAACCCAATGAGCCATATCTCTAGTCCATTTTTTATTTTTTAATTTTGAGACAGGGTCTTGCTAAGATGCTTAGGGCCTCACTAGGTTGCTGAAACTGGCTTTGAATTTGTGATCCTCCTGCCTCAGCCTCTTAATCTTCTGGGATTACAGGTGTATGCCACTGTGCCTGGCCAGATGATTATTTTTAAAAGAGATTTAAAAATATCTTTTATGGGGCTGGAGTTGTGGCTCAGTGGTAGAGCACTTGCCTAGCATGTGTGAGGCACTGGGTTCGATTCTCAGCACCGCATATAAATAAATAAAATAAAGGTCCATTGACAACTAAAAAAATATTTTAAAAATATCTTTTATATTTATTTATTTATTTTTCAGTTGTAGGTGAGCACAATACCTTTATTTTTATGTGGTGCTGAGAATGGAACCCAGTTCCATCCTCATGCATGCTAGGCGAATGCTCTACCACTGAGCCACAACCTCAGCCCCTATATTTATCTTTTCTGACTCTTAGCATTTTGCCATTTTGGCTAGTAACTTGTGAAGATGACCATCCTTTATCCTGTGCTGGTTGGTTGACTTGTCTTGGACAACTTCCCTCATGTTCAGGGCTGTTTGTAATCATGTGCTATCTTAGAACTAATTAGTTTGCATTCTAAGGCCTTTGAAGGGTTGATGGGATGTGTATATGAATGTCATTAGTGAGGCCTCGGTGACTGCTTGTTCCTAAGGCATAGATACTTGAATTAGAGTTCTCTGCCCAAAGAGGTTAGCTCCTTTTCCTATATAAACAGAATGAGCCATCCTGGAATCTTGATTCTCTGTATTCATAGAGGAATGTACAGTGAGATAAAGAGCAGCAGGTGTTAATGAAAGCTGCAAAGTACAACATTGTATCCACTTCAATCAGAGCCCAAAGTAATGTATAATGTTGCATTCAGTGAATACAAGTGTGGCTATGGTGGATCCACCCACTGCTTGGCTGGAACTACCCCTCTTATGTTGGAATACCCATGTTTTACTCTTTCTTTGCCTTCTAGGCTTTTGGGTTTGAGGGAGGTATGTGAAATTCATCATGGAAAATATGCTCATGTGGGTATATGCTTGCCCATACATGTGCTGCAAACTATAACTGAATTTTATTTATAAATAAAACAGTAGCCATGTGTTAGATTGGAAACATAGGAGCCCTTTGATGTCTAGGATACAATCAGCCAGTATCCAGATGCCTTTTTTTTTTATTTGGAATTGGACATTTAGTGTCAGTATACTTCAAGTGCTGGTGTATATTCCATTGTTATTTGATTACAGTTGTTCTTCATTATTAGAAAAGATAGCCAGAGTTTCCCCAGGTTCCCATAATGAATTCCCAGGAGTGGTCTGTGGATGAGGAGGAAGTAGCTGTATTAATTGGAGATTCAATCTTGCTTGATGTGTTTTTCCTACTATTTTACAAATACAAAGCCCTGACCTACTCCTTACTGCCTCCTGTCTATTTATATGATGCTTGTCACCATAGTATCCGAGTATGTAGGGAAATACCCATAACAGAACCCAGTAGTATGGTTGTTGTCATGTTTCTGATGAGCTTGATTTCATCACTTTTGATAGGACAAATCATCAAACTTAGTTTTATTTGAGTTGTTGTGAAAGGGAGGGGTACATAATCCGTTTTTTCTTTGTCACTTTATAAATTTATCCACAGATTCATGGGATTGCTTTCAACCAAGTAAAAATGGAAACTTTGATGAGTTCTAAGCCATTAGCCAAAGAATGAGCAGAATATTTAGAGAAGCCTGTAACTGTTGGAAAGGGAACTACTTGAACAGAGCCTCATGGGTTTATATTATTTTACTTCCACTAGAGGCAGAAGGGATATTGGAGAGGCAGCCTGCATTTAAATAGTATGACTTTCAAGGCTTGAAAACATGGATTGATTTGTGTGTGTTCATGTATCTAGGTGGGAGGGGCGGTTAGTGGGGAGCGAACCCAGGGGTACTCTGCCACTAAACTACATCTCTAGTGCTTTTTTAAAAACTTCTATTTCAAGATAGAGTTTCACTAAATTGCTGATGCTGACCTTGAATTTGAGATCCTCCTCTAAACCTTGAGTGCTGGGATTATAGGCATGCACCATCATGCCCAGCACATGGTTTGATTTAAAAGTGGATTTATACTGACATTTTTTACTTGACATTTATCTGTGGATCACAGTCGTTCTTTCACTCTGTCATATCCCTAAGTGGTAAGTCATTATTTTTACCTGTTTGTTGGGGGAGTAGAGATATAGAAGGGTTAAATGACTTGCTGAGGATCATGAACCCAGACACTCAACAGTCATGATTAGCACTTAGAGTTTTTGACTCCTCTGCTCAGATGCAGATCACTAGGCAACATTTGCCTCCCTGCCGGAAGAAAGGTCCCTAAAGCCCCTAAAACAATCTGTTCAGCTTCACTGTGCAGAATAGCATCCAAAGCATTCTCAGCTTTGTGAAAAATAGAGGAATTGTACATGGTTTGACCTTTTAGAAACCTACTGGGAAAAATGGAAAATCCAGAGAGTGTCACAGCTTTCTGGATCCAGCTGGCTCTCCCATCACTGGCAGAAGCCTGTGTCTTCATGGTTAGGTACACTTCGAGACTGGGAATTGAGAGCCTTTCATTGGAAGCTTGTTATACTGCAAGCATTATATAGGATTGAAATTTTTCAAGAGAAAGCCTGACTTGAGCCATGAATTTATCTGGCAATTCTTGTATAGGTGTAGTTTTGTCAATTTGGCAGCCCCTCTTCATTTTGAGAAACTATCCTTTGATTATCTATTTTTTTTAGTTTAGTTTCTTTTTTACTTTGTTCTTGTGGCACTGTGGATTGAACTCAGGGATGTTCTATCACTAAGCCAAATCCACAGCCCCTCCACTCCTGCTTTTTAAAAAAATTTTGAGACAGATCTCAGTAAATTGCCCAGCTGGTCTTAAACTTGTGATCTTCCTGCCTCAGCCATTCACTGGGATTACAGGCGTGCACCACCGCACCCAGCTAGTTTAGTTTCTTTTTTTAAACTTTTAATTTTGATGTAATTATAGACTTAACAGGAAGTTGCAAAAATAGTAGTAGACAAAAATAGTAATAGAGTTTCATATACCCTTCACCCAGCTTTCTCCAAGGGTAATATCTTATATAACCACAATATTGCTTCTTTTAGTTTAGAAAAGGATATCTAGGTGGGAAAGAACAGAGCAGTAAAATGCTGGATAGGGTAGATGGGAAAAGGAATTTTGGCAGCTGCTGTTACTATCTTGTTTTTAAAATTGCTTTTCAAATTATTATTTCTTATTCCCTAAATTTTCTGATTTAGGGAAGTATGTTACAAGATATAGATTAGACTTGATGAATTTGATTAAGATTACATTAATAAGATTAAGATTAGTTAGCTTCTATGTGCAGAAAAACAAAGACTGTTTTCTGCTGTGGTTAATCAATTCTTCTGAAAGTTAGAATGTTCTATTATAGGAGCTTTTCTGTAATTTAGTTATGAAAGATTTTGTATGGCAGTATAGAAAGCCCAAAGACTGAAAAAGAATGCCACGAAGTTTTTTTCCCCTTCAGATCACTGCATTTGGCAAATCCAAAATTTATACTATTCTAACTCTTTCATTCTCTCAGAAACCTGGCAGAGGCAAAAGATAAGAATCTCAAACAGCTTTAGCCTTTAGAGGGAGAAGAAGATTCCCACATAAAAGCTCCTAAAAGTGAAAAATTGCTCTTTGTTCTTTTCTCTGCACATGAAGTCACTTCCTTTCCACAGAAGTGTCAACTTTCATAGGCCCATCAGCCTCTTGTCAGGTAAAAGGGGTGAGGGAAGGAGTAGCCATGCTTTCTTTGCTTTGCCTATACTAGGGACAAATAGTTTGGTTTGAGACGGTATCATCCTTCCCTGAGTCTCTAGTGAACAAACAGGTTTGTTATTGGTCTTTTTTCAGTTTGACAGAAAGTAAAGTTCTCAGTTCATATGGTTGATGTAGACATGGTCACATTGATCACTAGATTTCTTTTTTTCTGTTGATTCAATCCAGGGGTGCTTTATCACTGAGCCACATCCCCAGCCCCCTGCCCTTTTTTTTTTTTTTTTGGTACAGGGGATTGAACTCAGGGGCACTTGATCACTGAGCCACATCCCTAGCCCTATTTTGTATTTTTATTTAGAGACAGGGTCTCACTGAGTTGCTTAGCCTCTCTCTGTTGCTGAGGCTGGCTTTGAACTTGCAATCCTCCTATCTCAGCCTCCTGAGCCACTGGGATTATGGGCATTGCCATGGTGCCCAGCTCCCAGCCCTTTTCGTTTTTTTTTTTTTGTTTGTTTGTTTGGTAGTTGTACATGGACAGCATGCCTTTATTTTATTTGTTAATTTTTATATGGTGCTGAAGGTCAAACCCAGTGCCTCACATGTGCAAGGCAAGCACTCTGCCACTGAGCTAAAGCCCTAGCCCTTACGTGTTGTTTTGAGACAGGGTCTCGCTAAGTGCTAAATTGCTGAGGCTGGCTTTGAACTCATGATCATCCTGCCCAGCCTCCCAAGCTGCTGGGATTACAGGTATGTACCACCTTGCCCAACGACCATTAGATTTCTTAAAGGGTGATTTTTGCCTGGGTCCTGTGGGGCACACCTGCAATCCTGGTGACTCAGAATTCTAGGCAGGAGGATTGCAAGTTTGAGACTGGCCTAGGCTTACTTTAGTGAGACCCTGCCTTAAAATAAAAAATAAAAAGGGTTGGGGGTGTAGTATATAGGTAGAGTGCCCTGAGTTTAATACGCAGCATCAGAAGGTGAGGAAAGGGAAGTGATTGGCTTTTACTCATTTGGACAATGTTGAAAAAAATAAGCAGGTGGTATAGGGCCTTAGAAGAAGGCAGTGACTGCTGAGCATGTTTAGTTACAGACAGCAGCACAAGGATCCTATATTTCCAAACTATAGATCTGAGAATTTTCATGTAAAAGCTCATTTTCATGCTAAAGAAAAGGATGGGTAATAAAAAAAAAGAGGATCATTTTGTCCTTAAGTAAATGGGGAAAGGGAAATGATTGAGAACATTAACTTTTCTTTTAGTAGAAACACATCAACAGCAAGGAAAATGGTAAGGGAATAACCTGCCTTCTACTCAAAGAAAGGATTTATTCTATTTTTTTGGTTCATTTAGAGGGGTATGAGACCATTAGTCAGTGTAGACTGTTGACATACTGACTTGTCTGCTCTGTTCACCTAGAGAAGCTCAGAATATATAACCAAAGCCATTTCATTTTCTTGTTTGATTCATTGGCTTCTGTGTAAGTGAGGTGCTTAGGTTTGCAACCAGAAAGATGTTTGTATTCTGAGAAGCCACATAGTGTATTTTTAAATGATTCTCCTGGCAGGTATTGGCTTCTGAGTCCTTTCTGTACCACTCTGCTGGTTGACTATAAGCTGCTGATTGCTGGCATTGTCCCTGGGTAATTGATGGTTTTGTCCGGAGATTCTGGAATTGGCTGGAATTTATAGTGCCTCTGGGGTTTTGGTGGCATTACCTTAATATACTTGTACTATTTCCAGCTTGTCCTTTGAGTTCCTTGACTTCTCTCTCCTATGCAAGTGAGATGCTAATACTTCTCTTCTATCAGTCACTGTAAAGTTATCCATCTCCCCTAATGAGCAGGTTTTGATTTGGGTTCTGTGGCACCTCATTCCAGCTTCATGCTAGGCCACAAAATAGGATCTGGCTGAGTCTTGCATTTGCTTTCTCTTTCTCATCACAGTATATAAAAACTACTTAAACAAACAGATCTCTTTGACCTTTCTGCCTCCTTCCTGTTTTTTTTTTTTTAATATTGTTTTAGTTGTTCATAGACCTTTATTTTTATTTATTTATACATGGTGCTGAGAATCAAACCCAGTGCCTCCCTCAAACCAGGCAAGTGTACTACCACTGAGCCCCAGCCCAGCCCCTCCTTCCTGTTTTTAATTTTATTTAAATGTAATTCATTTGATTTTGTAATTAAGCCTCCCCTCTGCTCTCTGAGGCAGGCACCTCCCCTCTGCTCTCTGAGGCAGGCACCTCCCCTCTGCTCTCTGAGGCAGGCACCTGAGTTACCACTTAATTGCATCTTCCTGTGGTTGGCTTGTTCTTCCCTGCACCTGGTTTACCTCGAGGTGGAGGGTACGTGTTTAGTCCTGGAGAAGTTCCCATATCCATTATTCATTCTACTCCTACATGGTAACACACTTTGTTGCTACCTTCTTTCCCTCCTCCTCAATTCAAAGCAGGATAGAAAAAAATGGGGGAATTCCTTATTTTGTAGGATATCTTAATGCTAGGAACAGCTCAACAAACAAGATTCTTTGTGGGATGAGGGGAGCCTGTATAAGGTGGCAGGACTCCTGAGGCTGATGATACTGAATGAACTCTTTTGTTTTGAGATGGGGCTTCACTGTGTTGCCTAGGTGGTCTTGAATTTCTGAGCGTAAGTGATCCTTCTGCTTCAGCTGTAGGGTAGCTGAGACTACAGGCATGCTCCATTGTACCCAGCTTGAATTCTTTCTATTTGAAAATTAGATTGACTGCTTCTGGGGATTCACTTGGGACTTAAGGAACCATCAAGGTACTTTGTCCTGGCTCAGCTTCCCAGAACCTAGACACTACATACGATATCCTTTATACCACTTGCATTTGCTTGCAGAAAAGTCTGGATTTCTACACAATGCTGTCATACTATTTCTTTATTTTTATTTTGGTACTAGGGATTGAACCCAGGGGTGCTTAACCACTGAGCAACATCCCCATACCTTTTGATTTTTTATTTTGAGACAGAGTCTTTCTCAGTTGCTTAAGGCCTTGCTAAGTTGTTGAGTTTGGCCTTAAACTTGGCAATCCTTCTGCCTCAGCCTCACTGGGATTATAATTGCCTCTAGAACAGAGTCAAAATAGGCAGCAGTTGTAGTCACTTTGCAGTACTTGACAAAAAATTCAGAAACTAAGATTTCATAGGGCCTGGTAGAGAAGACTTTCCATGAAGAAATGAGTGTATATGAACTATAGTGATGCAGCCACATCAATGTTTATAGCAGCTCAATTCACAATAGCTAAACTATGGAACCAACCTAGGTGACTTTCAACAGATGAATGGATGAAGAAAATGTGGTACATATACATAATGGAATATTACTCAGTCTTAAAGAAGAATGAAATTATGGCATTTGCCAGTAAATGAGTGGAGCTGGAGAATATCATGCTAAGCAAAATAAGCCAATCCCAAAAAACCAAAGGTTGAATGTTTTCTCTGATATGCAGATGCAAAATTACAATGGGGGTGACTAGGGAAGAATTGAGGTAATTTGGGTTAGACAGAGGGGAGTAAAGGGAGGGGAGAGGGTATGGGGGTAGGAAAGATAATAGAATGAATTGGACATTATTACCCTATATGCATATGTGATTACACGACCAGTGTAACTCTATACCATGTACAGAAGAATGAGAAGTTATACTCCATTTATGTGTCAAAATGCATTCTACTATCATGTGTAAATAATTAGAACAAATACAAAATGAGTACTTATGAAACACTTCCTTCCTACAACTTTATCATATTTAATGGCTAATATAATAATTGAAATATTTTACTGCAAAAGCTTCTCTATTTTTCACTCAGTTCAGGATAAGAATATTTGGAGTCAGTTATATGGGACCTCATTCAGTAGATGAGAACAGCAAGGATTAAGAGTCAATCCCAGGCTGGGGTTGTGGCTCAGTGGTAGAGTGCTTGCCTAGCATTTGTGAGGCACTGGGTTCCATTCTCAGCACTGCATATAAATAAATTAATAAAATAAAGGTTCATCAACATTTAAAAAAATATTAAAAACAAAAAGGAGTCAATCTGGAGGATTTTATAGGGTATCATTGGTATTTAGAACATTGTTATCTTTGATTGTGAGCTTGGATTATTATTCTGAATACTAATAATATTGCCTTGCCAGGGTTCATTTGAGTTGCATTCTTGCCCAAGAGTCCATGGGCTCTCTTTGATTGAATATATTATCAATAAGGAAGTACTTTGTTTGGACTTATCCTCAGTACAGTGAACCATGATGTATCAGCCAGCCAATATACAGAGGTTATATAAAGTTGGGTTAAAATTTTTGTGGGACTTAAGATAGTGTTGTTAGAAAGCAAAACATTGACTTTAAAAAAAATTACCAAAATAAAAATACTATAAAAATTTCCAGTGTAGCTGCATTTAACCATACAATTCAGTGACATTTAATACATTTACATTGTTGTGCAACACTACCAACTTCTATTTTCAGGACTTTTTCATCATCCCAAACTGAAACTCTATCCACTAAATACTAATGCTCCATTGTTTTCTTCCCCTACCCCCTGGTAACACCATTCTACTCTCTGTCTCTATGAATTTAACTATTCTCAATACTTCTTATAAGTGGACCTGTACGATATTCATCCTCTTGAGACTGGCTTATTTTACTCATCACATCTTTAAGATTCATCCATATTGTAGCTTATTGTCAGAATTTCCTTACTTTTTAAAGGCTGAATAATATTCTGTTATATATAATATAAATACCCTATTTTGTTTATCCATTCATCTATTGATGGACACTTAGGTTATTTTTGGCTATGGTGAATAATGCTGTTATAAATACAGGTATACAGAATGTCTGTCTGAGTCCTTGCATTCTACTTCATGTATTTTGAGAGTGTGCAGGTTAAAGTATTGCAGACCAGTGGAGTGAAATCCTGAGACACTTAGGGAAGAGATGGATGCAGAGCTCATAGGATTTTTCCCTTGGCCACTTTTATATGCAAGGGACTGATTGGTGGAATTCTGAACAAATGATGGTTTTGTGATAGCAAAGTAAGTATTGGCCCTAGATAGCTAACTCACCCTTTCCCAACAACAACAACAACAACAAAAAAATTAATTGAAGTTTAAGTGGAACCAGTACAATTTCACAGACCTCAGTAGAAGAAGTCAACCTCAGTGTGTTGCCTTTAATGTGATTTAACACCAGCCTTTCTTTCTTTATTTGGTACCAGGGATTGAACCCAGGGGCGCCTAACCCACTGAGCCACATACTCAACCCTTTTTTATATTTTATTTAAAGACAGAGGCTGATTACATTGCTTAGGGCCTTGCTAAGTTGCTGAGTCTGACTTTGAACTCGCCATCCTCCTGCCTCTACTCCCCAAGCTGTTAGACTCTTATTTAACCTTTCTGAATTCCAGTTTGCTCATCTTTAAAATGGGAATGATAATATCTACTTCATCAGATAGTTAGAAGGTTCAGTGACAATAGTGTACTTCAAGTGCTTTATATAATGTCCAGCTCCCAGGAGGTACCTAATAAATGTTACCTTTCTTATCATTTATAACCATATTTCTTACTTTGAAGAGATGAATGCACTTTAAAGCAGGTGATTTTTTTTTTGTAGTTGTACATTATTTAATTTGTTTCATTTTTATGTGGTGCTAAGGATCAAACCCAGTGCCTCACACATGCTAGGTATAAGCACTCTGTGCCTGTGAGTTTATGGAGCCCTAAAGCAAGTGATTTTAAGTGTCTGTCTTTAAAGTAGGCAGTAGAAGACAGTAGAAAGGAAGAAGTTTTGAGATATTCTTTGTGGACTTCTGGAAGTTATTAACCCTGGTTGTTGCTCTGGGAGGAAATAATGCATTCCTATAGGATTGATCTGTCTGGCATTGGTATTTGGAGACAGTCCACTCCCGAGGCTATGGAATATGGGGCCTATGGACATTGTCTCTTAGAGCTTGGATGATCTTATCTTTTTTTTTTTAGTTTTTGTTGGACTTTATTTTATTTATTTTTACATGGTGCTGAGGATCGAACCCAGTGCCTCATGCATGCTAGGCGAGCACACTACCACTGAGCCACAACCCCAGCCCCGGATGATCTTATCCATAATGAGATTCAATAAGCTCATTCTTATCCAAAAGAATGTTTTCCATAAGTTATGCCATTCTTTTTTGAGGAGTTATCACCCATTGCTCACCCATTGAACCAAATTGTTTACCCAGTATTGAGTTCCTGTAACATAAAGTCCTCCTTTGAAAAGAGTCAGGCCTTTGGTGGAGAAGAGGTTTCACCCCCTTAGCTACTGCTTCCTTTGATTTATTTATTTTATGCATTTTGGAGATTGAACCCAGAGCCTTGTGCTTGCTAGGCAAGTCCTACCACTGAGCTATATCCCTAGCCTCCTGATTTTTTAAAAAAACTATTACTTAATAGTGAGAAACATGATAAACAAAGGGTTAAGAGAGAGAATGAAAGTACATCTTGTACCTCATATCTTCATAATGGCTACAACATGTACTGTACTTGATAGCAAATTCTTACAGACATTTGACTAACAATACTATGTTTATACAACTAACACCTTATCTTTTATAGTTATCTTAACTCTTGCCTCTGTGTACTGCTACTTCTGTGACTATCCTTGGAACAGTTTGGCTGGTCATGTGCCCACATGGCATTAAGTGGACAAACTGATCAAGGGCAGTTTTATAAAAATGTGTCTGTGTGGAGGAGGGTGAGCTAGGAGCAAACCAGCATGAGTTTTGTGTTGCTTGTGTGTTGGCACCACTGAGAGCCTGAGTGTCAGTTCTCTGCTGTCCTTGAAACTGTCCCTGACACGAGGGCATATTCTTCTTTGACCTGCTGTCTAAGCCTTGTGCAAAGCTCTGTATAATAGCTTATGAATAAACCTGGTTAGGAATTGCTGAAATGCATTTTGTTTTCTTTTGTTTCTGATTTTGCATAAAAAAGAGGGAATCAGGCTCCCTGTAAAGCCCATATCCAATCACATTCTGGGTGCATCATATAAGTTTGAAGATGGCAACCCTGAGTTTGCAAATTAAGACTAGTTTTAGTTGGTAATTATGTGCTTAAACAAAAGATAGACAAAGAAGGGGAAAGAGATGTGTGAGAGGGGAGATGTACAGATGAGACAGGGCTCATAAGATAAGAATGAGAGGGCCTGCTGAAGTGGCTCCTGCTGAGCTAAGCTACTAGGTGTCCTCCAGTGTTGACAGTAGTAGGAAGGTAATAAACACCTGTGCTTTAATAAGCAGAAAAGAGGAACCAAGAACATGATAATAACCTGAAACACACCATTTATAATAAGCTGTTTTTGCCCCTTTAATATTCAACTTGATCTGGTACCCTTGTTTATTTATTCTTTTTTAAAAATATTTTTTAGTTTTTTTTTTTAGGTGGATACAATATTGTTATTTATTTTTATGTGGTGCTGAGGATCGAACTCAGTGCCTCACGCATGCCAGGCGAGCGTGCTACCACTTGAGCCATATCCCCAATGTGTTTATTTATTCTTAATGGAAAGGGTAGAGAGAATACTATAAACAAGAAGCCAATTTTTAATCCCAGCTTAGTCACTAGCAAGGATGAGGTAGAGTGTAATGAGGTATGGGGTTTTCTTATCCAAAAATGAGGAAATTGGATTGAATGACCTCTAAGGTCTAATTCTAAAAATCTATACTCAGCTGTCAGAGCTTCACAGAATTAGAACTTCTGTTGTATCATCAGGTCAGAGTGGGAAGAGAGAGAGAGGGAGAGGGGGAGGGGGAGGGGGAGGGGGAGGGGGAGGGAAAATGAAAGAGAAAAAGCACTGTTTTGTAGAATATTTGGGGGGGCATTCTCTCTTGAAGATAATTTTGTGTATGTGTGTGTGTGTGTTGTGTGTTGTGTGTGATTTTAGCTTCCTGTTGAAATCCCTCTAGAGCATTACTATTTCCAGGTGGCTTTTAGGGGTAGTGGTGTCTGGCCTGAGTTATCAGGCACAGAATACAGGTCCCACAGTATTGACTCTTAGAGGATCACAATGCTGGATCCTCCTCAAGACTGTTTGACTCTGCTGATGTCTCTGGCCATTGGGACACAGGTTGCCACTTGACCTGTGCCAAAATTGCTCTCTTCTCCTCCTCATATTTATCACTTTGTCATCCCTGATTCTGAATCCCAGAGATCAAGACTAGCAGTAGGCAAGCAGAGGAGTAATAAATCATTACTTCCCTTTCCTTTTCTCCAGGTTTCCTGCCCCTTACTTACCACATATCTACTGCTGAGCCTGCATCTTTGTTCTGTGTGCGTGCTGAGGACAAAAGCCATGTGTGCTACCCAGCCCTTTCTCTGTGCCTGTGAGTTTATTGAGTCTGATTCAGAGAGTTTGTCAGAACGTTGGGTTAAGGGGGTGAAGTAAGTAGCCCCTAACTCACTCAGCAAGGTGATCTTCATCAGGAGAGATATTTGAGCTAGGGATAGTCATTTTTATGTGGATTCTTAACTGTCTATCTTCATTTCCCTGCTCCAGGCTAAGCAAGCTATGTGTGAACCAGAATGGATTCCTGTGGAGCCTTTTTTCCCCTTTCTTTCTTTTTCCTTTTTTGCAGTTCATCCAACAGATCACTTGTTAACAGATACCATAAAAATGCCAACTGGGGCTGTAGCTCAGTGTCAAGAGTGTCTGCCTAGCATGCTTGAGGCCTTGGGTTCAATCCCCAGGACTGAAAAGAAAAAAAAAAAAAAAGGCAACTGTCTGTCATTTGCCTGATCATAAAATCATAGAGAACTTACATCAGGGCAGGGGTAAAAAGTTCATAAAGGAGGATGCCTGCCTTCTTCAATTCTAGTATGTCCTATTTCATTTGAGGGGAAAATTTAGGCTTTAGAAACAGAAGGTAGGTACAACCAGACTCTTGTACTTTCCTTGCCTGATATATATATTTTTTCTCTCCTTTGTTTTTAGTACTGGGGATTGAACTCAGGGCCTTGCATATGTTAGACAATCACTGTATCTCTGAGCTGTATCCCCAGTCCTTTGTTTTAAAATTTTATATTAAGACAGTGTTTTGCTAAGTTGTCCAGGCTGCCTCAATTTTGTGATCTTCCTGCCTTAGCCTCCTGAGTAGGTAGGATTACAGGCATGTGCCACCATAACTGGCCAGCCTGCTGTTTGTTTATTATACCTGTGCTGTTAGATAACTAGGGGAGAAAATTGTTGTATGATGGGCAGCAATGTCTATGGAGTCTTACTCCTACTGATCCTTCCCTGCTGTTCCAAATCAAAGCACACATCTCTAAGAGTAGTTAACTTAAAACAAAGCTCAGGCAGCATGGGAGAATGGAATTTTTTGCTGGCAAAGAAATAGATATGGTTTTAGAAAAGGAGAGATCAACTTTTTTTTGCATATGCGGAAGGAGGGAGGTATGAGGACAAGAAAACAGACCACAGAATGCTTGAAGTTGCTGACCCCGTTCTGAATAGTTTCCTATCAAGAAGGGGAATATGTACAGGAGCATTAGTCAAGATAGGTTCAGAAGCAGGATTCATTCCATGGACAGATGTCCTAGGTGAATGAGTGTAAGGCAACTGAGAATTTGCTTTATGTTTAGCACTTGTTTGCAAAAATGTCTTTAAAACTGTACTGTTAACCTAGGGACTTGAAGTCACTTTCTTTACTGAGATTACTCAGTTTTAGCAATCCCTTCCCCTCATTAAGGGTTGCAAGGCAGAGGAAATATTTTCAGTCAATATTTTCACTGTCAAAAGAGACAGAGCAAGCTTCACTTCTATTTGAATAGCTTAACACTTAAGTACTTTTTTTTTTCTTCATTAGCTACCTTACCACTTAGAGTGGAAGTTCTAAGTATTGCTGCCATATATGGTGACCAGTTAGAATGGATAGCAGTGATGTTTGAAACAGATAATATGACTAAAGCTTTTTAACATTAGATGCTTAGCAGCTTGAGGTGGAAGAGGACCCTCATTTTTACCTGTAAATTGAAGAAATCACTGTGTGGGAGTAAATTTGGAACATTGAGATGTCAGTTTTATAGTCAGATTTCTGAGTTTAATTGCTACTTAAGAAATGGTGAAACAAAGTAGGTTTTTTAAAACTTTATATGAGCAGATAAGCAGATGTGTGCCTGGGGAGGTTAGTGCTTACCTTACATATACCAACCTTATCTATTTTTTGGTTGTTGCTAGGGATTAAGCCTCAGGCTTTGCAAATGCTAGTCAAATAGTTTTTTGCTGAGCTATACCCCCAGTCCTTAATCTGCTCTTTAAAAGACTTGAGATAATAGACCCCCAAATCATAAGCAACAAAAGCATAATGGACAGATGGGATTATGTTAAACTAAGAAGGAAATGATCAGTTGATTAAGAGATAGCCTACAAAATGGGAGAAAATATTTGCAAACTATTCATTTGACAAGGATTGATATTCAGAATTGGTAAGGAACTAACAACAAAATGAAACAAACAAAAACTTTAATAACAACAAAGTAATTCAGTTAAAAAATGCACAGGGGACGAAGGGTGTAATTCAGTGGTAGAACATGAATACACCAGGCCCTGGGTTCAGTTCCTAGCATCAAAAAACAAAGGGCAAATGATTTGAATAGACATTTCACAAAAGAAGAAATACAAATGATCAACAAATATATGAAAAATGCGCAGTTACATTAGCCATCAGAGAAATGCAAATCAAAAATCACATGAGATATCTCATTCCAATTAGAATAACTTCTATCAAAAGGAAAAAAATAACAAATGGTGGGAGGATGTGGACAAGAGGGGTGGGATAATGTAAATTAGTATACACTGTGGGGTAATGTAAATTAGTATAGCCATTATGGAAGATCATATGAGAGTTCCTCAAAAAACTGAAAATAGGGGTTGGGGCTGTGGCTCAGTGGAAGAGCGCTTGCCTAGCATGTGTGAGGCACTGAGTTCGATCCTCAGCACCACATAAAAAATAAACGAAGGCATTCTGTCCATTTACAACTACAAAACAAACAAACAAACTGAAAATAGATCTACCAACTGTCTTACTTCTGGGTATATGTCCAATGGAAATTAAATTGTCATTATCAAAAAGATAACCTGTAGCCAGGTGCAGTGGCACATGCCGGTAATCCCAGCAGCTTGGGAGGCTGAGACAGGAGAATCGCGAGTTCAAAGCCAGCCTCAGCAATGGTGAGGCGCTAAGCAACTCAGTGAGACCCTATCTCTAAACAAAATGCAAAATAGGGCTGGGGATGTGGCTCAGGGGTTGAGTGCCCCCGAGTTTAATCCCTGGCACCAAAAAACCCCAAAGTACTCTCATGTTATTGCAGCATTATTCACAGTAGCCAAAATATGGAATCAACCTAAGTGCCCATTACCAGTTGAATGGATTTTTAAAATGTGTTATATATACACAATGGACTTATTATTAAGCCTTAAAAAGAATGAAGTCCTGTCATTTGCAGCAAAATGGATGGAACTGGAGGACAGTTGAATGAAATAAGCCAGGCACAGAAAGACAAATACTACATCTTCTCTTGGATATACAAAAGTTTTAAAAAGTCAATCCAAATGTGGAGTAGCAGTTACTAGAAGTTGAGAAGTGGATGTGGGAGAGACAGAGGGTCATTGTATAAAGAATACCAAAGACAAATGGAAGGAATAAGTTCCAGTGTTCAGTGGCACAATGGAGTGATTAAAATAACTTATTAAGTATTAGAAGAAAGGAGCTCTAAAGCTTCAAAGAAATAAATAATAAGGAGATAGAAATGCCGGTTACCCTGATTGGTACACACTGTCTTTGTGAGTTGAAATAGCACACTGTACCCCATAAATATATATAATTATTACTTGTCAATCAAAACAAAACACCGTGGTGGTTAAGGCTTACTCATGCTAACAACAGGGACATCTATAGATCTACTGTGCTTTCATTTAACTTTATTGATCATGGTTTGCATAGTTTGTTGATATCTTTTTTTTCCCCCCCTTAAAGCCTTGATAAATTTGCTGAAGTTCCTTATGTCAAATGAAACTGTACTTTTGGCCAAACACAACATTTTTACATTAGCCCTTATGGTGAGTAATACAAAATTTCTTTTTTGAAAGCCATATTCTAAGTCAGAAATGGGCTGATTTGAAAAAGGAGTTGATAGTCTGGGGACTGAGCTGTAGCGAGAATTTGGATATATTTTCCTTGTGGATCAGAATCTCTATAGACTAGTGTCCCTACTCGTACCTATGTATTTGACAAACATAGAACTCTTTTTTCCTTCATGAGAGTATATTGCCTGGCAGCTATGGGGGTAGGTCAGATTTCTGTGTATGAATAGTGAGCCTGATTCCAACTGAGAGACTTTACTTCACTACTATAGTCTCTACATTGGTAAATAACAAAGCATTTAGAGGTATCCCAGCCAGATGAGTGTTTCTGTCATGCCTGTGCTGGGTTTCTGAGGGACATTACAAATGCCTGTTGGTTGGTTATTTTGGGTACAAGAATACCATTATGTCTTTTGACTATCTCTATTTGTTTATGGATATTCAACATTTATGGGGGAAAAGTCCTGATCTGTAGACTAAGCTAATTTCCATTGTAGAATTGTACCCACCATGGCCAATTTCAAGCTATCTACATGACATTAGAGTCATACAGAGTTGAGAAGATATGTACTGTAGCACACCATTATATGGTATTCTCACCACTCAGATTATAAGAGATGTAAATTAATCTCAAGATCATAGGTCATAGTAAAAGAAAATAATTAGGAAGTGATAAGTTTATATTATTTATTTATTTTAATATAATTTATTTAATTGTACATTTATATGAATGAATTCTTAATATAAATTGCTATGTTTTACAACCAGTTTACACAGTCCCTGAAAATTTGACTGTCAGCTCTTGCAAGCCAGTAAGAGATGGTGATTTGCATACCACTGATAATACCTTTCTGATCTTCATAGCCTGATGCCTCTATATGGGCTATTGCTTCTTTTTTAGATTGTGAACTTATTTAATATGTTTATCACATATGGCGACACATTCCTACCAACCCCCAGCAGCTATGATGAACTTTACTATGAGATTATCCGCATGCACCAGAGCTTTGACAACCTCTACTCCATGGGTAAGCTATATTTTTCTGTTTTGTTTTGTTTTGTTTGCTCTGCTTTCTCCATCCCCTGTCTGTTTTTTGGCGAATAAAAGGGAAATATTATAAAAGATCGCACTCCAGTGGGTTGATGTCTTTGGTCAGCATAGAAGTACAGTGGTTTCCTCTTCTTAGGCAATAGGAAACTACACGTGGGCCATTTTGCCTTTAGGAACTCAGATTTCATCTCAGTGCAGAGCTGGTTATCAGCATTTTGTTGATGTTTATGAAAGGGAGAATAAAGAGGGTCTTGGATTCAGCAAATGCAGGTGAAATGGGGGTTAAAGAGTGGGTGGGATTTGATACCAGTAAATAGAAGAGCTTGGATTCCGGAGGAATATTGTATATTGCAAACCAATAAGAGATGGCGATTTGCATACCACTGATAATACCTTTGAGAAAGTACAGAGTTTTAAGGAATCTTACTGTACCTTTGTATTTTTATTTTTAGTATTACTTAAAGAAAGAGTGGGCATTGGATAAATATCATTTTTTTTTGTAAAGCTTTTAGTAATTGGCTCGCTAAAAATTTACAGCCACAGTGAGTATAAGGTAATGTATCTGCAAATTTGGGAAAAAGGCCTAGTGAATCCTAACTGGAGTGTGAAAGGTAAGGAAAGATATTTGTGGACTGTACAAAAACAGAAAGCCACTCAGTAAAACTATCTTATTTTAAAAATCCTGACACTAGCTTTATTGATGTATAACATATATAATAAATGTTGCACATTTAAAATATACATATTTTGATAAATTTTGATATATGTGAAATTATCATAGTGATTGAGATAATGAACATATTCATTATGTTCATTATTTCATTTATTATTTTATTCATTATGTTCATTCATTGCCTTCCTTGTGTCCTTGCTTCCTTGTGTTCCTTCTCTAATGTTCCTTTCCCCACCAGTACCTGCTGTGTCCCATCCCTTGGCAGCCATGGATCTCTTTTCTGTCACTATGTATTAGTTTGCTTCATCCCTCATGATGAGAATATTTGTAAAAACTCCAGCCTTGGAACTTCTATATAATGAGAAAAGTAGAGAGGATTTAGAACAAGTACCAAGAGAAAGAATAGAAGCAAACAGCGGAAAAGATGAGTTGTCTTGAGAGGATTTTTTTCTATAATAGACTTTAGCTTTTAGAGGAGTAGTAGAGGAATTTTTTTTTTTTTTTTTTTTGAGGATTGAACCCAGGGCCTTGTGCATGCAAGGCAAGCATTCTACCAACTGAGCTATGTCCCCAGCCTATAGAGAACTTTTAAGAGAGCCATGTATACCTTTGCTCTGGTGTCTTAGACAATGAGAGTAGGACCTTCTATTAGTAGGTTGGTTTCAACTTCAAGTGTCAGAAAATTCTGATTTAAACTATCTCAAACAATAGGAGAATTATTATACCTTATAATAACTCTAAGGAACAAAAATTATCATACCTGTAAGAATTCTTGAATGGTGGGTGGGCACAGTGGCGCATGCCTGCCAGCAATTCAGGAGGCTGAGGTAAGAAGATCACGAGTTCAAAGCCAGCCTTAGCAACTTAGTGAGGCCCTAAGCAACTTAGTGAGATCCTGTCTCAAAATAAAAAATAAAAAGGGCTGGGTATGTGGCTCAGTGGTTAAGCGCCCCTGGGTTTAATCTCCAGTACCACAAAAATAAAGAAAGAATTCTAGAATGGTATGATCAGTTGCTCAGCAATGTCTGCAAGAACCCAGGTTTTTCTGTTTCTCTGCTCTCTCATTCTCAAAGTAAGAGCTTTAGTATCAAGTCAGCTCCCCTCAAAACAGCAAGTTCTGGTTGTAATGTCAAGATACATCTCTTTTTTTAGGAGATAGGAAGTCATCTTTGAGAACCTTTCAACTGACTTCTCATTGGCCAGATGTGCTCAGTGTACCTTGTTGTGGTTTGTATCTGCTTGGCTTTACCAAAATCCTTGTTTTCTGAAAATGTAGAATTTTCTAAGGTTGAAGAACTGCTTCAGAGGCTTTGGCATTCATCTGTAGATGAATAAAAATGTCTTTCAGTGAGGAAAGGAAGGGTGAGTTTGGAAGAGATATTTTTTGAAAGCCTCACGTACCTGCCCAACTTGGCCATTTTTCCAGTCAAATGGGATAAGCCCTTGTGTAGCTTCAGCAACAAGATAGAGACGATATCTATGAATTCCCACATTTACCTATGGAATGAAAATTTAATTAGGAAGCACAAATAGCAAAGTAAAACTTTTCATTAACCGCTGGGTGCAGTGATGTACATCTGTAATCAGAGCTACTCAGGAGGCAGGAAATGGCAAGTTTGAGGCTAGCCTAGGCAACTTAGAGATCTTGTTTCAAAATAAAAAAAATAGCCGAACATGGCAGTGCATGCCTGTAGTCCCAGTAGTTTGAGAGGCTGAGAGAGGAGGATCTCGAATTCAAAGCTAGCCTCAGCAACTTAGCGAGGCCCTAAGCAACTCAGTGAGATCCTGTCTCTAAATAAAATACAAAATAGGGATGGGTATGTGGCTCAGTGGTCGAGTGCCCCTGAGTTCAATCCCTGACACCCCAAAAAATAAAATAAAAAAGGGTTAAGGATGTAGTTCAGTGGTAGGGTGCCCCTGGGTTTTATCCCCAGCACTGGGGGAAAAACATTACTAATTGAAGTACCATCGATATTTTGTTATCAGTGCTCCCCATTTCATGTTAAATTGTGATAAAACTTGTGGTAGAAAAAAAGGTTTTTTAAGTTAAGTTTCTTGAAGCATAATTTATATAGACAATAAAATTCACTTTTTTATTTGTACCAATGATTGAACCCAGGGCACTTAACCACTCAGTCACGTCCCTAACCCTTATTCATATTTTATTTAGACACAGGGTCTCACTAAGCTGCTGAAGCTGACTTTGAACTCACAATCCTCCTGTCTCAGCCACCTGAGCCACTGGGATAAAATTCACCCTTTTAAACGTACAGTTCTAAATTTTAAAAAATGCATTTAGTAGTATAATTATCACTAAAATAAAATATAAGTGTTTCATCATTCCAAAAATTTCCCTTGTGCTCTTATGAGGTCAACTCCTCTGCCTACTCTCAACCCCTAACACCACAAATCTGTTTTCTGTTGCTTGATTCTTCTCCTGTTTTGGGTCATAAACATTGTGATTTTTGTGATACGGATGCTGGGTTTTATTGCTACTTTAATGTTGGGCATTGTTCTGGAATGTGTTTATGTGATGTGGAAACAGTTTGATTCTTTCAAGGTTTGTTTTTAAGGGTTGACAAGGGCAGGTCAAGAACAACTTTTAATGTAGGATAACTTGACTCTGTTACTAGTGCAGTACCCATTTGCAGAGTCTACCTGATTGACACTCCATATATTAGTAGGTCTTTTCACTCCTGCTGGTGGAGCCTGCCATGAGCTCCCCAATCCCTCCTTTCCCATGGTTTGTCCTCAGCCTTGGGTAGTTTCCTTTTCCATATGTTCACATTAGGGCTCAGCAAGAGACATAAGTATACTTGTCCACAGAACTCTAGAGCTTTCTGTCAAAATCCCTCCTTGCCAGCTCTTTGCCCCATACTTTCTAGATGCCTTGTCCTTTCCAAAGGCTGATCTCTGTCTTCAATTTGGCAAGACTTCTGTTTTCTGTTTAGGTTCCTCCTCCCTGCTACTTGGAAACTTCTCCATGTAATTAGTTGGGGTAATCATAGGGTGCATGTTTGTTTTCCATCTGTCAGGTATCACAGCTCCATTTTGCCTGTTTTCCAGTGTCTGATAACCATTGTTTCATATATTTTGCCCAGTGTTTTAAGGGAGGAGGGTAAATTGTGTCTTGTTATCTCATCATGGCTAGCAGAACACAGTTTACTGAGACTTTTTTTTGTGTGTGTGTGTGTCTGTGTGTGGTGTATACCAAGGATTGAACTCAGGAACACTCAACCACTTAGCCATATCCCTAGCCCTATTTTATTAGAGACAGGATCTCACTGAATTGCTTAGGGCCTTGCTGTTGCTGAGGCTGACTTTGAACTTGCAGTCCTCCTGTCTCAGCCTCCTAAGCTGCTGGGATTACAGGCATGCACCACCATGCCTGGCATTACTGAGATATTTTTGATAAAGGCACTTGCTTAATGTTCTTATGGTATTATTAAAAAAATTTTTTTCAGTTGTAGGTGGACACAATACCTTTATTTTATTTATTTATTTTTATGTGGTGCTGAGGATCAAACCTAGTGCCTCGTGCATGCTAGGTGAGCACTCTACCACTGATTCTAGTACTATTATGTAATAATTTTCATGTTGTATATTGCTTCACATGCACACATAGTTTAATATAGTTGTAATCGTAATATATTATTTTGTGGGTTTTTTTGATAGTGGGGATTGAATCCAGGGCCATTTTATCATTAAGCTACATCCCCTGTCCTTTTTATTTTTTATTTTGAGACAGGGTCTCAGCTGAGGCTGAGCTCCAATTTGCAGTCCTCCTGCCTTAGCCTCGTGAGTTGCTGGGATTATAGGTGTGTGCCATCACACTGGCTTTATTTTTTAAATTTTGTGTTTTTAACTTAAATACTACTCTTCCTCTTCCCTCTTCCCTCCTCCCCCTTCTTTTTCTTCCTCCTCCTCTTCCTCTTTTTCTTCTCCTCCTCCCCTCCTTCTCTTGCCTCTTCTTCCCTCTGCCTTTTCCTCCTCCTCTTTCTCTTCTTCCTCCTTCTCCTCCTTCTCTTCCTCCTCCTTCTCTTCCTCCTCTTCCTCCTCCTTCTTCTCTTCCTCCTCCTCCTCCTCCCCTCTACCTCCTCCTCCTTCTCCTGCTTCTTCTCCACCTTCTTCTTCTCATCCTCCTTTTTTTGTTGCTGTACCAAAGATTGAAATCATGCTAACCAAGCCAATGCTTGACCCCACAACTTCCTTACTTATTTTTTAAGTCTCTGTTTTAATGGCTACATAATATGTAATTTTTGCATAACATAATTTACTACACAAATGATTGCTTTAGTACGAGGCATTTAAGGCATTTTAAAATAATTTTCTTTTTTACATTTAGTAGAGAACATAGAAACCAATGGCATTTGGGCGCGATGGTGCATGCCTGTAATCCCAGCGACTCGGGAGGCTGAGGCAGGAGGATCTCGAGTTCAAAACTAGCCTTAGCAATTTAGTGAGGAGCTAAGCAACTCAGTGAGACCCTGTCTCTAATAAAATACAAAATAGGGTTAGGGATGTGGCTCAGTGGTAGAGTGCCCCTGAGTTCAATCCCTGATACTCCCCCCCCTGCAAAAAAAAACCCTAATGGCATTACTAAAAGAATTTCATGGTGAGGTCATATGGTTGCCTATCCACTAAGGAACAGAGCTGACAGGATATTTTGGAGAAATAATTTGTGGGCAAGTTAAACACCTCTTAAAATTTGAAGAGGGGGGCTGGGGATGTGGCTCAAGTGGTAACGCGCTCCCCTGGCATGCGTGCGGCCCGGGTTCGATCCTCAGCACCACATACAAACAAAGATGTTGTGTCCACCGAAAACTAGAAAATAAATATTAAAAAATTCTCTCTCTCTCTCTCTCTCTCTCTCTCTCTCTCCCTCTCTCTTTAAAAAAAAAAAAAATTGAAGAGGGGACAATTCAGTTCATATATGTTCATATAAGGTTATAGATGTATACTACAATTCCATATATGTTTAGGTCCCTATAATCAGAAAACTTATGATCTAGTAAAAAAAATCAATGCATCTAAGTAATCTTCACATTTGAGTTGAAAAAGACATGTCTGACCTGTTGAAGCAATTTGGTTCATTTCATGAATAAATTTGCATATACAATAAGTGGAACCTGAATTCGGAATGGAGAACCCTAACTTGAAACTATCCCAATTTTTCTTGCAGTCAACCTTATAAATTAGAAAAGCAGCACTCTGATAATGTTTTACTAAGGCTTCCATCTTGTCTTCTCTTTTATAAAATTACATGTATTTATAAAATGGAGGCATTGATAGAACAGATGCAGAACAGCCAGATGAGTTTTATTAACCGATCACAGCCCCAGGCCTTCCCTCTGATAGAGCTACTGCTGCTATTCTTCTTGCTTGGGATCCTGGATCAGGAGCATATGGTGATGGTATTCAGTATGACATTCCTATGCAAACTGATCATGCGTTTCTTTCTTTCTCCTTTTTGATTGAACCCAGCAACACTTTAAAACCCTGAGTTACATTCCCAGTCCTTTTTATTTTTTACTTTGAGATAGGGTCTTGCTAAATTGCTAAGGCTGGCCTCAAATTTAATCCTCCTGCCTCAGCCTCCCAAGTTGAAGGGTTATAGGTGTCTACTACTTGATCACACATTTCTTAATGTTAGGCCCTCTTTTTTTCCTTCCTTCCTTTGGAAAGTCTTAGGTAGATTTATTCATTCATTCATTTGGGAGGCAGTCTATTGAAATCAACAATATCTAAAACTTTCAGAGCTCTATGGCAGTCACTAATCTAAGAACTTTATAGGTATTAGCTCACTTAATTCTTCATATGTATATGTGTATATATATGAACATATATATGAGTGTGTGTGTATATATATATATATATATATAGTCAATGGACCTTTATTTTTTATTTATTTATATGTGGTGCTGAGAATCGAACCCAGTGCCTTACACATGCTAGGCAAGTGCTCTACCACTGAGCTACAACCTCAGCCCCAGAGATCATGCTTTTTAACTACTAATTTCTCTGCATAAACACTGGTTCTAGAGTAATTCCCTCTAGGTTCAAATTCTGCCTCTATCACTTGCAATTTGTGTGAAGGATCTCAATTACTTGTTTCCTGTGAATCTCAGTTTCCTTATCTGTTTGTCATATTGCATACAATCTAACTTTGTCCAGTGTCTGGCATGTAGTAAATTCTTTATATATTTACTTCTTTTTAGTGAGTCATTCATTAAAATATATAATTGAAGTGCCTAGCAAGTGCTTGTTGTTTTAAAAGGAGCACTTGAGCTGTTTTGTCTTTTTTCTAAGTTGCATACTTCAATATGTGACTCTGAAGAGCATAGCTGGCATAGGATGTGTTTAGTTTTGTATTTCTGTTATTTTTTTCTCCCATGGGTGAGTTTGGGAAAAAGAGAGAGTTTAATCAGGTAAGGAAGAATCTTCCTGTTGATTCATTTTATGGGTCACACAATTAAGTCAGACTTGCAAAAATAAATTATTCCTTGATTGAAACACGACTACTCTCTATCTGGAAAATTTATTTTCCCTGTTTGAGGGTATGCCTTTAGGTTTGGAAAGTTATACCTGGAGCTGGAGGGAACACCAACTTAGCCAGCTCCACTAAATTAGCCCACGCCACTAGAGAAATGACAAGTATGGAAGCCAGTTTACCCTCAAATTATCACTCCAGACTATATTTTAAAAGAAAATAAAAAATAAGTTTTGGAGCTGGGCGCAGTGGCATATGCCTGTTATCCCAGAGAATTGAGAGATGGAGGCAGAGGATCACAAGTTTGAGGCTACCCTCAGAAATTTAATGAGACCCTCAGCAACTTAGTGAGACCCCTGTTTCAAAATAAAAAATAAAGTTTTGGGGATGTAGTACAGAGTTTCAGAGTTAAAGTTTTCTGAGTTCAATCCCCAGTTAACCCCATTCCTCTCCCCCCGCCCCACCAAAAAAACCCCAAAAAAACTACTGGAACCCTGTTATTAGGGAGTGGCAGATGGAGTGCAACCCAAGACAGATTGGCTAGAGTATTTTGATAGAAAATAAGAAGCTAGAGAAAAAAATTTCTAAAAAATATAGCTGAAAGGATTCTATAAGCCCTTATATTTTTCTCTAGGCTGAGGATGTTTGTAACAGAAGATTGGCACAGGCTTTGTTTGGTTATTCTAATAGTGCTATTTTGAGATTTGTTTTCATTCCTCATATTTGTGTTTTATATCAGGGGTTTGACAGATCTGTGTTCTTTGCTTCTTTACAGTCCTGAGGCTTTCTACTAATGCAGGCCAATGGAAGGAAGCAGCTAGCAAGGTGACCCATGCATTGGTTAATATCAGGTAAGAAATGAAAATTTTTTTCTTTCAGAGTTCTTGACTCATCCTGAGGTTTATTGTACCTTTCTAAGTAGAATGCATTGAACACTACTGCTATTTTAAGCTCTGGTGTCTGTAGGAGTGGAAGAAATTGTCGTACTTGATCAAGAAAAGCAGGAGTACATGAGGTTTTCATTTGATCATATTGAAACAGCTCGAAGTGCTGGCTGTTCTGTGAATTTTCTACCAAGAGATGGTTGCAAGCCCTTTTCAGGCATCTTAGCTGCCAAAGTATTTTCTGTGCATAAGTCATCTGAAAGTTTTTTTCTGAAGATTTCTTCTGCTGTTCTTTATGACTTTAGTGGATGACTCATAGGGATCTAGAACTTTGACATTTTACTATATGTGCTGTTTCTATTTGTGGTAAAGAGAAGCAAATGGAGTCTGGACATAGGGCTAAGTGATTTTAGATTCCTTATGAAACAGCAAGGCAGTTACATGGTGCTGTATATGTTGGATGAAATTATGTCAGATGTGGTCATAGTCTTGAAGAAGCATTTCACTCACAGGAGTGAGCTGCCAATAAGTGGAGAGGAGAAAGTGCTTTTGCTATCATGAGACCTAAATCTGACTTTTCTTCCTTCTTCCCTTTGTGCCTATGATTTTCCATTTCTCAATAGTTATTAAATCATTTTTGCAAACAATTAAAAAAATTAATGTTGAGTAAAAGAGGCAAATCCAACAGATGGGGAACTTGATTTAGCTCCAGATGTAAGCCTTTCCAGACATTCCCATAATAGTAATGCACATTTACAACTTGGTTATAGATTCTAATGTGTGACAGAGCTGGGGTGTGATGTTTGTTTCTGTATATTTATTTTTCCTTTTTCTCTCTCTCTCTCTTTTTTTTTTTTTTTAAAGGTAAAATGTCCTGTCCCTGCAGTTATTTACTACAGTGCTTGGCACTTCTGAGAATAAAAGGAGAAGTGTAAAATTTGTGTGTGAGGAGGGCTGGGCTGAGGGAACAGGGGTTGAGATGTGCTAACAAGATTGCAATGAAGGTTGGACTCCTTACCTTTCCCCAGAGACATTTTGCAGCAAACACAATTTTATAAATCTCACAAATAAATGCATATCTATATCTAGCAAATAATCTAGACACTGTGGTGAAGTCTTTTGATAAATGTGAATTTCAGTAAGAATCAGGAACTATAAACAGTCTTCTTCCAAATATTTCTTTGTGACCCCAAGGGCAGTATGACAAATGTGGATGTTTGAAGGAAGCACAAAGTTCTGTGCTAGAGAATGAAGTGCATATGGGTATAATTTATGTTGTGTATTTACATAGGCTTTCCTGGCAGCTTCTTTTCATTTGGGGCCTGTTTCCTTGATCATATTCCTCTATGCTTCCTTTATCTCTAGTTTTCCTTTCAGTGGTTTCTGGGTTGGCTGCTGTCCTTATTCTCTCCACCGACCCATCAAACAGCTTGATGGTTAAAGCTCCGGGTCTCTCTTTTTTGTTGTTGTTGAGGGTGGGGTAGGATACTGGGTATTGAACCCAGGGCGCTTTCCCACCAAAGTACATCTCCAGACGTTTTTATTTTTTATTGTGAGATAGGGTCTCACTGAGTTTCTGAGGCTAATCTTGAACTTGTGATCCTCCTCCCTCAGCCTCCTGAGTAGCTGGGATTATAGGTGTGCATCACCACACCTGGCTGCCCTCTCCTTTTTCTGAATAATGGAGATAAAATTAGGCTAAACCTTGGGAAAAAACGCTCTAACCATGACCTCTTCCTTTGCTTTGCATCACTCTGTCAGGCCTCTACTTTTATTTTCATTCCTCAAACTTCTCTGATGAGCTTGCTGCAGAGAATAATCACATCATTTTCATTGTTGCTAATGAATTAGGATATATGCCTAAAGTAGCAAAAAAAAGAAAAAAAAAGACCTATCACTTTTCTCAAGAGATTGAAAGATGTATTTGAATTTATCACACTGAGTCTAGATCATGGAAAATACTAAGCACAGAAGTTTACCTTTTTTTCTTTCTAACATCTGTTTTTATCATTGCCAGACTTTGTGCTGCCCTTTCATATACTATCTTTTTATAAGTTTTAGGTGGACACTATATCTTTATTTTACATTTATGTGGTGCTGAGGATCGAACCCAGTGCCTCGTGCATGCTAGGTGAGCACTCTACCACTGAGCCACAACTCTAGCCCTTGTCATATGTTTCTTAAAATATACTTTTTCCCACTGAGGAAACTGAGCCTATAGATCTTGAATTGTGGTAAAACAGATAATAGTAGGCCATCCAACTCTAAGCCTAGAGCTCTTTCTTCCATACCATAATACCTCCTTCTTTTAGAGTTACAGCAAAAGCTACTATGGAGGTAAATAGAGAACACATCATGAAAGAAGCATGGAAATTTGAATTAGAAAAACTAGAGTTTTAATTTTTGTCTTTACCATTCACTATACGACCTTGAACAGATTACTTAGTTTTAGTTTTTCTGGACCTTTTTTTTTGTGTGTGTGTGTGTGGTACTGGGATTGAACCCAGGGCCTTGTGTATGCGAGGCAAGCACTCTACCAACTGAGCTGTATCCCCAGCCATTCTGGACCTCTTTCTATCACCTGTAAAACAGGAGTGATGATGATATCAACTATTTCACAGGATAGGGGTGGTAAAAATTATATATATTAAAGCTCTTATTGCTAGGTGCAGGGGCACATGCCCAGCAATTTAGGAGACCAAGGCAGAAAGATCATATGTTTGAGGGCAGCCTGGGCAACTTAATGAGACCCTGTCTCAAAGTAAAATAAAAAGGGCCGGATGTAACCCAGTGGAGAGCACCTTTGGGTTTAGTCCCCACTACAATAAACAAAATAAAACAAAACAAAATAAAACCTCTTAGGAAACTACAAAATTTTGGTCATTTCACTTAGCACAGTGTCTTCAGGTTTCATCTGTCTTGTAGCATGTGTCAGAATTCCTTCCTTTTAAGGCCACATAATCTCCCATTTTGTATATGTGCCACATTTTGTTCATCAGTTTATCTGTTGGTGGACACTTTAGTTGTAGTTCCCCTTTCATTGTCTTTTTACTTTTCCTTTTCTTTAGAGGAGTGGGTGAGTGGATACTTTGAATTGAACCCAGGGTTGCTCTACCACTGAACTACAACCCTAGTCTTTTTCTGCTTTTTATTTTGAGACAGGGTCTTGCTAAATTGCTGAGGCTGTCCTGGAACTTAAGATCCTCCTACCTCAGCTTCCCAAATGCTTGGGATTACAGGTGTGTGCCACTGTGCCCAGCTCTACCTTTTCTTTGTTGCACATAATGCCACTTTTGCTTCTTTTTGGCATCCACCCAGAATAAGAATTGCAGGATCATATGTTAGTCCTGTATTTGATTTTTTTGAGGAATCGCCACACTGTTACGTTGTTGGTGTTTTCTGGTGCTGAGGATTGAATCTGGGGCCTTGTGCATGCAAAGCGCGAACTCCGCCAGCTGAGCTATATCTCCAGCTTGTTGTTTTTGCAGTGCTGCTAGATGAGCACTCTACCACTGGGAGTGCCGGGAATTAAAGCCAGGGCCTTGAGCATGCTAGCCAAGTACTCTTATCACTGAGGCACATTCCCAACCCTACAGTGTTTTTTAGGTTTAGCATTTCAAGCATTCCTTACAGTGTTTCCTAAATACATTTTCATTTTTCTGTTCTGTAAAAGTTAAGATATTAACCTTAAAAGATGTTGTGCTTTTCTTTGTAGGTGGACCTGAGAATAGTTCAGGGAGTTCTCTTAGCTGAGGGCAAAAGAAATAGTATGCCTGAGCAGTCTCCAATACAGTGAGCCACGTTATGAGGGCTGCCTTATGCTCCTTTGCCTAGATCCTCTAAGGGCTTATGTTGTATATCCATGTCACTATTAACTTTGGGTGAGTGAGAAAACAGGAGCCTCTGTCAGAAAATCTGACCTGTAAGTTTCCTAGGGATACTGTGGGACATTTAACTATTGGTCACTAAGTTGGTTATCAAAGATAAAAATGTAAAGGTTTGACAGGAAAATTGTGATAGTGTGCTTAATTTGTTTCTGCTCTTCAATAAAGTTTATTTGTCTTAATCCCATAATTGGAAAGAATTTCTTAGGCAGAGTATCTTATAGTATGTTCATTGATAGCCATGGGAAGGGATTGAATTGCATCTGAAACTTAGACATTTAACAGCTGAGTGGCCTCCCAGACTGTTTTGCTGGTTGATGACAGCTTCATACTATGTTTTTGGGATTGCCTAGAATGTAGTGCATCTAATAAGTATCTTCACATAGTGTCCCCAGCAGGTGAAGGGAAGCAGGAAGGCTGCAAACTGTTCTGTTCTTTGGAACTTAGATTGTAGCAGTGGAAGTTAAAAGTACTTCCACATGCTTGGAGGGTTTAAATTGCTCAAATGTCAGTCTCTTTGCTTTTCACTTGTTTTTCTGGTTTAGTCATGCCAGTTATTTAATTGTTGGTTATTTGTGTTTAAACAATTTCTCTCTCTTCCTGTTTGATGCTTCAGTGAGATTCTTAAAGTGCAACTGCTTAGAAACTGCGATTTTTATTGGAACACCTGATGTCACCAACAAACAGGGCCCTGTGTTTTTCCTTCCCTCCCTATAAGAGAGTTGTTTTGTTGCTTTGATATAAAATAAAATATAGTGCTCTACCTTTTTTTTTTTTAAGATACTAGGGAGCACCCAGGGAGACACTCTCTCATTTTTTTGGCCCTTTTATTTGTTTATTTATATGTGGTGCTGATGATCAAATTCAGTGTCTCATACATGCTAGCCAAGTGCTCTACAACTGAGCTATAACCCTAGCCATAGGGACACTCTCTTTATCCTTAAGCTATGGCACTTGCCATGCCGTTCCCCCACACCCCCAATAGATTCCTAAGTTTTTGAGACTGGCCTGGACTTGAGATCCTCCTGCCTTATCCTCCCAAATTGCTGGGATTACAGGCATGTGTCATGGGGCACGGCCTACTTTTTACCTTTAAAATTCCACTTTCGGAATTTTAGCTTCAGCTGCCTCTACATATCTAACAATTCACAAGGAAGAATACTTTGAGGGGGTCATGTGCAGGGCTGGAAGGAAGATGTTTGGGAAGTTTTGCTTGGAGATTTCTGTACTAAATATTTCCTGCAGGCTATTTCAAGGAGGTCTTGTACTTTAGGAAAATGTTTGTTGATTTTTTTTAATTATTATTTTTTAGTTGTAGATGGACACAATACCTTTATTTTATATATTTATTTTTTATGTGGGGCTGAGGATCAAACCCAGTGCCTCAGGGACTGGGGTTGTGGCTCAGTGGTGGAGCACTTGCCTACCATGTGTGAGGCACTGGGTTCGATTCTCAGCACCGCAGATAAATAAATAAAGTTCATTGGCAACTAAAAAAAAATTAAAAAAAAAAAACAAAAAAAACCCAGTGCCTCATAAATGTGAGTCAAGCACTCTACCACAACCCCAGCCCATGTTTGTCGACTATTAATCTAATTAGTCAAAGAGGAAAGGAAGAATGTTATACTAAAATCTGACCTTTGTCTGACCAAACAACTTCAAGACAAGTAATTTGAGGCTCTTAATGAATATCTCTCCAAGTTAATATTTAAGTGCTTTTCATTTAATGAGCATTTTATTAGTATCAGTTTCAAAATCTGTTCTCTGCTCACAGAAAGAGTGGCTGAATCTCTGCAAATAGGTGTTTCTCTTGATTTGTAATTTTCTTTTTTTCCTTCTTTCTTTCTCCCCCTCGCCCCTACCTTTGTCCTGGGGATTGAATACAAGGGCGCTTTACTCCCAAATCTTTTTATTTATTTTTAAAATTTTCAGACAGAGTCTCACTAAATTGCTGAGACTCTGAGGTTAGCCTCAAACTTGTGATATTCCTGCCTCACCTTCCCAACTTGTTGGCATTATAGGTATGCACCACCACACTTGGCTTCAGAATTACTTTTTAGATATTGTTGTAGTTAGTTACAAACCTGGGGGATGGAATGCAATGTGAATTTAGTGCATTTCTTTATTATAAGTTTCTTAATTATTCATGTAGTGAGTTTGCCTCCTGTCTCCCTGGTTCACTGCATTTTATATATATATAGTTTTAGAGGGACACAATATATTTATTCATTTTTATGTGGTGCTGAGGATTGAACCCAGTGCCTTACATATACAAAGCAGTGCTCTACCACTGAGCTATAGCCCCAGCCCCTGCATGATCTTTTTATTCAAATGATAAAGTGGTTTTAGCACCCTTCCTGCTGCTTATGTGCTTATTTAGTTGTTTTCCTTGACCATCAATCAGTCAATCAATAAATAAATAGACTTTAACTGTATACTTCTAAGAAATAAGAGTAGCTTTTAGCTGTCTCTAGATAAGGGTATTCATTTAATCACCTTTTGGAATAAGCTGTGTATAAAATTTTGAATGTCACAGAAAGTATGACTTCAGACAGTTATCACTGTTGATGACAGTAAAGTTAGAGTTGGGAAGAGAATGTGAGTTCTCAGCCAACTAAAATCTCCCTGGCTCTTCTTGCCCATGATCCTCTTTGGGCTACAATATTTGCCTCATAGCCACAGTTCTCTTATCAAAATGAATACCAGTGAGTTGAGACGAAGAGTAGTTTGATACCCAGGCATTTCAACAGAAGGATGCAACTTAGTCTAGTGAGAAGTAAATATAAATTAATGTGATTAAGGATAGAAGCAAAGGCATTGAGTTGATGACTCTTAACTAGTGGCAAGTTTGTGAACATAACCTATTCTAGTTGTCTGCCCTATTGTGGTAGGTAGGCTCAGATTGTCACTCTAGTTAGAATTTATCAATAATGACCTTTTTTTCCCCCTTTTTTGTTAATCAGATCCTGCTGATCTTCCATTAGAGAGAATGAAAAGCATTATGTAGATTACAATAAAGCACCAAAATGAAGCTGCTCTAATCTTGTTTGCTCAGTGACTGGGAGCATTACTTACTATCCTAATAATGGCTCTTCCCTAATCTCTTAAGACTACAGATAGAAACAAAAAGCCAATGCTGAATCCCATGTGATTAATCATCTGATTTGCTTTAGCTTGGCTTATGCCTCATCTTCAGGTTTTGCTTTAGATCATAGCTAGGCCTGGTGATTTGCTATGAAATAAAGAAGTCTTAGTTTAGGAGACACAGATATTTGTAATGAAATACTAAGATTTTTATTTGGGGACTGCTATGATTTTAGGTGACTTTAGCATATAAAACCCATCTTGAACTCATCCTGAAATTCCCTGGAAGTTTTTTTACACTCTACGTACCTCTTCCCTTTACCATCTTAACTATTTTTTAAGTGTACAGTTCAGTGGTATTAAGTACATTCACATTGTTGTGTGACCATCACCACCATCTGTCTCCAAAGCTTTTTCTTCTTCACATAACACTCTAACTCCCTATTCCCTCTTCACTCCAGCTCCTGGCAACTATCATTCTATTTTTTGTTTCTATTTGACTATCCTAGGAACTTAATATAAGAAAAAATCATGTAATATTTGTCCTTTGTGACTGGTTTATTTCTCTTAATATTATGTCCTCAGACTTCATCCATGCTGTAGCATGTATCAGACTTTCCTTTTTATGGATGAGTAATATTCCATCGTATGTATACATTTTGTTTCGCTGTTGTATTGAGGACCTTGCTTTAAAGTTGTAGATGGACACAATACCTTTATTTTATTTATTTATTTTTATGTGGTGCTGAGAATCGAACCCAGTGCCTCATGCATGCTAGGCAAGTGCTCTACTACTGGGCCACAACTCCAGCTGTATAACATTCTTAGTAACTGTCAGGACATTTCTCTCTCTCTCTCCCTCCCTCCCTCCCTCCCTCCCTCCCTCTCTCCTTCTGGCAATTCTGGGGATTGAACCTAGGGGCAATTTACCACAGCAACATCCCCATCCTTTTTTATTTGTTTATATATGTTTTTGAGTTGGCCTCCAGCTGCAATCTTCCTGCCTCAGTCTCCTGAGTTGCTGGGATTACAGGCATGTGTCACCGTGCCTGGCTGCCAGGCTGTTTGTCAAACGGCTACACCATTTTACATTCCAATTTCTCCATATTCTTGCCAACTCTTGTTTTCTTTTTCTTTTTTTTTTTTGGTACTAGTTATCCTAGTGGGTGTGAAGTGTTATCTCTTTGTGGTTTTAATTTCTCTATGACTTTAGTAAATGTTGAGCATTTTTTCAATATATTTCTTGGCTATTTGTGTATCTTTCTTGGAGAAATGTCTATTCAAGTCCTTTTCTAATTTTTTTTAATTTTTTTATTGTTCAAAATATTACAAAGCTCTTGACATATCATATTTCATACATTTGATTCAAGTGGGTTATGAACTCCCATTTTTACCCCGTATACAGATTGCAGAATCACATCGGTTACACATCTACGTTTTTACATATTGCCATACTAGTGACTGTTGTATTCTGGTATCTTTCCTATCCTCTACTATCCCCCCTCCCTTACCCTCCCATCTTCTCTCTCTACCCCATCTACTGTAATTCATTTCTCTCCCTTGATTTTTTTCCCTTTCCCCTCACATCCTCTTATATGTAATTTTGTATAACAATGAGGGTCTCCTTCCATTTCCATGCAATTTCCCTTCTCTCTCCCTTTCCCTCCCACCTCTCGTCCCTGTTTAATGTTAATCTTTTTCTCATGCTCTTCCTCCCTGCTCTGTTTTTAGTTGCTCTCCTTATATCAAAGAAGACATTTGGCATTTGTTTTTTAGGGATTGGCTAGCTTCACTTAGCATAATCTGCTCTAATGCCATCCATTTCCCTGCAAATTCCATGATTTTGTCATTTTTTAGAGCTGAGTAATACTCCATTGTGTATAAATGCCACATTTTTTTAATCCATTCATCTATTGAAGGGCATCTAAGTTGGTTCCACAGTCTAGCTATTGTGAATTGTGCTGCTATGAACATCAGTGTAGCAGTATCCCTATAGTACGCTCTTTTAAGGTCTTCAGGGAATAGTCCGAGAAGGGCAATAGCTGGGTCAAATGGTGGTTCCATTCCCAGCTTTCCCAGGAATCTCCATACTGCTTTCCAAATTGGCCGCACCAATTTGCAGTCTCACCAGCAATGTACAAGTGTACCCTTTTCCCCACATCCTCGCCAGCACTTGTTGTTGTTTGACTTCATAATGGCTGCCAATCTTACTGGAGTGAGATGGTATCTTAGGGTGGTTTTGATTTGCATTTCTCTGACTGCTAGAGATGGTGAGCATTTTTTCATGTACTTGTTGATTGATTGTATATCCTCCTCTGAGAAGTGTCTGTTCAGGTCCTTGGCCCATTTGTTGATTGGGTTATTTGTTTTCTTATTGCTTAATTTTTTGAGTTCTTTGTATACTCTGGATATTAGGGCTCTATCTGAAGTGTGAGGAGTAAAGATTTGTTCCCAGGATGTAGGCTCCCTATTTACCTCTCTTATTGTTTCTCTTGCTGAGAAAAAACTTTTTAGTTTGAGTAAGTCCCATTTGTTGATTCTAGTTATTAACTCTTGTGCTATGGGTGTCCTATTAAGGAATTTGGAGCCCGACCCCACAATATGTAGATCAGAGCCAACTTTTTCTTCTATCAGACGCAGAGTCTCTGATTTGATATCAAGCTCCTTGATCCATTTTGAGTTAACTTTTGTGCATGGTGAGAGAAAGGGATTCAGTTTCATTTTGTTGCATATGGATTTCCAGTTTGCCCAGCACCATTTGTTGAAGATGCTATCCTTCCTCCATTGCATGCTTTTAGCCCCTTTATCGAATATAAGATAGTTGTAATTTTGTGGATTGGTTTCTGTGTCCTCTATTCTGTACCATTGATTTGTTTATTTTTTCATATTATAATTTTAGGTTTTCTTTATGTACTCTAGATCAGTCTTTTTTAATATTTATTTTTTAGTTGGACATAATATCATCTTTATTTTATTTATTTTTATGTGGTGCTGAGAATCGAACCCTTGCACATGCTAGGCGAGTGCTGTACCTAACCCCAGCCCTCTAGATCAATCCTTTATTAGTTGATTTGCAGATATTTTCTTCCATTCCATGGGTTGCCATTCATTTTGTAGATGATGTTTTATCAAATTGAGAATGTTCCATTCTATTCCTTGTTCGTTGAGACTTTTATCATAAATAATTTGTGGATTTGTACTCATTGTTCTTTAAATGTATGGTGGAATTATTAGAGCCTGGGATTTTTTTTTCAGGTTTTTTTTTTCTTTTATTAGTTCAATTTCTTTGTTATAGTTCTATGAAGAAGAGATCGGGCACCTCACAGTGGTATGGACATAGACATGTTATAGTTCTATTCAGATTGTCTATTTTTTTTTTTTTTT
The DNA here is from genome assembly GCF_047511675.1 of Marmota flaviventris. Classification (NCBI taxonomy): domain Eukaryota; kingdom Metazoa; phylum Chordata; class Mammalia; order Rodentia; family Sciuridae; genus Marmota; species Marmota flaviventris. The sequence goes on from NC_092501.1 coordinate 26,028,357, forward strand.
TGCTTATCTTTGGTATTTGTGTCATCGTAAGTATTTTTTCATTTCATCTAAATTGCCTTAATTTATTGGCACAGTCATTTATAGTATTACTTTATACTTATTTATAGTATAGTATTTTTTCTTTGATTTCTGATTCTAATAATTAGAGTTTCTTCTCCTTTTCTTTGCCAGTCTAGCTAATTTATTATTCCATTTTTATTGATCTTCTCAAATAATGTTGTTTCACTGATTTTTCTTTTTCTGTTTCATTAATTTCTACTATAGTCTTTATTATTTCTTTCCTTCTGCTTTCTTTAGACTTAATTTGATTTCTTTAATATTTATTTTTTAGTTGTAGTTGGATGCCGTACCTTTGTTTTATTTATTTTTATGTGGTGCTGAGGATCGAACCCAGGGCCGTGCACATGCTCGGCAAAAGCTCTACCGCTGAGCCACAACCCCAGCCCCTTAATTTGTTCTTCTATTTAAAAAAAAAAAAACAACTCATTAAATTTAATTAATTCTGAACATAATGGAATGAACTTAGAAATCAACAACAGAAAGAAATTTGGAGAACATATTTTATATTGTTTGTGTTGTTTTAAATTTATTGAGGTAGGGCTGGTGTTGTAGCTCAGTGGTAGAGTGCTTGCCTAGCATGTTCAAGGCCTTTAGTTCAATTCCTAGTACCACACACACACACACACAAAAAAAAAAAAAAAAAAAAAAAAAAGGGATGTAAATTTATTGAGGTTTGTTTTATGGCCTCACATATGATCTTAGAGAGTATTCGTATGCATTTGAGGGAAATGAATATTCTGCTATTGTGGATGGTGTGTTCTGTGAAAGTCTGTTAGGTCTAATTGCTTTATAATGTTGTTCATGTCTTCCATTTCTTTGTTAATCTGTCATTTTTTCATGCTTTTATTTAATTTTTTTATTAGAGCATTGCAGTTATACATTATATTCAGGTTCATTTTGACAAAATAATAATGCAAGGAATTAATTTCAATTCCCATTCTGCCTCCCTTTTTCTTCTACCCCTCTGTCCCCTTATTCTCCTTTGTCTACTCTACTGATCTTCCTTTCACTCTTTCATTTATTTGATTGGTACTTTTTACATATACATAAAGGTGAAATTCCCTTGGTACTTTATGCATATAACAGGATTTTCTTAAATTCTTTCCACATTTCTTCCCCTTTCCTTTTCTTCCCCCATCCCTCTCATTTTCCTCCTTCTACTCCACTGATTTTCCCTATATATTTATGATATCTGATCCCCCATCACCACCTTCTTTCCTTTATTTTGCTGTAGCTTCCACATATGAGAGAAAACATTTGACCTTTGATTTTCTGAGTCTGGCTTATTTCACTTAGCAAGATTTTCCCCATTTCTATCCATTTACCAGCAAATGCCATAATTTCATTCTTTTTTATGACTAAGTAAAACTCCATTATGTATATATACCACATTTTCTACACTTTTAATCTATTTGTATCTTTGAATCTAAAATGTATTTTTGGTATGTAGTTGGATAATTCTTTCTTAATCCAGTCTGACAATCTCTGACTTTTGATTGGATTGTTTATTCCATCCAAATTTAATGTTATTAATGATACAGTTGGATTTACATCTGCTATTTCCTTTTTGATATATCTGTTGTCCTTTTTGTTCCTCTGTTCTTTCTCTACTGCTTTCTTTTGCATTAAGTATTTTCTAATGTAGTGTTTTTATTTAATACTTTTTTTCACTAATTTTTAAAAAGTTATTTCCCTAATCGTTGCTCTAGGGCTTACTATATGCACCTTGATTTATTGGACTCAGATTGATTGATTTTAAACAGTCTATTGCCCATGTTGCCCACACTGGCCTTCAGTTCCTGAGCTCAAATGATCCTCTTGCCTCAGTCTCCAGCCTCAGTCTCCAGCCTTAGTAGCTGGGATTACAGGCACATAATACCATACCTGACCCAGATTTATAATCATTTAATTTCAGGGACATATAGAAACATTATTCCTTTGAAGCTCTAAATAACATAGATGCATAATAAACTTTTTAAAAAATAGTTTTGTAGTTGTAGATGGACAGAATTCCTTTATTTATTTTTATGTGGTGCTAAGGATCGAACCCAGTGCCTCACACATGCTAGCCAAGCGCTCTGCTGCTGAGCTACAGCCCCAGCCCCTCAATACACTTTCTTTGCAAAAAACCCCAAAAACTAAAATGGGAAATTCCTTATATTTTCCGAGAAAGTGAGTACTTATCAGAAATAATACTCTACTTTTGTCCACTTTTTCATATCTGTATTGAGGACTATTTGATAATGGGGTAAAAGTCTGTGTTTAGATTGTATATATATATATTTCTGTTGTGGGAGATTTTCTTACACATAGGTAGTAAACACAGCATTTTAGATCTTGCACTATTCCCTGGTGAGCTAATAGCCCACAGCTATTTCTTTTCCTATACCTAGATATAAGCAGTCAGAGCTCATTGCGTATTTATTTATTTATTTTTAGTTGTAGTTGAACACAATACCTTTATTTTTATTTATTTATTTATTTGTTTGTTTGTTTATGTGGTGCTGAGGATCGAATCCAGAGCCTCGCACATGCTAGGCAAGCGCTCCACCGCTGAGCCACAACCCCAACCAGCTCATTGGCTTTTGATGCCCTCATGTTAAACTTTATAACAAAGGAAAAGTATAGGTACAAAAAGTAGGGCTAATTGATGAACATTTGTTTGGGGGGCATAACATTTAAAGAGGACATACTGCTTTGATGTGGAATGACTGAAGGACTTTTTAACTGTGCTTTTTTTTTTTATGTCTGGAGTCTGTATTAGTTTGTGGAAGATAATCTTGTTACATGCTTTGTCTCTTGCATCTCATTTTCTTCTAGTAATGTAGGGGCTGCTGATTGTAGCTTGTTTTTACTGGCTCAAGTGGGGGGCTATTTCTGGAGTATTGCTCCTGGGAGAAAAGGAGTCAACCTTGAGCTTAGCCCTCTGTCCTCAATCAAGCTACTGCACTGTGAAATAGAAGGATCTGTTCGGTGGGTTCCAGGTACATGCTCTCAGAGTCTCACTTGAAACCTTGTAGGTGTGGGGGTCTTATTCTTTATATAAAGTCAGTGTGAACAGCCAACTTGAGGAACCTTGTTAAGAACATTTTATTGTCATTGTGAGTCAGTTGGGAGAGATCTTGTATGTATCTAATGACCTACTTTGTTGTTTTAGCATACAAATAATCTTTTTGCTTGTTAATTACACTGATATTTTCTTATTACGAATTATGTCAAATATTTACTTGAGCCTTTTGGAGGTGATTAGGAGGGGATTGCCTTGGTGTCTTTAATAGAGTAGTTGCAACCCCCGCTCCACCTCAAAAAAAAAAAAGAATAGTTGCTTCCTGGTGATTACAAGTAATTGAGTGTCCTAGGCTTTGACATAAATTGAAAGGGATATTATTGAGCACACAGTTGACACAGTTGTAGATGAAATTGCTGAGAGCAATGGAAGCAAAATGGATGATTGTCAGTTTATTCCAGAATGTTCTTTTGAACCCAGGCATGCTTTTCCACTCAGCAGACACAGACAGACATTTCTTCAACAATGCCAACTTAAAGTTTCTTAGTCCCAGGTGTGAGAGTAAATGGCCTCTATGTGTCAGGAGAATGAATTCTACCCCGCTTTTTTTTTTTTTTTTTTTCCTGGTGCTGAGATTAATCCCAGAGCCTTGTTCAGGCTAAGCAATATGATCTTCCACTGGACTACACCCCAGTCCCTTTCCCGTCTTTTTAGGTCCACAGTCTTATTCCATTCTTTCTTGCTTGTTTTTGTTTTCAATTTTTTTCTTTTTTTATTTTGGTACCAGATTAAACTCAGGGGTACTTGACAACTGAGCCACATCCCTAGCCCTGTTTTGTATTTTATTTAGCCCTATTTTGTATTTTGTTTAGAGACAGGGTCTCTGAGTTGATTAGCGCCTCGCTGTTGGTGAGGCTGGCTTTGAACTCGCAATTCTCCTGTCTCAGCCTCCCTATCCATTGGGATTATAGGCATACACCATGGTGCCTGGCTTTTGTTGTTGCTTGTTTGTTTTTATTCTTGCTTGCTTTGTTTTTTTAAAGTTTTATTTTGGTACTTGGAATTTTGAACCCAGGCATGCTTTACCACTCAGCAGACACAAGCAGAGATTTCTTCAACAAATGCCAACTTAAAGTTTCTTTGGATTATTGTGAACAATATGAGAAATATCCCTATGAGTTTAATCACTTTAAATTCTCAGGTTTATACTAGAATGGCCATCAGACCTTTCATTTCCATTGGACTTTGACCTTGAAGGTTAATAGTGCCTAGAGCACACAAAGCCTTCAAGGTCAAAGACCTACAGAAAAGAAATCTGATACCTTAGCCTTCTAGTATGAACCTGAGAATTTAGAGTGATTAAACTCATTCGGACACTTCTCATAATATATAAGCAAATGTTCACTATTGAAGAATAAGCAAATGTCCATTTGTGTGTCTGAGAGAGAGAGGATCTATCAGTGATGTCTGCCTTCTTTATAGACTTATGGATTGCACCTGGAATTGCACCTGGAAAGAAATCTTTCTGTAACATGTGGAAACTAACCATCCAATCATGGTCCTCTTTCTTCTCTTGTGATTAGTAATGTGCCTGAATTCAGACTGCTTCCTTAGGATTAACTTTTCATATGACCATAGTGAAATGGCTCAAGGTGTATCATTCAAACATGTACATCCAGGATGTCAGAGGAGGTAGAAAATACTGACTTTAATGCCCTGTCACCAATATTTGATTCACTACTTTATTGTTTCTTTATTTTTTTAAAATTTGTTCATTTTAGATATACATGACAGTAGAATGTATTTTCACATATTATACATACATGGAGTATAACTTAATTCTAATTAGAATCTCATTCTTGTGGTTGTACATGATAGGGAGTTTCACTGCTGATACACAGAATCTCTCTCTCCCTCTCTCTCTGTTTTTTGTAGTTGGAGATGACTTTTTATTTTTTTTGTGGTGCTGGGGATCGATCCCAGTGACTCACTTGTGTGAGGCAAGTAAGTGCTCTGCCACTGGGCTACAGTCCCAGTTTAGAATCTAACTCTTTACAACATAAACTGATTGGTTCTATTTCTCCTTTCAGATTCAGCACCAAACAATTTACTCTGTCTTCTAAATGTTAACTTCTTCAAAGGACTTATAGGTAGTACTGCTCTTTGATAGAGAAGATATCCTTTCTTCCCTCAATTATTCTTCATATGACATGGCTTCAGAATCTTCTGGCTTGCTGTGATTGTCCTTTAGAAATATTTTGATTTATTAATTTACCTCTTAAAGCATGGCACTAGAGTTACCAAATATATAATCAAGCAAATGTTTATTGGAATAAAGGACACCTAGAACTGGATCTAGATATGTGCTCAGATTATAAGGAGACTTGCTAGCACCCATGAATCAGACATATTTTATTTACAACCTTTAATTGCTTTAGATTATTTGGCAGCTAAACCACACTGTTAGTTCATAGCACATTTGGGGTCCAATAAAAACCTTCCAATTTTTTTAGAGTGACTTGCTCTCAAATCAGCCTTCTCCCATTCTATACTTGTTCAGTTGGTAGTAATATTTTTCTTTGTTTTGCATTGTGATACTGATATTTTAACATTACCTGCTTATTGTAAAAACATTTAATGAAAAGAACAAAGTAAAGTAGGTTCATCTAAAATCTTAAACCTTTTTAAAAAATTTTTTGTAGTTATAGGTGGACAGAATGCCTTTATTTTATTTGTTAATTTTATTTATTTATTAATTTTTATGTGGTGCTGAGGATCGAATCCAGTACCTCACAACCCCAGCCCCTCCAGGTTTTTCTTTAACATGCCATTCTCCTGCTTCTTCCTGCCATTGTTACTATGCCTTGTGGACACTAGTTTTAAAATTAAGAAATGAGAAAAAATGTACAGATAAAGGGCAATAGGCAATAAAAAAACAGTCTGGGGACTGGGGTTGCAGCTCAGTGGTAGAGTACTTGCCTAGCATGTGTGAGGCACTGGGTTTGATCCTCAGCACTGCATATATATATATATATATATATATATATAAACAGTTTTGGTCATGTGCCATGGCACATACCTGTAATCCTAGCTACTCAGCAGGCTGAGGCAGGAGGATTGCAACTTCCAGTCCAGACTGGGCAATTTAGTAAGACCCTGTCTAAAAATAAAAATATAGTTCAGTGATAGAGCACTTACCTACAGCAAGCACAAGGTCCTGGATTCAGTCCCCAGTACTGCAGACAACAACAACTGTGAGGGTGTAGTAAGGCTGGATGAGAGAGCTTTACTGAAAAGTCTGATGCTCTTTATTGTTTTTTTCCTTTTAATAGGTAGTAAGCTCACTGGTTACAATAAAGGCTCTTCCAAGTTGGGATCCTTATAGATGGAAAAGTGTAAAACTCACTGCTGCTAGCTAGTTTTTCTCTAAACAACCTTTGCTGTGTGTTTGCATTTCCCTGAGTGTTTAAAGGAGGTATATGATAATCTGAAACTGAAACTGAGGCAGTGTTTTAACCAGGCAATTAATGGCATGGTAAGAATTTTTAGCTCCAGTAGATTAATTGTTAAATGAATTGTGTCTGCATTTTACTGTGATATTAACCTAATTATAAATAGTGTTACATAGTAAAAGATAAAAATAAACAAAATTATGTACTCAGTGATCAGACTTTAGAAATTTTCAACTCTAAGGAAAGATTTTCTTACGCTGTCTCTTGCTGTACTTTTTATGGAGGTTTTGATTAATTTTACCCTGATTATACATGTCTCCCTGGAATTCAGATATTGTGCATACTTTAGCAAAGTGGGCTCCTGTATTAAGAGGTTTAATGATATTTTTGTTCTAATTGGTTTCTATATAATTTCTTTTTAAACCAATAACGTGAGTAGGATGTCAAACAGGGTGTGCTAATGCGTTTTTACTACTCTGAACACCAAAGAACATTAATTTCTCTATTATTGGACACTATTTTTATATGATAAGAATTCTCAATCTCAAGGAAACTCCAAAGAGAGTTGATTTCCACTGGTATCTCCTCTTACACATTCATCTTTGTGAAAAGGCAACTGGAATAGCCTCCATAGTTGGAATTCACTCAGGATAGCAGAGGGCCCAAGATTACTGACCAGGGATTGACTGTACCTCATCTATGTTTCCTTTTAATTGAGGTATTATTTATGTATGGTAAAATGTAACATAGTAGGTGTGTAACTGGACTTTTAATATATCATCTGTATAAATCACCAGCCAGATCATATCTGTTGCTTCACAAAGTTCCTTTGTGACCCTCCTTTTTCTGTCAGTAGTCCCTTTCCCCAGAACTATGCCCTTTTCTGACTTCTCTCAGCATAAATTATTTTATCTTTTTCTTGCTTTGCAGGCTTGGTCTCATGGTGCTAGACAAGCTCTTGTGACTGATCCATACCTCAAGTCCCTTGCCTAATCTTGAATTGAATCATATAGTATATTCTCTTTGATGTTAAACTTTTTTTTTTTTTTCTTTTCCTGGTACTGAGGATTGAACTCAGGGGTGCTCTACACTGAGCTAGCTGCATCTCTAGCCCTTTTTATTTTTATTTTTTTATTTTTTATTTTTTTTAAAGAGAGAGAGAGAATTTTAATCTTTTATTTATTTTTTTTAGTTTTTGGCGGGCACAACATCTTTGTTTGTATGTGGTGCTGAGGATTGAACCCGGGCCGCACGCATGCCAGGTGAGCGCACTACCGCTTGAGCCACATCCCCAGCCCTAGCCCTTTTTATTTTGAGACAGTCTTTTTTTTTTTTTTAAGTTGTAGATGATCCAATACCTATATTTTATTTATTTATTTTTATGTGGTGCTGAGGATTGAACCCAGTGCCTCACACATACTAGACAAATGCTTAACCACTGAGCTACAATCCCACCCCATGAGACAGGGCCTTGCTAAATCCCCAGACTGGTCTTCCTGTCCAGGCTGATCCTCCTGCTTAAGCCTCCTGAGTCTCTGAGATTATAAATGTGTACCATTAGTTCTGGCATTTTCTAAGGCTTTTGAGATTTATCTACTTTTCGGTGTATATTAATAGTTAATTAATTCCATTTTTAAAAGAAATTTAAGATTTTAATTATAAAAATGTATATAGGGGCTGGGGATGTGGCTCAAGCAGTAGCGCGCTCACCTGGCATGCGTGCGGCCCGGTACATACAAAGATGTTGTGTCCGTCGATAACTAAAAAATAAATATGAAAATTCTCTCTCTCTCCCTCCCTCCCTCCCTTCCTCCCTCTCTCTCTCCCTCCCTCCCTTCCTCCCTCTCTCTCTCTCTCTCTCTCTCCCCCTCCCTCTCTCACTCTCTCTTTAAAAAAAAAGTATATAATGGGAAATTTACCATCTTAACCATTTTAAAAAAATATTTATTTCTTTATTTTTTTAGTTGTAGATGGACACAATACCTTTACTTTATTTATTTTTATGTAGTTCTGAGGATTGAACCCAGGGCCTTGCACGTGCTAGGTGAGCGCTCTACCATTGAGCCACAACCCCAGCCCCCATCTTAACCATTTTTAAGTGTTCAGTTCAGTAGTGTTAAGTGTATTCACACTGTTGTGGAATAGATTGCTAGAAAATTTTTATCTTGCAAAACTGAAACTCTTACCCATTAAACAACTTCAATGACCCTCTTTCCTCAGTGTCTGCCAACCACCATTTTACTTTCTATATCTATGAATTTGACTATTTTAATTGCCTTATATAAGTAAAAACATAAAATATCTTTTTGTAATGGGTTCTTTTCCCTTAGCTTAATATTCTTTCTGTGTTGTATCCTGTATCAGAATTTCCTTCCTATTTAAGGCTGAATAATATTTCATTGTATTGGTACATTATATTTCATTTATACATTATATTTCATTATGGATAAATGAAAATGTTGATGGGCATATGTTGATGGGCACTTGGTTTGCTTCTGCCTTTTTTTGGCTATTATGAATAATGCTGCTCTGAATGTGGGTGTGCAAGCAACTAGTAATTAATTCCTTTTTATTACTGAGCAATGTTTTGTTATTGCATAAAAACTCTATACCAATGTTTAATTATTCTCCCTATTTCTCTATTGGATTCTCTAAGCCTCTGATCTCACTTGTCATTTTTCTGTCACTTTCTTTGTTTCATTGTGTTTCCAGTGCTTGTCCCCTTCATTTGCCCCCTTTCCACCTGCAGAATAAAATTTAAGCTCTGAAGTATGAAACACATTGTCATTCTTAATATTCTAGGAAAAATAAATAGGATAAGTCATCTAACTGCAGCTATACCAGACCACCCAGAGTTCTTTGGAACAACCAGAGATGTCTGTAGTTCTCTGGACAATCTGTCTTATTTATACTTCTGGTCCTTTGTATATGTCCCCTCCCTGCCTGGACTGTCCTTCCCCAATTTGTCAGCTTGTCTCTTGAAATAGTATATCTTGAGCATTGTCTCATCCTTAGAACCAGGCCTGGCTATACAAAAGTAGTGAATATCCACTTATCTGTTGTCTTCTTTACCAGTCTGTAAAACTTTTGAAGATAGGTGGCATCCATGTCTTATTCACCTTAGAAACACAGTCCTGGCGTTTAGTGATTTTTTGTTGTTGTTATTGTTGAGCATAGTAGGTTGATACAGAGTTCCTCTGTCTTAGAAAGTAGGGATTCAAGATACTGCCAGGCCTGACCTGGAATGAGTAAGGAGAAATGGTTCTTCAGTTGTTGGGCTGATAGAGGGAGGCAATAAGGAAGGTTCAGAGATAATAGCTCAGAGAAAGTCTAAACAAAAATGCCAGGCAGATACTCCAAACAGAAATGGTCTGAAGGGCCCTGCAGAATCTTCTGTCATTCTAATCTAAGGTCAAGGCAGTGGTACAAATTAGAGAGATTAGCAAAAGGAAGTTTGAAGAAAGGGGTAAGGATTAAAATCTAGAGAAAAATGGTCTGGGACAAATAGTATATCTGTAACAGCTTTTCTCAAATTGTGAAAGTGTGAAAAGCACAATTTTTCCTGTGCAGTTTAATAAGTTTGACTATTTCATAGGATCCAGCGTTAGAGTTTGAGCAGGTCAGTTAAAGGAAAACCCCAGTGGTTGTAGCCAGCAGAAGCCTGAGACTCTGCCAGGTACCTCAGTCTACAGGAGTATGCTAAGAGAAAAGGAAAGCACTTTAAGATCAGTACAGAACGAAAAAAGTCATCAAAACATGGGAATTTTTTAAAATGTTCACTTTTTAGATATAAGTGGACACAATATCTTTATTTTATGAGGTGCTGAGGATCAAACCCAGTGCCTCACGTGTGTCAAGTAAGCACTCTACCACTGAGCCACAACCCCAGCCCCAAAACGTGGGAATATTTAAGGAAGGTCTTGTTAGAACCATGAGCTTCCTTGGCAAAGAAAGGGCAGTTCATTTAGTCTCATATTTAGCTACTCAGAGGGGGCAGCTGGGAAGTAGGAAGTATGAAGATAGTTTTTTAGACCTTCTTAGATAATATGTGTCACTATGTCCTTGAACATTGAGGCCATTCAAAAAATCAACCTGTTGGTGTTTTTCAAATTGGTAAGGCTGTTGGGGCTCAGGGGAAATGGGTCATTGTTTGAAACAGAAAGGGAAAAATGAAGGAAGGAAGAATTTCTCTGAGTTAAATTATACTGCATTAATCTGTCCCTCTCCCCGTACTTGATTGTTCTGAAAATCAAAGCCATTTCCCTCTGCTGAGGGTCCTTCCTTTGGGGTTTTTGGTAATGTCTGTGACCTATAATTGTCACTCCTAATAGTTAGTGTTTTCTCTTCGTGAATCATTTAGCAGTTATTTATGGACTTCTCTGAGCTGACATAGATTTAGGACTCTTGAGGTTAAGACCTCCACACCTACTGCCCCAGACCTCTGCCCCCAAACCCTTAGCTTTTTGGGTGCTTTGGGACTACATCTTGATTTAAAAAGCTCAAAGTTCTTTTTCATCAGAAATCAGTGTTCTACTAAGGCTGACAATTCATTGTATCCTAGACAATTTCGAGTTGGGATAACAAATTAGAGTTTGGGATACATTAGAGATGATAAATGTGACTTCGTTAAAGGGAAATCCATTTGTTTTGCTTAGTGTTTCTGTGATTAATTACTTGCCAGATTGAATTGCTTCAAAAAAATGCGTAGTATTTTATTCGATTGCTCTTCATGGTGATTAATTAGGCCATACTGTTGCTTTGTATGTTAATTATGCTGATTTTTTTTCCTTTTCTGTAGTTTAATTAATACAGCATTTATTTGAAAGACTTTTTAGGTCAGGATACTGCCTGTTTTAGGGGTAACAAAGCCCAGCATTGCTTTTAAGCTGGTGTTTGAGATTAAAACTTCAAATTTTCTGAGTGTACTCTGTATTGGTCCTTTGTGTATCCATGATTTTCAAGAAGTATACTAACTGCCAGTGAATTGAGAAAAGTTCCATTTGGTTTTCCTACAGTTATTAAAAATAATATACAGGGAGGTTGGGGAATTTAGCTCACTGGCAGAGTGCTTGCCTAGCACACACAAGGCCCTGAGGTTAGGCCTTAGCTCTGAGAGGAAAAATGATTTACTGAAGATTCTTGGAAAAATTAATTAATTAAAATATAGAAGAGTAGCTATTGGTTCAGAATGAGCTGTAAAATGTGTATATATAAAGCTAAATGTTAAGAGTACATTTGAGGGCTGGGGATGTGGCTCAAGCGGTAGCGGGCTCACCTTGCTTGCATGCGGCCCGGGTTCGATCCTCAGCACCACATACAAATAAAGATGTTGTGTCCACCGAAAACTAAAAAAAAATAAATATTAAAAAAAAAGAGTACATTTGAGATGGGAGAAAGTATTGTTTCCTAGGATGCTGCAAGATGCTGATGGGGAAGTCAGACATATTTAATATTTTTATTCATTATCTAGGACTAAAAGTACATAAAATGTGAATGAAGTTTGTAAGTGATACAGATTTGGAGATGTTTTCTACACCTAGGAGGACAGAGAAGTGATACAAATGGAGCAGGAAGAGAAGCATCACAGAAAATAACTCCACTATTCCCTTGGGAAAATGCATCTCTGCAATATAGAAATAGCATGAGTAAATTCAGGCAGATATTTTCCAAAATAAGATATTTTCTAGAAGTCTACTTGCAAGTATTTATCCAAGTGAAATGAAAACTTGGCTTGGACAAATGTTTACAGTGGCTTTTTTCATATACTATCAAAACTGGAAAGAATTTAGGTGCCTCCAGCTAAGGAATTAGATAATTGAACTATAGTATATCCATATTAAATACTACTTAGCAATAAAAAAGAACAAGCTACTGATTCATGCAAAAACATGGATTAATTCAGTTGCATTATGTATGATAAAGAAATCCAGAATAAAAAAGCTATATGCTATATGATCTATTTATGTGACATTCTGGAAATGGCAAATTTGTAGGGACAGAATTCAGATCAGGTTTTGCCAGGGCTGGAGATGAAGGAGTGGTTGCCTACTAAGGGGCGCAGGAGAACTTTTGGGGTGAAGGAACTATTCTATTCTTCATTGTGGTGGTGATTACATTAGGGTATGCATTTTTCAAAACTTGCAGAACTATGAAAGTCAGTATTTTCCAGAGAAACAGACCAATAAGAAATATATAGATGTGCAAAAGGAGATTTATTACAGGAATTGATTCATTTGATTATGGTGGCTGAAAAGGCCCATGATAAATAATCAGCTATAACCTGGAAAATCAGGAAAGTCAGTGGTATAATTCAGCCCCAGTTCAAAAGTCTGAGGAGCCAGTCCAAGGCTGAAGGCCTAAGAACCCAGGGGCTATTGATAAAATCCTAGAATTCAAAGATCAAAGAGCCAGGAGCTCCCAATGTGCAAAGGCAGGAAAAGATGGAATATTTAGCTCAAGAGGAAAGAGACAGAATTCGCCCTTTCTCTACCTTTTGTTGTATTCAGGTAGATTGGTGAGGGTGGATGGATCTTCTTTACTTGGTCTATGTAGTCAAATTTAATCTCTCTTCCAGAAACACTAATCAGACACACCCAGAAATAATAATTTATCAGTTATTTGAATATCCTTTAACTGAGTCAAATCGACATATAACATAAACCATCACAGTAGTAGAATGAGTAAATTTTACTTATCTGAAAATTATACCTTAATTTTTTAAATCAGAAAAAAAAAATAGACCTTCACAGGGAAGGGTAAGGAGATTTGACTTCTAACTATCACATCCATGCTTGATGCTTGACTAACTTTTGAAATAACATGAGTGGCAGGAGTTAGAATTGGAGGATTTGGACTTTCTTCATGTTCTTTCCAAATTCCAAGGTTTTGTTTTTAAGTGGGAATAGGGGTGAGAGGGTAGGTTGCTGATGGTTTTCCTTGGGTGTCAGCATTATGTAAACCTGTGTACAGTGAGAGGATTATTTTGAAAAAGAAAACACAGTTAAGGAGCTCTTGGACCTTATTGATAGCCATCAGATTAGATGAGAGAATGCTATCCCCAATTTATGAGTTGAATTCAATTATTTGGATTCTGTGGTTTAGTTTTTGTTTTAAACGTTAGTTTATTTTTTGTGTCTGGGCCTTCCCACTTTGTTGTAGACCTGGTGTAGTGCCAAAAGATATTTCTGTTCCAGAACTAATCTCAGAGATAACTTCTATGCCCCTCTGCTTGGACTGGAACAGCTTTGTCACACTATGACTTGTAAGATGAATTTGTACGATGTCAGGGACCCAAGGAATCACAAATACTAAACCATTGCTGATAGCCATTGTGCCTCTTTCTTACCTTTCCACATCTCCAGTGATTTGAATTGTGTGTAAATGCTGCTTGTTTCTCATGTTCAATTTGAAGCACCTCCCTGAATGCCCTGTGATTTCTATTCAGTTTCTAAAAATAGCTCAGGGTGGTGGGATTTATATGGTGGTAGTATTAGTGCATTACTTGCAGTGGTAACATTGAATATAGTTCTTTGGCAATAGCTTATTATACTAACTACCCTGAACAGATGTGACCATCATTCTGGCCCAGACTGTTGGGATTACATTTAACAAGATACTGATTCCCTGAGTGAGATGCCAAGCAAATATCCCTGGGTCTTTCAGTGTTTTCAGTTGAATGATTTTTATCATTGGACCTGAAGAGGCTGCTGTGGCCCCCAACCAACACCCCATCTGTTAAATCTCATATTGACTTGTGTTTCTGATTATAAAAATCAGTCCCTTCTCTTCCTTCTAGTGTGACAAATAAGGCAGATGTACTAGATGAGTCTGCTGTTGGAGCAGGATTTTTAACCCTATTGCTCAAGATTGAGCTAAATTAATTTTATCAAAAATGGAACTTTCTCAAATAGTAGTATATATCAAATGGCATATTATTCCCTCCCTCCCTCCCTTCCTTCCTTCCTTTTTTCTTTCTTTCTTTCTTTCTTTTTTTTTTTTGTACCGGAGATTGAACCCAGGGGTACTTTATCCCTGATTTTCAGCCCCAGCCCTTTTTATTTTTTGAGATGGGTGAGATTTATATGGTGGTAGTATTAGTGCATTATTTGCCAAGGTTGTCCTCAAACTGGTGTTCCTTCTGCCTCAACCTCCTGAGTCCCTAGGATTACAAGCATGACTCACCATACCCAGCTGGTTTATTATTTTCTTATCCTAACTCAGCATGTTCACCAATACTTATAGTGTCTAGCAAATAATTTTTTTTGGGGGGGGTACTAGGGATTGAACCCAGGGCCACTGGTCAGGTGGTCAACTGATCCACATCCCCAGCCCTGTTTTATTTTTTATTTTGAGACAGGATCTTGCTAAGTTGCTTAGAGCCTTGCTTAAGTTGCTGAGGCTGGTTTTGAACTTGGGATCCTCCTGCTTCAGCCTCCTGAGTTGCTGGGATTACAGGCATGTGCCACCACACTTGGTGCAAATAATAATTTAAAAGCTGAAATTAGCCTTGTAAAAATCATAAATTTTAGTAGGTAAATAAGCTATAAGATGGCATTTAAAATTTTTGACTGGGTAAATAGAAAATAATGGAACACTATAACATAAAGGCTCATATCATCAGTGTATTATATCTTAATCCTGTCTTTGTGTGCCTTTCAGCCCAAAAGGGATTGAAAATGAAATTTACTGACTATTCATAGAGAACAGCACTTCATCTAGCTGGGAAATGAAGGCCCATCTTGGCTAAGTCTTAATTAGTCATTAATTACTTATTGTGTTATTTTCTGTGTGCCCAACTGTGTATCCTTAGTTTCTGACCTACACTGATAATGCCACATGGTAAGATTTCATAGGATTGCATCTTATTGCATTTAAGATTTTGGAAGAACAGCTGAAGGCCAGGGTATAATCCTGCTGTACCCAGGATAGGATATGACCAGAACAGCTGCATTCCCACTATAACTTTTTTGAAAAGCTCCAGGAGATAAAAGACAACTGCTTACTGCCAATAATTTGCTTCTGAAGCATTTTTGAAGTATTCCCTCCATTCTGTGCAATCATGGCAGCACTGGAAGGAGGAGGCCGCTGTTAGCACTAAATAAAATAGGTCTGCTGAAAATATTTACCCACTAGAGTCTGGTGGACTTTGACTCTGGTCAAACAATGTGCTTTCTGTCTTTTAAAGCAAGAGCTGATTCCTAGAGCAAGAATCCCATCCCATCTTTAGTGTCCTTCCAGAGATCATGCATATATATGGAAGTGTGTTTTATTGTTTGTATTTATCAATCATCTGGGAACTGCAAAAGCCAACATCTATTCTTGATAAAAATTATCAGCATACTAGAAATAGAGGAGAGCTTCTTCAACCTGATAAAGGGTATCAATGAAAAACCCACAAGCTATCATACTTAATGGTGAAAGACTGAATGCTTTTCCCTAAGATCAGGGACAAGGTGTATGTTCACACACCTCAATTCAGCATTATTCAGGTTCTAAACAGTGTAATCAGGCAGGAAAAAAAGAAGGCATCTAGACTGAAAACAGATGTAAACTGTGTTTACTCGCAGGCAACATAATTATGTAGAGAACCTGAAGGAATATTTATATGTGTAGTCTAGCAATAAACAATCAGAAATTTTATCTAATGATTTTTTTTTCTCTATATTTGGTAACAGTATGAACTCATAGCATTTTATATATTAAATGTTTTTCAGTTTATAATAGGCTGGTACTCAGATTGTACTCTTAGACATTCATGGATTAATGTGGATTCTATGTCTTTTTTCTTGCTTTGGGACATAAAATGTCCCAGGATTATCTTCTGCTTTTCCTATTCCAGACATAGAATGAATTTGTGTTGTTGTTGTTGTTACTGAGGATCAAACCCAGGGGTATTTTACCATGGAGTTATGTCCTTAGCCCTTCCCCTTCTATTTTTTTTTTTTTTTGAGATAAGGATTCAGTAAATTGCTAAAGCTGACTTTGATTTGCACTCTTCCCTCCTGAGTCACTGGGATTACAGGTGTGTGCTACTGTACCCAGCAGAATCAAACATTTCTTCGTGAAGCCCTGGTTCCTTTTACTAGTGAGGGCTCTTTCTTTCTTCCTTTCTCCCTCCCTCCTTCCCTTCATTTTTTTTTCTTCCTCCCTCCCTTCTTCTGTAGGGGGACTTGACCCAGAACCTTTCTCATGGTATCACACACTCTACCACTAAGTTACCCCTGGCATTATTTGTTTCCCACATTTTTTTATTTGTGCATTATAGTTGTACATATGGTAGGATTTGTTGTTACATATTCATACATGAAAGTAATATAACAATACAAATTGGCCAATATTACTCCCCTGCAATTCCCCACTCCCTTCCTTCCTCCCACCCTCTGGTCCCTGCGTATCTCCCTTTGGTTTTTGTGAGAACCCTCTGCTCTGATTTTTCTTTTCCTTTTTCTTCTCTAGATTCCACATGAGAGAAAACTTACGATGACCCTTGACCTTCTGAGTTTGGCTTGTTTCGCTTAACATAGTGGTCTCAAGTTCTATCCATATTCTTGCAAATGACATAATTTCATTTTTAATTATGGCTGAATAAAACTACATTGTGTATTTATAACACATTTTCTTTATTCATTCATGTGTTGATAGATACCTAGGCTTATTTCCATAGTTTGGCTATGAATTATGCTGCTATAAACTTGGGTATGCATATATCACTAGTATGATGACTTTGATTCTTTAGGATAAATACTGAGGAGTAGTATAACTGGGTCATGTAGTGGTTCCATTACTAGTCTTTTTTTCTTTTCTTTTCTTTTTCTTTTTTTTTTTTTTTTTTGATACTGCAGATTGAATCCAGGGACACTTAACCACTGAGCCATATCCCCAGCCTTTTTATATTTTATTTAGAGCCAGAGTCTTGCTGAGTTGCTGAGGCTAGCTTTGAACTCGCAATCCTTCTGCCTCAACCTCCCAAGCCACTGGGGTTACAGGAATGTGCCACCTTGCCCAGCCATTTTTTTTTTTTTTAGATGTAGATGTACACATATCTTTATTTTATTCACTTATTTATTTATTTATTTTTATGTGGTGCTGAGGATTGAACCAGGGTCTTACATGTGTGAGGTAAGTACTCTGCTCCTGAGTTACAACCCAGCTCACCCAGCCATTCTTAATCTTTTAAGGAACCTCTGTGCTGATTTTCATAGTGGTCATCCTAATTTACAATCCCATCAAAAGTTTTTAAAGTGTTCCTTTTTCTCTGCATCCTCTCCAGTATTTATTATTGTTTATATTTTTGATGACTGCCTTTTGACTAGTGCTGAAATCTTAGTATAGTTTTGATTTGCATTTCCCTGATTATTAATGATGTTGAACATTCATTGGCCATTTGTATTTCTTCTTTTGAGAAGTGTCTGTTTAACTCATTTGTCCATTTATTAATTGAATTATTGGTTTTTTGGTGGTGTTTTGATATATTCTACATATGAATTCTCTGTCAGAAGAGTAGGTAGCAAAGATTTTTTCCTATTCTATAAGTTCTGTCTTCACATTCTTGTTTCCTTTGCTGTTTAGAAGCTTTTTAATTTGATACCATCCCATTTATTAACCTTTGACATTATTTCCTGAGCTTTTAGGGTCCTATTGGGAAAGCCAATGCTTGTGCCTGTATGCTGGAGTATTTTTTTTTTTTTATTTTGTAGTTGTAGATGGACAGAATGCCTTTATTTTATTTGTTTATTTTTATGCGAACCAGTGCCTCACACGAGCTAGGTAAGCACTCTGCAACTGAGCTATACAGTTCCAGCTCTATGCTGGAGTATTGACCCTATGTTTTCCTCTAGGAGTTGCATAGTTTCTGGCCTAATTCCTAGGTCTTTCATCCATTTAGTGTTGATTTTTGTGCAGGGTGAGAGATAAGGGTCTAGTCTCATTCTTCTGCATCTGGGTAACCAGTTTTCCTAGCACCATTTATTTAAAAGGCTGTCTTTTCAATATTGTATGTTTTTGACAACTTTGTCAAGAATCAGATGACTGTATCTGTGTGGATTTGTCTCCATTGGTCTGTGTATCTATTTTTATGCCAATACCTTGCAGTTATCGTTACTATAGCTCTGCAGTATAATTTCATTTCAGATATTGTGATGCCTCCAGCACTGGTTTTTTGGCTTAGAATTGCTTGTCTATTCTGAGTCTTATATTCTGCCAAATGAATTTTATTATTATTATTTTTTGGTCCTAGGGATTAAACCCAGAGGTGCCTTACCACTGAGCTATATCCCCAGCCCATTTTATTTTGTATTTTGAGACAGGTTCTCACTAAGATGCTTAGGGCCTCACTAAGTTGCTGAGGCTGGTCTTGAACTTGCGATCCTCCTGTCTCAACCTCCAGCACTGAAATTATATGTATACACCACCATGCCCGGTTAGGTATTGATTTTTGTATGCTGATTTTGTAACCTGTTACTTTGCTGAACTTGTTTATTAGCTCTAGCAGTGTTTTGTATTTTCTACCTCATCTGCAAACAGTGATAATTTGACTTCTTATTTGTATCTCTTTTATTTTCTTCTCTTGCCTAATTGCTCTGGCTAGAATTTCTAGCACTATATTAAATAAAAGTGGTGAGAGTTGGGGCTGGGGATATAGCTCAGTTGGTAGAGTGCTTGCCTCACATGTATAAGGCTATGGGTTCAATCCTTATAGCACCATCCAAAAAAAGAAGAGTGATGAGAGTGGACATCCTTGTCTTGTTCCAGATTTTAAAGAATATACTTTTAGTTTTTCCCCATTTACTATGAGATTGGCTTTGGGTTTTCATATACAGCCTTTATCATATTGAGTTAGTTTTCTTCTATTCCTAATTTTCACAGTGTTTTTATCATGAAAGGGTACCCTAGCCCTATTTTTAACAGTAGAGAATGTAAACTGGGGGGCTGGGGATATAGCTCAGTTGATAGAGTGCTTGCCTCGCATGCACAAGGCCCTGAGTTCAATCCCCAGTGCCAAAAAAAAAAAAAAAAAAAAGAGAATGTAAACTGATGCCCATACACAGCCTTCACAGTGTCTGTAATAAATCCCCTGAAATTATACCCAAAACTCTGTACACACTCATTTTCTGAGGACTGGATCTGTAATTTTGATCAGATTCTCATTCATTACCCCCCACCCCATCCCCACCACCAAAAAGAAACCATTATCTTATTATTTTTGTTTTATGAAAATGTGTAGACATGGACTTGGTCTTGACCTGAATGGACAGAAAATCACCTTTCTTGTATTTAACCTTGAGGTTATATGCTCTTGTTTCAAAATGTACATGAAGAATGGTAGAAAAGAAGTGCACAACATGAATGCTAACTTTAATATTTATTTTTCCATTTCAGTGCTGGAAGGCTGCATTTCGGGTAGCTAGATTATCAAACAGTGGGTATTAGAGAAGAGAAGCTTATTCTCTCTCAGTAATAAATTTCAGGGATGACGGTCAGTTTGATTATAATTCTTCCTTCTGGTGTCAGAAACAGGCAGTCAGAAACAACATTTATTGTTTAAATTAAATTAAACAACATTAATGCCCAAGGACTGGGCATTTTGAAGATCATTTCAGTCTCTAGTGTTTTTAACTTACCAGGGCTCTATCATTGTAATGATTTCTTACATTATGTTCCATAGGAAAAGCAGGTAGACCAGTAAAAGGGAAAATATTTGTAACAAGGTCTAAACAGCAGGTTCAATAGAAATATATTTTGAGTCACATATAACTTTATTTTCAAACAGGTGAAATCAATTTTATTTAACCCAAAGTACCTAAAATATTATTGCTCTAACATCTAATTGAAACAAAACATTATTAAAAGAAACATTTGCATTCTTTTTAAAATCAAGGAGATGTTTTATACTTTTACTGCATCTCAATTCACATAATAAATTTTCATTGAAAATAATGTATATTTAGGTTTCATAAAAATTATAGTTGAAAAAAAATAATATACCCTAGTTATTCCAAACATACTTAAAAGATTTCCAGTACTGCATTGAATACCCACGCCAAAAAATTTCCTTTAACATTTGCTCCACATTGATAAAACTGATTCATGTTTTTTTTCTAGAATTAATTTGACTTTGAAGCAAAAGCATATTAGTTTCAAAGCTACCTCTTTCCAGGTTAAGTAAATTCACTGATTCTTGTGTCAACATCAAATTCAAAGAGGTATGACATAGCAACTCTAAATTTATGAATACCAAAAAAGCATTTGTCAAAAATTACTTGTAATTTTTGTAGCTGTTTCACATTATACTGTCAGCGACATTTAAAATCTACATGTTGATTCACAAAGAAAAATGTATTATTATTGATATTATGGAAAGTTTCAATTTCAGCATAAATGGCCACAAATAAGGTTTTCTTTCCTTGGGACTTCAAATATAACATTTATATGTGGTATAATACAGATGAGAAAAGCTGTTTTGTTATATTTTTGCTTGATTCTTAAATATTATGTCTTTGATATTGGAACATTTGATATTTTTGTCTTGAATATTGGCAGGCATTCCTTTTTTTCAGGGAGGGGTTCCAGGGATTGAACTCAGGGGCACTCAATCACTGAGCCACATCCCCAGCCCTGTTTTGTATTTTATTTAGAGACAGGGTCTCACTGAGTTGCTTAGCACCTCACTTTTGCTAAGGCTGGCTTTGAATTTGCGATCCTCCTATCTCAGCCTCCTGAGCTGCTGGGATTACAGGCATGCACCACTGTGCCTGCCTGGCATTTCTTTTATTTCAATAAAATCTTGAGTTCTGATAACATATAGCAAATTTTTTTAATATTTTTTTTTTTAGTTTTTTGGTGGATGCAACATCTTTATTTTTTATTTTTATGTGGTGCTGAGGATCGAACCCAGTGCCCCGCGCATGCCAGGTAAGCGCGCTACTGCTTGAGCCACATCCCCAGCCCAACATATAGCAAATTTTTATAAACTTTCATGACTCAACCAATGAGGAGTAGCAGAAAACTTAGGATTCATTGAATTTATTGTCTTATAATTTTTTTAACCATTACATACACTGGTGATGTTCATATAATTTGCAGGTATATACCAAATGATTTTAGTAAATGTATTCATGACACTTCAGAGTCTACTTCAAAACACTGTGCACAAATATTTTTATATGTACCAGGTAGTATAATGAAGCAGGAGTGGAACATCAGTCTTATTTTAAAATCCCAGTAAATCTGAATCTCTGGCTAGAATACCAATCATGCGACAGAAAAATTTTAAATCTTGTTAAATTCTTCATTGGCACATGTAGAAATGTTTTTGTTTTGTTTTGCCTTGGGCCTGCTAGGGCCTTGGGCATGCTAGGCAAGTACTGTACCTTTGATCTATATGCCCAGTCTTGGCAGATGTATATGATTCAAAAATACATAATCCCATAGGTTTGGGAGGCTTAGGAATGAGGATTGCAAGTTTGAGACCAGCCTGGGAAACTTAGCAAGACCCTGTCTGTAAATAAAATAGAAAAGGACAGCAGATGTAGCTCAGTGGAAGAGCATCCCTAAGTTCACTACAACAATAGAAAAAGCTCAAAATTATTAGTGCCGTGAGTTCAGGTTTTTAGGCTCCTGTCAAATTTTCTTTGTGTATTCAAAAGTCCTTTGAGAGATATTATACCTAAAGAATGTACCTAATGGGGGGAGGGGAAGAGTAGAAGTTCATTGGATTAGACAAAGGGGAATGAAGGGAAGGGAGGGTGGCAGTAGGAAAAGGAAAGAGTGGAATGAATTTAACAAAACTTTCTTTCCTATGTACATATATGAATAAAACACAGTGAATCTCACCATAGTGGGCATCCACAAGACTCGGATTCTAATTAGAATAAGATATATTTCATGCTTGTATAATTATATCAAAATGGAATCTACTATCATGTATAACTAAAAAGAACCAATAAAATAAAAAAGAATGCACTTGAAATACTAGTTAGGTAGCATCATTTAAATCTGAAGACTCTAAAGGAAATATTAAAATTTTTAATCGGTTGACTTTTGATACCATTATAAATGTATTCTTTTTTTCCATGTGACATGCACTCTGATAATTTATTTTACTTTTCTAAACAAGCTGACTTAATCCACTAAATTGATTTCATTATCCACACTGATAAGTGTTAATCCAGTATATAAGACTACTTCAGGTAAGTTTTCTGAAACAGGTAGTGGTGGGAAATAAGTAGTCATGTGCTTTGGGAGAATAAAATGAAGTAGCAGCAAAAATGATTAGGAAAAAGGAGATGAGGCAGGAGAATGCAGTAGGGGTACAAGGGAATAAGTGAGAATGGAGAGTTCATTTCAGGAGCTTTTTATTATTTATACATACATACATGCATACATACATGGGATCGAACCCAGGGACACTACCATTAAGCCCCATCCCATTCATTTTTGAGACATGGTCCCACTAAATTGCTGGCGAGGAATTTGTAATTCTCCTGCCTCAGCCTCCTGAATTGCTGAGATTATAGGGATATGCCTCTGGGCCTGGTTCAGGAGCCTTTTTAAAAGACAGAATATTCTGAATTGATTGGGAATTCAGGAAAAGGGAGAAGGAAAAAGGAAAAAGGAGAGGTAACACTGTTTTCCAACCCAGGAGACTGAGCAGATAAAGTGTCTTTAAAAGGAATAGGGAAGTCAGGGAAGAAGGCACAGTTATGTGTGCATAAAATCATTGATTCTTTTTTTTTTTTTTGGTACTAGGGATTGAACCCAAGAAAGGTTTACCACTGAGCCACATCCCCAGCCCTTTGTATTTTTTATTTTGAGACAGTCTCATTTAAGTTGACAAGGCTGGCCTCAAACTTGGAATCCTCCTGCCTCAGCCTCCCCAGTTACTGAGATTTCAGGTGTGAGCCACCTTGTCAGGCATCAGTTCTTTTTTTTTAATGTTTTTTGTACTTGTAGATGGACACAATACCTTTATTTATTTATCTTTATGAGATGCTAAGGATCAAATCCAGGGCCCCACACGTGCTAGTTAAGCATTCTACCACTGAACCACAACCCCAGCCCCATCTGGCATTAGTTCTATTTTAGACAAAGGATGTAGGTAGCATTTGGAGGAAGCTGATAGTAGGTAACCTTCTATAATATAGAAATTAGAATTCGAAACAAAGAGAAATGTAGGGCTTTACTCCAGAAAAAACAGTTCAAGTTATGACAAAGGATGGGATGCCATGGGAAGAAGAAAAAGAAAGATGAGAGTAGTATATATGCCTTTATGGTTCAGAGGGGGGGGAAAAAACTCAGGAGGGGCCAACGTTCCACAAGGAAGTGATTTAAGAGTGGAAAAAACTACTGAGATAGAAAACTAAGCATTGAGAAAACAGGACTAGTTTGGTAAGTAAGATTACACGGTACCTTAAGTAATGAAGACAGGGTTAAGCAGTAAGTCATGATAAGAAAGAGAAAAAAAATAAGTTCGTTCAAAACTCTCTCCACCTCATCTTGTCTTATTCCAGAAACATTGTAGTGGCAGGCTCCCCAACCCCATCCTGCTCCATGGCTCTCCAGATAGTGACTTGAATGATTAAGTCATGCTTAAGGGTCATAGTTCCCATTCAAAATCTACTTGTTAGTCTTTTTTCTGTGTCAGCACTGAGTACCAGTGTCTGGCTTGTTCCCTCTCCCCACTTGGGCCCCAGGTCTAGATGTGGTGAGGTGAGCACTGTGCATAATCAGGCATTACCCCTCTGAACAGCACATCCAGGCAGGAATCAGAGCTTTAGTGCCTCATGTCTGCAATCACTGAGCAGTTGAGGTTGGTGGAGCAGATGGTCTTATCTTCTTGCTGTCACTGCTTGGAGGAAGATTTTCTTTGATTCTGTGTTCTTTTTGAGGAGGCAGAATGGAACTCCAAGCTGCTTAACTGAGCCATGGCCACCCCATAGTGACCTTCCAGAAATGTCTTGTATTTTATGGGCAGTTTTTTGGTGGCTTAATTGAAGGTCTTTCACTTTTTATAAAGTATCTTTTTAAATCTTACTTCTTGACAAAAGATCCATAACTGAAATAATAATTTCTTTTACCATATCTCCGACTACAAGTGATTGTAGTAATGAAAGATACAAGCTCAGATCCTATTAAAAATCATTATTTTCTTTGTTGGACATTTAATTCTGATTTCAGACATTTGTAATTCTTTTTTAAAAGTTAAGAAAAAACTTTTCATTAAATTCATTTTTATTGAGTGAAATGTTTTGTTTGTGGTGCTAAGGATCAAACCCAGGGAAAGTACTCTCTCACTAAATTACATCCCAGCCTTTTTTTTTGAGACGGGTTTCACTAGGTTGCTTACAATTGCTGAGGCTGTGTTCAAACCTGCAGTCCTCCTGCCTCAGCCTCTTGAGCCACTGGGATTATAGGCATGCACCACCACTCCTGGCTCCAAAAATATTTTTATATAGTTTATTTTTCTCTTAAAACATAAGATAGTAATGCATAAAAACATGGTTTTACATACTATGCAGCCATTTCATTTTGCCATGCTGAAACAAAATTGCAATTGCTGTTCATCATGAAACTACCACATATCTTCTTCCAGTCTCTCTTTTTTTTTTCTCTTAATTTACTGTTCTGAACATAATATTATCTTTTGGATATCTATTCAATTCTGTATCAACACTGTGCCTTCATCTTTTTAAATCTATCTAATCTAATCTATCAATGCTGGGGATTGAACTCAGGAGTGCTGTACCACTGAGCTATAATCCCTTTTCCCTCCCTCCCTCCCTCCCTCCCTCCCTCCCTTCCTTCCTTCGTTGTAGATAGACAGAATGACTTTATTTTATTTGTTTATTTTTATGTGGTACTAAGGATCAAATCCAGTGCCTCATACTAGCTAGGCAAGTGCTCTGCCACTGAGCTGCAGCCCCAGCCCTGACCTTTTTGTTTTTGTTTTTTTACTTTGAAAAAAGTTTTTGCCAAATTGCCCAGGCTGGTTCAATCTTGTGATCCTCCTGTCTTAGCCTCTTGAGTTGCTGGGATTACAGGCATGCACTACTGTGCCCCATTCACTTTAAGATTTGAAATATTGCATGTAAGCCTGATTTCCAAAACCACTATTTCTGTTTGATTTCTCACAGTAGAGAGAGCAACACATTGTTTTATTAGAATATAACTCTGGGTTTTTAACCTTGTGTTTTCCAACATCAGTTGTTGCTGAGAAACAGGCTTGACACTGGTAGTGTAATAGATGCCTAAGTATTCCTGTATACCATTAAAATAAAACTACAGGATCAAAAGTATTGTCCCAGTTCCGGATCACATGTTATTGAAATTAAGAATAGGAATAGTATTCACCATAGCTAAGCATGGTGGTACATGCCTATAGACCCATTCACTTGGGAGGATTATGCAGGAGAATCTCTTGAACCCTAGAGTTTGAAGCCAGCCTGGGCAACATAGTGAGAACACCTCCATCAAACAAAACCAAGTAGCCACCATAACTTTTTATGTTTTCCAACATCAGATTTTTTATACTTCCTTCTTGCTTAAAAAGCACCTTCCCATTGATCTAGAAGAGCAAGAAATTCAAAATACAGTAAATTATAGAAATATTTAAGTGTATCTTGGTAGAATACACTTAGAGGAACCAAGGCTTATTTCCTTTTTCAAACAGGATGTCAGACTCTCCCTGTTGGTAGACATTTAAAGCACAGCTTGGTAGCTCTGTGAGGTCTAGTGTTATGAAATTGTCTTCTTTCATCCCTGCTTATTCCAGTTTAAGTTGAAGGCATTAGTCTAGACAGGCAGAAAGTCAGATACAGAATTAGTTCAAGGGGACGGTATCTGTATCATGGGGCATGTAACTGGCTGGGTATTTTTTTAACCCCCTGAAATAGAGAAATAAGTATTAACTGGTAGAAAGTGCTGTTCTACTTTGTCCTTCACTGTTTTGAGTCTACATATCTCATTCTTTGTAACTCTCCAGGTGAACAAGCTTCACAGTTTTTGCTACCAGCATGGTCTTGCCCCTTGAACTTCATGTACTACTTAAAGTCCCACAAGCACCTCAAACTTGACATTCTGAATAATAGGCCTGATTACTACCTTCACCCCTGCAGTTTAAGAGCCTTTCCTCCTGTGTTGGCTATCTCACAGTTGCTTAAAGTAGAAATCTCAAAGTTGCTTTAGACTCTTCTTTATCACCCACCTAGTCAGTGTTCTTTCAGGTCTACCTTCTAAATATTCCCTAAGTTAATTTTCCCCTCCATTCCCACAACCATTATCTTAGCTCAGGGTGTTGCATTCATATTATAAGCGCCTCCTAACTGTTCCACCTTCAGATTTTGCCTCTAACAGCAGCCACTATTCCTTCCCATCCCTTTTTTGCAGTACTGTGGTGTTGGGGATTGAACCCAGGGGCCCTCCACCACTGAGCTATATCCCCAGCTTTTTTTTTTTCAATTTTAAAACAGGGTCTCACAAGGTTACTTTTGCTAGGGCTGGCCTTGAACTTGTGATCCTTCTGCCTCAGCATCCCAAATGACTGGGATTTACTAGCATGCACCATTGTGCCCAACCACTCTTCAGTTTATTCAGTTATTAGAGTTGGATTTCAGAAGTGTAACTCTTTACACTGCTGGTAGGAGTATCTATTGGTTATTGGTAGGTAGCGTCACTTTGAGGGAAGTTGGGCAATAGCTCATAAAATCAAAATTTGCCCAAACCTTATGACCCAATAATTTCAATCCCAGGTGTATTTCTTTTGAGAAACTTTCCCAAACAAGGATATAAAGGGCTGGGGTTGTGGCTCAGCGGTAGAGTGCTCGCCTAGCACGGGCAAAGCCCTGGGTTCTATCCTCAACACCACATAAAAATAAATAAATAAAGATATTGTGTCCAACTACAACTAAAAAATAAATATTAAAAATAAATAAATCAGGGCTGGGGATGTGGCTCAAGCGGTAGCACGCTCTTCTGGCATGGGTGTGGCCTGGGTTCGATCCTCAGCACCACATACAAAGATGTTGTGTCTGCCAAAAACTAAAATGTAAATAAAATATTAAAAATAAGTAAGTAAATAAATAAATAAAGACTGGTGAAATGGAGGCTTGGCTACCATTTCTTTAAAAAAAAAAAAAGGATGTAAAAAGAAGAAATTTGTTGTAGTATTATTTATATTACCAAAAAATAAAAACCACTTACAATAGACTAGACTGTGGTACATTTATATAATAAATTATTATACGACACCAAAAAAATGGGACTACTGCCATACAAATAAATATAAACCTCACAAACTTAATACTCAGTAAAAGAGCGAGGTGAAGGTAAAGTAACATATACATAATGTTTAAAGACCCCAAAATTGATACATGTGGTATTTAGAAACATGTTTATAGATAATAAAAGAATAAAGGCATATGTAAGTGATAAATATCAAATTCAGAAGAATGTTTACTTTTGGTAAAAGAGGGACAACTAACAAAAGGATACAGGGCAGGTTTAAAAGGTAGTTGACGCTTTCTTCAGTTGAATGGTAGGTACACAGCATTCAGTATATATTTTTTCTATACCTTTTTGTACATCTTAAATATTTTAGTAGGAAAACCACAGATTTTAATCTTGCTTCATTCCCTATCATTGGATAATATCCAGGATTTTCCTTTATGTTTTTTCTTTATTCTCTCCTTTTTTTCTTCTTACTTGAGCTGGGATTTCATTAACTTGCCCACACTAGCCTCAAACTCACACTTATTCCTCCTCAGCCTTCCAAGTAGCTGGGATTAATAGGAGTGTGCCACTGTACCTGAGTTCAACACTCCACTTTTCACCTAGCAAACTTCTATTTATGTTTCAAAATTTAGTTCAAATATCACCTTCCTTGAACATTTCCTGGATTCTTTGAGGCAGAATGATTCACACTACATTGCCACAAGACTTTCAACACTTCTCATTCACATCACTTATCACATTGTGGTATAGTTGTTTACCTGTATTTTTTTTTTATCATAAATAGCAAGGTCTAAGAACAGGGACTATGATTTTTTTTTTTAACTTCTGTAATCTCTGCCCCTGGCATAGTGTAGTACAGTACAATAAATGATGAGTGGATGAATGGATAGTTGGACTGCGTAATTTAATCTAACAAGACCTTTATAGTACCATCACTGTCTTCCAGAATTATCACCTGACCTGAGGCTCTAAACTAGGGAGGTGGCTATTGAGATGTCTGAGAAGTGCTTAAAGGTCTTCCCCTCTGATTGTGCACCCCAATGTGTCTACAGAGTCCCATCATAAAAGTCTGCTTCAGGGGCTGGGGTTGTAGCTCAATGTGAGGCACTGGGTTCGATTCTCAGCACTGCATATAAATAAATGAATAAAAGAAAGATCCATCAACAACTTAAAAAAAAATTGCTTTTAAAAAAAGAAGTCTGCTTCAGATCTTTTTTTTTTTTTTTTTTGGTTCCCTTAGTACCAGGGATTGAACCCAGGACATTGCACAGGGTGGGCAAGCCCTCTAACACTGAGCTACGTCCCCAGCCCTGCTTCAGATCTTAGGAGACAATAGGAAGTACAGTGTCAGCAGCTCCTAGATTAACCTAGTGTAATCAGGAAGTATGGTTTGGAATTATTTATTACCAGAGTCCCTTTTCTCAATGATGAATTTAATTGTTTATCCCAAAACAGTAGAATTTACTGATTTCTAATTCTCTTCAAAACAATAGGAGGATAGCCAAAAGACTTTAATTATCCAAAATGGGATTTTGAGACAACTAAAGCCACTTAGAAGTGAATTATTGATAGCTTTATGCATTTTCTTTCTTTCTTTCTTTCTCTCTCTCTTTCTTTCTTTTGTAACAAGTCTCAGCAATTAATGCTGGTTTTTTATCCTTGCAAATTTACTGAATTATAAGTGACATTAAGGATGCCTTTAAAAACCTTCTCACTGGGGCTGGGGATGTGGCTCAAGCGGTAGCGCGCAAGCCTGGCATGCGTGCGGCCCGGGTTCGATCCTCGGCACCACATACAAACAAAGATGTTGTGTCCGCCGATAACTAAAAAAAAAAAATAAAAAATATTTAAAAAAAAAAAAAAAAAACCTTCTCACTGGCTGAATGGTGGACTGCTGTCATTTATGTAAACTAGAAGCCCTGCTGAAGGAACTTTTGCATTTTGATGCTGTTTCACTCCCCATTGGAGTAGGTGTTTACATGTCTTACAGCTCTTGGCAGTAAGGTATTTTGCTCAGGCCCCTTTGTGGGATTAAAGGTTCTGTTTTGTGTTTCTCACTGAGGATCTTCCCAAATGGATATTATATCTTATAAGCCAAAAGAGAACCAAAGAAACTCTTATAAATAACAAGCAGCTGCAAAGCAGAGCCATTTAGTACCGTCAATGTGTTTGGTGGCGATCAGAGACTAGTGTGGCTTTCAGTGAGGCAGCTGCATCACCAGCTGGAGACTGACACTGCAGAGGGCTGCACAGCACAGCTGAAATCCCTCTACTCCCCTGGGAGACCTAAAGGCCTGCCTTCAACTAAGAAAACTACTTCCTGTTTACATTGTGTTTAGAGGGAGAAGGGATACAGAACCTGCCTTAGCCTCTCTCCAGAAGCATCTTTGAGTCAGCGTGAGCAGACAGGACACCAACAGTAACAAAGGTTGTCCTGTTTCCCCTTTAGCCAGAAAAAAAATGTAAAATGAAACCCTAGAAAAGGAGATGTACCTTTTTGCTTTAGTTACTGGAAACTTTTAGCTGTTTATTTAATGAATGAACCTAATTAACTAGTATACTTCGTTTGTATAATTAGTAAATTGTGGATATTAGTCTCCATCTCTGTAAGAAAATGTGCCAGTGCATTTCTTTACTTGCCTGATTAAAGCCATTGATATTTCAAACTCTTAAGCACCATCTTTGAAATACCTTCCCTGAGCACCCAGCTTGGGCTGAGTACCCCTCCTCTGTGCCTCCTTGGCAACCTTTGTCTATTCTTCGTCTTAGTCCTTCCCATTTCATAATGAAATTATGTCTGTGGTAATGTCTGTTCTGCTAATTTATAAGCTCCTTTATATCCAGGATCCCATTTTATTCATCTCCCCCATTGTCTGGCATAATGCCTTCATATGACAGGTATTCAGATGTTTGTCAAACAACCTGAATTATCAAGAGTCATAGGTGGTGCTGGCAAACCTATCACTTAAGATACCATAGGACTCTCTTCTGGAAACACAATGTTCCTTGACTATATGAGAAATCAGTCACGTTTCAGAGTAAGGAAAGAAGAGAAAATATGGAAATTCTCTTTTCTAAAGGGCATTTATAGGATAAACAAAGTTCTGTAATCACTTCAGATTTTTCCTTTTGTAACATCACCTTTTCAGGAGGGGGGGAAACTTATGACTCTTTCTAGTATATTGGAGACAAAGCAGCTAATAACTTCTTTGTGAGCATAAAATAATTAGATGCAGTCTCTTGTAGAGACAGTCTGCTAGAGCCACTGCCTCACCCTCCACATGGGTTTCATTTTCTTATTCTGGAATTTCATAGACTCTCCCTTAAAGACCTTCATCTTGTTGCACTGTTATGATGAATGATTGGGGCTGGCTCTCACCCCCTGCTTTACTAGCTATTACTGGAGGTGCTGTCAAAGAATTGGGCCCCAAATTTCTCCTCCCATTAAGTCCTCTCCTGGGCAGCACTGCTTGGTTCTGAGTAGTAGCCATCTAGTTTCAAACCCCTCCTTTTCTCACCTCCCACTGCCCTTGAATGGAAGGGAACTGCAGGTCCTGTTGCAAACAAAGAGCTGTGGGAGAAAGTACAGTTGAAAATCACTTTCTACCACAGCTCTTTGTTTGCTTTCTTCTAGTCCTCCAGAGAAGGGCCTGTGAATACATGTTCTGTAAAACCTCTGGCAATTTCAGTGGCAGACCTATTTTGTGTCACTTATACTTCTTCTTTTTTTTAAATATTTTTATAGTTGTATATGGACACAATATGTATTTATTTATTTTTAATGTAATGCTGAGGGTCAAACCCAGTGCCCCACCCTTGCAAGGCAAGCTCTCTACCACTGAGCTACAGCCCCAGTCCTCTGTGGCACTTCTTTAATTGGCCAAGTATGGCTGTCACCCATCAATATCTTCAGGATATCCCCTCTGTAATGAGTTAGAAATGTATTGGTTTCTGGATCAGAAGGAGCCTTACCTGCTTCTGTCTATTCTTATCTTCTCCTTGGAGTGGTAGAATGTGGTATATGATGAGTATTGATTGATGGATTGATTGATTGATTTTTGTGCTGGGGATTGAACCTAGGGGTACTCAACCATTGAGCCACATTCCCAGCCCTATTTTATATTTTATTTAGAGACAAGGTCTCACTGGGTTGCTTAGCACCTCACCATTGATGAGGCTGGCTTTGAACTCATGATTCTTCTGTCTCAGCCGCTGGGATTAAGGCGTGTGCCACTGCGCCCGGCTTGATGAGTTTTTAAAATAACTTATATAATTTTTGAATTTGTCTCCACAGCTACTCTTTTTTTGTTTGTTTGTTTTTACTTTTTTTGGTACCAGGGATTGAACCCAGGGGTGTTTAACCACTGAGCCACATCCCCAGATCTTTTTAATATTTTATTTAGAGATAGGGTCTTGCTGAGTTGCTTAGTGTCTGAGGCTGAGATTGGCTTTGATCCTCCTGCTTCCATCTCCTAAGCTGCTGGGATTACAGGTATGTGCCACCCAGCTCCACAGCTATTCTTACACCCTTCCCCTTGTGAATGTTTGGTTGAATAAACACTCTCTGGGTCTCTGACTTAGTAGGTTGGCATTTAGTCAGTTTGGGAATTTCATTTTGTCTTTTGAAATTATTTGCAGAAAGAAATGGGGCCCAAAGGTGCTCAGGAGCTATTTGTAAATCTTAGGATAAATATCCATTTCCTCAAACAGTAGATATTGTTAAATAATAGATACTGACTAGATTGTTAAGAAAATCTTACCCTTTAGCCTTGATGCTAACTCATTAATAAAACTGATACTAAGGATGCCCTTAACATTGGAAAAGCAGCATTCCTTGGTAATATTTCTTTTACTGAAGAGAAGTGAAGTTTTACCATTTTTGAGAGAGACCATCAATTTCACTAAGGAAAAATATTTAATTTTTTATTTAGTAAACTGTCCCATTCTCTTTACCTTACTAATGGAACTAACTCAGCTCCCCTGTTTTTTACCACATCCATCCTCTCCTCCCTTAAGGGTTCTTTCTCTAGCCAACCTCACTACCTGCTCTCAGTAGACACACACCAACTTCTTATAGGAAAACACTTGTCTTAGGTCTCAGAACAATATAGGTCATTGCCAGAGCAAGTGAAAGCAGCCTGTATTTTCAAAGCTGACAAGAATGGTGATGCTCTCAATCACAGTGGGCAGGCAAGCAGCCAGGGCCCAGCAATACCACATCTCAGTGGTTAGCACCTGCAGGCTCAGAGCTGACAGTGCACTGTAATAAGATTCATCTCTGTTCACTTAACTGATGTGGACTTTATGGTAAATATTCGCCTGCTTAATTGCTTTGGCAGTCTTGCTGATTGCCTTTCCTGAGGAGTTCTTAAAGATTCCCTTGGGATGGAGGATAAACCTCTTTCCATGTCTTTCAATTTCATTCTTTTCTTGGACTACTTGAAAAGCAGTACATGATCCATATGGCCTATCTCTCCTGTGCATGAACATCAGGGCCATTCCTGTTTCGTATGGGATCTGTATTTCCCATACTGGACCACTCAGAACTCTTGGCAGCCACCTTTTGTGCACACAAGATCCTTATCTCTTCTTCTCCACCACTGAAGTATATGTGTGGTTCTACTAATTTAGTGTGTGTGGGATCCGTATGCCTTTTTATCTGGCTGGTATGGGATCTACAGAATATTTCCTTTCCTTCCCAGTCTAGTGTGTGATCCACTAAAAATTTGCCTCAGTTTTTGAATTGATAGAAAAAGAAGTTTTGCCCTTCTATCCTCCCTCTACTTAAACGTAAATGATAAAACATTTTAAATGTTTATCTTAAATGTAAATAAATTGATTAATTGGGCTAATGAGAATGAGATGTACTTAAAATATTTCCAGTTTTTCTCATGCCAGTTTTTTTGGTACCAGGGATTGAACTCAGGAGCACTTGACCACTGAGCCACATCTTCAGCCCTATTTTTTTAATATTTTATTTAGAGACAGGGTCTCACTGAGTTGCTTATCACCTAGCTTCTGCTGAGACTGGCTTTGAACTCGTGATCCTCCTGCCTCAGCCTCCCAAGCCACTGGGATTAAAGGCATGTGCCACTGCACCAGACTCTCATGAAGTTTCAAGTCATATTCAAGATATTGAAATGTTTCTCATTAATTAAGATTAGATTACTTCTTGAGATTTCAAGCAGATCTCCACCGCTTTAGAATTCTTCCTAGGTATGCATTAGGATTTTCTTGTGTCCTGAAGAGGGGCAGAAAAATCTAATACCCATTTTTTTTCACATGACCTCTTTTATTCCTTTATATTCTCTAGGTGTTTCTGAGAGTATAGAGGGACCTTGCTTCTGGAGATAGAAAACCCTGGGCCAAACCAATGCCAAAAGTTTTCATTTTGTAGTCCCAGGAACTCTATCAGCAATTTCTGACCTCCATTATAGACAGGGAAAAGGGAATCTGAAGCACATAGTAATGGAATCTGTGCATGGGTAGGTAATCTTATGGATATTGTGTCTTTAGGAAAGTTTTAGAGCTTCTGTTCATTCACTGAGAGAAATATTTAATAAAAAGCAGACATATCAAGGGGGATACATTAAGTCATGCCTTTTATGGAATGAAGCTGGTTCATTTTACTTTTGTGGTTCTTTCTTTATTTTTCTGGTACTAGGAATTGAACCCAGGGCTTACTGCATGCTACTTGAAGTACTTGCTCTACCACTGAGCTAATCTTCAGGCATTTGTTTAAACTTTATTTTGAGACAGGGGCTCCCTAAGTTGCCCAGGCTGGTCTTGAACTTGTGGTCTCCTGCCTCAGTCTCCTGAGTAGCTGGGATTACAGGTGTGCCCCAATCACTTTTTGTGGTTCTTTCAATTCCTGTGGTCCATTCTCCCTTTACATTTGTTGGACTGAAAAAATGTCAGACTGGTGTCCTAAACGAGGAAGAAATTCTATTCCTCTCTTGTGGCAGTTCAGGGAAGGCTAATTTAACCAAAGTGCAAAACTCTTGGCATTTTACTTGGCTTGAATCTATGATTTGGCCCACAGTAACTAGAAATTAGCTTATTTTTAGGGCAGTGTGAAGGTATGCACCTGTAGTCCCAGCTACTGGGAAGGCTGAGTGGGAGAATCACTGGAGTCCAGAAGGTTAAAACCAGTCTAGGTAACATAGTAAGACAGTGTCTCAAAACAATAGGAAAAAAAAAAGGCATTAGTTTGTTTTTCAAGTAAACTAACTATCACCAATTGCTTAATTTTCAGTAGGTGATGAGATAGAAACCTACATTGGGCAGAATCAGGCATCAAGGTAGGAATCCCATATTGCCAAAATACACATTCATGCACACAGGTTCAGAAAAGGAGTCAGCTTCTTCTCAGGCCATGTTCTTATACATTTCATGCACTGTAACCCTCTCCTATTCCTCTCCAATTTAATGAATTATGAACCTTTATCCATCTAATGCAGAGCCTTTATGAAAATGTAGTCGAGTAGGTGAATAACTTATCAGGTGTGACATGTGTTTTTCTCCTAGAAATCAAAGGGAACACTAACTCAAATCATTTCTGTGTTAAAATACCAAGGCTCTTAAGATGTAGTTAGTGATCTACATTTTTGTTTCATTCCCTTCAACCAGAAAAGTTATGCACAAATGAATCAAATTTTCTTTAGTATTTTCTTAAGCCACTTTACAAAATTGGATCATTGAGTAAAGCAAGCAACTAGGATACACCGGCTAGTATAGTAAGTTGCTCACCCTTCTGGGTGGTTGTCAAAATGCTCCCCTATAATAAGGTTCCATTTTTGTGTCTTTGGTCCTGAAAAGAATGGCTACAGGAATAGTAGTATAATAAAGGGAATTTTAATTGGCACGAAAGGGGTGAGACCTAGGACTTATGGAATAAATTAGAGGAAGTTTTTTTTTTTTTTTGTACTGGGGATTGAATCCAGGGTTGCTCTACCACTGAGCTACATCTCTTGTCTGTTTTTCTTTCTTTTCTTTCCTTCTCCTCTCCCCTCCTCTCCCCTCCCCTCTCGTCTCCTCCTTCCCTCCCTCCCTCTGTTCCTTCCTTCCCTCCCTTCCTTAAGTTCTAAATTTTTGAGGATCTTGCTAAATTGCTAAAACTGACCTTGAATTTGTGATCCTCCTGCCTCAATCTCCAGAACTAGGATTATAGACGTGTGCTGCCCTGTCCTGCTAGTTGATAAAGTTTTGAATAGATAGTTTCAAAGTGAAAAAGTTAGAAGGAATTCTTATTTGAGGTTTTATTTTGTTAAATGTTAATCAGCACGGTCTCTGAGGCTTGTAATGCACTGCTGTTAACAGACATCAAGGGAAATTGCTTTTTTTTTTTTTTTTAATTGGTTGGGCTGAAGATTCATTGGCTCCATGAGGAAGAAAGCTTTACTACTGCGTGAAATGGGAGTATGTGAGGCAGTTCTGAAGATGAAAAGAAATGTTAGTGTAAAATTAAATAATGCAACCTTAGATGACATTACACCACTGCCACATACTACTCAGTCATACCTTTACCCCTTCTCAGAAGCCAGTATGTTTGAAGGTTTCCCCTTCAATAAAAATAATTATGATTATGATAGTTTTTTGTCTTTAATCCCCAGATACCTGAGAATATACTCTGTAGTGTATTATGTAGTATATTACTGAAATTGTCTAAAAAAAGAAAAAGTTGGGGCTGGGCATGTGGCTCAAGTGGTAGCGCACTCGCCTGGCATGCATGCGTGAGGCACTGGGTTCGATTCTCAGCACCACATAAAAATAAAATAAAGATATTGTGTCCACCTAAAACTAAAAAATAAATATCAAAAAAAAAAAAAGAAAGAAAAAGAAAAAGTTGCTTTAAAAAAGTTCCTTTAGGCCAGGTGTGGTGGCGCACGCCTCTAATCACAGTGGCTAGGGAGGCTGAGACAGGAGAATTACAAGTTCAAAGTCAGTCTCAGCAAAAGCCAGGTGCTAAGCAACTCATTGAGACCCTGTATCTAATAAAAATACAAAATAGGTCTGGGAATGTGGCTCAGCGGACAAGTACCCCTGAGTTCAATCCCTGGTGCCCCCCAAAAATGCAATATTTTTAGGGCAAATTAGATAGTATGTAGGAAAACAAAGAGGAAAGTTTTAGAGAGGAAATGCAACAGATAAAGAAACTGGTACTCAGAAAGAGGTTAGTCTTTTGCCCAAAGCCATATAGCTAGTAAGGGAAGGATCAGGATTTTACCTATTTCCTTGCTTTTCCTATTATACATGCAAAAAAAAAAATGTTACAGTTCATGAAAGCAATAGTATTTTAACTGGACCTTCAAGGAAAAGTAAGTCTTAGGCTTTTTAGTGGTGAAGAGAAATAGCATTCTATGTGAAGAGAAATAGCATTCTATGTGAAGACAACTTGGTAAACAAAACCAAGATACCTTAGGCTGGGCATCTGGAATCCCAGCTACTCAGGAGTCTGAGGCAGGATTCCTTTTTGTGTGTGTGTAGGGGGGTGCGGGGTATGGAGGGTTGTTGAATTCAGTGGCACTCGACCTTCTCCTCTCCCCTCCCCTCCTGTCCCCAGACCTATTTTGTATTTTATTTAGAGACAGGGTCTCACGGAGTTGCTTCGTGCCTCACTGTTGCTAAGGCTGGCTTTGAACTCTCCATCCTCCTGTTTCAGCCTCCTGAGTCACTGGGAGTACAGGCATATGCCCTCAGGATTCCAATTTTGAGGCTAGTCTCAGCAACTTATCAAGACCCTGCCTTATAATATGAAAAGGAATGGTGATTTAGCTCAGTGGTAGAGTGACCCTGGGTTCAATCATGAGTACTGCAAAAACCAAAAATGAAAAAAAAATCCAAATTAACATGTTTAACACATTTGAGAATAATAGATTCTCATGAGGTTATAACTTAAGACCCAGACTTTGGGCTGGGGTTGTGGCTCAGCAATAGAGCACTCTTCTAGCACATGAGAGGTCCTGGGTTCAATCCTCAGCACCACATAAAAATAAATAAATTAAATAAAGGTATTGTGTCCAACTACAACTAAAAAATAAAATGTCAAAAAAAATTTTAAAAAAGACCCGAACTTTTTACCAGGCCTAATCAGATTCTTTAATGTAATTCTGGTAGCCTTCAAGGAATAAGTTTAGGGTGAAATGTTCTAAGATTTTATCTTGCCAGTTTATGCCATGATGACTATACCAGTCATATTTCCTTCTTCCTTGAAATGAGAACTACTAGAAACTTTTTTTCTATAAACAAACTTTACCTTTTCCCCCACTTCTGCCTGAAGAATTTACATAGCAGACTTTATAGACTGCCTCCTGCAGATATCTCATGAATGAAACAGTCACTATGTTCTGGTTTTCCAGATGAAACTATTATTTATTTATTGTTTCATTAAAGACCTTTAGATGCCTCTGTCCATAAGATATCACTCAGATCATGAAAAATTGCATCTTTGGAAGATTTGCTATAGATGTATATTGGTTATGAGAAAGAATCTTCACTCTTAAGCTCTATTGCTTACATTTTAAAGGTTACACACACACACACACACACACACACACACACACACACACACCCCTTGATCAAGTGGAACATCCCTGCCTCAGCTATCAACTACCCAGCTCTTGGGAAAAGAGAAGTGTTTTGCAAAATCATGAGTCAAGAGAATAAGTTAAAAATGGACCAAGAAATCTCCAGCTAGTTTGCTACTCAGTCTTTGCTAGTCCATCTGTCCACTTCATTTTATTTCAGTTTGTATAAGTGACCCCTGTCTTCAGCAGTCAGAAGTTGACATTAGCATTGGAAGGTGGCCCAGATTCCTGCCCTTAAAGATGCTTTGGGCTCAGAGCCATCCTTCACTGTGGCTGGTTTTAGCAATTTCCCTTTACTATGACATTGTCCCTTTCCCTCTGGGACTTTCTAATTCAGTAGCATTAGGATTAGGAGGTCCAGTACCAGTACATAATACACTCTTTTATTTCTTACCTCATCCTTTCTACCCCCAAATAACAAATAAATAAAAGCCAAGGTTTATTTTTAGAAGACATTAGATACTAAAAAAATAAAAAGAACCAGAAAGCTTTCCTTTAGCCCCCTGGTATGACATATGACTTTAAAAAGGAAGAAGAAAAAAACGTTACTGTCTTCAGGGATAGTTTTGTTCCTTCTTTGGAGCATTGTTGTTCACTTCTGAACCATCTTATCTCCTAGGATGAGGATAAAATATTATTGTTGTTTTCTTAGTGTGGAAGACTAGCTGATGATAATGGATCTTCAGAAGCAAAAGCTTAATTATAAGACTAGACAGAAACCTTTGTAGACTTTTGTTTATCCTTCCTTCAGTTTGTAAAATTGAATCTCCCGATGTGCCAAGCATTTTGCTGAAGACCTAAGAATATATTGGTGAGCAAAATAAACTTGGTCCCTGATCTCATGGAGCTTTTAGTCCCAGGTTCAGGAAAGCTGGAGATTTGGCTAGAATTTATATTCTGTTTCCCATTAAGTTCTACTTCAGTATTTTCCTTGGGCCTTTCTTTTTTCTTTCTTTTTGTTTTTTAAATACATTTATTCTATGTATTCCTTTGTATGTGGTGATGAAGATTGAACCCAGGGCCTCACAGGTGCTAGGCAAGCACTCTACTGTGAGCTATAGTCCCAGTCCCCCTTGAGCTTTTCTTTGGGCCTTGTTATTTGTATTTTTAAGTTCTCTTCCTAATGCTGGATGGTTGGCTTTCTGAATAATGAGGAAAGCACCAATGACTGCTTTAAAAAAAAACAAACCCAAAACAAAAAACAAGGAAGCTAGCCAGGTGTGGTGGTACATGCCTAGACAATATACTGACATCTCGTGTTTAAAAGAAAAAAAAAAAAAAAAAAGAAGTCAAGGGTGTTGAGAATAATTAGAACCAATCTTCCTTTCTTCCTCCCTCATTTTTTTTCCTCCCACTAAGTTTACCCCCAGCGTTCTATTCCAAGAACCAAAACTTGACATCTTTTGCACAAGCTGAGCTTTTTCCCCCCACTCTGAGAACTGGGGGAAATTTCCTTAAATTAAAAGTTCAGGGCTGACGATATAGCTTAGTTGGTAGAGTGCTTGTCTCACATGCACAAAGCCTTGGGTTCAATCTCCAGCACCACAAAAAAAAAAAAAAAAAAAAAAGTTCAGCATTTGGCACTAGCATGGTAGCACATTCCTGTACTCCCAGTGACTCAGGAGTTAAGGCATAAAGTTACAATTTCAAGGCCAGCCTCAGCAGCTTAGTGACAGCCCATTTCAAAATAAAGAGAGACTGGGGTGTAACTCAGTGGTAGAATACCCTTGGGTTATATTCCCCACATACCCCCAGTTTTTTAATTTAAATTTTAAAAAGAAGTTCCCTTGGTGATTATATTACCCTAGAATCTGTAAGTTCCATGTATATATCTGGCTTCTTTTCATGGTTTCAGGATTTATGCATGTTTTAGTATTTCATTCCTTTTTACCCATACCATATTTTATAGGGGGTTTTCCTCCTCCTCCTCCTCCTCCTCCTCTTCCTCTTCCTCCTCTTCCTCTTCTTCCTCCTCCTCTTCTTCTCCCTCTTCCTCCTCTTCTTCTTCCTCTTCCTCTTCTTCCTCCTCCTCTTCTTCTCCCTCTTCTTCTTCTTCCTTTTCTCTTCCTCCTCCTCCTCTTCTTCCTCTTCCTCCTCTTCTTATTCTTCCTCTTCCTTCTCTTCTTCTTCCTCTTCCTCCTCCTCCTTTCTCTTCCTCTTCCTCCTCATCCTCTTCATCTTCTCCTTCTCCTCCTTTCTCTTCCTCTTCCTCCTCTTCCTCCTCCTCCTTTATCTTCCTTTTCCTCCTCTTTCTCTTCTTCCTTTTCCTCCTCTTCTTCTTCTTCCTCTTCTTCTTCCTTCTCTTCTCCTCCTTTCTCTTCCTCTGCCTCCTCTTCCTCCTCTGCCTCTTCCTCCTCTTCCTTCTCTTCCTCTTCCTCCTCTTCTTTTTCCTCCTCTTCCTCTTCTTCCTCCTCTTCCTCCTCTTCCTCTTCTTCTTCCTCTTCTTCCTCCTCCTTCCTCTTTCTCCTCCTCCTTCCTCTTTCTCCTCTTCTTCTTCCTCTTCCTCTTTCTCCTCTTCTTCTTCCTCTTCCTCTTCCTCCTCCTCTTCTTCCTCCCCCTCTTCCTCCTCCTCCTCTTCTTCCTCTTCCTCTTCTTCTTCCTCCTCTTCTTCCTCTTCCTCTTCTTCCTCTTCCTCTTCCTCCTCCTCTTCTTCATCTTCCTCTTCTTCTTTCTCTTCTTTCTCCTCCTCTTCTTCTTCCTCTTCCTCTTCTTCTTCCTCCCCTTCTTCCTCCTCCTCCTCTTCTTCATCTTCCTCCTCCTCCTCTTCTTCTTCCTCCTCTTCCTCCTCCTCCTCCTCTTCTTCCTCTTCTTCCTCCTCCTCCTCCTTCCTCCTCTTCCTCCCAGGGCTTCCTGTTGCATGTGAGGCAAGTACTTTACCACTGAGTTACACCCCTAGTCCCCCTTCTTTTTTATTTTTTCTATAACATTGTTGTTGATCTGCTCCTCGGTTGATGGACATTTGGGTTGTTTCCGTATTTTGTCTATTAGGAATAATGATGCTCTGAACATTTATGTACAAGTTTTGTGTGTGGACATATATTTTTATTCTTTTGGATATATTCCTAGGGATGGACTAGGTCATGTGATAACTCTGTTTAACATTTGTGGAACTGCTGAGCCACTTTCCAAAGAAGCTGTGTCATTTTACAATTCCACCAGTCATATAGAAGATGCTAATTTCTCCAAATCCTTGCTAACACCTACTATTTTTTTTTTTTTATTATCACTATGCTAGTGTCCTAGTGGGTATGAAATGGTATCTTACGGGTTTTGGTGTTTGTTTGTTTTTTCAGGACCAGGGATTGAACCCAGGGGAACTCAACCACTGAGCCATATCCCCAGCCCTATTTTAGTATTTTATTTTGAGATAGAGTCTCACTAAGTTGCTTAACACCTAGCTAAATTACTGAGGCTGGCTTTGAACTCAAGATCCTCCTGCCTCCGCCTCCGCCTCTGCCTCTGGGGCAGATTTGCAATGGCCTTATGCCTGGCTATCTTATGGTTTTGATTTGCATTTAAAATCCTTAATGACTAATGTTGTTGAGCGTATTTTCACATATATCAAATCTTTTGCTCCTTTAAATAATTAGGTTACTTTCCTTTTTATTGTTGAATTGTAGGAATTCTTTATATATTCTGGTTTTAAATTCCTTATCAAATAATGGACTTGCAAATAAACCTATTCTGTAGGTTCTCTTTTCACTTTCTTGATGGGTTTTTGCCACACAAAATCTTTTAAACTCAAAGAAGTCCAAATAGATCACTTTTTATTTTGAAGCATCAATCAGGTTCATTTGCTTCTAGGCTGTGGTCATCCCTGACAGTAAACTGAAACTTCACCCTCTGAGTGTTTCTCTGAGTGAAAAACATATTTGACAAAATGT
This sequence comes from Marmota flaviventris, assembly GCF_047511675.1. Lineage (NCBI taxonomy): Eukaryota > Metazoa > Chordata > Mammalia > Rodentia > Sciuridae > Marmota > Marmota flaviventris. Next base: position 26,070,571 of record NC_092501.1, read on the forward strand.
TTGGTTACAAAATTCTTTTCCACCTTGGATTTACACCAAGCTTCAATCTTTTTTCTTTTCTTTTTTTAAAATATTTTTTGTAGTTGTAGATGGACAGAATGCCTTTATTTTATTTGTTTATTTTTATAATAACAAATATATGGTGCTGAGGATCGAACCCAGTGTTCACGCGTGCTAGGCAAGCACTCTGCCACTGAGCTACAGCCTCAGCCCCCAAGCCTCAATCTTTTTTTTTCTAATATTTTTTTAGTTGTAGATGGATACAATATCTTTATTTTACTCATTTTTTTTTTTATGTGATGCTAAGGATCCAACCCAGTGCCTCACACATGTGAGGCAAGTGCTCTACCACTGAGCCACAACCCCAGCACCCCCAAGCCTCAGTCTTAACAGACAGATATTATGTCTGCTCCTCTTGTTATTCTCTAGAAAAATTAGTTTTCAGAACTCTTCTCCTGACCCATTTCTATCCTGTTTGATTTATTCACTCATTGAATATTTATTGAGCACCAGCTGTGTGCCAAACATTTGACATTGCTTTTCCAGGTTTTTATTATAGTATATACAGTTACATAAATGTTATATATTTATTTTATATATCATATAAATATTGTAAGAACCCTCTCAAGGTTTAGTCATTCTTTCAGCAAACTTTTTTTTCCCCCAATACTTTTTTAGGTTTCAATTGAACCTTGATGCTCTGCCACTGAGCTATATCCTCAGCCCTTTTTATTTTTTATTTTGGGACAGGGTTTTGCTGAATTGTCCAGGATGGCCTTGAACTCGAAGTTTCTGCCTCAGCTTTCTGAGTAGCTGGGATTATAGGAGTGTACCATTGCTCCCAGCTTCTTTTAGCATACCTTTATTATATGCCTATAATGTACTATTCCCAGGTACTACGCTAAGTGTGATTGTTACCACTTTTTCCTTTGGTGAGATACATGGTTTGCCAAGAATCAGAATAACAAATGGTCAACCAGCCAAATTATGATTTTTCAGGCATGGTGGTGCACACCTATAGTCCCAGCTACTTGGGAGGTTGAGATGGAAGGATTTCCCAGGAGTTCAAGACCAGCCCAGGCAACATAATAAGACCATGTCTTATTGTGAAAATAAAATAAAATAACAAGCTATGATATTTTTTAAGCTTCTGCCTTATTACTATTATTACTTGCATTAGATAAAATGGGTCTATAATTTTTTTACTATCAATGGATATCATATTAAAAGGAAATATTGATTTCTGTTATGCTCTCTCATGCACAAACTTTTTTTTTTTTTTTTTTTTTTAATGGAGGAGGGTACCAGGGATTGAACTCAGGACCACTGAGCCACATCCCCAGCCCTATTTTGTATTTTATTTAGAGACAGAGTCTCACTTAGTTGCTTCGCGCCTCGCAGTTGCTGAGGCTGACTTTGAACTCTCAATCCTCCCTTCTCAGCCTCCAGAGCTGCTGGGATGTGTGCCACTGGCATGCACACACATTTTAATAAACTTTTTCTTTTGGAATAATTTTAGATTTATTAAAAAAAAGAAATTGACACTATACTTCATGTACTTTATTTTTAAAATTTTTAAAAATACCACCCATCTATTTCATGAGTGTTTTACTACATTTTTTTGTTAAAAATATTCCCGCAATTTGTGAGCATGCAGAATAAAATATAATAAGTACTCTCAAAAAAAAAGTGCAAAGATAGTATACAGAGTTCCTATGTACCCTCGGCCTACTTTTACTCATCTTACATTAACATAGTACATCTATCAACAAAAGAAACTGCATTGTTACATCACTGTTAACTAAAACTCTGTATTTTACTTAGACTTCACCAGTTTATTTATTAATATTCTATTTCTATGTACAGGATCCAGTCCAGGGTACCATGCTATATTTAGTTGTTGTATCTCCCCAGTGTCCTCTAGTCTGTGACAATTTCTCAAGTCTTATTTTTCATGACATTCACAATCTTAAGGAGGACTGAGATGCTGTGGAATGTCCCCTGCCTGGATTTGTCTGATATTTTTCTTACGTTTAGATTAGGGTTATAGCTTTTGGAAGAAAACAACAGAGGTGAAGTGCCCTTCTCATGATATTACAATAGGGGTTATGTGAAATTCCCATGATATCACTGGTGATGTTAACCTTTATCATTTGATTAAATTAGCATTTGCTAGGTTTCTTTACTGTAAAATTACTGTTTTGTCCTTTTGCTATCCTAAATAAGGCACTAAATCTAGCTCTTCCTTAAGGGTGGAATTTAAACTTTACCTCCTATAGGAGAGAATATCTATACATGTTACTTGAATTATTATATTAGAAGGATTTGGTTTGGGTTGGGGACGTAGCTCAGAGGTAGAGTATTTGCCTAGCATTTGCAAGGCCTTGTGCTCAATCCCCAGTACACAGATTGAGAGAGAAAGAAAGACTTGGTTCTTTTACCCATTTTCTTAATCATTTATTTATATCAGTATGAACTCCTATGAAACCTTGATTTAAAACCCAATATTTTTTCTGCTGCACCTGGCTAGAAATGACAAGAATTTATCCCAAGATATTGGTTTCAGGGAAATATATTTATTTCAGATTTTAGACATTTTTGAGGTGGGGCTGATAAGACTTGGTAACCTTGGAAGCTAAGGAGCGATGCAGCAGGAGTGTTTGAAAAATGATAACTCAGATTTTGGGTTGAATGGTTGGGATTAAAATTTGGGGTTGAACTGAATGCAGTAGTGCACGCTTCTAATCCTGACTACTCTAGAATCTAAGGCAATGAGAATCACAGATTTGAAGCCAGCCTCAACAATTTAATGAGATCACATCTCAATATAAAAAATAAAAAGGGGGGTTGGGGTTGTGGCTCAGCGGTAGAGTGCTAGCCTAGCACGTGTGAGGCCCTGGGTTCTATCCTCAGCACCACCTAAAAATATAATTAAAAATAATAATTGATTGGATAGAGAGAAAGGATGGGAGAGGAGGGGAGGAGTAGGAGGGATAGGAAGGGCAGCAGAATAGAATAGACAATATGATGGATGTATGTACATTACATGTATGTATTATATGTCAAAATACATTCTGCTGTCATGTATGACTAAAAAAAAATAAAAATAAATCGTATGGTAAAAAAATAAATAAAATAAAATACAAAAATAATAATAAAGGTACAATACCTTTGTGTCCAACTACAACTAAAAAATAAATATTAAAAAAAATAAAAATAAAAAGGACTTGGGCTGGGGTTGTAGTTCAGTGGTAGAGCACTTGCCTCGCACCTGTGAGGACCTGGGTTCAGTTCTCAGCACCACATAAAAATAAATAAATAAAGAGACTGTGGCCATCTACAACTGAAAAAATAGATAGATAGATAGATAGATAGATAGATAGATAAAAAGGACTGTGAATGTACTTCAGTGGTGGAACACCTTGGGTTCAATCCCTAGTAATGACCAAGGGGGTGGAAAAGAGAGATTAAAACTATATACTAAAAAGTGTGAACATTGTTTGTAGCCTTGATGAAGGTGAGTTTCTTGAGAGAGTGTATTTAGCCTATATATTGAACCAACATTCTCAGAGTCTTGTTCTCCCAAGTCAGAGCTGAGAAAAACAACTTCCCTTTCTTTTTTTTGTAAAGAGAAAAGGTTTATTATGTATATATTTTACAGTAGAATGCATTTTGACATATTGTACACAAATGGAGCATACTTCTCATTCCTCTGGCTGTACATGGTGCAGATCACTCCAGTAGTGTAATCATACATGTATATAGGGTAATAATGTATTGTCTCATTCCACTGTCCTTCCCATCCCCACTGCCCCACCCCTTCTTTCACTCCCCTCACAACTTCCCTTTTTGATTGAAACATAAGGGCCCTCTGGCAGCCAGCACCCTTGGTCCTGTTTCTTATCTGAAGGACTCACATGGTTTTTCTTTGTTTAGCTTGTTTGGTTGTGGATTTTTCTGCTTCATTTGCATAGCGGAGATGCTTGATTCTGTCCTCTAATAAATTATTAAACTCTTCCTATTCAGAGTTGTTAATTCACTTCCATTTGTAATCTCATGATTAGTAAGAAGACAATTACCTTCTGACAATCACTCCCATGATCTAGTACTCTAAGCCAGAGGGTACTCAATCCTTGTTTTTAACCAGTTTATCCTCTTCTCCCATCTGGTACTATATTAATTTTAATTCTTTGTTTCAGAGCCATCATCAACCACTTTAACCCCAAAATTGAGTCCTATGCTGCTGTGAATCACATATCCCAACTGTCAGAGGAGCAGGTAAGCCATTACTCTTCTCAGAGTGACCTAGTTGGTGGCTAGGATCAATCAGTTGCCTTCTCTCTGGTGGCAGGTGATTCTGTGACTGAACGGGAATGGCAAGAGCCAGGCCATTTGAGACGAATTAGTACAGGATTGCTTGATAGTACTTAAAATAGCAAGTAATATCTTCTGCATTTGTGCCATCTGCATGGTTTGTTTAATTACATAGGAGAAATGTAGTTGAAAATTTGGTGAATTATTGTTTTAGAGTGGGTGATAAATCATTACTTTTTAAAATCTTAGAGTCATTTTTGATTTTTGAAAGTAAGAAACGAGATCTTAGAAATGTATAAAACTGCCAATTAGAAAAACCCTTAGTTCAGCTTAATTTGAAGCTTTTTGGCTCGTTAAAACATGAGCCCTTTTTGGGACAGATTTTCCTTAGTAATTGAGTTCCCTTTGCCTTGAGCAATTATTTTCTGAGCAGGCTTTTTTATGGTATGGACTGAGATGGAAATGCAGAGAGCTTGTGTTTTGCTTTGCTTGAATCTGGCCTGATTTCCCCTTCTCCCAAAGTGCCTGCACTTAGCTCTACATTATATAAAAGTACAGATGGGGCATTAGCATGGCATAGGGTTGAACCTGATGTTTCATTCTGAGACACTTGAGTCCATTTTTAAAAGCAGAAAATAAGATATCTTCTTCACATGATTCCCCTTCCTTTCTTCTCATCCTCCTCCCAAGTTGGAGGGGCCAGGGTATGGATTCCAAGCCAATAAGAAGACCACATATGCTCCTTTCTCCCTTGCTTGCCAATGCATCATTGTACCCCTTTTCTGAGCTTCTTCCTGACAGGACCAGCCAGCAGCTATGGTATGACCATGTGTTCAGTGTTCCTAAAAGCTATTCAGTTCACCCAATGAAGCACGAGGCAAGCTTTTTCCTAACAGACAGGCTTCTCAGTATTCCCCAGTGCTTCTTTCCTCAGCCAGATGGATAGGACTCTATTAGTCTGTCAGTTGTTCCCTTTGACATATTTGTTCTCTTTTGTGAGGCCAGCTGTGCGAATCCATCCTCACATTTAAAACTCTGTTATAAATGGCTTTTATTTTTTATTTTTTCCTTTCTGCCTTAGAGCAGTCCGGAGTCCTATTCTTTGATGCTGAGCTCTCTGTGAGGTGCTTCCTGATGCTGCTATCTTTTTCTCTTGGACCCATTTGTGTCAGTTTCTATGTCATTTTTATGCAGAAGAATGCAACACCTTGAATTCGGAACACTGAGAAAAGGGATGACTTTCCTACATCAGTGAGCTCTGGTTAGCCTAAAAGCTTTTTTAAAAAATAGGAAGACACATTTTCACTGTCAGCCACGTGCAGCATTCATCCCTAGCAGCTTGGGAAGGTCAGGCTGAAATCTTTCTCCAGCAGAAGCAGCCACAGACCAATAATAAAAGCTCATTCTGGTGCATGAGACAATCTGGAAAAGGATGATTAGCAAGCACATGTCCTCACCTTCCTCCAACTTCTTTCAAAGTTAAATGAAGTGATGAAAGTGCCTCTCAAAAAGAGTCCATGAGCCAGAGATGAAGTGAGTCCTGTGGAGAGGAAGAGGGAAAAAGAATGGGAAAGTAAATCAACCTAATAATTACTTGCCTGCTGTAATACAAGATATGGTGCTGGGTAGTAGGGATCAACAGTGAATAAGTATAGTTCTTTCTGTCATGGAGTTTTTGTATACTTAGGTAAACCTCCCTTTAACATTCCTTTTCACTTGGGGCTTGGGGCAGGGAGGGTGACACTATTCTGGGACCCTTTTCAAAACTACCCTTAAAATAGCTGTTGCTTCTGTTCCCTAACTGTCTTTGAAGAGTGCTAAATGACAGACAGCATTCTAGTGTACTTGTTTTTATTCTCAGCACTATCAGATTAGAGTTATTTGACTGCCTTGCTTATCTCCAACATTATTGGAGCACTTCTCTCCCTTCACTTATGAACATTAATGCTAATGTCACTTAATGTTAAGAGTATTCGCAGCTTTTCAAAGAGCTGGCTTTGGCATGTAGTAGGGCCCTGCAGCTGTTAGCCGCAGAATGAGTAAGAAAAAAAATTAAGAATTTTATTCCTAGTAGATTTTAAAGTACTCCTAAAATAAAACCTAAAGACCATGGATAGGTGTTAACTGGAATTTATAGCACTTAGCTAGTAGACAATATAGGGCTTTTTAAAAACATATGCCTGCCCAGCTTGCTGTTTTCTTCTGGCAAGAGATTTGTTTATTCTTGATTCCTGATGACCCCAGATACATTTAGCCTCTGTTCTAAGACATCAAAGGCTATACATTATTGCTGATTAAATAAATCCCAGTCTCTCACACTAGGCTTTCTTTTCAAACATCCAGAAGAGAGAGAACAATTTTCTGTCAGTTTTCATTGACTTCAAGGAGTGCAAATTTTTTTTAATGAGTTAATGCCCTTAGTATGACTCAATAGTCATGCATTTTAAACTGCAAACATTTTTATAGTGTATATGCAGACATTTTATTTGTCTGTAAAGCTTTTTCATTTTGACTTGTTTTTTTTACATGTGCTAAAATGTACACGACAAGAAATTTACCATTTTTAAAATTTTAAGTATACGTTCAGTGGCATTAAATACATTTACACCATTGTGCAGCCATCACTATTTGTCTCTCTAGAACTTTCTTATCCTTGTGTACTGAAACTCTTTAGTTTTCAAATAATAAACACCATTCTTTATGATCCTCAAAAGGTAGCCACTGTTGCCAGTAAACAATTTGACTATGCTAGGTGTCTTAGTGGAATCATATATTTCATGACTTCTTATTTCTTGTAGCATAGTATATTCAAGGTTCTTCCGTGTTGTTGCATGTATCGGAATTTATTTTTTTAAGACTGAATAATAATTCATTCATTGCATTGATGGACATGTAGGTTGTTTCCACCATTTATTTATTTAGGTACTAGGGATTGAATCTAGGGCATTCTACCACTGAACTACATCTCAGCCCTTTCCATTATTTTTTCAGTTTTGAGATGGAATCTTTCTTCCTTTTAATGTTTTTAGTTGTAGATGGACACAATATCTATATTTTTATGTGGTTCTGAGAATTGAACCCAGTGCCTCACACTTGCTAGGCAAGTGTTCTACCACTGAACTACAATCCCAGCCTAAGATAGGATTTAATTTGCTGAGGTTGGCCTCTAACTTGTAATCTTCTTGCCTTAGCCTCCTGAGTAGCTTTTATTGTAGGTATACAACATTGTGTATGGCTTGTTTCCATCTTCTAGCTCCTAGCCTCTGCTGCAGTCTTAGGGATTGAACCCAGGGCCTCACATTGGTAGGCAAGCACTTTATCGCTGAGCTACATCCCCAGCCCATCTTTCTAGCTATTATGAATAATAATTTTTAAAATTTTCGAGGAAGTTCAACTTGTCTGTTTTTTTTTTTTTTTCTTTTGTTGCCTGTACTTTGGTGTAATATCCAAAAAATCATTGCCAAATTTGGGGTCGTGAAACTTTTGCCCTATGTTACCCTATGTAAGGACATTTTGACCTGTGCTTATATTTAACATATCTTTATGAGAAAAGATTAAGAGAAAAGATTAAGAACTTTTCCAAGAACTATGAAACTACTCTCAGTTTATACCCTACTGGATTTGGCTTGTTTCTACCACATCTTTTAAAAAGTGGACCTTCAGGGGTTGGTGGTATAGCTGTATGAGAAGCCCTGGGTTCAGTCCTCAGATCAGAACCACAAAAAAAAAAAAAAAGGAAAAAAATGTCCTTCAGGCTATCTGCCCACCCTCAACTAAGATTTAGCTCCTTTCTGTCTATTTATGGCTCATTGATAAGTGTCCATCCCTATCTAGTTTGTCTTGGTATGCCAGGCAAACCTGATCATCAAGGAATAAGGATTCCTAAAACAATAAAGCTAAGATTGGAATATTTGGAATGCATGGCAATATCAGTGGTTCTCTACATAAGGAACTTTGAGTCTACTTTGATTCCTTCCATTCCTAGGTCTGCTTTCCTTCTGGTTCCATTTATTAAGGGCCTAGCCTGAGCCAACCTCATTGCTAGCTTGCTAGCCAAGTGATGAGACATAAGAGGCAAGCTTGCTTTTTAAATTGTGGTTAAACACACACACACACACACACACTACACATCAAAATTTACCATCTAAACCATTTTTTACCGTATAGTACAGTAGACTTACAGCACACACATGGTTGTGCCACAGCTCTCTAGGATTTTTCCATCCTGCAGAACTGAAACCCTATACTCACTGAATAACTCCCTTTCCCTGTTCCTCTTTCTGCCCTGGCAACCAGTATTTCACTTTGTAAGAGTGTACAAATCTATCTTGAAGCTAGTTTTCCTTTCAACTCAATAGTCCTGGAGCTTGCTAAAACTTTTTTTTTTTTTTTTTTTTTGGTGGTACCAGGGATTGAACTCAGGAGCCCTGGACCATTGAGCCACTTCCCCAGCCATATTTTGTGTTTTATTTAGAGACAGGGTCTCACTGAGATGCTTTTGCTGAAGCTGGCTTTGAACTCATGATCCTCCTGCCTCAGCCTCCTGAGCAGCTGGGATTACAGGCATGTGCCACCAAACCCAGCTATTACTAAAACTTTTTTATGTATAAATTTAGTAATTTTTTTTGTGAAGATCAGAACAATGTTCTGCTGGTACCCTCCCCCTCAACCATATGTCATAGGACCATAGGACAGCACAACCAGATTCCAAGTTTTCTACATTAGGGATTTTGATGGAGTTTTACTTCCCTTTGTTTCTTTTAAATTTCCTCCCTCACTAGAATTTGCACTTTGGATACAGAGGAGGCCTGTTGTGTAACAAAGGGCATATCTTCATAAGTATTATGACAATGCAGGATATTGTTGAAAGCTGCCAAGTATTATTTATTTCCATCTATTAGTAATCTTCCTACATCTTTTTATTTTATCCTGATCCTAAGAGCCATTACAAATCACTGTTGGGTGTTGGAGATCTAAATGAAACCTCACTTTATTTTCTAAGGGAAGAGTGAGATACCAATAAGAGGAAAACCCTAGTTTGTGAAGCACAACATTGTTAGGTATTCTGGGTGGCATTCACTACTGTAGGAAAAAATGCACAAAGATCTTGGAGGAAAATCCTAAGAGCTTCAAGCCTTATGAGGGAGTTAGGGATGTAGCTCAGTGGTAGAGTGCTTGCCTAACATGCATGAAGCCCTGGTTTTCATCCTCAGCACTGTACATCGAGACAAAAAAAAAGTTTTATGAGGAAAAGTGAGCCTGAGGCTTCAGCTTTAGAGTTGTTGGCCCTTGGTGTGTTAGTAAATGTTTAACAACCACTAGGGAGGGTGAGTGTTGAGAGGGGGGCTGATGGGTAGTGTTGGGTAATTGTGTTCCCACCACTATGGCTAATGTGAAGCCAGCTGGCTTTCACATGAACAGTCAGTTCTCATAAACCAAGCCTGTGTGAGCCAGCTCCAGCACACTACTTGTTGTTAAGGAGGTTGGGAGAAGGACTGTGACACTGTGTGGCAGGGTTTTCTGAGCAGAAAGTGAATATACCTCTATAAAATTATCTTCAGGGTTACTTTGGATCTTAAATAGGATTGAGGCCTGTGAGCAGCCCACTCTGAGAGCCCCTGTGATGTTTTCTCATTTTAGAAGAGGGCCCTAACCATCATGTAAGACTGCCTTAGAAGAGACATACGCTAGAGGGCAGAGATTTAAAGACTCCCATGATAGCTGTAACTCGGTTTCTGTACTTGGCATCACGTTTTTCAACAACAGTCTGTGGTCCTGAACTATCTATCTGTAGCCATGTGTGATTGTTGTTGTGGGAATGCCAATTGAGTGTGAGCCCATGACACAAGTGTTGACAGACTAATCCTGCCCCCTGCCTTCCTTGTTGTATTTGTTTAGATTCTGGCATTTCTTTCTTCTTCTTCTTCTTCTTCTTCTTCTTCTTTTTTTTTTTCATGGTATTGGGAATGGAATCCAAGGGTGCTCCACCACAGAGCTATATCCCCAGCCTTTTTATTTTTTTATTTTGAGACAGGGTCTTACTAAATTGTCCCGGCTGGCCTCAAACTTGCAATCCACCTGCTTCAGCCTTCAGAGTAGCCGGCATTCCAGGAGTGTGCCACCACAATGGGCAATTTCAATTGAGCTGTTTAGCAGGAAAAAAAATGGCATTAGTTGTTTGTTCCCTAGATTTGTTAAAGCAAGAAAGAAACAATGTCAGAGGTGGGGATGTTTTCCTGTAAGCTACTTATCCTTCTAATCAACTTTAGTTTATGTCAGCATCTTGAGAAGGTCCACATAAGAGGGTCAGTTGACCCTCACCCTTTATGTGCTGCTAGGTTGACCCTTCTTACTTAGACAAGGTCAGCTGCACTATCAGGGACCTTAGGGGAGAAAGTATCTTGGATTTGAAACAGATGCAAATAAATGAAACAACTCATAATTACAAAGTAGGCAAATTTATATGATTTATTTACTTAATTCTTACATCATCTATTTGGGACAGGTGTGATTATCATTTTATAGCTGAGGACACTAAATAGACTGAACAGTTTGCCCAGGGTCACACAGCTGCTAGTGTTAAAATAATGAGAACCTTGGTCAGTCTAACTCCCAAAGCCATTTTATCAGGCAGAGTCATGTGTGACAACGTGAGTCTATCTAATATTCTGAAGGAAGTGGTAAGCCAGGAAAGCAGAAAGAGAAGCAGAGAGAGAAGATAACAGGGCTTATTCCAGGGGGATGGGGTAAGGTCCTGGATTGAGACAGGCCCATTCAGTTTTGAGAACAGAAAGTACCAAACACAGGCCTGGAGAGTTTGCCTGCCAGCTGGGCAGAAATGCCTGAGAAGAGGTTCCTGGCACAGTATGATAACTTTACTAAGTGAGAGAATAGTCTTTTTATTCCAACCAAATATCTCAGAAAGGTCATTGTGAGAAGTAAAGCTTTTCCTACACATCAAAGGGACATGGTGACTTTTTTCTTTTTAAATTTTTACTTAATATATGGTTCAAGATCTAAAAGATAACACACTGGATTTTAATTGTTTTTAAAGTAGTAGGCCCATTTTTTTCATGAGACAAAAACTCTCATAATTAATGTTTCATTGTCAAGCAGGATGAATACAGAGGTCACTGGTGGAGAAGAGGTCAGCTTATTATTCATCTCTGTCATTGTTAGCATTTTCTCCAATTAGGTAGGAGTTTTGAAATGACTGTCACATGAACTTCTGATCTCCAGGCAACTGTGAAGTTTCATTGGGAGCACACAGGAAGAACAGTGTTAAAACTAGTAGGAATTCCAGTAGGTACTTTTCAGCTTTTGAAGAGGTTATAGGAGATAGCAGTCTTTGCTTTCTTGCTTAGACTTTTTGTTCCTATTAGATAGGCATATTCAAGTAGGACTTCTCTCTTCAGTTTGTTTTTTAGCCACCTCTTTTATTCCAATAGATCTTTGGAAAGTTTGTTTTATTTCCACTACATCCTCTTCTCAAGAAGTGGCTCAAAACTCTTTTAAGATGTGGTTGCAAAAGCATGGTTTGCCATCTGTGGTAATATCAGGCTAGAAGTATCACTGTGCAAACTTTTATCTCTCTTATAAGCTTTGTGGAAATGTTTTTTGCTAAGTACCATAACAGTATTTTGACTTTTCATAGTGATCCTGCTTGAAGGATGTTGCAATCTTGAAATGACCTACCCAGCTAAAAACGAAGCTATTCATAGCCCACAAATGGGATTTCTGTTAAGGATCCTGTTTGTTAGGGAGGGATAAGTAAATGAGGCCTGGAGAGGAGGCAGAGACTTCATGTTGAGTTGCTAGTGAGTTAGCATCAGAGATAGTGTTTCTACTCTCCCTCTCTGAGATGTGATATGTTTCCAAGGAAAGAAACCTCAGGTGGAGAGTGCAGAGACATTAGCCTCTTGACTGGAGCTAGGCAGAGTGCCCTGCCTGCAATAAGTCAGAGAAGGAAAGGGTCTGATATGAATTTGTATGTGTCGTGTTTCCTATTACCTTGGTTGCCATTTAGTGTGATCGGATGCCTTTGTTGTACAGGTTAGGGCCCAGTGTGTGTTAGATCTGTAATTAGTGTAAAGAAAAACTTCACAAGGGGTGTCTAGGGCTTCAACCAAATAAGGTTGGGGTAGGGGGTGACAGCCCAGGGAAATTAAAGAAAGTCACTGTCACTACTCCTTGAACCAACTGATAGCCTCTCACTAATTACCCACTGTGAGGTTCATTATCTGGTCTGCCTTGCTGAGGGGCAAAGCTTGCCTGCCAGATCAATAAATCTCAGGGCAGTAGAAAGCTCTCTGATAACTGGCCTGAACTGAGAGAACTGGCCAGCTTAAATTGGTTCGGAAAATTGAGTTTGGTCCTGAAGTATAAGAGATGAAAATAGAAAGGGGAAAGAAAAACACCCCCCCACACACACACACATGCACACACACTTCTGCATATTGTATGCAGAGAAGCTATATAGAAGAAACAGCTACCTTTTAAAAAGCAGGTCATCACCAGGTATGGCCACACACACCTATAATCCCAACTACTCAGGAAGCTGAGACAGGAGCCTTGCAAGTTCAAGGCTTTCTGGGGAATTTAGCAAGACCTGTCATAAAATAAAATTTTTAAAAGGGCTGCTATATAGCTTGGTGGTAGAGCACCATGAATGCAGTCCCTAGTACTGTGAAAAATAAGCGGGGAGGGATACTGGGGATATCTCTCAGTGGTAGCCCACTTGCCTAATAGCATGAGACCTTGGTTTTAATCACCAATAGCAGATGTCTTTCTGGAATCTGAGGTTTATGTTTACCTTTTGGATCATTGTTTCCAAACAATTATATCCAGTGGTGAAAGATTCAGGAGAAAGATTCAGGTTACCTTGGATAAGAAGTCACTGTAAACTTCCACTGGAGGGAGAGATACTCACTCAGTGCAAGTCTGTTGTTTTGTTACAGGTTGCTATTTATTCTACTTCCTGTGCTGTTGGCTGTATTTTGGGTTTTTTGTTTGTTTGTTTGTTTTGTTTCTTGGTGGTGGTGGGAATTGAGCTCAGGATTGCTTAAGCACTTAGCCATACCTCCAACCCTTTTTGTCTTTTATTTTGAGATGGGGTCTCACTAAGTTGCTTAGGGCCTCACTAAATTGCTGAGGCTAGCCTTGAACTTGAGATCTTCTTGTCTCAGCCTCCTGAACTGCTGGGATTACAGTTGTGCCCCACCACTGCTGTGTTCTTTTGATGTTTTTTGTTTGTTTTTTAAGCCACATTGAACTAAAGTGTTCTGAAAAAGAACCAGTTCTACTGGGCATCATGCCTGTAGATTAGTTTTAGGTGGACACGGTATCTTTATTTTATTTTTATGTGCTCTTGTAGATATCTCTCAACTGGCGTATTTGGAGTGACTACATCAGCCCCCACCTGATCAGCCTAAGGAGGAAAAATACACCTCCTTTTTCTCCTTTGAACCTCCAGTGAAATATTATCTCATTACAAATCCATAAACAATTGTCTAATGACCCTTATTTAGAGTGTGTTTCCTCTAGGAGAGCCATTATTATCTCATATTAATCTTTCATGAAGAAGGAAAAGCAGAACCATCATTAGGAATATTAGCAAAGGCAGGAATCTTATAAGTCCCTGAGATTTACAAATGATTAAATTTGTCAGAAGGTCCAGGTAAAAACTAAAACTAAGTTCTATGAACTAAAAAATGTTCATAGGACTTATGCATGGTGGTGCATATATAGTCCTAGCAACTCAAGAAGTTGAGGCAGGAGAATCACACACCAGCCTCAGCAATTTAGTGAGGTTTTATCTCAAAATAAAATTTAGAAAAGGAATTGGATGTAATCTAGGGCTTGCCTAGCATGTATAAAGCCCTGGGTCCAGTCCCCAATACCAAAATAAATAAACTAATGAATGATTTTATGATATGTAAATTATACCTTAATAAAAGTGCTAAAAGGAAAAAACCTGCCAAACTGTTTTCAAAAGTGGTTATACCATTTTTCACTCCACCCAATAGCATATAGTGTTTCCAACTACTTCATATCCTTGTCACACTTGGAATTATGAGTCTTTTTATTTTATCCATTCTAATGGGCATGTAGTACATACATTCATTACAGTTTGTTTAGTTTTGTTTTGGGTTTTAGGAATTGAACCAGGGGTACTCAACCATTGAGCCACATCTCCAGCCCTTTTTTATATTTATTTAGAGACAGAGTCTTGCTAAATTCCTTAGGATCTTGCTAAGTTACTGTGGCTAGCTTTGAACTTGCAATCCTCCTGCCTCAGCCTCCCAGATCGTTGGGATTATAGGCATGGGCCACTGTATTCTGGCCATTACTTTTTTTTTCCCCCCTGTGGTGCTAGGGATCGAACCCAGGGCCTTGTGCATGCAAGGCAAGCACTCTACCAACTGAACTATATCCCCAGCCCTACATTTTTTAAATATTTATTTTTTAGTTTTAGGTGGACACAATATCTTTATTTTATTTTTATGTCGTGCTGAGGATTGAACCCAGTGCCTCATGCATGCTAGTGAGCATTCTACCAGTGAGCCACAACCTGAGCCCCCCCCTACATTTTTTTATTATTAGTTCTCTCTCCTCTCTCCCTCCCTCCCTCCCTCCCTCCCCCCCCCCCCACTCTCTCTCTCTCTCTGTGGGGGGCAGTGGCGAGTACCAGGGATTAAACCCAGGGGTACTCAACCATTGAGCCACATCCCCAGTCCTTTTTTATATTTTATTTAGGTACAAAATTAATATGAGATGATAATGGCTGTCTTAGAGGAAACACACTCTAAATAAGGGTCATTAGACAATTGTTTATGGATTTGTAATGAGATAATATTTCACTGGAGGTTCAAAGGAGAAAAAGGAGGTGTATTTTTCCCTCCTTAGGCTGATCAGGTGGGGGCTGATGTAGTCACAATTACTAAATTGTGGAGGCTGTCTTTGAACCCGAGTATCCTCCTGCCTCAGCCTCCCAAACCTCTGGGATTACAGGCATGCACGTCAGCTCCCAGCTATTATTAGTTTTAATTGGCATGATGGCTGGTACCATAAGCAGCTTTTCATACATACGGCCATTATATATCTTCTTTTGAACACATAGATTATCTGAAGTGTCCAAACCATTTGCCTATTTTTGAAATTTGATTTTTTTTTGTCATTCATGAGTTTTTGTGTATTGTGGATACAAGTTCTTTGCTGTATATATTGTATTGCAGATATGTTCTCCGGGTCAAGAGCTCCCATTTGCATTTTCTTCATGATGTCTTTCAAAAACCAAACCTTTTTTTTTTGTGTGTGTGTGTGTGTGTATGCTGAAAATTGAACCCAAGGGTGCTTAACCCACTGAGCTACATCTTCAGCCCGATTTAATTATTTTATTTTGAGACAGGGTTTCACTAAGTTGCCAAGGCTGGCCTCTAATTTGTGATCTTTCTGCCTAAACTATCTGATTTGCTGGGATTAAATGTGTGTGCTACCATGCCTGCCTTTTTCTAAGTTCTTAAAGTAAAAATTTAGGTCATTGATTTGAGATCTTTCTGATTTTCTAATATAAAAATTTAGTGCTGTGAATTTCCCATGTTAATAGCATCATATAGTTTTTTTTTAATTTGTTTAATGTTTATTTTTTTAAGTTGTAGTTGGACATAATACCTTTATTTATTTATTTTTATGTGATGCTGAGGATCGAACCCAGGGCCTTGCACCTGCTAAGCAAGTGCTCTACCGCTGAGCCACAGCCCCAACCCATCACATAAGTTTTAATATGTTTTGTTTTCATTTTCATTCAGTTCAAAATATGTTTTGATTTCTCTTGTGATATTTAGAAATGCATTGTTTATTTCCATTGTTTGGGGATTTTCCAGATATATTTCTCTTACTGATTTCTTTTTTGTTTTGTTTTGTTTTGTTTTGTTATTGGTATTAGGGATTGAACAGAGAGGCACTTTACCACTAAGCTATATCTTAGCCCTTTTTATTTTTTATTGTGAGACAGGGTCTCACTGAGTTGCTTAGGGCCCCACTAAGTTGCTGAAACTGGCTTTGAACTTGGGATTCTCCTGCCTCAATCTCTCAAGCTGTTGGGATTACAGTTGTGTGTCATCACACCTCTCTGTTACTGATTTATTGAATTCCCTGGTGGTCAGACCTTGATGTGATTCCAATTTTTAGAAAACTTATTGAGATTTGGTTCTGGTTCCACATAGAATCTTCTGGTTGAATGTTCTATGTGTACTTGAAAAATATGTATTCTGCTATTGTTGAGTAGAGTTTCTATAAATACCTTTTAGGTCAAGTTGGGTTGATAGTGTTTAAATCTCTCTACTGACTTTCTGTCTGCTTGTCCTATCAGTTACTGAGAGTAGTATTGAAACTTTCAACTGTAATTGTAGATTTTTCTTTTTCTTCTTTTGGCCTGTCAGTTTTGCTTCATTCAGAGTTCTGAAGCTCACATAAATATAAGGTACAGATACATATTGGCTTGTTATGTCTGCATAATGAATTGACCCAGTTATTGATAAATTTTATTCTTTATGCCTGACACTGTAACTTTTTTTTTTTTTTTTTTTAGGGGAGTGTACCAGGGATTGAACTCAGGGGACACTCAAACACTGAGCCATATCCCCAGCCCAGTTTTTTAGTATTTTATTAGAGACAGGGTCTCACTTAGTTACTTAGTGCCTCCCTGTTGCTGAGGCCGGTTTTGAACCCTTGATCCTCCTGTCTCAGACTCCCGAGCTATTGAGATTACAGGCATGTGCCACCACACCCAACCTGTTCCTTATTTTAAGTCGTCTTTGTCAGAAATTGATATAGCAATTTTACTTCCTTTTTTGTTTTTATTGTTGTTGTTGCAGTAATGGGGATTAAACCCAGGGTTTAATGAGCATGCTAGGCATATACTCTACCACAGAACTATATCTACCAAGCTATATCCCCAGCCCCTCCTCCTGTCTTTTAATTAGTATTTGTATACCATATCTTTTTTTTTTGGCTTGGTTTTTAGTTATACATGATATACTATCATGTATAATAGTAGAATGTATTTTGGCAGAATATACATACATAGAGTATAACTTATTCTATTTAGGTTCTCATTCTTGTGGTCATACGTGGTGTGGTACTGTGATTCTTTTTACATATTTTTAGTTTCAACTTGTATGTTTATATTTTAGATGTACTAATTTGGTTTATTTTAGTGGATTACTTTTAGACAGCTCATAGTAATGTCTTGATTTGGGAGGCTGAAGCAAGAGGATCACAGGTTCTAATCCAACCTCAGCAACTTAGAGAGACTCTCTCTCAAAATAAAAAATAAAAAGGCTGCAGATGTAGTTCAGTGATAGATCAGCCATGGGTTAAATACCCAGTATCAAAAAGGGGGGGGGGGGGTGGATAGAGTCTTGATTTTATTAATCCAGTCTGACAATCTTTGCTTTTTAATTGGAGTGTTATATTTAATTTATTTACAATATAGCTGAGTTAAAATTGACCTATCTGCTTTTCACTATTTCTCCGGTATTTCTTATTGTTTTGTTGTGGGTTTTTTTTTTTTTTTTTAATGATTCCATTTTATGTCCACTTTATTTTTATTTTATTTTATTTATTTATTTTTTGGTATCGGAGATTGAACCCAGCAGTGCTTAACCACTGAGCCACATCCCCAACCCTTTTTTATATTTTACTTTGAGACAGGGTCTCACTGAGTTGTTTAGGGCCTTGCTAAATTGCTGAGGCTAGCTTTGAACTTGCGATCCTCCTGCCTCAGCTTCTGGAGCTGTTGGGATTTCAGGTGTGTGCCACCACACCCAGCTGTACTCTATTTTTTTAGCTATCCTCCTTTATTTTATTTTTTTTAGTGACTCCTCTAGGGTATAGAATATATATTTTTTTTCTTCAGTACTAGGAATTGGACTCATGGCCTTGCACATGCTAGGTAAGCATTCTACCACTTAGCTACATATATCCACATTCCTTTTTCAAATTCTTAATAGCTACCATTCTGGCTGTAGATGAAATCTCAGAGTAGTTTTGATTTGCATTTCTCTAATTGCTAGAGATGCTGAACATTTTTTCATATATTTGTTGATTGATTGTATATCATCTTCTGAGAAATTTCTGTTCAGTTTCTTGGCCCATTTATTGATTGGTTTTTTTGTTTTTTTGCTTTTTATTTATGGTGTTAAGATTTTTGAGTTCTTTTTTTTTTTTTTAAGAGAGAGGGAGAGAGAGAGAATTTTTTTTTAATATTTATTTTTTTTAGTTTTCAGTGGACACAACATCTTTGTTTGTTTGTGTTTTTTTTTTTTTTTTGTATGTGGTGCTGAGGATCGAACCCCGGGCGGCATGCATGCCAGGCAAATGCGCTACCGCTTGAGCCACATCCCCAGCCCATTGAGTTCTTTATATATCCTAGAGATTAGAGCTCTATCTGATGTGCGTGTAGTAAAAATTTGCTCCCAATCTTTAGACTCTCTATTCATCTCACTGATTGTTTCTTTTGCTGAGAAGCTTTTTAGTTTGAATCTATCCCATTTATTAATTCTTGATTTTATTTCTTATACTATAGGAATCTTATTAAGGAAGTCAGGCCTAATCCGACATGATGGAGATTTGGGTCTACTTTTTCTTCTATTAGGTGCAGGGTCTCTGGTTTAATTCCTAGGTCCTTGATCCACTTTAAGTTGAGTTTTGTGCATATGGATTTCATTTTGTTGCATATAGATTTCCAGTATTCCCAGCACCATTTGTTGAAGAGGCTATCTTTTCTCCAATATATGTTTTTGGCGCCTTTGTCTAATATAAAATAACTGTATTTATGTGGGTTTGTGTCTGTGTCTTCTATACTGTACCATTGGTCTACAAGTCTATTTTGGTGCCAATACCATGCTGTTTTTGTTACTATAGCTCTGTAGTATAGTTTAAGGTCTGGTATAGTGATGCCACCTGCTTCACTCTTCTTGCTAAGGATTGCTTTAGCTATTCTGAGTCTCTTATTTTTCCAGATGAATTTCATGACTGCTTTTTCTTTTTCTATGAGGAATGTCATTGGGATTTTGATTGGAATTGCATTAAATCTGTACAGTGATTATGATAGTATGGTCATTTTGACAATATTAATTTTGCCTATTCAAGGACAAGGGAGATCTTTCCATCTTCTAAGATCTTCTTGAATTTCTTTCTTTAGTGTTCCATAGTTTCATTGTAGAGGACTTTCACCTTTTTCATTAAGTTGATTCCTAAGTATATATATATTTTTGAGGCTATCATAAATGGGGTAGTTTTCCTACTTTCTCTTTTAGAGGATTTATCACTGATGTACAGAAATGCTTTTGATTTATGGGTGTTGATTTTATATCCTGCTACTTTGCTGAATTTATTTATTAGCTCTAGAAGTTTTCTGGTGGAAATTTTTGGATCTTCTAGGTATAGAATCATATTGTTGGCAAACAGTGATAGTTTGAGTTCTTCTTTTTCTATCCGTGTCCCTTTAATTTCTTTCTTCTAATTGCTCTGGCTAGAGTTTCAAGGACTGTGTTAAATAGAAGTGATGAAAGAGGACATCCCTGTCTTGTTCCAGTTTTTAGAGGGAATGCTTTTAATTTTTCTCCATTTAGAATTATGTTGATTCTTATCTTTAAGTCTATTGATGTGATGAATTACATTTATTTATTTCCACATGTTGAACCAACCTTGTGTCCCTGGGATGAACCCCACTTGATCGTGGTGCACTATCTTTTTTATATGTTTTTGAATTTGATTTGCCAGAATTTTATTGAGAATTTTTGTATCTATGTTCATTAAAGATATTGGTCTGAAGTTTTCTTTCTTTGATGTGTTTTTGCCTGGTTTTGGAATCAGGGTGAGATTGGTCTCATAAAATAAGTTTGGAAGTTTTCCTCTTTTTCTATTTCATGAAATAATTTGAAGAGTATTGGTATTAGTTCTGCTTTGAAGGTCTTTTAGAACTCAGCTGTGTATCCATCTGGTCTTTGGCTTTTCTTGGTTGGTAGGCTTCTGATTGTATCTTCTGTTTCATTGCTTGAAATTGATCTGTTTAACTTGAGTTCATCCTGGTTCAATTTGGGCAAATCATATAACTAGAAATTCGTTGATGTCTTCAATATTTTCTATTTTATTGGAGTACAAATTTTCAAAATAATTTCTAATTATCTTCTGTATTTCTGTAGAGTCTGTTGTGATAATTTCTTTTTCATCATGGATGTCAGTAATTTGAGTTTTCTCTCTCCTTCTCTTTCTTAGCATGGCTAAGGGTTTATCAATTTTATTCATTTTTTTCAAAGAACCAACTTTTTGTTTTGTCAATTCAAACTAATGTTATATGCTTTTATAACATGTAATAACCTTGCAGTAGTATATTTCCATTTCCCCCCTTATGTTATTGTCATATATTTTTCTTCTATGAATTTGGTAAATTTCACAATACATTGTTATTCTTTTTTGTTTTAAAATATCAATTGTCTTTTTTCTTGTTTTTACTATTTACCCATATATTTATCATTTCTAGTGCTTTAGCTCCTGCTTATAGATCTAGATAATATAATTTTTCTTCTGCCAGAAGAACTTTTTTTAACCTCTCTGTAGTGCAGGGACCATTGGCAACACATTCTCTTGGAGTGTTTGAAAAGGTCTGCATTTCATCCTCCTTTCTGATGGATTTGTTTGTTTGTGTGTTTGGTACCAGGAATTGAACCATTGGTGCTTTACCCCTGAGCTACATTTCCAGTCCTTTTAATTTTTGAATTTTTTGTTGTTGTTGTTTAAAACTTATGAATGTTCCTTTTATTATTATTATTACTATTATTAGCTCTAATCAGTTATACATGACAGTAGAAAGCTCTTCAATTTATAAGTTGCTGAAGGCCTTGCTAAGTTCCTGAAGCTGGCTTTGAACTTGGAGTCCTCCTGCCTCAGCCTCTCAAGTTACTGGGATTGATTACAGGCATGTACCATTAACTCAGCTATCTGATGGATATTTTTTGCTGAATTCTAAGTTAACAGTTTTATTGGATTTCATTTCATCGTTTTCTGGCTTGCATACTTCCTGTCAAGAAATGTGAATTCTCATTTTGTTCCTCTGTATATAATGTTCCTCTAGCTGCATTTAATATTTTCTCTTTAAATCTGGTTTTCGTCAATTTTATGATATGTGCCTTTTATCTACCATTTTACTCTTCATTATGTTAATGGTTTTCTGTAAATACTTGGACATTTTTATGATAACTCTTTAAAAAATGTTCTTGTTGGTAATTCCATCGTCTCTCTCATTTCTGAGTTTGCTTCTATTGACTGATGTTTCTCTTGGTTATATATCACATTTTTCTGCTTCTTGATATATCTGGTAATTTTTTTATTGGATACTGAACTTTGTAATTGTTATGTAGTTAAGTGTTAGATTTTGTTGTCTTTCTTCAAATAGTGTTGGACTTTACCTTGGAAAGCAGCTCAGTTGTTTGTGGAACAGCATAATCCTTTCAAAACTTCTTAATCTTCATTTGGGTAAGTTTAGAGTAGCCTTTGCCATAGGGCTAGTTTAGTGCTACTACTAAGATGTGATTGGTCTTGTGTGTATCTCTCTCTCTCTCTCTCTCTCTCTCTCTCTTGATTTATTTGTTTGTGTTTATTATTGAGCTAAGGATTGATTAAACCAGGGTCTCATACATTACATGGTGGGCAATTATTGTACCATGGTGTCTCTTTTGATTCCCTAGTCAAGTGCTCTCCACTCTGGATGGTCACAATTCAGGTATCTCCCAGTCCTTTATGAACTCTGAGAATTGTTCAGCTTATAGACCTTCAGTCTTTTTAAAATTTTTTAAAAACTTTTTTGGTCTGACCTGATTGAATTAGACTCTACATGTATATAGTCATTATTTACCAATGGTTCCAAGAGAAACAGTATGCAAAATTTAGAAGCTTTTTCTCTATCTCCTTCCTCTCTTATGATCTACGTCACAGATTTCAGCTTCCTTTCTCTCTCCAAAGTCATACACCTCTTTAGCCCAGCCAGAACTTCATGCTTGCCTTGTTTTCTTTTTCTCAGAATTCCTGTCCTGTCCTGTACTGTCTGCTATCCAGTGTCTAAAAACAGTTGGTTCATTTCCAGTTCTCAGTTACTCCAGCATGACTGAAGTGGAACTCCTAAACTACTTTAAAGTATTACAATATTCCCTGAATTACCCAGCTGAATTTTTAAAAATTCCATACACTTTTAGAGAACTCTCCCTTGCATTAACTATTTATTTTGTCTTTTCCTACTTCATTCTCTTTCTTCCTTCTTCTTTTTCTAGTTTCTACTAGAGAAAGTCTTGAATGTATATTAGAAACTCTACACACACACACACACACACACACACACACACAAATGCACACACAGTAGTGAGATGTGACCTCACTAAATTACCCAGGGAGACCTTGAACTTGTAGTCATCCTGCCTCTGAGTAGCCTGAAGTTATAGGTGTGTATCACCACACCCAGCTATTTTTATATCTTTTAAAAGGTAATTCACTGAAAGATATTTCCTTTTCCCATTTTTCCCTTCTATTATTGGACCCAAGTTCCAGCCTTAACACTGATTATTTTTAAAAGCTTGACCCTCCAGTCTTTGCAAACACAAGGAGAGCACCAGGCACAGTGGCATATACTTGTAATCCCACTGATTCCAGAGACTGAGTTGGGAGGATTGCAAGTTCAAGGCCAGCCTCAGCAGCTAACAAGACCCTGTCTCAAAATAAATAATAATAAAATTGGCCAGGTATGTAGCTTGATGGTAGAGCACCCCGGGTCACTGAGTTAACCCCCAGTACACACACACACAAAAAAAAAACACCCACATATATATGTGAGCATGAATGTTTTTTGTTTTTTGGTTTTTGGTTTTGTTTTTTTTTTTTTTTGCAACATAGTCTCTACTATTTTTTCCTTTCAGCTGTCACTTTTTTCTTTTTTTTTTTGGCACTTGGGACTGAATTCAGGGGCACTTTCTTACTGAGTTATAACCCCAGCCCTTATTATTTTTTTATTTTAAAACAGGGTTACTAAGTTACTTAGGGGCACACTAAGTTGCTCAGGCTGGACTCAAACTCATTACCCACCTGTCTCAGCCTCCCAAGTCACTGGGATTAGAGGCATGTGCCAATACTCACTGTCCATGAGGACATGGACCAAGCATTGTCCAGTATAAGAGTATAAACAGACAGCATCTAAAGGAAGTTAATAGTCTCCCCTGAGTACTAGTTTCACTTGGAGCTCATAGATCTGATTGTTTCTTCTTGTCTTCTGAGGTGCGAATCTTTTGGTTGCTATGCTGAACAGGTACTAAAAATAGCTTAGCAAGACTTTGAACTTGTGTGCTGAGAGATCACTATGTGTGTCTGCTTAGATTGTTTTGGACAGTTAGCTAATGAATATACTGCATAGATATTAAAGATGAGGTGAATTTAAGTAGTTAAAATTTGTCTCTAAATTGAACCCACTGCAGAAGGGCATTTCAGGATGCATCAAAACATTTCTGAGGAAGTAAACCTATAGTTTGTATATTAGGGAAGTAAAATGATATTCTTTCCCATCTTTTGTTCATCCTTTCTACGGGACTTTTTTTTTTTTTTTTTTCCCTAGTGTCAGTATTGAGCCCAAATGATCTGCCTTTCAGGTGATTGGGTCTGGTAGTCCTTACAGCAGCTGTCTCAAAGGTTCTGCTATATTAGTGGAGAATTTTGTACTCAGATTTAGCTCCCAGAAAGTGGAAGAAGTAGGACACAAAAGACATCTGGCTTCCTTAATTGTCTCTGTCTTAAAAATTGTGACACTGTTTCAACCTCTGTGCTCATTCACTATTTGGTTATGCTGCTGACTTGCAAACCATGTGTAGTGCTGTTGGTGCCCCTGTATGTGTTTATGTGTTTTGTGTGTCTATTCATGGTTTTTTATCTTGATTCTTCAGTCACCCTATTCATGGTGATTTATATTGCTTCATAAAGGCAGTATTGACTCTGAGTGCTTTAGAGACCTATCAGGGTGCTAAGACAGTGCTTAGTGTTAGACTGTCAAGGTCTATTTCTAATCTTACCATGTGACCTTTATGAGAGATTCCTTTCCTTTTTGGTTGACCCTGTGTTACTAAATTAGTCCACAATGTTAAGTGTTTACTATTTCTTAGGACTCTATTAGGTATTATAAAAAATCTATAATGTAACACTGGGTCACTTCCTTTAGGGTGATAAGCATCTAACTATGACAAATTTCAGTGAGGAAATCAGTATTAGTATTAGTAGTAGTAGTAGTAGAATGTTTGTTTCTCCAGAAGAGAGTCTGCCACTATACCTGCCTACACCTGCTAGTGCACAAGCTCTAGGGCAGTTATGTTCTTTTCTCCAAAGTAAATTCCTCCATAGAAAGCCTGTAGGATATAGATATCTTCCAGAAAAATAGGGGAGATGGGAGAGCTTGCTTGTTTATGGCAGGAGTTAGCAGAGAAGCTATGAAAACAGGCCAGTTTTCCCAATTTCAGGTCCTAAAAAATAGTCATAGGGTCATATCAGCGTGAAAGAAAATAATAATAGTAACAGCTACAGTTCTTAAACACTTTCTGTGTATCAGGCACTACACTTGGCACCTCGTATTCATTGCTTATTTAGTCCTCAGAACTAGCTCTATATGTTTAACATATTGTTATGCCCATTTTAAAGATCAAGAAACAGGCTCCCTCAGCTGGTAAATGGTGAAGATGGGATATGAGTCCAGGAAGAATAGCTCTTAAGCTGTACTCTTTTCTTCCTCCCTCTACCCCCCTCCCTCTCTTTTTTTTTAATATTTATTTTTTAGTTTTAGTTGGACACAATATATTTATTTTACATTTATGTGGTTCTGAGGATCGAACCCAATGCCTCATGCATACTAGGCAAGCACTCTACCACTAAGCCATAACCCCAGTCCTTTCTTTCTTTCTTTTACTGGGGATTGAACTCAGGGGTACTCCACCACTGAGCTACATTACTAGTTCTTTTTATTTTGTATTTTGAGGCAGGGTTTCACCAAATTATTGAGGGTCTCATTAAATTGTGCAGGCTGACCTCAAACTTGCAATCCTCCTGCCTCAGCCTCACAAATCATTGGGATTATAGGCATGTGCCACCACATCCAGCTCCATCCATACTCTTAACCACTATGTTGTTTTGGAAATACTAGCTATTGGATAAAACTTTTTTTGGCACCCAGGTACAAGTAGACCCAACAGCTAGGGTCTTGCTTACATAATGTCTTTACAGTGCTTCTTATCTAGCTATAGTCCTGAATTTAGAACAGTAAGTATGGATTATGGAAAAACAATCGGTTTTTGCTTTTCTCTGATCAGAATTCCTCTTCCAAGCTGTCCAGCACCTGGCTACCACTTAACTTAGTTGTGATCATGCCACTGAGAGGCTGTCCTTAGGCTGGTGAAATTACAAGGTTAATACAGACCTTTTGTGCTTTCTGTGAGAAAACAGAGCTCTCTTCATTGGGAAATATTAACAGTCTGGGGAAGGTCTGGATTTAGGAAAGTAAAGGAAGGGTGGGAGGCTAAATTAAGTATTTTCAAAGGAAATGAAAGATTGGACCTTCTATTTTTCTTTCAGTCTCTTGTCAAAGTATAGATTATTTCAGCCTTATAACAAATCCAGAGAAGGAAGTTAAGCAATGATTGCCTAAGTAGGTCATTCTCATTTTTATAGGAAAAGGTAACTTCCTTTAAGTTGGAGGAAGTTTACTGGGTATTAAAAGAAGAAAGGCTTTATCTTTCCTTGCTAAGAAATGGTAGGTATATTTGACTTGTTATATTATTTCTCTGCAGATGATAAGAAAACCCCAGTGCATTTACCACAAAAACTACCTGTAGCTACTTAGACCTTCTTCTTCTTTATAGCAGTCTATTTGGGTGCAGGCCAGTGGATAAGCCACTGACCATTTATGAAGACCTACTGTGCACTCGGCACTGTTTCTTTTAGGGATGGGACATTATGATATGACCAAGAGGTCAGAACAGTGAATATTTTTTAGGGGTGTGCTAGAGAGCAAATCTGAATATCCAGACTTTGGTTCTATGGGTGCCAGGATAGGTGCATCCAAAATCCTGAACCATCATGAGGAAAGACATTTCCTCTGCCTTAGACTAAATTTTTTCATTATGTCTCTATCATCAACTTGTAGAACATGCAATATCTGCTTGGCCCTTTTTAACTGATGGGAGAGAGAAGCAAGGGCATGATCCAGACTTACACATGATAATGTTCTTGTTTAAGGTTTCAGAGTTGATCCATCTTCAGTGGGAGAGATAGTCAAAGTTTATCATGAAAATTTTCTAAAAAGCCTTTTTATCTTTTATTCCTCCTAATTCCCTCTTATATCTGTGTCAAACCATACATGTCTTGTGTGTGTGCGCGCGCTTGTGTGCATGGTGCTGGGGATTGAACCCATGGCCTTGTGCATGCAAGGCAAACATACTACCAACTGAGCTATAACCCCAGCCCTGTGTCATACCATCCAGACATAAATTTTTCTTTGATTATGTTTGACAGGATTCAAACAGAACTACATGGAAGTAGAACAGAATGATTACAGTCTCTTTGGGAGAATAGAAGTTTAGCCTTGAAGTATGAGCATTCATTATAGAAGGAATTTATTAAATCCTTTTAACACTTACCCCAAGTATGAAGTCCAGGATGGCTGCGGCCCCAAAAGCCCAACTGAAGATTTATGACCCTTGAATTTCATGCTTCTAAATGAATATTGTGCTGGGTGTGGTTGCACATGCCTATAATTTCAGCTCTTTGGGAGGCTGAGGTAGGAAGATTTGCAAATTGAAGGCCAACCTTGGTAATTTAGTGAAACCTTATTTCAAAATAAAATTTTAAAAAGGGCTGAGGAAGAAGCTCAATGATAGATTGCTTACCTAGTATGTGCAGAGTCTCTGGGTTCATTCCTCAGTAAGAGAGAGGGGTATATTTGACTTGTTATATTATTCCTCTGCAGATGATAAGAAAACCCCAGTGCATTTACCACAAAAACTACCTGCAGCTACTTACTTGGGAGGCTAAATTAAGTGAAGCAAGGGCATGATTCAGACTTACACATGATAATGTTCTTGTTTAAGGTTTCAGAGTTGATTTAAATTAAAAAAAAAAAAAAAAAAAAAGGACTGGGGGTACAGCTCAGTGATAGAGTACTTCCCTGGCATGTACCCGGCCCTGTGTTCAATCCCCAGCACTGCAAAACATAAAAATAAAACATAAATGAGAATTGCATAATTAAGATAGCAACCCAAGGGCTGAGGTTGTGGTTCAGTGGTAGAGCGCTTGCCTACCATGCGATAAGGCGTTTGATTCTCAGCATCACATACAAATACATAAAATAAAGGTCCATCAACAACTAAAAAATATTTGAAAAAAAAAATAGCAACCCAAATCAGATTTTGCTAATTATGAGTTTTAAACTATACCAACTATCAACAGGGTTGAGTGGATCTTCAGTGGCTACTGGCAGAAATTAACAAGTCCTAGAACTCTGAGGAGCCTAGTTATCATTAAAGCTCAAACATGAAACCAGGCCTTCTTCCCAGCTCTCCACAGATTTAGACTTCCTATTTCTTAAAAGGAGTGAGTTTGAATTCCTTGAATCTTTGGTCTCTGAAAAACACCTTTTTTTTTTTAAGTTGTCAATGTGCCTTTTATTTTATTTATATGTGGTGCTGAGGTTTGAACCCAGTGCCTCACACATGCTAGGCAAGCTCTCTACCACTGAGTTACAACCCCAGCCTCCTCTAAAGAACACCTTTAATCTGTAAATCCAAGAACATGTCCCAGAACATGTTCCAGATTAGACTAGCCTGCTAATACAAATAGGACACTGAATTGGTTGTCTAATCCTGTTTTGTGACTTTGGGAAATTTGTAATATTTCTAGACATCTATTTCTTCTTCTGTGAAATGAGGGCCATGAACTAGTATGCAATTTCAAAGGTTCCTTCTGGAACTATTATTTCTGTTGTTCTGTCCCTATGGTAACACTTTGGCATAAAAAAGTGTGGCTGCCTTCCATGTCACTTTCCTTACATGCTAGGAAAATTAAGGTTCTTCTGGCCACCATTTAACCAGCTGATTCATCTTATTTGAATGTATCACATACTTTCTATTTCCATTTTTCTTTTTTCTTTTTCCTGTTCTTTTGTTTTCTTCTTAATTGCCTTTATTCACTTGGCACCTTCTATGTATTAGATCCTATCATTTATATTTTTACATTTATTTTTATATATTATCTCTAATCTTTAAAATATTATAAGAAAATATTATGACTTTTTCATAGTTAAGGACTAAAAGTCAGGTCAAGTTTGAATCTAGATTTCTGATCTGATAGTCTCTTTTCATTACCTCCACTGCCATCTTCCTGGCCTATGTGTATTTCCTATTCTAAAAAGGAAGTCTTTCTGTTGCTATTCGTGGGCTCATCTTTATTTGGCAGTCTGGCTTCTAGGGCAGACCATACATGTTGCCCTGATTGAGAAATAAGTCATACTTTAGACATCAGTTTAAATTGAGAGAAGATAATGAAAACAAGTTTGCTGATAGGACACATCCTATTACTTAGTTGTCCTTCTCTGCTGGGAATTCAGGCCAGTAGATTTGAGAATGAGCAGTTTTTCAGGCCCAGAGCAAAGCCTTCTGGCATCAAGACTGGATAGCCATCACCAGAAACTTTTCAACTTGGGAATTCTTGTTTGTGGCTGTCTTCAGGCTAGAAGATATTTCCTGTTTCAAAGGTCCTACTTTGGGGGGAAAAAAAGGCAGGAGGTAGTGGGGTGGGCCTGGTGGCAGATACCCATAATCCCAGATATTCAGGAGGCTAAGTCAGGAAGATTGCAAGTTTGAGGTCAGATTGGGCAATTTAGTGAGACCCTGTGACAAAATAAAATGTAAAAAAAGGACTGAGGGAAGGCTGGGGTTGTGGCTCAGAGGCAGAGCATTTGCCTAGCATGCGTGAGGCACTGGGTTCAACCCCAAGCACCATCTAAAAATAAAAAATAGAGATATTGTGCATATATATATATATATATATTTTGTTTTTTTTTTTTAAAGGACTGAGGATAGAGCCTGGTGCTAGAGCATTGATACATTGGATACTGAACAGTCTAAAGAATGCATATTGAATGTTCTCAGGGAAAGGAGTGTGTCTTTTTTTTTTTTTAATGTTTTTTAGTTGTAGGTGAACACACTACCTTTATTAAGTTTATTTATTTATTCTAATTTGTTATACATGACAGCAGAATGCATTTCAATTCATAGTACACATACAGAGCACAATTTTTCATATTTCCTGTTGTACACAAAGTAGAGTCACACCATTCATGTCTTCATACATATACTTAGGGCAATGATGTCCATCTCATTCCACCATCTTTCCTACCCCTATGCCCTCTCCCTTCCCAATACCTGTATTTTATTTTTTATTTGTATGTAGTGCTGAGGATCAAATCCAGTACCTCACACATGTGAGGCAAACATTCTACCACTGAGCTACAACCACAGCCCCAAGGAGTACATGTGTCTTAAACCTCGTCAACAATTTTGAACTAACCTAATGCACTGGAATATCATCTACTTTACATCATCGATGATATCTTAATCCTGATGTGGCCAAGAGCCTCACAGTCTGTATCATGTGAAGTTGAGTCTTTAGGAGCCTCTTTGCTCATTTTTCTTTAACCTGTAGTCCTGTGCACTACCAAAGTTGTAAAGGTTAGTATTGCATACTGGGCACTCTGTCTTCCGGCTCATGCATTGTTAGTTATACTTAGGACAGTGTGGTCCTTATTGCAGGCTTCTTTTCACATCAAATAGAAATGTTTCCGCTTCACCAGAATCTGCCATTGGCTAAGTGAAGATGTGTGAAATCCTAGCTCTTGGCTTATGATTAGAACTATCTGGAGACAATCAGAACTTCCAAACACCATTAGTAATTATAAAATTAGAACCACTTATTGACTATTCATTATGTGCCAGCCATTGGACAATCCTTATCTCATTCATCTTTACATCATTCTTTTAAGGTAGTGCTATCCCCTTTTACAGATATAAAAACTGAAACTCAAAAAAATAAAGAAAATTACATAAATTTACCTGGTTAATAAGTGCTTGCCAAGCATGTACAAGGCCCTGGATTCAACCCCCAGTAGCACATATACACATAGAGTGGAACTCCAATTCAGTTTGTTTCCTTCCTTTCTCTTTCTTCTCTCTTTTCTTGGTCCTGGAGATAGAACCCAGAGATGCTTCACTACTGAACCACATCCCCAGTCCTTTTTTTAAATTTTGAGACAGGGTCTCACTAAATTGCTAAGGCTGGCCTTGATCCTTCTGCCTCAGCCTCCCAAATTGCTAAAATTACAGGCATGTGCTACTATTCTTGGCTCAAGTAAGTTATTTTTCTATCAGGCTCTTACCAGGACCCAAGTTCCTGTCTACTAAGGGTCATAAGTAGTGTAAGGGTTCCTTAAAGATTATGTCTTGTAGGTGATTTCTGACTTTGAAGCTATTTGAGCTAAGGTAGTGGGCCTAGTTCTAGGAATCCCACAAGCCCAACAACTGATGAAAGAGGGTTTGTATGTGCTTGGGGACTAGACTGTTACCTGATGAATTGGGAAGGGATCTCAACCTGATAGGGGCAATTGGAGTTACCAGGAAGCCAGATCCCAAGGCTGTAAATTAAGGTAAAGTCTAAGGTCTTTTTCTTTTTCCCCCTAGGGATTGAACCCAGGAGTGCTTTACCACTGAGCTACTGCCCCTACCCTTTTTATTTTTTTATTTTTCAGACAGGGTCTGGCTAAGTTGCTTAGGCCCTCAGCCTTCCAAGTTGCTAGAATTACAGGAATGCACCACCGGGCCCAATAAAGCCTAAGGCCTTTAAACACAATCTGAGAAATTACTCTTGCCACACCCCAAGCCAGTGTTGAAGCTCAAATGGCACATGTTCCTAAAGTCTTTTACTCCAGAAAGCAAAATCCCAGACTTGGCAAGTGCTCTGAAGTGCTGAATGAGTTGAGGCCCAGACCTGAGCTTAGAGTGTGTTCTCTTGCAAGTAATTGAGAGGTGATGAGGGCAGGAGACGGTAGAGTCTAGATGAGCTGATGGACAACTTTTTGCTAGGTAAAAGAGAAAGAAAGACCAGGGAAGGAGGAGGCAGCACTGGGCAATATCCAGATAAGAGTGGAGCCGTAATCATGCACTGCGTAATAATCCAGCCAGGCTTCTGGTTTCCTTCTAAGGAGCTAGTAGCTCAGGAGCCTTTTCTGCTTTGAACTTCCTGTAACAAACTGTACTAGGCTATACTTTGAAAAGCCCGCCTTACTGAGAAAGGAAAATTCCCTGTTAAGTAAGACCTTAGACATTCCATTCTTCCCTGGCAAGAGGAGAATGTCTAGGTGATCAAGGGAGTCTTGGAGGCCTTAGACTCTTGGGGCATAGTTAGAAGGTAGAGACATCTCTTAACATACTGCACCTTTTTCTCAGAAATTGGCTTTGACGTGGTTTTTGTCTTTTAGTACCTGACACCTTTTTAAGGAAAGCCAAGCCCAGGTTGCTGGGTCATAGGCATTGCTGAGGCTGCCCATGTTTCAGGACTTAGGAAAACATGTATTACTTTATTTTGCTTGGTTCCTTGGGGATGTTTCCATCTTGGAGAAAATTTTGCCTTTTTGTGGGTTTGAGTGTGGGTTTGAGCCATTCACTTCTGAGCCAAGACTCTGGCTCAAGTATATAGCCCATGTTCTTGGTAAGACTGGATTATTTTGTGACTGCTCTTGCTGGGCTGTGGTCTACCTACCTACAGAGCTGACAGTTGGAATTAGAAGCAAAGGAACCAGCTTGTCTTAGGGTCTGTGGGAAAGAGCCAACAAAATTATTTTATGGAGCTGAGAATGTCTGGAAGGAAGAAAACTGGGCCAGAGCTGTGCCCTAGCTATCCCTTCCTTCTGAACTGAAACTCAGAGAACTCTCCCTTAGGGACACAAGTTTTACCAGTGCTCTCTAGCTCATCTCTTTCCTCAGGAATTCTTGGCAGACAGAAGTGTTTGTTACCAAGTAAAGTCAGACCAAACACAAATTTAGAATGGTAAAGGAACAGTCCAGAGGTACCTTTGTACTCCTTTGGAATCTATTCTCAATCCCTCTGACCTACCCTGACTCTGGCTTATTCTCTACCACCCTGCAGAGCTAACAGTCCCTCATCACTCATTTCTTCTCCTCAAGCTCCCTCCTGAGCAGGGAGTTCTCCATGATGTCATAGGCTTTCCTACAGGTCAGATAAGTGCCCTTAAACTGCCAAAGTGAATAGTCATTCCCTCTCCTGGTAATTCTTTTCTGCTCAACTCACTTCTGCCTACTTGATGTAGTGCCTCTCCCCTGCCAGACCTTGCCTTTATTTGATGGTCTTATAAGTTGAAGTCACATCAGGCCTAGCTATAGTAGTCCTTTCCTTCTTAACCAGTGGTACCCAAGGTTCCCAGAGTCAGCCGAAGTCTGAATCCTCCCCCTGACATTCAACAATGTCTTTCTGTTGAAGAGAGAGATCTCTCATCAAAACAAAAACTATAGGGCTGGGGATGTGGCTCAAGCGGTAGCGCGCTCGCCTGGCATGCATGCGGCCTGGGTTCGACCCTCAGCACCGCATACCAACAAAGATGTTGTGTCCGCCGCCGAGAACTAAAAAATAAATATTAAAAATCTCTCTTAAAAAAAAAAAAAAAAAACTATAGCTCAGTCTTGAAAGTATGCCCTATACCCAAAGGCTTGGATGTCCAAAAGTTTCATCCACACAATGGGTAGGAAGGCTGAGTTGGCATCAAGAGATTAAAAACAAGTGGCATTTGGTGCTAAGGAATATTCCAGGACTGAAGAAATGTAGTTCCCAGAAAAGGAGAAGCAAGAAGACACTGGCAAAGTCTGACACTGACAATCTGGCCAGAGAAAGCTTCAGGATGAGGATGACAGCAAAATTATAGTATCAGGAATATGAGTGACCTCAGGCATTCACAGTTCTGTTACTTCTTCTCATGTTCTTTTATCATACCCAGAGTAAACATCCTTGGTGGCCAGGCTAGGTTGGTAAGGAAAGGAGGGGAATAGAAGAGATTAGGAAGTAATGTTCCCTGTGGCCTGGCTTTTTTCTGGATGATAAGTAGTGAGCCAGGGTCTTTTGGAGGTATCACCCTAGACTGAATCCAACCCAATAAGGTAGCAATGTGGGGCTAAGGCCCATGATTTACATGGTCCATGCTCTGCTCTTTACCTCCCTCAGGTGCTAGAGGTAGTACGAGCCAACTATGACACACTCACACTGAAGCTGCAGGATGGCCTGGACCAGTATGAGCGCTACTCAGAGCAGCATAAGGAAGCTGCCTTCTTCAAAGAGCTGGTGAGTACTCTGCCCCTGGCTCTGCCTATGTTTCTTGGGGGCCCATTCCCAGCTACTAGGTTCTGTTTGTAGGTGGACATTTAGGGAACAGCTGCAGTTTGCCACAGGCTAAGACTAGAAGGGTCTGCTGGGATCCAATATAAAACTTCTCTACCAAAACAGTTCAGGAGGAGGCAGTGAGAGAAGAAAATATTCCCAGTGCAGTACCTCCTCTGCAGCCATGGAGACAGCCCTTGCACAGCTCCAACTGGGCCTGGGATTTGACGTGTGTTCCCAGTGGTAGTTCTGGCTCATTGCTCTTTATCAAGGCCTCAGAGCAACTAATGAGGATAATGAGAATCAATTATTCACTTCTTCCTAAATTCCTAACTGGTTCCTAGTCTGAGTGCCCTCCTAATATAGTTCTCTAGTTTTTACTCCCTATACCCACTCCTACTCTCCAATCACTCAGCTTCCTACAGTCCCCACCCTTGGCTACCCAGAGCCAGTAAGCATTTTCTCTGCCTCCTACTCCACCTCCCAGTCAGCATCTCCACAAAACTGATCTCTCCCTATTAATTGTCCCTTTTCTGCCCTGTGATCAGAGCTGCTCTCAGGAAAAATTCAGCCTCCCTATAGTCCTACCACACCACCTGCTTGGTTTACATAAACTTTCTGGCTGGGAACTAAGACCAGGACACTGAGGCCTCTGTACCTACTTCCCATGTCTTTAGACTTCCCTCTGCTGGAGTATAACTTCCAGTGGCCCAGCTTTTACTTCCCCACACCACATCCATCCACAGTGAAGGTGCTAGATTTTAGATCATGTCTTGTGCTAAACACAGCCCAAATCTGACCCTGACATGACCTCCTCAGGATTTCTCTGGTGTGAGTTAGTTGGGAACAGGGAAGCCATTAGTGTAAGGATATAGCAAGTAAGAGTATTTTTATGGGGTAGTTGATGAGTCTTTATGTCCATGTTGGGGAATTACTGGGGACCAGCAATTAACTATTGGGAGATGAAAAAGATTGTGAAGGAGAATTAGAGGAGCTCTGTCTTTAGGCTCTTTGGTGGTAGCCTCTGCCTTACTCAGCTCTCCTGTCTGCACTTCTGGCACAGGGATGCAAAGTGAGTCTGGTCCAGTTGGGAGTTAATGAACTTGAGTTGCTTGCAGTTTGCCACGCTGTTCTTTCCTGTTTCCTACCTAACAACTTTATTAACTTTTCTACAGCAAAGCAGATTTTAGGGCTCAGGACACACACTATCTCCTCCCCCCACCCTTTTGTTTCTCATAAACATATACATGGATGAACCTCCTTGCAGAGTCTGCTAGATTCCTTGTGGAACCCTCTCATAATAGAGAGTTTGGCCCTCTCAGCAGTTCTCCATAGGTCTTTCCCCTGCTAGCATGGTGGATACTTCCTTAGCCCTGTGCCACAGGCACTGCCGTCTGCTGTTTGTAACTGACTATGTCCTGTTTTCTCTCTTTCTGTGCCTTCCCACCTTACCCCTACCCTTTCCCAGGTTCGATCCATTAGCACCAATGTCCGGAGGAACCTGGCCTTCCACACACTCAGCCAGGAGGTCCTGCTAAAGGAGTTCTCCACTATCTCCTGAGGCCATGCCCACCTGACAGCCACTGACTGCCCTTACTCATGAGGCTCCTGAGCTGGAGGGGTGCAAGGGGAGAGGGGGCTGCCTCCAAGATTGGAGAGAAACAGATACTGAGTTCTCCTGGTGAAGGCCACACTTCAGTGAAGCTTGGACAGCAGGGGCAAGCCAGGGATGATATTATTTGGGGAGGAATCGGTGGGCAAAAGGAGAGACATCCAAGAACATGGGGACTTCTAGATGGGTCCCCTGGACACCCCCTCACATTTCCAATTAACTTTACAAGTTGTGACTTCTGGCTGATTTTCAGAAGCTGATGGGGCAAGCCTCAGGAGAGGCCAGGACCCTGAAGGCCAATGGCTTTCCTTGGCTTCTGAAAATAGATCAACTTTCAGACATACCAGGAGCCATATCCTGTTCCCTTTAAGCTTGGAGCTGAGCTGGGTTTGACATCTATGTCCTTACCCTGCTAGGACTCTGTCCAGTCATTAGGACCCTCAGGTCAGGCTTAGGATAGGATAGGATAGGAGTAGGGCACTTTTTTTTCCCCCCCCAATTCAAAGTCGATTCCTGTAAGAAACTGGAGGCTGGAATCTACGCAGTGCTCACTGTCTGGCCACCACTTTCTGAATTTTAGTTTTGGCACCAGAAATACCTGTTAGCTTTCCCTTGCCTTCCAGCCCATTGACTCATCAGCATAAAAGGCTTACAACCTTAGCTTTGCATTTTTAGTTTGGTTTA
The DNA here is from genome assembly GCF_047511675.1 of Marmota flaviventris. Classification (NCBI taxonomy): domain Eukaryota; kingdom Metazoa; phylum Chordata; class Mammalia; order Rodentia; family Sciuridae; genus Marmota; species Marmota flaviventris. The sequence continues at coordinate 26,106,695 of NC_092501.1, forward strand.
AACTGTCTTTAGGGTGTGCACAAAATAAACATTGACAGGTTTTCTGGAGCCCTTAAAGTGCCTACTTTGCTGGTTCCCTTTCCAGCAGTTTTCCCATCTTCTCAGCCACCCCCTCCCACTGGGGGCCTCTCCTGCCTCTGCTGAGCTCCCCTCCACATGTTCCACCCCCTCACCCTGCTGTTGTTTACATCCAGCCTGCTTAAGAATTTCCTCTGGGGAGGAATCTGTTCCTGCTATGGTCTGGTGCCCCTGAGAGGGAGAGAACCTGCTGGGAGCAGGGTGCCCTCCATCTGAAAAAGGCCAGGTGAGCATTATGTGTAGGGCCTTCACCCTATCTACCCATATTCTGGGTGGGACCATGGGCAAATCTCCTGATCTTCGGGAAGTCAGTCTGTGGTTCCTCCTTTGTATAGCCTCCACAGGACCATTGTAGGTTTTTTTTTTTTTTTAAAACTCCACAGCTACCTCCAAAATAGCTGCTGCTATAAGACTCTCCCTTTCTAAAGCCCTTAGGATGGCAAGGAGCAAGCAGGCACAGAAATAATTGGATAAAGTGCAGAAATCCAGCTGTGAGAACAGGTGTGAGACCTCCCTAGCTGTTATCCAGTTAGCCCTGTATCTCTTTGGTATACTTGCCCTCCCTGGGAACCAGAGTTGTGGCTCCAACTTTGAGCAGATAAGCATTAGTTTCAGAGAATCCACCAACAGACTCCCATGCCTAGATGTATGATCTGAAGAGATCATGGACTGGGTCTTCTCTGATCACTAATCACTGTATGGATAGCTCAGCCTGTGACATTAGTTTTTTCCAAGGTGATAAACCCCAGAACAGCTGGATCTGGAGCTGGTGGCAAATTGAAGTTATTAAAAATTGATCTGTGTGGGACAATCTTCTTAGTGTCCCCCACCCCCTTAATCTATGTGGCCCAGACTCAATTCTCAGAGACAGAGTTAAGGTAATCTCCCAGGTGTTGGTCCCATCTGGCTAGGAGACCCCCTACCTGTCCTTAACTCTCCTCCTGAGTGTCATGGCATTAGTAGAGGACAGTTGAGCTCAGACACTTGTAGCCTCCCTTGCTTTCTGGATGGAAGAAGGCAGAATACAATTCCCTTATCTCCAAACTTTGTTGTGTTGATGTCAGCAAGTCCTTTGGGCTCCTTCTGGATTCCTGCCAGCATTTCGTATAAAGTGAAGAAAGGCAGGTCTAGGACATGGGTCACTAAGCAGAGGACTTCCTTGCCTTCCCTTGATACAGTCCATCTCTTGACCTTATTTCTTCACATACACCTATTCCAAGAACTCCAAACAGGAGTTCCCATTCTCTTCAGAAATCAACCTCAAAAAGAGTTGCCCATGCCCAGCCTCTGTGCCAGGTATTTGGAGGCTTCTGCAGAGTCAGAGGAGAGCCAGAAGCAGGGTATTGCTCCCAAAAGACAATTCCTGCTGGGTTGATTGAAACAAGTGGTTGGAAATTAAATCCTGTTGAAGAGATTAAATGTGCTGGGGTCACTTTAGCTGAAGCTTTTGTTCTCAGCAAGCCACTTCTCAAGACCCACTAAACACCATCCACCCATTCTTATGGCAGGGTTTGGGGACAGAGACTGTGTTCTTGGCTAGGAGCCCAGGAAGTATCCTGGGGGCAATTCAAACACATTGAGACTAAGGGAGCCCAGCTCTGTGCTGTCCCTGCTTTCAGAAAAAGAGCTAATCTTAAGTGGAGAGGGCTTCATAAAGGGGCATTACTTGTCCACTCTGTCCTCACCCAGATCCCCAAACCCTTCACTACCTCCCTAAATCTGCTGGAAAACAAGGAATCTAAGATAGGGTAGGTGACAAAAGAGAAGGGCAGAAAAGTTGAAAGGAAAAAGGAACAAAAGAGCAAGGAAGTCTTGAGAAACTGACCTGGTTCACTGTTTTTCTTATCTTCATGGATGGCCAAGAGGGTCATTATTAGATCAGGGAAGAAGGCCCCCTGGGAATGGATGATATCCAGACAGGGGGCCCTAAGTGAGAGTGGCATCCTGCTGGAACTTGAGGCAACAAAAAATTGTCTACAGCGCCTGTATCCGAGAACGGGTGGACTTTTCTCTGCATACTCTTCCCACTTGAAGCTGAGAGAAGCAGGGTGGAGACGGGGGACTGACTGGAACTGGCAGGAGGAACAAACAAAATAGGGGCTGACATGGAGAAACGAACAGGGAACCCAGAGGCATAACCCAGGCTCTGACTCCACCAGACAGTGCTGATGGTAGGGGAAGAGGGTGTCTGAAAATTGTGGGCGAGGTTTCCTCACAGTGGGGTCTCTGGCCCCGCTCTCTCTTGCACCCCAACATCGGTGGCTTGAGGTTTAGAGGTGGTGTTGCTGGGAGATGGTCTCCCTCCCTGCACTTTGCAGTTCACCCTTTCACCGGAGCCTCCCCCGAGCTGTAGAGGGTGGGGGGCGGAGGTAGGGGGAGCCAATCCCAGCAGCGCCAAAGAGGGGAGGCGGCAGTGACAGCCGCGGGGAGGGGGCGGGAGGAGAGAGGCGGATCGCTCCTGCTCAGAGCTCAGCTCCACTCTGCCTCTGGCTCTGCGCTCATTTGCCGCCCAAGCCTCCTGCTCCTGCCCCGGGACCCCCTAGGTTGGGCCTAGAACCCCTCTGGTCCCCAGACTAGCCCCCCAACCTTTGGCTCTCCCGGTCCCCAGCCCCAACGGTGCCCTAGGCCGCCAGGGGGCGCCGTGTGAGCGCCCTATCCCGGCCACCCGGCGCCCCCTCCCACAGCCCAGGCGGGAGTGGGGCGCCGGGGGCCATGCGGGGTCAGGGCCGCAAGGAGAGTTTGTCCGATTCCCGAGATCTGGACGGCTCTTACGACCAGCTCACGGGTGAGTCAGTGGCGCAGGGGTCACGGGAGGGAGGGTGGATTCCATCCCCCCAGACCCTTCCACCTCTCCTACCCTGACTTGCTCCATACCTGCTCTCTGCCCCATTCCCAGGCACTCTCCCAGCTGGTCTAGGCAACTGGATACTGGGGTTCGAAGCCTTGAGTTCCATAGGGGTGGAGGGACAAGTGGGGCAGGTGTGGAGAGGCAGCAGGTGTGGGCGTGTGTGACACAGGGCTGGGAGTGTGTCTGGAGTGGGAGGTGTTACGTGAGTGAGCGCTTATCATTCCTATGTGTGTCTGCTTTATGTATGTGTGTGTACCTCCCACAGCTGGTTGCCATGTGCCTTGGGCTTGGTGACAACCAGGGTGAGTGTGAGTGCATGTGGCAGTGCAATTTATGATCTTGTCTGATGTTTGAATGAGGCTATGTAGGACGCTGGTTGTACTTAAGTTGTTTTGACCATGTGTCTTTGTTGTATGTGCAACTATAGGCTTTGAGTGTATGATTCTATGTGAGGTGACATGTGACAACGTATTAGGGCTTCATTTACGGTGGTATGTCTCTTTATAAGACTATGGACTGTGAACCTCCTGGAATGAACAGTTGTTAAAGTGGGTTGTTGTATATTTTGTGATTGTGAGATTATGTGGATTATTTTAACATTTGGTGCTGATTGTGTAGTTTCATGTGTGATGGCTGCTGTGGGGCTCTCTGAATGTCCATGCCGTTACTTATCCTGCTGCCTCTCTGGCTTCCTGTAGCAGAAGGGAGTCTTTAGTGCACCTCACTGCTTCCCCAAGTTTCCTGCAAATAGCCCAGGTGGACCCAAGGAGAGATTCTAGTGTGCAGCTGCCCACACTCACACCCAGGTGTACCCTATGTTTCTAGCACCTGGCATCCATAGGGAGGCTTTGGTTAGTGCTGGATCAGCCCCCTCCCACCATTACTCAGATCACTCTTACAAATGAAAATCCTATAATCCCCAACAGCCCTTTGAGAAATTCACCAGAACCCCAGAGAAAACACATCCTCTTGCCTCCTTCCAGAACCAGGGATAGAAACTCTAGGCCTGGGAAGTGCTACATGTCCCCTCTTACATCTGCCAAAACCATTCGGCTGCCCAGACTTCTTTCTCACTTTGGGGAGTTATGTGAGACCAGGACATCTGTGCTTGTATGCATTCCTGGGTTTGGTAGGTAGATCCATGTGCTTGTGTAGGTGACTGTGTCACCTTGTGTACATTTCCATATATGTGTGTTTCTCTCATTGTGCAGCCTGTTTAAGAACTCCAACTGAGAATGGGAGGAGGGAGGCTGTTCCTTCTGAGCAGGGAGTTAGCGGGAAGCCATGATCCTTGTCCTTCCTTATGAGCTCAGATTAAGACCTTTAAATAGGAGGGAGGGAACTAGGATGTAATACCTTAAGGATAAGTAACTCCTCCGCTCTTTGGCCCTGGGGAGGACCTAGTTGTAATATCAAAACATCAGAGAAGGGGCATCCTTCACTTAGGCCCCAGAGTCAGACAATGACACATGTGCCTCTCCCAGATGTGCTTCAGATTTGGATGGCTCTGAAAGTTCAGCTATCCAGTTCTATTATGAACTCAGTTTCCACTGCCAGTTCAGGATCTTTGAGAATTGTAATGGCTCAAGACCCTCATTAACACATTAGGGTTTGTTTCATGCCTTGATTTTCCACTTTGGGTGGAGGTGGGGTGGAGGTGGGGAAGCACTTGGATTTGAAGGTTCACTGCCTTAGTTAGGTCAGTGTTAGTCAGCTTTTGCATAGCTGTGACCAAAACACCTGACAAAAACAACTCAGGGAGGAGAAGTTTATTTAGGGCTCACAGTTTCAGAGGTCTCAGTCCATAAACAGCTGACTCCATTCCTCTGGGCTTAAGGTTAGCAGCACATCATGGAGGGAAGAGCCCAGCTGAGGAAAATAGATCAGTTTATGGAAGGATGAGGAAGCAGAGAGGGGGAAAGGGCTGCAGACAAGATGTGCCCTTTCAGGGGACACCCCCAGTCACTCATCTTCAGGCATGCCCCAGTAGTCAGTCCATTCAAACTAGCATGGACTGAGTAGGTTACAGTCCTCATATAATTTAATAATGTCACCTCTGACTATTCCTGCATTAAGAGGAGTCTGGGGGGGATACCTCATATCCAAACCATAACAGTCTGTCAGGAATGGAAATGTACTATGTGACTTTCGCTCTCTGGCCCTCACTTTTCTCACCTGTACAGTAGGAATACTAGTTAGGCATGGTGGTTCATGCCTGTAATCCCAGCTGCTCAGGAGGTGAAGCAGGAGAATCACTGATTTGAGGCCAGTCTTGGCAACTCAGCAGGACCCTGTCTCAATAGTTAAAAGGCGGACAGGGCTGGGGACGTAGCTAGGTGGTAAAGTGCCCCCAGGTTTAAATCCCAGACTGCCAAAAAGGGGGTAGGACAACTTCCTGACTGCCTACTTGCCAGCCTCCCAAGAGAAATAAAAAAAAGATCAAATGCTGATGAGCCTCTAGAATCCTGTTAAGGTCATCAGCATCCTCATTGTAGAGCACTACACACATGACTTGAGAAGTAGAAATAGAACTACCAGGGGCCTTGCCTCTCAAAGGAAAGCTTATTATTTTTTGGTACCAGGAATTGAATCCGGGGAAGTTTAACCATTGAGCTACATCCCCAGCCCTTTTTATTTTGAGACCAGGTCTCAAGTTGCTGAGGCTGGCTTTGAACTTGTGATCCTCCTGCCTCAGCTTACCAAGTTTCTGGACTTACTTGTGTGCACCACTGCACTTGGCTTGAAGGAGGATTTATAATGAGTGTCAAATGAGTCGGGGACACTAATGTTAACCTTGACTGGTGGCTCTGAGTATTCCCTGCAGCCTGAAAGGAGACCTTGTCCGGGTGCTGAAGGCTCCAGGCCTCCTCTTTCCCAAAGGGATTTCCAGTAGGTATTCTTGAGATCAGATGTGGGAGTAGTCTCCTGTCCCCCTCCACATTATCCTGGCTGATCAGACTGCCAGAAGCGGCCCTAAACTTGTGCTTCAAGGCGTCTTGGGTACCCCCAATTGCCATCTTTCCCCATTCCTTCCCAAGCTCAGAACTGGGAGAACCTTTTTAGGGGGAAGAAAATCCGAGTTCTACCCCATATACCACCTAATACTTCCGGTCTTCTGGGTCCAGAGGAACCGTTTGGCAATGACGCAGAGTGGAAAAGTCTGCGATCAGCACAGCCCAGTCAGTGCCGAAGCAGATGCAGGACAGCAGAAAATGAGGAAAGAGTTGGGACCTGACCAGCCAGGTCTAAGCTCCTGGGCCTCTAGCCCTGAGTATCGTTCCCGGGAGTAGGGCGCCCCCGTGTGTCTTAGAGGAACCATGCTTGTGGAGTGGGAACTATATCCTGAGTGAGCAAGGTCTGGACAGAATTCAGAAGTAATTCTCTCCTCTTAAATGTAGGGTTTTTGGCCAGGCATGGTGGCGTATGCCTGTAATCCCAGTGACTCCGGAGGCTGAGGCAGGACGATTGAAAGTTTAAGGCCAGCCTCAGCAACTTTGCAAGACTCTGTCTCAAAATTTAAAATTGAAAAAAGAGCTGGGGACATAGCTCAGTGGTAAAGGGCCCCCGGGCTCAATCCCCAGTACCAATAATTAATTAATTAATTAATTAATTAATTAAGGGCTGGAGATGTAGCTCAGAGGTACAGTGCCCTTTAGTTAATCCCCAATACCTAAAAATAATGATTTCAATCCCCCTAAAAATGTGATCCCAGTCAGAGCATTGGGACTATATCTCTTCTGTAGGTTTTCCTAGGAGTTTGAAAGTATTTTAGGATCCTGGAAGGATTGCAAATTCGAGGCCAGCTTAGGCAACTTAGAAAAATCCTGTCCCAAAAAATAATAAAATAAAAGGGGTGGAGCTAGGGACGTAGTTCAGTGGTAGAGCTCCCCTGGGTTCAATCCCTAGTACCACATAATTTAAAAAAAAAAAATGGGAGTGAAGTCCTATTTGGATTTAGGTGCAAATACCAAGTGGATGCAAAGCCCTGCCATCTCCTCTTTACCTTCGGATAAACTCACCGGCCTCTCTCCTTCCTCCTGCTTTTTCTCCAGTTGGTTTAGGAAGTGTGGAAGTGTGGGGAGTTGCCATGACAACTCTGTTCTCTTACCCTTAGCAAAATGGGGGTTGGGGGGCACAGGAGGAGGAGGAGCTGAAAAGAGGCAATGAAAGGTCTATTCCCTGACCAGATCATTTTCCAAACCCTTGCATACCCGGCTTTCTTGCCAGGATTCCACAAAATGTTTCAAAAGAAGGTTATGGGGAGTTTGTACTGCCCCTCTGCCCTTACCTGCTCTAGGAACTTTGGGGGTGGGTCCTTCAAATGATGAGGCCAGCATTCTTCCCTAGCCAGGGGAAGGTGGGAAGAGTCCTAGGGTCCGAGAACCTCTGCCAGTCCAGTCCTCCTGCTCCGCCCACACAGAACCCACTTGGGTGGTGGCTGAGACGGCCCAGACCGCCCCCGGGCTTTGAGGGCGGAGCTTGGCCACAAAGCTCTCCTGCAGAACCATGAACCCCTGCCCCCGCAGGTGCCGGAGCCCGTTGGGGCAAGCAGCAAGATCCCTCTACCAGCTGGTGACTGGGTCCCTGTCCCCAGGTATGGTGAAGGGAAGGGAGCAGGCAGGCCTTCTCAAAAAGTGAAGTGAGATGAGAGTCTTATAGAAGTGGGGAGGATAAAGAGCACTCACAGAAATGGAGGGAGCGGGACCCCTCAAAGAAAAGGGTTTAAGGAGCAAGATCCCTGACAGAAGTGGAGCAATGGATAGGATTCCTTATGGAGCAGGAAAAAGAGATAGGGCTCTTCAAAGAAGAAAAGAGAAGGGGGCATCATGGTCCCTCATGGTGGTGGAGAGGACAGGGCTTCTTATTGAAGGTACTGGGGGAGGCTCAAGTAAGGGACAGGACACAGACATGCAAAAAGGAAGCTTGCAGCTGAGCTAGGGAAAAGTACATACAGCTCTTTATTGCATTGCTTAGGTTAAGGGAGCCTTAAGATGAAGGATCAATGAAAAAAAAAAAAAAAAAGAAAGAAAAAAAGCCTGAGATAGGACTAGAATATGAACTCAGTGAGCTCATGTATGACAGGATGGATAGACTTGTATGGCATGAAGATTGTCTATCCATGTTTTATCCATCTCTGGCAATCTGTATTAATGGGACGGTGCATTACTAAATTGTACATTGTTAAGGCTATGTGTCCCTGTGATTGTGATCACTGGGGCTGTGCATCCTGAGGTTACATATCCCTCGGATCACCTAGAGTGTTATGCTGTAGGGTTTGGTTGGGGGTTCCTGAATCACTAGGTTACTTGTACAGCTTTTATGAGGTTGTACATTGGTGTGACATTTGTGGAGTTTATGATGTATGGATTGTATCATATAGTCCTGCTGAGATTCGTGCACACTTCCACCTGGAAGTGGTCCACAGACAAGGTGTGCAAGTCCTATGAACCCAGAATCCCTTCTCTATTAGGCCTCAAAGAGACTGAAACAACCTGGCCCCATAGCATTTTAGGATCTGTAGTTCTCTAGCTCTCTCTATGGTTACCTACTTGAACCCTTCGAGTACAGGCAGGGTATATAGCCACTTCTTGCCATGTGCCCCCTGAAAGGAGGGGAGTTGGGGCTGAGCCAGAGACATGCTTAGAAGTCTCTTGGGGAGCATGCATCCCCCAAACCTCCTCCTTGGTCTTGTCTCCAGTGACAGATGGCTCCAGAGCCAGGCAGGGCCAGCTCTCAATCATTGCAGGCATGACTTCCAGGACCCAAAATAGCCCCAACGTCTTGGAAGGTCATTAATCACCTGATGCAGATGGGGGCTGCAGTGTCTTTTGATTTAGCTGGGGTTGGAGTGGGTTTGGGGGACTGAGAGAAGGGCTTTGGGGTCTTCACTGACTGGATAACATGGTATAGGGCCTAAACCAATCAGGAGTCTGGTGGGAAGCTCTGTTAGAAGTGTAGTGGTGTATTCCTGTAATTCAGCTACTAGGGAAGCTGAGGCAGTAGAATTGCAAGTTAGAGGTCAGCCTGGGCAGGTTAATGAGACCTTGTCTCAAAAAAAAAAAAATTCTAAAAAATTTTTAAATAGGGTTGTATATAGAGTGGATTCCTCCACAAGGCAATATTATTCCAGGTTTGTACTGTGGGAGGTAAACATCTAAATAATAGCAGTATCTTTGTGGTGAGATTTAAGGGACATGGGAAGGGCCAAACTAATGCTCTAAGACAGTTCTGCCTTAAGTTCTCATTGAAGTGTTTCCATTAAGATTTCACTCCCTTGGGTGAAGAAGAGCTAATGTCAGTGGCACAGAGCCCTAAAGACTTGAGAAGGCTCTGAGGGGGAAGGGAGAGCCTGAGAAACAACTTATTCTTTCACTTTTTTGTTTTGTTTTGTTTTTAATTTTACAGTACTGGGCATTGAACCTGGGTTCAATGCACTCTACCATTGAACTACATCCACAACCCTTTTTTAAAAATTTTTTAGAATTTTTTTTTTTTTTTTTTTTTGAGACAAGTTCTCATTAACCTGCCCAGGCTGACCTCTAACTTGCAATTCTACTGCCTCAGCTTCCCTAGTAGCTGAATTACAGGAATACACCACTACACTTCTAACAGAGCTTCCCACCAGACCCCTGATTGGTTTAGGCCCTTGAATCCCTATGCAGCTGGGTCGAGGTCTTTGAGAATTGAAAGTGGGGGAGCAAAAGAGGAAAAGGAGGGTCCCAGCCAGCACAGTGGCATGCACTTATCGTGTGCTTATAATAGTAGTTACTCAGGAGGATCCTAAATTTGAGGCTAGCCTCAGCAATTTGCAAGACCCTGACTCAAAATAAAAAGGGCTTGCTGGGCATGGTGGTGCTGTAATCCCAGGGACTTGGGAAGCTGAGACAGGAAGATCACAAGTTCGAGGCCAGCCTCAGCAATTTAGTGAGGCCCTGAGCAACTGAGCAAGACCTTGTCTCAAAATAAAAAGGACTGGGGATATAGCTCAGTGTTAAAGTGCCCTTGGGTTCAATCCTAATTATTAATCAATCAATAATAAATAAATAGAAATTTTTAAAAATTTAAAAGAACTACTCAAAAGGTACCTCTCCAAGTTTCTCTGGCCTCCCAGTTAGAAAGTTTTTTGTTTTTTTTTCTATAGCTCATTTCATACCTTGCCTAGGATAGTTTCTATCACAAAGTAGGCATAAAACAATTATTTTTAAATTAACAGATGCTTTATAGTTCTATTAAGGAGCAAGATCCCTGACAGAAGAGGAGCAAGGGATAGTAAGAGGTAGAACTGTTTGGTTCACCTTTGTTCCACACTTGGCATTCTATTTGTGTAAGTACAATTTTTTAACATCTTTACCCTCCAGGAGCTTGGGATTTAGTTAAGGAAACAGAACTGACCCAAAGAGATCTGGGTTCATATCTCTGCATTATTCCCTCTTATCTGGGTAATCTTTAGCAAGTTTTTCTTTTTCTGGCACTGGGAGTTGAACCCAGGGGCACTTTGCCACTGAGGTAAATCTTCAGCCTTTTCTATTTATTTATTTATTTTATTTTATTTGTGTGGTGCTAAGGATTAATTTATTTTTATGTGGTGCTGAGGATCAAACCCAGGGCCTCACACATGCTAGGCAAGTGCTCTACCACTAAACCATATCACCAATCCCCCCACTGTTTAATTTTTATTTTGAGACTGGATCTCTATGAGTTGCTGAGGCTGACCTTGAACTTGCAATTTTCCTGTTTCAGCCTCCTGAGTAGCTGGGATTACAAGTGTGGACCACTGCTCCAAGCTAAGTAAATGTCTTTATATCCCTGGGCCTCAGTTTACCTCATCAGTGAAATGGGCATAATACTATTCACTGCCTACCCATGTGGTAGTCATGAGACTTCATCAAGATAATAATGTTTGTGGGCCTGGCACAGTGACGCATGCCTGTAATCCCAGCTGCTTGGGAGGTGGAGGCAGGAGGATCACGAGTTCAAAGCCAGCCTCAGCAGTTTAGCTAGGTCCTAAGCAACTCAGTGAGACTCTGTCTCTAAATAAAATACAAAATTGGGCTGAGGATGTGGCTCAGTGTCCGAGTGCCCCTGAGTTCAATTCCCATACCAAAAAAATAAAAGAAAAAAAAGGATAATAATGTTTGTGGAAATGCTTTATAAATTGTCAAGAGCTATAGAAATATGGGGGAAGGGCAGTGTTATTTATAATGATAACACTTATTTAGCAGTTATTCCTTGCCAGGCATTATTACAACATCTTTTAATGCATTAGTTCATTTATTCCCCCCTGCAACCATTGAGGCACACAGAGGTAAAGCACTCAGTTAGCCAGGTGCAGAGGTGTACACCTATAACCTCAGCTACCTGGGAGGCTGAGGCAGGAGGATTCCAAGTTTAACGTCAGCCTCAGCAAAAGTGAGGCACTAAGCAATTCAGTGAAACCCTGTCTCTAAATATAAAATAGGGCTGGGGATGTGGCTCAGTGGCCATGAGTTCAATCCCCTGTGCCTCCACCAAAAATACTTAAGAATTTATTTATTTGTAGTACTGGGGGTCAAACCCAGGAGTGTTCTACCACTAAGCTATGTCCCTCAGCCCTTTTTAATTTTGAGACAGGGTCTCACTAAGTTTTCCAGGCTGGCCTTGAACTTGCAATCCTCCTGCCTCAGCCTCCTGAGTTACTGGGATTACAAGCATGTACCATTGCACCCATTTTCAAACTGAAAAATTTAAAAAGGACCAGGTATGTAGCTTGGTGGTAGAGCACTTGCCTAGCATGCATGTAGCCCTGGGTTTTATCCCCAGTACCATAAAAAAAGCTAGGTCCTCGTGAATTCAAGGACTCTGGCACCTTGCCTTATGCTACTAATTCCCATGCTACACCACCTCTGTTTACAGTTCCATCTAATTAACATTATAGAATTTAGTGCTGAGTTTTGAGGCTGAATTCTGTAGGAATTCAGGTAACTGATAGACCACTGTAGGCTGGAGGCTCTGAAAGGATCCTCTGAAAGAAAGAGGAATTTAAGCACCTCTAAAGGATAGATAAGAACTGTAGGAAGTAGGGGGCAGTGGAACCTGCCTGTAATCCCAGGGATTTAAGAGGCAGAGGCAGGAGTATCCCAAGTTCAAAGCCAGCCTCAGCAACTTAGTGAGGCCCTAAGTAACTTAGCAAGACTCTGTCTCAAAATAAAACAGGCTGGGGATGTAGCTCAGTGGTAAAGTGTCTCTGGGTTCAATCTCCAGCATCACTAATTAAAACAAAACAAAACACAACACAACACTATAGTATAGAGGGAAAGCAGAAAGGAGGGGCATCCCAGACAGACAGGAATAAAGACAGAGAGATAGAACTGAGTTCCGTGTGTTTGGGAGACAGTGAGGTGACTGAAACAAAGTGAAACAAAGGAATTTGTTAATGAAGGCAGAGGAAGGATATTAAATTCCAGGATGGAATTTGAAGAGAGGGAGAAATTTGCTGGTTACACAGAGTATGAGAATTGGCTCCACAACCTCAGAAGAGGTGGGCAAGCAGAGCACCAATCATGCAAGAGGCATACCTTCTTCCTGCATCTACCCTGCTACTTGGGGGAGTTGGGGAAGAGAAGGGATAAGATATGGTGTAAGATAGTCGCCTGACCCCAAGTGGTGGTCGTAGAGAACTGCAGACCAGTGAACCTCAACTGGAGCTGTAGAGACTGCCAGGCCACCACCTCCACAGTTAGGATTAGGACACACTCATTCCAGAACTAGATGAGAGGGAGGTCTCCCTCTGGGATCAATTCTCCTCAAAGGGATCTATCTCCTTGGTGGGCAAGCTTTCTAAGAAGAGAGCAAGTATATATGTAGTTTAAGAGTGTAAGCTCAGATCTGGTCAGACTGGATTAAAACTGAAGCTCTTGGGCTGGGGATGTGGCTCAAGCGGTAGCACGCTCGCCTGGCATGCATGCGGCCCGGGTTCGATCCTCAGCACCACGTACAAAGATTTTTTTTTTTTTTGAAAGAGAATTTTTTAATATTTATTTTTTAGTTTTCGGTGGACACAACATCTTTATTTTTTGTATGTGGTGCTGAGGATCGAACCCGGGCCGCACGCACGCCAGGCGAGCATGCTACCGCTTGAGCCACATCCCCAGCCCCTAAAACAAAGATGTTGCGTCCGCTGAAAACTAAAAAAATAAAAATAAAAATTCTCTCTCTCTCTCTCTCTCAAAAAAAAAAAAAAAACAAAAACTGAAGCTCTTATCTTAGAGATTTACTTAACCTTTGATTTAGCTTCACTGACATGGGGATCATAATACTGCCTTAATAGGTGTATTTAACAAGCTCAGTGTGATAACATCAGTAAGCATATAGCAGCACATCATCTAGCACTTAGTAAGTGCTCAATCACTGTCAGGCAGCAGTAGTAGTCATGATGTCAGGTGTTATTAACTCATGGGCCCTTGTCTTGAGGCTCACTGGCTCTGCAGGCTTCCCCCAGTCTTTTACATATACCTATATCACCAGAAAGGACCAAGGAAGAGAAGGGAGGGAATCCAGAGGATGGAGGTGAGAGGGCTCAGATCTCCTTCCTACCCTAGGCTTCTCCATCAACAATAACAGCAATTTCTGAAGAGCAGGAAGGGATTTGGCATCTCCTGGAAGGAAGAGAAGCACCCAGTCCCCTCTCTCCTCAAGAAACTTAGATCTCTTGGTCCCTAAGGCAGCTGCAATAAGTCCTCTCCAGAGAGGGTCATGAAGTGGATAAGCTGCCTTTTTCCTGGCCAGGATATTGGACCTAATCCTCCTTCCCTTGGGCCTCAGTTTCACTGTCTGAGGCCTGTGGGAAGAGAGTGCATCCCGCCTCAGTCTCCATGGCAACCGCAATCGATGTCAGTTGTGTCTGACATCCCGAGAGGTCACTGCCGCCTTCTCCACCTCCTTATATTCTCATATAGTCCATGTTAATACAATTACACAACTATAGACCCATTATACAACATAGCCATGCCTACCAAATTTCAGATCCACATCCTACAACTCTACTAAACACACCTTCCTGCATACATACTCAGAAATACTCCCACACATTCACACATGCATCCACAGACAGCCAGACCTCATACAAATGATACACAAAACACAAACTTTTGTGTAAGTGCACAGACACATGTATGAGGGGACACACATACTTCCATACCAACAAACCCAAAGAAAAACACCCATACACCTATAATATATTCTATCCCATACCACGAACTTGGGAGGGCCGGAGAGGGTCACTGTGCTTGTAGTCCTTGCTGTCAGTCAAGGTCTTGAAGCAGTTTGGCCTCTTTGAACATATCTTCTTGGGAGGTGACCCAGGTATCTGGGCATCTATCTATCACCCATATGCTGATTGTAGTTTCTGTAATACATGCACCCAGCTCTTCCCTGCCATCTTCCCTGCCCTATCCCTGTGGCCCAGAATGGTCACAGGGTGTTTGGGGGAAGCATTCTCAGGGACGGTGGCAGGTCACTGCCTCCCTCCTCTGGCCCAAATCCTTCACACCAGAAGTTCTCTGGGAGGTGGCCCCATGAAGAGGAAGAGGAAGAGGCGGCGGCTGTGGCTAGGAGGCTTGTAGGGCAGAGAGAGGGAGGGAGAGAGGGAGGAGACCCAGGGCGGGAGAACCGGAGGGAGGCTGCGGGTGATCCTACTCTGGCTGGGGAGCCTGAGGGGGAGGTGGCTTGAGGCTGCCTGCGGTGTGTCCCAGTCTCAGCCGGATAGGGGCCATGCCTGGGGCCCGCCATGAACCTCGAAGGGCTAGAGATGGTCGCCGTGCTTGTAGTCCTCGCTCTGTTTGTCAAGGTCCTGGAGCAGTTTGGCCTCTTCGAGCCTGTCTCCTTGGAAGGTAACCCAGGTGTCTGGGCATATCTGAACTGCTGGTTGGAGGATCAGCCACCCTGCAGTTTTGGGGAGGGCCTTGTGCCATCTTCATGACCTGGGGAAAGGGTGAGCAGGTGAGTGATGAGATTGGCAGCTGGGGAGGTAAAAGCACAGCCTGGGAGACAAGACAGCTGGGATAGATTAAGAGGGGGCCTTAAGGAGTTGATCTGGGGAAGGGGAGGAGGGGCTTTGGGAAAGTAATAAAGGGTGCAGCATGGGAGGACTGGGGTGTAAAGATGAGGTGAGGGGAATATGAAGGATACCAGGTGGGGAGGCAGGCAAGGGGTATATGGAGTAGAGGAGGAAATTTCTAAGGTTCCTGAGATAATACTAGATTTCTGGGGAGTCCCTTTTAGAGTTCAAGGATGTGGGTGACTCTCCATACCTCCATGTGGTATAGGTGTAGGTTACAGGGTGTGTATATGGACTCAGTGTGAGACATGGAATATGAGTGTGTGCTCATGTGTGTGAGCGAGGACATATGTGACTATGTGAGCCTGTGTATATGACAGATATATGATCACATGTGTCATGATAGGATTGGTGGCTTGTGTAATGGTGGATATGATCATGCCTAAGCTGGACAAGGCGAGTGGCTGAGCCTTTTTGGGTATAAGGCTAAATGAAGCTGTTCCCAATTCCCTGAGGATATGTTCAAGACTTGGAATTGGAGTGGGTTCTAGAGTCCCAGTTGCACCAGGGGAGGCAGGCAAGATAGGCAAGAACCATGATGGGGCTGGGGGTGGGAGCAGGGGCTATTGGTTAGACACCTGGGAGAACTGGAAAGATGTGAAGGAAGCTGGTGTCAGGAAGATTCATGAATTGCCTGCTCTAGGGTTCCTTCAGTAAGAGCACCCTTCATCCTCTGCTGTAGACTGGGAGTTAGACTTAGGAGACTGGTTTGAGCTGGTTCTCATTCATTATGGAAAAGATGAAATATGTGGCTCAGTGATAGTGCCTAGCCCTGGGTTTGATCCCCATTATCGCAAGGGAGGGAAAAAAGGGAAGAAACTGGCTCTAAGAAAATGCTTTAGACTACTTGGTGAGAAGAGAGGAAACAGCTGTGCCATGGAGCTGCACGGTTCTTGTGAAGAGAAGAGGGGAACAAAATTCTGAGGGAGATGGAAGAGACAGAAATGTTTCCCTCTCCACCTCCAGTAGCATTTTCCCTACTGATTTTGGAGTGGGACTCTTGGGAAGCTGCAATATCCTGTAGTCTAAAGGCAGAGGCTTTCTCTTCTACCTTTAAGGGAGCCTAGAGGAGATTAAGGCTTGAGAGTAGGCAGGGACCTAGTAGGCAAGGCAGGAGGAGAGCTCTGTACCTCACTCCCCACCCCACAGTCGGGTGACTACACCACCACAGGCCCCAGGCACAATCTGGCTTTGGGAAAACAGAGTCCAGGTTAATGGAACCCTGGGCTAGGGGCCAGGCCACCATCGATTCCCACACCCCGCCCCCACCAACCTGGCCCACTGCCTCCTTATCTCTCTATAGCTCCTGGAGTGGGTTGGGGAGGGAGAGAGATGAGGTTCAAAGAGGTGATAACCTCACACAGTTACCTACTGGTCTGGAGGGTAGAGTCTGGTGTGGGGGGGCGAGGTGGGTTGGGGTACTGGGATAGGGGAATGACTAAAGGAAGTTGGGCCCCTCCAGGAATGTACTGAGGCAGACTTTAGTCAGTGTGTCAGGTCCGGCAGGCTCTGGCCCAGGGATCTGGAGGTGTTTGCAGCTTGGAGACACAATAATGCTAAGGGTCCTCCTGGTGTACAATTAGAGCTATAAGATATATGCAGAAATAAAGGGTGGGGGGAGAAAGAGGAGCTATGATCATTGGGCCTTAAATAACCCCACAGGACACCAAAATATTGATCTCCAAGATTTTTTATTGCTTCAAAGTCCACTATCATTTTGCCTTCAAAGAGCAATCAACCATACTAGAAAGGACTGGGAAACAGCCACACTTAATGGTGTAAATATTAGATGATAAGGAACCCCCCTTCTCAGGAAGATTCTGGGTGCCTTGAAATAAGAAGTAACAGGACAGAAAAGTAGATGTACCCAGGACAGATGAAGCTTCTGTGGGTGAGGAGCAACCTTAGGTGTCTGTCTGCTATAGAGGATCTAGCTCACAATATGATATAGATATGTCATGGTATTCTTAACACACAGTGTTATGGTGTCCCAGGGTCATTGTGTGGTATTTTTGCTTTCTTAGTTTGGAGGATTGAATCTAGGGGTGCTTATATCCCCAACCCTTTTTATTTTTGTACAAGGCCTCACTAAGTTGCTGGCTGAGGTGGGCCTCGAACTTGTGGTCCTCCTGTCTCAGCCTCCCAAGTCGATCAAGCTGTCACTGGCACCTGTCTGACTTATCATTCTGTGTCCCTATACATGCATATTTGTGTATGTGTGTGTCTGAGAGAGGGAGGGAGAGAGTGAGAGAGAAAGGAAGAGAGAGAGATTCTACCTAGCAATCCTTAGGTTGGACATTACCCTGAGGTCCAGCTATGGCACTCAAGCCAAGGGCACTGGGTGAGCAAAGACACTGAGGCCAGTACGACCTCTCTCTTTGCTGCCTCATTGTCGCTGGGCCCTATCCCATTATATTAAGTACCCCAGCCTTGCTTGATGCACTCTGCATGCATGTGAGAACAAGTAGGCTTCCTAACACGGCCCCAATTATCCTTGCCCGCCTTCCGCCCCATTCATTCCTTTCCTAGCCCTCCTCCAGCCAGGCTTGACTTGTGACTGAAGGGGACAGGGAACGGAGGGAAAAGTGGAAGTTAACGTGCCTTCCTGGGGTCTTCTCTCTTCCTAGGCCACCCTCCAGGGCCCACTAAAAAAGCGCTGAAGCAGCGGTTCCTCAAGCTGCTGCCTTGCTGCGGGCCCCAAGCCCTGCCCTCAGTCAGTGAAAGCAAGTGCCTCTCCTGTGCTTCCGGGGGCGGGGCCCGAGCGTGTGGCATTGTGGTAGAGTGACGTTGGCGTGGCCAGTTCTGCTGGTGGGGTGGGAGTCGGAGTGGGGGCTGGCTGGTGTGCTTGATGAAGCTGGTATGTATGTATGTGGTGTCCCGAGTGCCTGTGAGCATCACTGGACTAAGAAATCGAGCGTTTGGGCATGACCAGAGTGGCAGGGCCCATGCCTAGGCCTACGTAGGCCTGGCCAGTGGAGGGGTGGGGACCAGGCCACTAAGCGGGTCTAAACCAGGCTTAGTGTTTGTGACTGTGTGGACTGCCTGTCACTGTGTATGTTTTGGGCTTAGCCATATATTTCGCCCGTGGCCACAACAGGATGGTTGCAGGTTTAGAGAGTGGAGATCGCCTTACTCCAGATGCCAGGATACTTGGGTTTTCTTTTATCCTTTTTTTTGTTGTTGTTGTTGTTGGGGGCGGGTGATGCAGGGACGCTCTACCATTGAGCAACATCCCCAGCCCTTTTTAGTTTTGAGAAGGGGTCTCCCTAAGTTGCCAAAGCTGGTCTCAAACTTGGAATCCTCCTGCCTTAACCTCCTGAGTCACTGGAATTACAGGCGTTTGCCACCGGCCCGGCAATACTTGGGTTTTCAGTCTTAGCCTGGTCCCCCAACTAAGTAACCTCGAGAGGACCTCTTGTCCCTAAGTCTCCCTGTGCCCACTTCAGAGGATCATACTGAATTTTGCAAGCTATGAAGTCCCGTTTTGTAGCTGTCATGATGTTTGATTCTGATAGGTCCTTTCACAGGGTAGGTTTGAAAACTAGGGACATGGTTGTGTGCATGGGATCCTTTTCGTGTATGTCT
The DNA here is from genome assembly GCF_047511675.1 of Marmota flaviventris. Lineage (NCBI taxonomy): Eukaryota > Metazoa > Chordata > Mammalia > Rodentia > Sciuridae > Marmota > Marmota flaviventris. The sequence continues at coordinate 26,125,300 of NC_092501.1, forward strand.
GCTCTTTACGTGTGCTTTTGCTGCGGGTTTGGGGTATGTGCATTGTATACAGGTCTGTGAGATTTGCTGTGTGTGAGAAGCGAGGTGAGTGTCTGCTTTGGGCCGGGTCTTCAGCTTTCTCGGTGACAGTTCACTCCCTTCAGCATTAGCCGCCCCAGCCTCCCTCCGCCCCCACAGACCCCGCCCGCTGGACCCAGGTGACTTACTCTCCTGGGGGGGGGGCGGGGGGCGGGACTTTGAGAGTGTGGGTGGGGGCATTTGCCTGGGGGCTGAACGTTTGTTAACAGGCGGGACTGAGGTGGGGCGGGAGATGGAGCCTGGGATGGGGTCTGGATGGAGATTGGCTGGAGCAGGGCGGAGCATGGCTCAGGCATGGCTGGGATGGGCACAGCGCAGTTGGGGGAGGGGAAGATCTGGGCTTGGCAAGGATGGGGTGGGGCACATCTGAGTTGGTCAAAAAAACGACCCGGAGCGCCCAGCCTCAGACACCGGCTTTCGAACCAGCTTTTCCCACTCCTCCCTCTCTGAAATGAAGATGCAGGTTGGGGTCTTCTTCTGCAACCAGGCATTAAAGGCCCAGAGTCAAGGGCTGAGTCCGACCCCAGTCTTTGGGGCCGGGCTGGGCCAGGCCTGGCTTTGGCTCGCTGATAAACGGACCAGCGTCTTCTCTTCTCGCGTGGATGTCCTCGGCTCTGGGTCCAGAGAACTGGCAGGCAGTCTTCGGCGCCGAAGATGGGACAGGGAGGAGGGTGTTGGGGTCGGTGATTTTGAAGAGCGGTTGTAGGGATTTCAGGGGGCCGGGCCTGAGGCGAGGCTGTCCCTCCCCCACCCCCCACCGCTCCCCACAGACAGCGTAGAGGATGAATTTGAACTGTCCACTGTGTGTCACCGACCAGAAGGTCTGGAGCAGCTGCAAGAGCAAACCAAGTTTACGCGCAAGGAGTTGCAGGTCCTGTACCGGGGCTTCAAGAACGTGAGTGAAGGCGAGGCCAATCTGGGTAAGGGGGGGAGCAGGAGGGCACCAGCTGATAGAAAGTAATGCCTAGATGCTTTGAGGTTGAGGGCTGTGGCCCCAGAGACCAACTTCTAGTCTGAAGTTTTGGCCTGGGGCCAAAATAGATGTACTCTGATCCCGTAGACTGGGATTTAGTTATATGCTTTTCATTTGTGCACTGGGGAAGAAGTCTTGCCTGCCATACCAAGATCCCCCTTGGAGGCATGATGACTTTTCCTTTCTGGAAGGCTGGCCATGGAGGGTGGAGAAAGGGCAGTGAAAAGAAAGTGGGTTTTGTTCCCTCAGTATGGTTCTCTCCTTCCTCCCAGGAATGTCCCAGCGGAATTGTCAATGAGGAGAACTTCAAGCAAATTTACTCCCAGTTCTTTCCTCAAGGAGGTGAGCAAACTAGGCCCAAGAGAAAGCAGCTGTTCTTTGTTATGCTGAGTGGGGAGAGAGGGTGCTGAAGGGCTGGGATTGCCTTGAAGGATTTGGGGAAGCTTCATAGAGGTAGGAAGTCCTCTCCCATCTGGAAGCCAGGCTCACTCACTTCCCCACATTTATCCTACAGACTCCAGCACTTACGCTACTTTTCTCTTCAATGCCTTCGACACCAACCATGATGGCTCTGTCAGTTTTGAGGTGAGCTGGGGAGGTAGGTCAGGGAAGCCTACTTCCTTGGGTTTACATATCAGAATCTCCAGGTCATATCCAAAGAAAGGATTGGGTGACGGGTACCCGAAGTCACAGTTCTTCTCTACTCCCTTCTTAGGACTTTGTTGCTGGTTTGTCGGTGATTCTTCGGGGAACCATAGATGACAGGTTGAATTGGGCCTTCAACCTGTATGACCTCAACAAAGATGGCTGTATCACCAAGGAGGTGCAGGGCAACTGAAGGGTTATGTGGGAGTGGGTTGTGGGGTACAAAGGGCCATGGGAAGAAAACTACCTATATATATATATCACCAGCAAGAGGGTAAAATCTACATAGGCCATCAGCCTCTTGGTTTGGAGTCTGGAGGCTCTGAGGAGGGATCTTCTTCTCTTTTGGCCTAACAGGAAATGCTTGACATCATGAAGTCCATTTATGACATGATGGGCAAGTACACATACCCTGCACTCCGAGAGGAGGCCCCAAGGGAACACGTGGAGAGCTTCTTCCAGGTGCCTGGGACTGGGTAGGCTGGAGGGCCGGAGTGAAGGGAAGGAGACCAGGGACCAACACGGGAACTTACCTGAATTCTGCATGCCTTTCTCCTGCCATCCCTATTGTTCTCCCTGCCCGACCACCTTCTTGTAGAAGATGGACAGAAACAAGGATGGTGTGGTGACCATTGAGGAATTCATTGAATCTTGTCAAAAGGTACAGGCCCTGCCCTCTACATTTCCCTGGTCTGGACTCAGGGCCTGAATCAGTGATGTATGAATAATTTACTTTGGCCGGGCACAGTGGTGCATGCCTGTAATCCCAGTGGCTCCCAGGAGGCTGAGACAGGAGGATCATGAGTTCAAAGCCAGCTTCAGCAAAAGCAAGATTCTAAGCAACTCAGTGAGACCTTGTCTCTAAATAAAATACAAAATAGGGCTGGGGATATGGCTCAGTGGTTGAGTGTCCCTGAGTTCAATCCCCAGTACCAAAAAAAAAAAAAAAAAAAAAAAGTTTCTTTGGTCAGAGTACCTCCTCCCTATCTCACCCCCACCATTCCCCAATCCTGTTCCTTCATGATAAGGGATGTCTTATCCCTTCCCCATCTCTATCTGGGTATCTCCCTCCTCTCTGCCTCTGAATGTTCCCATCTCTAATTCAGTGTCCTTCTTCCTGACAATCTCTCTTTTTTCTCTCTTTCTCTCCTTCTCTCCAATCTGCTTTACTCACACCATGGCCACAGGATGAGAACATCATGAGGTCCATGCAGCTCTTTGACAATGTCATCTAGCTCCCCAGAAGAGGGAGTTAGTGTGTCCTGGGGGCACCATGCTCTAGTCCCTAGTTCAGGCAGACCTCACCCTTCTCTTCCCAGGTCTATCCTCATCCAAGCCCTACCCTGCGGGCTATAGGGATCGAAAAGCTTGGGGCTTCGGTAGTCTAGAACCCTGGATTTGAAGGGGCCAGATAGTGGGCAAAGTACATCTGGTGGGTGTTCCCAACTCCCAACAGCTTTTACCCCCTTTTTGCCTGACACCCAGTGCTGAGGGTGCCTCTGCTATTGGAAATGAATGATTGCCCACCTCCCACCCCAATTCTAAGAAACCACAACACTAGACAGAATGTTTCCTGCTATGGTGCTTCCCCATCCCTGATCTCACAAACACTTCCCCTAAGACTCCCTTCTGAGAGAATGCTCTGTCCTTGGCGTACTGGCTGGCTTTTCATATCGCCTTTGAGAGCCTTGTGGGAGGGAAACAGAATATAAGGGAGAAATCTTGGTCCTGAGCCAGTGGTTTGTTCCTAGTATCTGACTGGAGTGAAGAACAGAAAGACCATGGAAGAGCATTAGAGCTCAGGCATGTTGGGCTAAAGCTTCAAGTCACACAGTGTGCTACTCCAGGCCACTAGCATTTCCAAAGTTTTCAGAAGGCCTTATGTCCCAGAAATTTTCCATACCCTTCCAGTATCATAGGAGAGCTTGGGAACCAGATATCTGGCTTATCCCTGAAATTCCTTCCTCTCCCCTCTTCCTGCTTGTATGGTAGTAGTGGTAGGGATTGTGGGTGGGAGATGTCTTAGTTGATGCGTAACAAAGTTTCAGCTTGCTCTTCCTGCTCATTGCCTGTTATGATGGCTGTGACTTGAGTTTTCACCTGCCATATCCTCTAAATTTGGAGGCATGGAGTGAATCAGGGACTTTCCTGAACATGGATCCCATCACCCCTCCCAGTGGATGCCTTAGAGGGAGAACGAAGGAGGAAGGCAGGCATAATATTTGAACCCAGTGGGGGGGGGGGGGCATATATTAGAACCTTTGATCAACCAGGCTGCACCCCAAACCCTTATCTAGTCTCCTTAACTCCCTGAATCTCCTCTCCCTCTACTCAGCCCACCCAGAGATGCCATTTAGCACACTGAGAGTGCAGGGACTATAGGACCCAGGTTGTCCCACCTCATCATCAGCACTCCTGCCATGCTGCTACTCCATAATATATCTGCTTGTCCCATTCAGCTCACCCTCCCAGTCAGCCAGAATCTGAGGGGAAGGGCCCCCAGGGACCTCCCTGTCCCATCAGACACTGCTGACTGCTTTGCATTTTTGACTCTTCTGTATATTTTGTAAAATAACAAATACACCAGATCCAATAAAACACAATGGCTATGCATAGGCTGCTGTCTCTGCCTTTTTGTCCTTCCTACCCCACAAATACTGCCTGATCCAAAACTCATGTGCCTGCAGCCTTTTATATCCCCAAGAAAGGGCTGGGGGTATAGCTTAGTGGTAGAGTGCTTCCTTAGCACGTGTGAGGCACTGGGTTCAATCCTCAGCACCACATAAAATAAAATAATAGTATTGTGTCCATCTGTAACTTAAAAAAAAAAAAAGATCCCCAAGAAAGTGCCTGTCTTTGAGTCCAGCCATGCATTGGCAGGAGACCAAGACTCAGATTCTGGAATAGGTGGAAACCCACCTGACCTTAGGTCCCTACAGGACTCTCCCATATCCTGCAAGGGGACAAGGAAGGACAAGATGTTGATGACTCAAAGAATATGCCAAGAAAGCTGTGCTTTGGCAGACATTTAGAATTTCTGATTTCTAAGAATTTCTAATTTACAAATGTAGTTAATCACAAAGTGCTTGAGGGGAATTCCCTTGAATTAGTTTATTATTTTCCTTTTTTTTTTTTTTTTTCTTTTTTCAGTGCTGGGGGTTGAATTCAGTGTTCCACAAATCACAAATACTAGGTAAGTGCTCTACCATTAAGCTACATTCCAAGCCCTTCAGTGTTTAAGAGCTTTAGCCAAGTGAATTGGCACACACCTGTAATCCTCGCTACTTGGGAAGCTGAGGCTTACAAGCTAAGGATTGCCAAGTTTGAGACCAGCCTCAACAATTTAGCAAGATCCTGTCTCAAAATAAAAACTAAAAATGGCTGGTGATGGCCAGGTGTGGTGGCGCACGCCTATAATCCCAGTGGCTCAGGAGACTGAGACAGGAGGATTGCAAGTTCAGTCAGCAAAAGCAAGTTGCTAAGCAACTCAGTGAGACTCTGTGTCTAAGTAAAATATAAAATAAGGTCGGGAATGTGGCTTAGTAGTTGAGTGCCTCTGAGCAGCTTTGCTCAAGTACTGCCCCCCCCCCCCAAAAAAAAAAAAGACTGGGGATGTATTTCAGTAGTAGAGAGCACCCCTGGGTTCAATCTCCAGTACTGAAAAACTTTTTTTTTTCAGTCTTGTTCCTCTCCTTCACTCTCTTTCCACCTGTTTTATTAGTCCTCCAGTTCCACCACTGATGATCTCTTCCCTAGTCTAAGCCACCATAATCACTCACCTAAGTTACTAATTATTAATCCATATGAAGTAGCTCTTTCTTGTTGCATTTACTATTCATCCTATCACTAGATTTCCCCCCTTAAAACATTTATCACAGACTCTTCCTGTGTAAGAACCCTGTTAGTCAGCTTTTTGTTGCTGTGACAAAATACCTGAGAAGAAACAACTTAGGAATAAACATTTATTTTTGGCTCACAGTTTTAGAGGTTTCAGTTCATGGTTGGCTGGTTCTGTTCCATTCATTCTGGGCCTGCAGTGAGGTGTTATATTGTGGGAAGATGAGCAAAGCTGCTCACCTCATGACATCCAGGAAGCAGAGGAGGTGGGGAGAAGGGGCCAGAGACAAGACATAGTCCCCAAGGACACCCCCCACACACACACCAAGGATCTACTCCTTTAACTGTGTTCCACCTCCTACAGGTTCCACCACCAAAAAATGCCATCAAATTAGAAATCCACTGATGAGATCAGAGCCCTCATGATCCAATCACTTGCCCAAAGCTCTTCCTCTGAACATTGCTGCACTGGGGATTAATCCTTCAACCCATGAGCCTTTGGGGGGACATTCTAGATCCAAACCATAACATACTGAATTTGTTATTGTCAGTTTCTCCAACCAAAATGTAAACGGTGGGGCAGGGCCCTGTCTCTCTTTCCACATTTATTAAGGAGCTACTAAGCACTGATTAGGAGCAGAGGGAGAGGTGTGATGTGGAAAGAAAATGTAAAGCAATTGTATAGCAAGAAGTACTCTTAAAGTTAGGAGCAGGGGGAGAAGTGTGATGTGGAAAGAAATGTGTAGCAATTGTGTAACAAGAACCCTTCAAGTTTGAAACAGAATGTTGATATTTTGGAGCACAGGATCTAGAGTCTGGACTGTGGAGAATAGATGAAACTGACTACTGACTTTCTGCCAGTTGTGACAGTGTGAAGTATGAAACAAAGAGGAAAAAAAAAATGTCATGAGACTAAGAGCTAGGGTCAACTAGAATGACAGTGAGTTCTCCAAGGGACAACAATATCCAGTGAAACTGCTTATGATCCCCAGCTGGCCTCACAGGAGGTCCCCTAAGAAAATGCCTGCTCTGTGTTTGATTTATCAGTACATAAACTAAAATTGGATTGATATAGACAAGATTAGGTTGGCCCTTGTGTAAGTTTGTGAAATGTTCCATATTGAAAATAATTCTTGCTTCAGGACTAAAAAGAAGGAAGACTGTAACAGTCCCTGGAGCTACAGTACTGTTTTAATAGGAGAAGGAGGTATTTATTCCTTACAAGTTGGAACATTTCTCAACCCACACAGATGTGAAATGCATTATGATAGGACTATAGCTCTGGGAGCATACAGTAAAGGGAACTTGCTGAACTAGAGTTCAGGGAAGGTTTCTTCATAAAATGTTGATGCTGAAGCTCAAGGGATCCCATGCCTCCTCACTCACTGTGTTAGCTTTCCAAAATACCTGACAAGAACAACTTAGAAAACCAAAGGTTTATTTTATTTTTTGGTACCAGGGTTTTAAACTCAGGGGCACTTGACCACTTAGCCTCTTCCCCAGCCCTATTTTGTATTTTATTTAGAGACAGGATTCTCACTGAATTGCTTAGCACCTGGCCATTGCTGAGGCTGGCTTTGAATTTGTGATCCTCCCATCTCAGCCTCCTGAGCCATTGGGATTATAGGCATGCCCCACTGCGCTGGGCCCAAAGTTTTATTTTGAACTCATGGTTTCAGTCCACGGTTGGGAAGCGCCTTTGCTCTGGAGGAATAGCATGGTGTTAGAAAGGCACTCTACTAATGGCATTGAGAAAGTAGTGAGGGGTGGGAAGAGAGCCAGGGACAAGATATAATCCAAGGACACCACCCCCCCCACTAACCTACTTCCTCCAGCTCCCCCACCTGCCTACAATTATCACCCAGTAGTCCAAATTATTAACCAATAAAATTCATTAATCTATTGATGAGGTTATAGCCCGCATGATCTAGTCATTGCTTAAAAACCTCACCTCTGAACCATGTTGTGTGAATATGAGATTTGGGGGAGAACATTAAAAATCTAAACCATAACACACATTCACTGGGTACTCCCCATTTCCAAACAAACCAGTCCTTTCAAGCCTTCCCTACTTTTAGACTCTGTTGTTTCACTTGCCTAGAGTGCTGACTTCTCTTACTACCTATTCTAGCTAATTTGTACTCATCCTTTATAATCCAGCTCAGAAATAAAGCCATGGGGTAAGGGTTCTTCAGTAGTAAAGTAACTGCCTAGTAAACCCAAGGGCTGGAGTTCAATCCCCCAGCACAGCCAAAAGGGAACCACATTCACAGCCTCTCCCCAAAGTAGGAGTTAGTTATTACCTTTTCTGACTTCCTGAAACACTTGGGTACATCATGAAGGAATTCTGTGTGTACTTGCTTGCCTATCACCATACTGTGAGCTCATAGTGGCCCGTGAGCCCAGGCCCAGGCAAGCGAAATCGGTGCCTGCTGCGTGAAGGAATGAACGAATGCATTGCATCGTTAAATGGAGTTAGCTTCCAAAGTGGATAGGGAAAAATGATTCAAGGCAGAGGGGTGAGCTGAACTCCTTGGAATGGTGTCGTCACAGAACCGAGCCAGGTCAGGCGAATGTAATTAGCCAAACTATTACAAGAATCTCCATAGAAAGTAGGTCAGTTCCTTCCTGTCTCTTTAAGAACCAGAGGCTTCGTTTCCGCGCTTGCGCTTTGAGAGAGTAAACTCCTTTCCTTTACACCCACCCCGCTTCGCCTAATTGCCCCAAAAGGCGGTAGCCTCCTCCCATACTCCCCTTCTACTGGTGGAGTAATGGTCCGTCCCAAGGTGTCGGGCTCTTTCTGGAGGGTGGCAAGCATAAATGGTACATTCCACCGCCTGCATTCTCCGCGTTTCCTATGTTCTATTTCCCCCTACTGAATGAAACGTAATAGGCTGGCCCCAAAGAAGGAGGGAGAGGGGGGCTGAGAGGACCGGTCTGAGCCGGTCTGCGGCGCAGGCGCAGTGCGGATAAACAGGAAGCGGGTCCTAGAGGCAGCGGCAGAGTAGAACTAGGGGCTTCGGGGGCAGCAGCGGAAAGACTTAAGATTATTAAGAGGGCAGCAGACACCGAGAACGAGAAGAGGAGCCTTGGCCATCGGCTTCCAGTGAACGAGAAGTCGCGGTTTCGCTCTCTTCTCTGCTTAGGTTTTCGGCTTCCCAGCTTAGGCTAAGGCAGCGGCTGACAAAGGGCTCGCGCCGGTGCCGCCGCCCTTCTCATCCGGGCAATCGGGCCCCTGCGGAGAGGGAGGGGGAAGGGCTGAGGGGGAGGGGAAGGAGCCGGAGGGGCGCGCGCTTGGAGCTTAGGCCCTCTCCAGGGTTCCAGTCCCGTGGCCCAACGGACGGAAGCCGAAGAGGACCTGCAGAGGTGGCGGCGGCCGGTGGCAGGAGGATGGTGCAGAAGGAGAGCCAGGCGGCGCTGGAGGAGCGGGAGAATGAACTCAGTTCTAACCCAGCCGCCTCTGCGGGCGCATCGTTGGAGCCGCCGGCAGCTCCAACCCCTGGGGAAGACAACCCAGGAACCGGGGCTGGGGGAGCGGCAGTTACCGGGGCGGCAGGAGGGGCTCGGAGGTTCTTGTGTGGCGTGGTGGAAGGTGAGCGTTTCTTCCCGTCACGCCCCGGTATTAATATGTTATCTCCTCAGGAAGGGAATGGGGGGGGGTTCGGGGGGCTCTAAAAGGCTGTTACTCCCTTGGGTCCGAAACTTGGTCCTGTTAAAATGAAGGGTGGGGAGGTGAGGCGGTGGACTAATTTTCCCTTCTCACGTCCTTAAACGGCGTCCGATTCCCCTCTGGCTACTAACGTGCCTAACCCCACCCGGTTTGGGCGTGGAGCCAGGCCGACTCCCGAGGAGGCGGTGGTAAAGAGCCTGCTGTTAGGCTCTGAGTTATACCTCTTTATACATTGGGATCTTTCTGTAGAGTCGTCTGTTTTTTAATGGAAAAATATGTATGAAGCCGGGAGCGGTGGCGCACTCCTGTAATCCCAAGACTCGGGAGACCTAGGCAGGTATATCAAGTTGTAGGTCAGCGTCAGCACCCCTGTCTCCATTAAAAAAAAAAAAAAAAAGTGTCCCCGTCCTATCCTTTGGTTGGGGGGGGGGGACCCACACAGACGTGCTTGTTGTGCTTCTTAAGTGAAGAGTAGCGTAGTTGGCCATTGGTGTTTTTTTTGGGGGGGGGGGTGGTATCCGAGATTGAACTCGGGCATTTGACCACAGAGCCACATCCCCAGCCCTATTTTTTGTATTTTATTTAGAAATAGAGTCTCACTGAGTTGCTTAGCGCCTCACTTTCGCTAAGCCTGGCTTTGAACTCGCAATCCTCCTGCCTCAGCCTCCTAAGGCTTATAGTATTTAACAGTTACCTATCGTTTTAGATTTTTTGCTGGCCAGCAAACTACTTCTCCCTCTCTGAAGATTCATTTGCAGCCTAGAAAATTGTCTGCTTTTCAACTACTGCATTTTGTCTTCCAAGGATAAAGTTTTGACTACAATAACATTTTGGAAGATATGGAATCTGAATTTAGGGACTGAAGATGAGGCTTAAATATGCGAGAATAAAAGGAATGAGTGGACATTTTGGTAATGAGGGAAAATTACCACGAGTAATTTTACAGAGTTCCAGTCAGTCACTTTAGCGCTCTTTGCTTGAGTGCAACATGTATTTCAATTTTTTAATTATTATGGTCAACCCAGGGTTTTCTAGTTGTGGGATTTTTTGTCTCCTATTATGTAATGGTGTAGATAGGAGTATAAAAATGACTCTGGAAAAAAAAGCTAAAAAGGTTGGTGATGCACACCTATGGGAGGTTGAGGCAGGAGGGTCATTTGAACCCAGGAACTTGGAGACCAGCAACAGTGAGACCCTGAATCCCGAAACAAAACAACGAAGATAAGGAAAAAGCAAAGGAGGGTTATTCTCTTGATTGAGAGCATCAGCTTTTCCAGCGTGTTCACCATATTAATGTGTTCTTTTGAAACAGGTGGTGATTATGGTATTTTAGATAAAGTTTAATTGCAGGGGAGAACATGCTACTTTACAGCTTAGTAAGTCATGAAACAATTTAGCAAAATTGCCTTGCAGACCATATTCTGTTGGAGTCAATGTTTATGAAAACATGATTGTTTTGTGTGACTTATGTGTAGATGTATTTATTGGGCTTCTTGGAGCTCAGGGAGATTTAGAAAAACAATCTGTATATTGTTATCAGTGATCTTGGGGTGGAAGGTGAGGAAGGAGTGATGGGGGAAATCCACATTTCATACCTATACTGGAATGAATCTAAGGAAATTTGCCAGTTAATTATACTTTCAGTAATTAATGAAGGAAACTTGCTCTGGTTAAAACTGGTTTGTTTTGCATAGTATGGAAAAAGGAGTCTTTAATTCTTTTGTTCTTCCTTCTCCCATTCTTTTGTATAGTTTATTGGTAACTGAACACCTGAGCCAGCACACATTTATTCCTTCCTTCCTTCCTTCATTCTTTGTTGGTACCATTCCTAAAATGGAGGAGGATCGGAAACACAGTATAGTTGCTGCCAGGATTCCTTTTTTGTTTTTTGCATTTACTGTGTTAATAGCACTGCCTTCTTTTTTGTGGTGCCAACCAACCAAAACCATAAACCTGACTCTGAAAGAACCAGGTTAGGATTTCTGAAGATTAAAATGTTCTTGTTAGGCATTTGAAAAAATCTTTTTTTTTTTTTTTAATTGGAGCATAGCTAAATCCTAATGTATATGTACTGGGGATTGAACCTAGGAACATTCTACCTCTGAGTCAGATCCTTAGGCATGCACCAAACTTTTTTCCTTTTTTAAAAGAGTCTCTAAGTTGCTAAGGTGTGTCTCCTACTTAGAATCCTCTGCCATAGCTTCTGGAATAACTGGGATTACAGGTGTAAGCCACAACTTCCAGCCTTAATGCCTACTCCTTTTTTTTTTTTTTTTTTGTAGTTGTAGATGGATAGTATGCATTTATTTTATTTGTATATGGTGCTAAGGATTGAACCCAGTGCCTTGCACATGCTAGGCAAGTGCTCTGCCACTGAGCTGTAGCCCCAGCCCTAATGCCGGGGGGGCGGGAATAATGCTCAGGGTTGTAAGAAAGACTTGTAAAAATTTTACCATATCAAGAATATTTTAGGGGCTGGGGCTGTGGCTCAAGCAGTAGCGCGCTCACCTGGCATGAGTGCGGCCCGGGTTTGATCCTCAGCACCACATACCAACAAAGATGTTGTGTCCGCCGAAAACTAAAAAATAAATATTAAAAAAAGAATATTTTAAAACCACGTATAGGAAGTAAATACTGATTTGTCAAAAATGAAAGTGCTATCCTGGGCATGGTACAGAGGCTGAGGCAGGGGGATCTCAGAATTGAGCCTAGGCAACTTCATAAGGCCCTGTCTCGAAATGATGTAGCTCATTGGCAGAGAGAGCTCTTGCCTAGCATGTGTGAGTACCCAGTACTGCAAAACAAAAAAAGACAAAATGCTCCAGCTTGGTAACATTGGTAAGTAATGAATTTTACTTTAATTTGCCATTGTTCTTTCTTGTGATGCACATTAATCATTCTGCCTAGAGAGGATGCCATTTTGTGTTCATAATGCTTTTATTGACCTCTTCATGGCATTCTTAAGTGGTTGTCCTTATCTCTTGCTGATGATTAGACTGAAATAGGTGGAAAGTAAAGGTTAGGCAGGCTGTAAGGTTTTGTGTAGTAGAGCTATGATTAGCATACTAGGGAACTCCAAATACCAGTTTTGTTCTTTTACATCAACTTAGGACATTAGACTGCAAGGCTTGTTTCCTACAATGGACATTCTGGGGCAAATCAGTCATGTTCTTAAATTTTCTGATGTTGAAATCTTGGCATTGGAAATTAATGATGGTTTGCGAGTTTGCAATTCAGGCCAATCATTAAGTTTTCAGATTCTTTTCTATTTCTAACTCTGAGTTACCTTACCTCACCCCTGTGGAAGCAGTTTATCCCCCTTCTACATATTAATTGTTATTGTTAGCAATTTGGATTTCTTGACTTCTCTTTGATATTGTAAAATTGAGGTACTAGATTTGGACTGCGGGTATTGCTCAGTGGTAAAGGGCCTAGCCTGCTCAAGACCCCAGCACTGAAACAAAAAAAGTTAGATTTAAGTGTATTTGGTTTTTATTGACAGTAAAAAGAGATTTTAGGTTTAGCTATTTTTAAATAACTACCACGTAAGTAATAAATGTCACTGTATTATAAATTTATCTGAGCAAAAAAGGAATGAAAGTCACCTTTAAAAGGTAAGCAAATCTTTTTTTTTTTTTTTTTTTTAAGAGAGAGAGAGAGAATTTTAATATTTATTTTTTAGTTTTTGGCAGACACAACATCTTTGTTTGTATGTGGTGCTGAGGATTGAACCCGGGCCGCACACATGCCAGGCGAGCGCACTACCGCTTGAGCCACATCCCCAGCCCCTAAGCAAATCTTAATGTTTTACTAATGCTTTTCAGATTTGGGTGTACTGTACACATTTTTTTACATGTAATTGTATGTTTTGTAATTTGCTGTTCTCAATAAATGTTACCATATTTGAAACTTGAAAATACTTCTGTTTTTACCTTAAATCCAGGATTTTATGGAAGACCTTGGGTTATGGAACAGAGAAAAGAACTCTTTAGAAGGTAATTTTTATTATATGAAGTAAAGAAGTAGAGAGGAGATCTTTAAGCCCTGGACATTTCCTTTTATTTGAAAAAAAATACACTGAATAGCCATAGTTTCTTGTTAAAGAAGTATAGTTTCTTAGTTAATAGAAGTAATTTTACTTTGATCTTTTATCTTTTAAGCCAGTGGTTTTCAAACTTTCCTTGGGTGAGCTGAATAGTTTTGGGGTTTTACCTACCTCACCAGAATTGAGTTTTATTCAAGACTTTAACATGTTGACATACTTTGCAATGTTAATTTTTTAAATTGAAAAGCTGTTATCTAAGAATATTATTAGTTTTGCATGAAATGGAGAAAAAAGAAAGGGGGAAAAATTGAGATTTGTTACCTATAAATGTAGCCTACTTAAATATTATTTTCTTTCCCCTTAGGCTCCAGAAATGGGAATTGAATACATACTTGTATGCCCCAAAAGATGACTATAAACATAGGATGTTTTGGAGAGAAATGTATTCAGTGGAGGAAGCTGGTAATCATTTTCTTTCTATTGTATAAATTCAGACTATATGAAGAAAAGAGCTATATTTTAAGTATTTTGTTTCCACTTTAAAGGTAGTTTCCTTTTATATACTAACCATTTACTCTGTGAGCTAATATAGATTGAATATATGATTCCAGGAAAAATCGGGATAAATGATGTTTTGCAGTTTTTTTGTTTTTTAATGGTACTGGGAATTGAACCCAGGAGTGCTTTACTGTTAATCTATATCCTCGGTCCATTGAGACAGGGTAAGTATTTATTAAGTAGTAGAGGCTGCCCTCAAACCTGAGAACCTCCCACCTCAGCTTTTTGAATTGCTGGGATTAAAGACATGTGTTCTGTACCCAACTATGCAATATTTTTTTAAAAAACCAAAATTTCTACAAAAAATTCATGATGAAAGAAATACTAAAATTTTAAGTAAAGATTATATTACTGATTATTCTTTCGGCTTCAGGCTCTCTCATGGCTTAGTCTTTTTTAAATATTTTTTTTAACTTTATTTTTGTTTATGTATTTTTTTATGTGGTACTGAGGATCGAACCCAGTGCCTTACACGTGCTAGGCGAGTGCTCTACCACTAAGCCACAACCCCAGCCTTCGTTGCTTAGTTTTGACCACTATTAGTGATCCTGTCTTTATTTAAAATAAAGATCTTATCCTATCCAGTGAAGTGGAAGTCCATAAAAATTGTCCTAGCTATGTGTATTGTTATGTTGAATTAATTATATTAGTTCATAAGTTAGTACTATATCATAGAACCTCCCTGTATATCAGACAGGTGGGATTTTTTGTTGTTGTTGTTTTGGTACTGGGAATTGAACCCAGGCTGTTTTACCATTGAGCTATATCCCCAATCCTTAAAAAAAATTTTTTAAAGTTATCAACACATCTTTTATTTATTTGTTTGTGGTGCTGAGGATTGAACCTAGGGCCTCACACATGCCAAGGAAGTGCTCTACCGCTGAGCCACAATGCCAGCCCTCCCCAGTTCTTTTTATTTATTATTTTGAGACCAGGCATTAGGAAGTTCTTGAGGGCCTTACTTAAGTTGTTGAGGTTAGCCTTAAACTTGTGATCCTCTGGTCTTAGCTTCCCAAGTTGCTGTGTGCTACCTTGTCTGACCAAATGGTGCTTTTGGGGGGTGATTTAGTGAATGGGGAGACATTTTCATGTTTAGAATTAAATAGTATACACATGTAACACACATGTAATTAATAAGATACTTGGTTATAGAGCTCTGCCCAGGCAGATAGTTTTCTTAAATTATGAAGAAGCAAGTAAAATTTACCTATCTCTGTATAGTGTTGTTTAAATTATGTAATTTAAGTGTGCCTTTAACTTAATTATTTTCTGTTGATGCTGGTAATGAAATTTAATGTGATCAATTATCAAGATATAGTCAAACGGCTACCTTTAGGTATAACTGAACTTCATTCAGAACATTCAGAAATATATCCTGGCTGAGTGTGGGGGTGCACACCTGTGGAGGCTGAGGCAGGAGAATCATAAGTTTGAGGCCAGCCTCAGCAACTTAGTGAGACCCTGCCTCAAAATAAATTTTAAAAGGACGGGGAATGTAGCCCAGTGTGGTAAAGCGCCCCTGGGTTCATTCCCCAGCATGCCCCCTCCCAAAAAAATCCTAAAGCATATAATATAGTAAATCACTTAGGAAAATTGCCTATCATATTTTTTTAAATATGTATTTTTTTAGTTATAGGTGAACACAGTATCTTTATTTTTTTATTTTTATGTGGTGCTGGGAATCAAACCCAGTGCCTCATGCATGCTAGGCGAGCGCTCTACCACTGAGCCACAGCCCCAGCCTGACATATTTTTTAAAGGCTTAAATCTGTAATGAATGTTTTCTTGAAGATAGAGATACACCTTTCAAACACTGTTGAGTATAAATGGTTTATGTTCATTAAGAAACTTGATAATACAAGATTTTTGACAAAAGGCAATGAAAAAATACTTTATTGATTTTAACTTGTTTCCTAAAAAGGATAAAAAGTTGCCGCAGTCTGGCTGGGCACACAATCACGAGCCACCACACAGCCATCTACAATCACGTTCTGGGGAAATCCACGTTCTCTGCCCAAAATCCACGTTCTCTGCCCAAATCCACATCCACTGGGCTTCTGTCTCCCAAAAATATACTGTCTGAATCCCGTGAGAACTCAAGGGGAACTCAGGCAGCGGATACGCCCTATTCCCAGGAGGAATAATCTTAAACCTTAAACCTGGAACCTAAACTGGGAACGCCCTAAACACGATTATCTTAAAACCGGGAACACCCTAATCTGCCTTGGTCCTTGAGCAAGGTCACCTACATTCAATGTCGCTGCAACATGTCAGCAACATGGGGTACGCTGGCAAGGAAATTGTCATACCTACTTGGCTAATGGCTCCCAGCATCTCCCCCCTTCTGATTAATTAAACAACAAGCAATGTGGCTTAAGGACCGTGCCTGGTAGGTTGTCCAATTCAACATATGGTTCTTACCCGTCATCGGAAAACTGACCTTTAGGCGTCAGCCTCCTGTCTTAGGTTGATACCACTGCAATTGAATCATACCCGTCACTGACTACCGGTCCAGCATAAGCCATTGGCCCCCAAATTTTAGACCATCACTAGCAGAAGGGAGGATACAGAAATTCCACGACGCCAAGCCAATTGACGGCTCCTTGGGAAAAAATTGTATCACTGGTGACACCATCAGCAAAGATATGCCAGCACTACCACAACTAACATGGGGTGCGCTGGCAAGGAAATAAAAATTGCATCACTGGTTAATCACTGTCGCAGATGTAAGAATGGCCAAGCTGGAGTTCTGGATATCAGCTGTTATGGATTTGAGTCAAATCATCTTCTTTTTGATCTGTAGAAATTGTTTTAGTTAATCTCTCTGGAATCCAAATCGGCTGCTGTTCTCCCTGTGGAAAAACACAAACAGACCCCCGACTCCAGACAATCACTGGGTCAGGACCTTTCCATTGTCCTGTTAGAATATCTTTCCAAAGTACTTTAGGCTTATGTACATTTTTTGGATACATATGTCTTTCCGCAGCACTAAGTCCTGATGAATCCAAATTTAAAAAGTTTAGAGTAAAAAGCGTTATTTTAAGTTTATCTTTGGGGGATATATACCCCCTTCCAATTCCCTCTTTTTGCTTTAATAAGTATATGTCTGTATCTAATAGTTGTCTTAGCTTTTTGCATTTTCTATCTGTGTAATACCTTACTTGACATTTTTAACCATTTTCTATCTTATTTCTATCTTCTAGTTTTTTTTTTTTTTCCCCCCCTAAGGTTTGTATTTTTACCCTTAGTTGCTTATTTTCCTCCTAGTTTTTTTTTTTTTTTTTTTTTCTATTTTGTGGGTTTAAAATTCTTGTCTTCCTACATCTTTTCTATCTTTTTACATCTTCTTTATCTTTTTTTTTAACTTTCTATACTTCTGTCTTTAAAGTTTTTCACTTTAAATTTTTAATCTTCTTTATCTAAATATCTTTTATCCTATTATCTTCCCATTTTTTTAAGCAATGCCTTTAAGATTAACTAAGCTTCTTTCCTCCATCATGAAGGCATTTTAACCACCTTCAATTTAACCTTTTAAAGCCTTCCAATTATCATCTATACTGTACTTTTAAATGTACTTTTTCACCACCTACAACTTCACTCTTTTAAACGAGGCTTAGATTTTGTTTAAATCGCTTCAATGTTAGTTTACATGGCTGCCCTTCAACCAAAGGCTTTTTTTTAACTCCATTGAGAAGCTTTGTCTCAATCTGCCATGTACAAATACCTTTTTCTTCTTTCTTCCTTTCTCAAGCTTTTAAAGTAAGTCTAGTTTCCTCAAAATCTTTTTAAATGGCATTTTATAACTTTTTACTTTACCACACAGAGATTATCTCATCTAGAAACATTTCTTTTTCCTTTAACCTTTTATATTAAAATATATTTCCACATCTTGAATCTTTTTCTATCTCTTTTTTAACCGTTAACCCTTTTTATAAATTTACATTTTGAAACAACTCTTATAAAATTTCTGATTTAGACAAATTACTCCACTTTAATAAGATGAAAGACTTTCATGTTTTTTATGATACTATAATACTATAATTGAAACCCAACTGAAAATTTTTCTACTCTTTGTATATAAATTACACATGATAGAATCTTAACACTTAGTAACCTTGTTTTAGCAAAGACACAGACACAAAGCAATATTAAACATTTTTCCATTTACCAATTTATGAAAACATACATAATGTTTAAATATATTACCTTATGGAACTTAATAAGTAAAGAGTACTTGATTTTATATTTAGTGGTTGATATTTTAACACTTCAGCTTTGTAAATTAATCAGATATCTGCAAAAACCAAGATCTTAGATAAATGTAGTAAACAGAACTAGCCATCTTTTTCTTAAAGAAAAATCCTTCTACAGGATACCATGATGGTCCCATTGATATACTTAATAACTCTTCTTTAAAAAGCCATGGGCTACATTTTTGTATTGTATCAACATATGCCCTAATTGTTCTTGGTCTCACTGGGGTGCCTCCTTCCTCTAACAATTTTTCTTGCTCGGAGGCGAACAACTTCAAACCTTGAGTCAACCATTTTCCCCAGTTTGCCTGAGAAAGTTCTAGGAACAGGCAACTTGAAATAAAAACAAAATAAATCAAAACAATAACACATTGTTTTTTGAAATGTTCACCCATTTTTTTTTCTCTTCCTCAAGGGTGAGAAATTTCACTTACCTCTAAGCTTCAGAAGTTCCCCGTACGGGCCACCAAATGCCACAGTCTGGCTGGGCACAAATGCCGCAGTCTGGCTGGGCACACAATCACGAGCCACCACACAGCTTGTAGATTCAAACAGCAACTCTTTATTCCCGAACTCACACCAGCCGTCTACAATCACGTTCTGGGGAAATCCACGTTCTCTGCCCAAATCCACCTCCACTGGGCTTCTGTCTCCAAAATACTGTCTGAATCCCGTGAGAACTCAAGGGGAACTCAGGCAGCAGGATACGCCCTATTCCCAGCAGGAATAATCTTAAACCTTAAACCTGGAACCTAAACCGGGAACGCCCTAATCCGCCTTGGTCCATGAGCAAGGTCACCTACATTCAATGTCACTGCAACATGGGGTACGCTGGCAAGGAAATTGTCATACCTACTTGGCTAATGGCTCCCAGCAAAAAGTTATTTGGAAGTGAGAAGGAAGGACCTCATTTTCTTTTGATTCAAATCAAAAAAGTGGGAACTTAACTGGGCACTGTAGTGCATGCCTATATTACCGGCAGCTTGGGAGGCTGAGGCATTTGGAGCCCAAGTTCCAGTTCAGTCTCAGCAAATTAGAGCAACATAGTAAGGAGGGACTATCTAAAAATAAAAAGGTCTGATAGGGTGTGCTTAATGGTAGAGTGCCCTTGGATTCAACTCCAGTACCAAAAAAAACTGAAACTTGTTTTTTTCATATATGACATTAAATCACTTTAGGCTTGTGCCATTTTGTATGGCCTGTTATCACATTGAATATAATAATTTTCAAAATAAACTTTTCTTGTAAATTAGAACAATTTATTTCTTCATTTGGAAAGTGAAGATTCTTATTTGCTTTCTAAAAATGTGGACTCTGTTTTTTAGAGCAACTTATGACTCTCATCTCTGCTGCCCGGGAATATGAGATAGAGTTCATCTATGCTATCTCACCTGGATTGGATATCACTTTTTCTAACCCTAAGGAAGTATCTACATTAAAACGCAAATTGGACCAGGTAATTCCTTACATTTTTTTTTTTCTGGCTTAGTGCTTAAACAAATAAGTTTTCAGAATTGCTTTTATTATGTTAAAAGAAATTCATCTTTGTACTTTGTTTCTGTAAGTCAAAAGAACTTTACTAGAGATACCAATCTCAAATTTTAGTTTGCATAGAGTTGGTTGCCTTATGAGAATGCTGGAGCTAGGCGATGACTCAGTGGTAAAGCACTTGCCTAGCATGTGCAAGGCCCTGGGGATTTAGGGATACTTAGAAGTGATTTGTTTGTTTGTTTATTGGTACACAGGATTGAACCCAGAGGCACTTAACCACTGAGCCATATCCCTGGCCTTTTTTTATATTGTATTTAGAGACAGGGTCTTGCTTGGTTGCTTAGGGCCTTGTTAAGTTGCTGAGGCTGGCTTTGAACTTGCGATCCTCCTCCTGAGCCACTGGGATTACAGCCGTGTGCCGCTGTGCCTGGCTAGAAATGATTCTTAAAAGAATTTTGATATGGAGTAGGGACCACAAACAAGGTAATTAGGGATTATCCTTCACCATGTTTTGAGAAACTGTACATACCTTTGGGTGCTTGTCTGAATTCATGATTGATAGGTAGACTTCTGTTTGGAAATGGATAGTTTACCAAGATGAGAAGAAAACCAGACAAGGTAATCACATAAATTCTTGGTGAACCTGATTTAGGCCTAAATTGTACTTAACATGAAAGCTGTACGTCTTGTTTGATAAAGTGTAATCCTTCCATTTCCCCGTTTCTGGGTTTAGGGTTCTTTTTGTTAATTGTTTTGGGGAGTGTTTTGGCAGTACCGGGGATTGAGCACAAGAGTATGCCACTTCTGAGCTATAACCCATTTTATTTTACTTTTATTTTGAAATAGGGTCTCACTGTGTTACCCAGGTTGGTCTTGAGCTTGTGATTCTCCTGTTTTAGCCTCCCAAATAGCTGGGATTATAGGCATGCACCACCATGCCCAGCTTTCCCATTATTATTATTTTTTTTAAGTGTGTTGATTTTTCTAAATAAGTATAGTGTTTCTTTAGGCAAAGGTTTATATTAGTGACATTAAAATAGCTAATAAAAATTTTAAGGTGTAGCTGGGAGTGTTGTTCAGGGGTATGTGTGGTTAGCATGTATGAGGCCCTATGTTTCCAAAAATAAATAAATAAAATAAAAATTTTAAAGTAGTTAAAAATGTTTATGAATGGGCCAAACATGGTGACTCAGCTGAGGCAAGAAGATTGCAAGTTCAAAACCAGCCTCAGCAATTTAGCAAGCCCTGTAGCAACTTAGCAAGACCCTATCTCAAAACAAACAAAACAATTAAAAGGGCTGAGAATGTGGCTTGGTGGTTAAGTGCCACTGGGTCAGTCCCTGGTACCCCAACAACTTTTAAAAGGTTATTTCCCTATTTTATCAAATTCTGTTATGTGCTTTGTGATTCATGTCTAGTTAAATCTATCTGTAAAGGTAATACTTAGGATCAATGTGTCTTTTGGGACTAGAACAGATCCTGGATTTTTCATGTCTTGAGTTTACTTATTGGTGTTTCTATATTTTTTTAATATGAATTTTTTAGTTTTAGGTGGATACAATATCTTTATTTTATTTTTTAATTTTTTCGTGGTGCTGAGGATCGAACCCAGCGCCCCACACATGCTAGGCGAGCATTCTACCACTGAGCCACAACCCCAGCCCAGTTTCCTTTTTTTTTTTTGGATTTTTTATAAGCAGCAGCCAAGGAAATAGAAACTTTGTTGGAACATATTTTTATATTGTATTTAAACCCAAAGGAAAAAACAGGCTCCAAAACTGTCTAGTATTTAACTTAGAATGTCTTCCATTGAAAATGTAAAAAAAAAAAAAAAAAAAAGCTGGGCGCCATGGCACATGACTGTAATCCTAGCAGCTTGGGAGGCTGAGACAGGAGGATCATGAGTTCACAGTCAGCCTCAGCAATGGCAAGGCACTAAGCAACTCAGTGAGACCCTGTCTCTAAATAAAATACAAAAAAAGGGTCGGGGGCTGGAGTTGTGGCTCAGTGGCAGAGTGCTTGCCTAGCCTGTGTGAGCAGTGGGTTCGATTCTCAGCACCACATATACATAAACAAAGATCCATTGACAACTAAAAAATATATCTAAAAAATGTCGGAAGCGCTGGGGTTATGGCTCAACAGTAGAGCGCTCGCCTGGCATGTGCAAGGCCCTAGGTTTGATCCTCAGCACCACATAAAAATAAATAAAGTTTAAAAAAAAGTCAGGGGCTGGGGATGTGTCTCAGTGGTTGAGTGCCCCTGAGCTCAATCCCTGGTTACCCCCCCCCCAAAAAAAAAATGTAACAACAATAGGTCAGGCTTTGAACAGTTATAAGGAAGATATTTAAGTATACTAAGTTCAATGCAGTGGTGCACACCTGGCTTGTAATCCCAGCAACTAAGGAGGCTTGACACAGGAGAATTGCAAGTTCAAGACCAGCCTCAGCAACTTGGCAGGATTCTGTCTCAAAGTAAGGAGGACTGGGGGATATAGCCACATGGTTCAATCCCCAGTACCAAGGGGAAAAGTATAATCACTGAGAATATACTTTATTTGAAATCCTTTGTTTTTTTTTAACTCTAAAATGAGCTCTGATAAGCATCTTGATTCCCTCACCCCAGGTTTCTCAGTTTGGATGCAGGTCATTTGCTTTGCTTTTTGATGATATTGACCATAATATGTGTGCAGCAGACAAAGAGGTATTCAGTTCTTTTGCTCATGCACAAGTCTCCATCACAAATGAAATTTATCAGTACCTAGGAGAGCCAGAAACTTTCCTCTTCTGTCCTACAGGTATCGTATATAATATCTTTATATTTAACTAGTTTTGAAATATGTAACTTCCAAAGGACCCTTTGTATAAGCCTTGTTATACCCTTATTGTATAAAAGTAGGAATCCTTTTTCTGGGAAATATTTCTCAAGATCTTAGAGAACATTAGGAGCTTATAAATGACAACCGACAGGCAAAAAATGTATTTAGTAATGAAAATATATAAACATTACATTGTTGGGATTTAAGGAGAAATAGTATTATTGAAATGAAAACTGGGGAAAAAACAAATTTACATTGCTTTTAACTTAGTCACTTTTCATTTCCTCCTACTTGTTCTCTTTTTTCTGCCCATGTATATCTGTTCCTTTTTTCACTCCTCCCACTCCCATCTGGGCTCTTATTTACAGTAGTCAGCATAGAAAGCTTAATTTTCTCCTTTTCTTCATTCCCCTCCTCCAGTTTTCTTCCATTGAAAATGTTTTAGGCTCTTTTAGTTGCTTCTTAAAGTTTTTCCCAGACACTATTTTTGTTCTGGAACAGATAAATTAGTTTTTAGAATACTTAATTTTGTGTATATCTATTGTGAGCCATGAACTATATTGTAATGGTCTGATACTACATGAATATTCAGATTTTATTTTTAATAAGATACTGGGAGCCAGGTGTACTGGTGCAGGCCTATAATCCCAGCAATTTGGGAAGCTGAGGCAAGAAGATCCCAAGTTCAAGACCTTCCTTAGCAAGGTAGCAAGATACTGTCTCAAAGTAAAACATAAAAAGGGCTAGGGATGTAGCTCAATGCTAAATGCCCCTTGGTTCAATCCCTGGTTTAAAAAAAGGGGGGGTGGTTAATTCACTAAGTCATAATTTAAAGTATAGTTGAATATTAAGCCATTGTCATAATTCTATATTTGTTTTATTTTATTATCAATTATTCTGTTTGACCTCTGATTGTAAATTTAAAATGTAGGGGATTATGTAGAAAATGATAATATTCTAGTTGTTATTTTAGTAATCCTATATTTCTAGTGGCTATAAGATTGTAAGGATTGATTAGTACTACTGTTGGAGGGAGATTATCAACTTTTATGAATTGATTGGTTCTTAAGTGAATTACCTACTTGAGTTTACACCCTTTTAGGTATGATATTGAAGCCTTTTATCACTAGGATGAAAAGAATTTAGAATTGGTCGACATTTTTTCCCATTGTAAAGTCCATGACTGTTGTACCTAATTTTTTCTCTTTACATTCAGAATATTGTGGCACTTTCTGTTATCCAAATGTGTCTCAGTCTCCTTATTTAAGGACTGTGGGTGAAAAGCTTCTACCTGGAATTGAGGTCCTTTGGACAGGTAATTCTTTTACATATATACACGTATAAATATAATATATACATACACACACAATTCCGTGTTCTTTATTCAATAAATGACCTACCTCCCCATGCACATCAAATTTCCCAAAGTTTCTGTTTTTTAAATCTGGTTTACAGTTCATATAAAGTCTGTTGAAAAAGAACTTTCTTCAAACTGGCAACTCTTCTTTTGATCTTTGTCCATACACAAAAAGATTTTTTTTTTGAGACAGGGTCTCATTGTGTTGCCCAAGGTAAATTTATGAACTCGGATGTTTCTCCTGTTTCTGCCTCCTGAATGACTGATTACAGACATGTAAAAAACACCTTAAAAACCAGGTGTGGTGGTTCATACCTATAATCCTGGTTAGCTATTTGGTAGGCTGAGTCAGGAAGATCCTAAGTTCAAGGTCAGCCTGGGCAATTTAGCAAGACCCTGTCTCAAAATAAAAAGGGCTAGGGATATAGCTCAGTGGTACATCTCTTGCCTACCATATGTGTGGCCCTGGGTACAATCCCCAGTACCTCAAAAAAGGAAAAATCTTGAAAGATTTTTGTCATGACTAATTATCTGTTACTGTGAATATTTGGTTTGTGGAACTGGGCTAGAGATATTGATCATAGCCCTAGAAAATTTCTGTTTTGTGAATGAAAGAAATAAATAAGTAAAAAGACATATATATTGCTATTGTTAGTTTAAAAAGAAAAATTGGGGCTTGGGAGTGTTTAGCTCAGTGGTAGAGCACTTGCTTAATAAGCATGAGGCCCTGCATTTGAACCTCAACACTGCAAAAAAAGAAAGAAAAAAATTGTTATAAAGTGTATATAAAGGAAAGTACAATAAAGAGTTTTATATATAGCAGTTTTTAAAGAAAATTCTTTTAACAAATGATTATCATTATTTGTAGGTCCCAAAGTTGTTTCTAAAGAAATTCCAGTAGAGTCTATTGAAGAGGTTTCTAAGATTATTAAGAGAGCTCCAGTAATCTGGGATAACATTCATGCTAATGATTATGATCAAAAGAGGTTATTTCTGGGCCCATACAAAGGAAGATCTACAGAACTCATCCCACGGTTAAAAGGAGTCCTGACTAATCCAAATTGTGAATTTGAAGCCAACTATGTTGCTATCCACACCCTTGCTACTTGGTACAAATCAAACATGAATGGAGTGAGAAAAGATGTAGTGATGAGTAAGTAGCTTATACTTGATCTTTGACCTTGGAAGGTGGGGTTAAATAGAACCTTTGGCAAATAATTTATTCCTTTGTTATTAGTTTTAAGAGGTTTTATTAAGCAGGTGGGCAGTGGGGTATACCTGTAATCCCTGCTACTTGGGAAACTGAGGCAGAAGTTTCACAAATTCTAGGACTGGGCAACATTGGAAGACCCCATCTCAAAAAAGGAAAAGAAAGGTTTTATTAAGAAATGCTCATTTCTATTAAAAAGAAAGGGTGAGTGACCTTAACTCACTTAATCTATTGGCCTTAGTTCTTTGTTTTTAAAATGTGACTCAATCTTTTGAAGTCTGAGTACCAGATAAGAGAGTCATTTATATTCCTATTATTCCTAGAATAATTTTCATTTTATTTGTATTTTCAAGCAGTTTTTTTTCCTTTTTTTGTTGGGGGGTGGTACGAGAGATCGAACTCAGGGTCACTCGAACTCAGGACCACATCCCCAGCCCTATTTTGAGACAGGGTCTCACTGAGTTGCTTAGCGCCTGGCTTGTTTTGCTGAGGCTGGCTTTGAACTCAGGATCCTTCTGCCTCAGCCTCCTGCCACTGCACCTGGCTCAGGCAGTTTTCTTAAAATGCGATATTCTGGATAACTAAATATTCTGAGATACTTCATATATCATTTACATTCAGCTTAGATTTGTGGAACACATTTACACTTATGACATTGGCTTACTAATTTTTTATTTATGAAATTCTTAAGAGAATGCTTACTGTTCATTTATATTTTAATGACTGTTATGTGGTAGGTACATCTTTTTGGGCACTGAGGACAAAGAGTAAAGTCTTGGTCTTTTGAAAAATCAGTCTCTGGGTTGTATAAGGCATATAGGCAGTTGTACTGTAGTGTGTTGCATTGTAAGTTATCTATAAATGCTGAGAGAACACAGAGAAGGGAGTGATCACTTCTGTTAAACTAGAGTGTCCAGTAAGAAAGAAGAGGATGTGGTAGTTGTATGCCTATAATCCCAGCTCTTCAGAGGGCTGAGGCAGAAGGATAAGCCTAGGCAATTTAGTAAGACCATGTCTTAGAAAATAAAAAGGGGGAGCTGAGGTTCTTTGTTTTTAAAATGTGGCTTAGTGGTAGAGCACTTGTCTGGCATGTGTGAGGCACTGGTTTCAGTCCTCAGCATCATGTAAAAGTAAATAAAATTATGTCCATCTACAATTAAAAATAAAAAGAATTGGGGATGTAGCTTAGTGATAGGATGATGCCCTTGGGTTCAGTCCTTACTACCACTAGAAAAATGAAGAATGGTGTTAAGAAGTAATTTCACAGTACCAGGGTGGTGCATACCTGTAATCACAGCTATTTGGAAGGCTGAGGCAAGAGAATCTGCAAGTTCAAAGCTAGGCTGGGCAGTTTAGCAAGATCCTGTCTCAAAGTAGTAGTAGTAGTAGTAGTAGTAATAAAAAAAAAATTAATAAATAAACAAAGACTGGAGTTGTAACTTGGTGGTAGAGTGCTTACCTAGCATATTAAAGTTCCTAGGTTTGATCTTTAGCACAGAAAACAATTTCATGAATGTTTAAGCTGGGTTGAAGTACAAGCATAGTTTGTTGGGCATTAATGGCTCATGGGCTGGAGGGGAAAGTGCTGGACATTGAAATTTTGAAGTTATCTGAATTTTGGCCCATTTGGGGTATTGAAGTATCATGATATTTGGTTGTGTGTTATTGTGGTCTCTCAATTCTGTACTCATATTTGCAGTTGTTTATTGAATCAGTATTTCCATTTATGTTCAGTCATTGTTGTTCCCCTCTTCCCAATAAAAAATAAAATTAGGAATAAGACCACAATTCCTTCTGTATGTAGGACATTTCTCTGCCTTAAGAGATGAAGCTAAAAGAATAGAGCATGCTAAGGAGCTGTAGACACTAGCTGAACTGGACTATGTGCAGGGAAATACAGAAAACTAAGAATAAGGGATTTTTGAATACCAACCCAAAGAGTTCATTTTTTCTACCTGGTTCTACTGTTTTTTGAGCTCATTGCTTTATCTGTGTTTATGTGAAGGCTTTGTTGATTTTTCTATTCTTCCTTCCTCCTTGTATTTATTAATAGTGAAGTTATACGTTCCTGAAGACTAGGGAAAGTTTTTTTTTTTTTTTTTATGGAAATCGTGATGCCTTTAACCTTGCATATCAAATAATTGATACTTAATGGATATTTGTGATAAGTTTTTCTAATGATTCTAAAATAACTACTATTTCAATTGGGATTTTACATTTAACAGTGCATTTAGATGACTGTTTAGGTGAAATGGTCTTACTTGTGTTTGCATTTTTACATTTTACATTTAAGGTTTGTTGTTCTTTGCTTCTGTGGTTGTACTACAACAGCTAGTTGCTTTTTCCAATTTTATTTTTTATTAGAGCTTTATAGTTGCACATAGTAGTTGGTTTCATATGGACAAAAATTATAAATGCATGGAATTTGATTTCAGCTCACAGTTCTCCCTTTTCCCTTCCCCTTTTGCTCCTCTCCCCTTAGTAGTTGCTTTTTCGCCTCCCCCTTGTCAAAAGGCTTTTGTAATAAATACTACTTTGTGTTGTTGTTTTTTTCAGCTGACAGTGAAGACAGTACTGTATCAATCCAGATAAAGTTAGAAAATGAAGGCAGTGATGAAGATATTGAAACTGATGTACTCTATAGTCCTCAGATGGCTCTAAAGCTAGCTTTAACAGAATGGTTGCAAGAGTTCGGTGTACCTCATCAGTATAGCAGTGAGTTTGGTCATTCTTTGTAAGGGGATTGGATCACTGGGTTGAATCACGAGTGAAAAACACTGTTCTTTTCCTTACCTTAGGACCAGTAACAGTAAAATTAAATGAAATTTAGGGATCTAGAGAATATGTGTTTTAAAAATCTTATTTTTAGTCTTGATGAAATGCTAATTTGAAATGTTTGCCTTTAAGTATAGATCTTAAAAAGAGAAGATAATAGTTGTTACATGTTTAAGGGTGTTTATTACCTGTTTCTCCCCCACTGTCCTTTCTTCCCTGCCTCCCTGGTAGTTTAGAGAAATTTCACTTTTCTTGGGGTTTTTCAAAGTGTTTGGAACTCAAATTGAGATTCCAGTTAATCTCTTTTTTCTTTTTTTGTAGGTAGGCAAGTTGCACACAGTGGAGCTAAAGCAAGTGTAGTTGATGGGGCTCCCTTAGTCGCAGCTCCCTCTTTAAATGCCACAACAGTAGTTACAACAGTTTATCAGGAGCCCATTATGAGTCAGGGAGCAGCTCTGGGTGGTGAACCTACACCTCTGACCAAGGAAGAAGAAAAGAAACAGCTAGATGAGGAACCCATGGACATGGTAGTAGAGAAACAAGAAGAAACAGATCACAAGAATGACAATCAAATACTAACTGAAATTGTTGAAGCTAAAATGGCAGAGGAATTGAAACCGATGGACACTGATAAAGAAAGCATAGCTGAATCAAAATCCCCAGAGATGTCTATGCAAGAAGACTGTATTAGTGATATTGCTCCTATGCAGACTGATGAACAGACAAACAAGGAGCAGTTTGTGCCAGGTCCAAATGAAAAGCCTTTGTACACTGCAGAACCAGTGACTCTAGAAGATTTGCAGTTACTTGCTGATCTGTTCTACCTACCTTATGAGCATGGACCCAAAGGAGCACAAATGTTACGGGAATTCCAGTGGCTTCGAGCAAATAGCAGTGTAGTTAGTGTCAATTGCAAAGGCAAAGACTCTGAAAAGGTAAGCATACATAATTTAGCTGCTTTTCTAGCCAATCTGGTTCCTATGCTGGTAACATGGGGGAGGTTCGGTTTCTTAAATGAGTATATTGGTAACTTTCAAAAAATAAATATATGGGGAGGTTTGTTGTTGTTTTTAAGCATCTGTTTTTGAGCTGGACGCTATGGTACATGCCTGTAGTCCCAGCAGCTCGGGGGGCTGAGGAAGGAGGATCGAAAGTTCAAAGCCAGCCTCAGCAACTTAGTGAGGCCCTAAGCAACTTAGTGAAACCCTGTCTCTAAAATAAAAAATAAAAAGGACTGGGTATGTGACTTAGTGGTTTAAACACCCCTTTGTTAAATCCCTGGTACCAAAAAAAGAAAAGAAAAAAAAGTTTTTGACAGGGACTCTGCTGAATCTGAAATGTTGTTTCATAGTTTGATGTTTTAGTTAGGAATGAAAGAATGTCAGTGATGATTTTTTTAGGCATATTTGTCAGTTTGGAGAGACTGACTATTTAATTGTTTATCTAGAGTTTAAGCCAGGGATTCTTTAATGTTTAGAATAAACTCCAGGTACCTGACAACATAAATAATTTAGTTTGTATCAGTCTTAGATTATTTTGTTAAGCTTACAATTTTTTGAGTATTTTTGTTCATCTTCTATAGATTGAAGAATGGAGATCTCGAGCGGCCAAGTTTGAAGAGATGTGTGGACTAGTGATGGGAATGTTCACTCGGCTTTCCAATTGTGCCAACAGGACAATCCTTTATGACATGTACTCCTATGTTTGGGATATCAAGAGTATAATGTCTATGGTGAAGTCTTTTGTACAGTGGTTAGGTAGGTGCACCAGGAATAATATCTTCTCCTAAAATATATTGTCCCTTAAAATATATACATATATATAAAAAATTATCCCACAGGGAGAAAAACATTTTAGGGAATTGGTGAATTTCCAAATCTTATTTAATTCTTTATCTAGGTTTCTTTCAAAGTTAGGCATTTGTTGAAGAAATGTCTCGTTATATATTGAGCACACTAATTTTTCTCCCTTGGGCTAATTCAACATAAATATATTGAAAATATGTTAGAAAGTACTGACTTTAACTTGCTCTGACTGAATGCTTCCTGGATGGGACCCCATATACCACTACTGTCTGATTTGGAGATGAGACACTATGAAATGTGACTCTATAAGCTTTCTGCTGCTTGCTGTGTCTTCTGTAACATTAATGCTCTGTCTAATAGAACAATTGCTGAAATGACCCGAGGGGCTTGGCAAGAGGAAGCCATCCTCCCAGCCCTGTGCGCATGCGAGCTTTAGTGGAAGGCTATTCTGGTGCTGCTCAGTATTATTTCACATGACGTTTTCTTTATCCTTCTACCAAGTAATTGGTTTTAGCAGGGGATAGAAATTATAGTCCCCTTAAAAACTCTATGTCATTCACTGGACTTTCATATGTCTCCATTGAAAACAGTGATGTTTGTTCTGGAAATTCTCAAAACTTGGTAAAAAGCACCAGCATGGCCAAGTTTCTCCAGGGACCACATTTCATTTCCAGGTTTCAGCCAGCTATAAGGAATATGTAATGAACTTACATATGGCACACAGCAGGCAGCAAAGCTGACTGACAAGTCATAGTTTTCATAGTAGTCACAAATACTATGATGGGTATCATGGTCTTAGTTATGAAATAGATGGTCTGAAACACTGTGAGCTTAGATTAACAGGTAGTAGTGTGAGATGTCTCATTTTCTGCCCATAAACCTTTGGGGCTGTTAAATATTAAAAAGTAAAACAGTTTTCCTGTTATATAATGGACTGTTAAAAATTAAGTCTTTCTCTTGGGGCTGGGATTATGGCTTAGTGGTGGAGTGCTTGCCTAACACATGTGAGGCACTGGGTTCAATCCTCAACCCCACATAAGATAGATAGATAAATAAATAAAAGTATTGTGTCCATCTACAACTAAAAAAATACTTTTAAAAAATTGAGTTTCTAAAAGTTTATTTGACAATATAGAACTTCCTTTGGGTTGTTGAATATAAATTAGTACAATAAGTAGGAAAACATTTTTTAAATCTCTTGTTATAAGACTCTAGGATACCTATTGTAGGTAGGAGATGTATACTCTTAGGCTCAGGAAAATCCTCTGTATTAGTTGTTGAATGACAGCATTTGCCTTCTAGGCTTCTAGCCAGGGAGTTACAATTAATCCTTATAGGAATTTAAATCTAAAAATTTCCAAGGCACTTACAAATTTTGAACCTTAAGTATAGACTATTGAGCTTAAAGAATATATGATTTTAAATGTTTTCATTTAATTCAAGAATTATTAAAAATTTAATTCTTGAGTATGTACAGTACCATTTATTTTTCTTCTCAGGCTTTATCTCTGTGTTATGCAATTATTAGGATAACTTTCCCAGTTTATAGAGAGTGGTGTACAGTCTCAAGGTCAGAGCCTCTTAAAGTTTTCAGTAACCATCTTAGTATTAACATAGCTCTAAAAAAGCTCACAACAGGGAGAGTATCTTTATGGTTCTATAGTAACTTCGGGGGATTAATGATTAGAACCCTTTGTTTTTTTGCTCTCCAGTCCAGCTGGCATTCAGTCCTTTAAAGAATGTGGCTATGCAGTACTTTTGATTACTAACGACTTCTATTATCTTCTTCCCCATTGTGTACAGATGGGAGAATCCTCAGCACAAGTGTCTACTACTATTGGATGGACAGCGGCAGATGTTCACAGCGCGTCATGATTAATTAGTTTAAATTGAAAGGTTCTATCTGTGAGGTAGTTCAGGTAGATTTAAGGGCATTAGGCATGAACTGAAGTCACGTTTGCGCAGCGACTGAGGCATTAACCATGTTTTCATTTACACAGCTCTTCGTACATGCAGCTTTTTTATTATAATAGTTGGAAGTGCTAGTTATGTTGTAGTCTCAAAGTTGGGGGTAGGGGAAATTGGCTGAATTTAAAGTTTGAGAAGTATAGTTTTTTCCCTGCAGTGTAAATCACACTGAGTTACTGAATAGGGCAAGTTCTCTATAGTCTAAATTTTGGCCCTATTTCATATTTATTTTACAAATATTATATTCTGTGTTTTTTTTTTTTAAATACCCCTACCCTTAAAACATGACAAACTCAGATATAATCTCTTAATGGGCTGAATTGTCAACTAAAAATTTGGTTTGCTTTGGGACTGTCTGACTAGCACACTGTATCTTGTACTGATGAGACTGTTAACTTGAACAGGAGGTAGAATGCTGTCTTCCAATGGAAAAGAACTATTGCGCTGCTTATTTTGTCAGAAGACTAGGCAGATGATTTTGATTTGGCTTCCAAACATTTGCCTTTATTATCTTTTAAATGAAGTTGATTAAGTGGTGGCCTTAAACAACTGATTTCTGGACCTCAAAGCCTGCCATTTCATTCATGTGTTCAGTGCATTATAAAGATGATAATGGCTGACCAGAGGAACCAGAAAGTGCCATATTTTTAAGAAAAGAATGTTTTTAACACTGGACAAATTAGGAGCTTTAATTGGCTCTCATTTTTCAATACCTGCCTGACTAGTATTATAACTAGCCATGTCTAAATTTAGATGATCCTTGTCCAAAAAGTTTTTTTTCATTATGTTTTATTTTGTCAACTTAATAACAATTTCTTTTATTTATTCTGCTAACCTTAGTTTTCTGACAAGATTACCCTCCCCCCCCCTTCCCTTTCCTGTACCCTTCCTCAAAATGTAAAATGTGACTTCAGACAGGTTTAATTCCTTCATGGGCTGTGATAATAAAATAATCTATCATTCATTTCAGTTTACGGTTACTTTAATGTCAGATGGCTTGATTTATATAACTATTGAAATAGTTACAAACTTGACCCAGACAAACTTGGGACTTAATTTTCCTTCTAGTAATTAAGCATCAAATAGAACTGGCAACACTTTTTTATTAACCAAGGAAGGAACATCAATAAAGGTATTGAAATTCCATTAAAAATTGTTAAAAATAATTATTATCACAGCATTGCCCTGAAACCCTGGAATATTATTGTTAGAGAGCTATTTCCATAGTGTTTGTTAGTTTGTTGGACATTTGAGACCCCAGGAAATCCCCTTTCTCGTAACGTTCTCCGCTTGGATCTGATCTCAACAGGGTGTCGTAGTCATTCTTCAGCACAGTTCTTAATTGGAGACCAAGAACCCTGGGCCTTTAGAGGTGGTCTAGCAGGAGAGTTCCAGGTATCAATATGAATTCACAACTGAATTGACATTTTCTTTGTTTTATGAGAAACCTTATGTTGCGCATCAGATGGCTGGAAGGATTGGTCTGCCGAAGGCTTTCTAGTCCCAAATTCAATTTAGTTACATAGCTGGATTTTAAATCAAATTTTCCTCCTCTTTCACAGTAATTTCTGAAGGAGATGCTGCCAATCCCCCCCGCGCCTGCGAAGCGCAGCGGCTCTAGGTATACACTTCACATTGTTTCTTTGCAGGTCGCACAGCATTTTAATCTGCGCCCGCAATGCACAATGCGCGCATGCTTGTCTGCCAGTGAAAACTCCATGAGCAAAAAAAGATAATTATGCATGTGTGAAAGGTGAAAGGGCTTTTGGATAATTTTCCAGTTAGTTTATAAATGTAATGTGTTTGAAAGAATAGTGAAAATTTGAACAAAATAGGAACATTTTTTTGCTGTTGGAATTTGTTCATGGATTTTTTCAGGTGCTCTACTTTTCTCCCCCCAACAGGTGCTCTGCTGCGCACAGCAAACTGAAGCGCATTGCTTTGGGGATAAAGCGTCTCCTGGACAGATAACCCTCTTCAGACCAAACCTCTCCTCCTGACATTCTGTTCTGCCATCTTTTAATAGGAAGATGGTCTATTTAAGATTGGTTTAAAAAAAAAAAAAATAGTTGTCGTAATTAGAATAGTTTTTTTGTTGTTGTTTTTTATTGTAAATTTAAATTCCCATTACTATGCCACTAAAAGCTGTATAACTCAGTTTGGGTAATTTCTGTGCAGAAGCACTCCCCTACCCCAGCAAAGAGGTGTTTATATTAGTAAAGCATAGTACACCCCTCTTCTTTAGGTCTGCCTGCAGTAGCCAGTTAATGTTAATTTGGTAATCTGCAGTGCACACTCATTTAAAGAAATGGATATCTTCCCAACGCTAATCCATCTCCTTTTTTTTCCTTCCACAGCGTTTGCTGCCAATTGATGGGGCAAATGATCTATTTTTCCAACCACCCCCACTGACTCCTACCTCCAAAGTTTATACTATCAGACCATATTTTCCTAAAGATGAGGTAATTGTCTGCCTATCAACTTGGTGAATGGTGGTTATATGCTCACAACTTTCCTAGTTAAGAAAAAAAAAATCTCTTCTGTCTTAAAATAAGTACTTTGTATTTTGTGGTGCTAGGGATCAAACCCAGAGCTTTGTTCAGGCACTATACCACTGAGCCATACCCCTAACCCTTAAAGTACGAACTTTACATGGGGAAGTTAAATAAAATAATGAACACCTGAGGAGGAAAGCTAAGAGAAATTTGAGGGAAAACCTAAGGAGTGAAGTTAAGGACTCCTGTCATCTTGTGCTCAGTCCTTTAATTCCTCTTGTAAAAAAGTCAAATGAAATGTATTAAAAGTTGGAATGACAAAACAGGTAACGTCAGAATTACTAAACAGTTAATATCTGGTTTTTTTTAGGGGGGTAGGTAGTGGGGATTGAACCCAGAGGCCACTTAGCTATGTCCCCACCCCTTTTTTCTTTTTTTGAGACAAGAGCTTGCTAAGTTGGTCAGGGTCTCACCAAGCTGAAATTGGCCTCAAACTTGTGATCCTCTTGCCTCAGTCTCCTGAGTTGCTGGTACTGTAGGCATGTGCCAGCACCGCAACTGTGTCTAAATGACTATTAATCCTTGACTGAATATTAAGTAGTTAAGTAATTTTCTATTGTACCTGTAGGTGGTTGACAACCATCTATGGGAAAAAGCAAGCCTGCTTAAAGATAACAATATTAAAACAGTAACATTTCATTGATTAAAAATAAGAACTGTTCTTATGTTTTAGAAAGTTGAGAGACACAAACTCAATATGCTGTTTTTTTGTGGGTTTTGTTTTAATATTGGGGATTACATCCAGAGGTACTTTACTTAACCCCCCGAGCTACATCCCTAGTTATTTTTTTATTTTTTCTTTTGAGACAGAGTCTTGTTCAGTTGCTAAGACTGGCCTGGAACTTGGGGTCCTCCTGCCTCATTCCTCCAAGTTGCTTGGATTTTGCTGGCTTTTAAATCTACAGTTTACTACCCAAAAGCATCTCCTGCAAAACAGTTTTCATAGTTTACTAAAACCATGCTGTTTTTTACTGGTCTTACAGGTTTGAACCAAAGAATAAATCTTTATTTAATGAAGCACAGGTGATATTTCTGACAGGACAGACATTTTGTCACTCCCTCCCCAGACTAACATATAAATCATACTGTTGATAGATTCTGTTGCCATTTTTCTTGATGTGTTGCTTAACTAGATTATATTTTCAGGCTTCCGTGTACAAGATTTGCAGAGAAATGTATGATGATGGAGTGGGTTTGCCTTTTCAAAGTCAACCTGACCTTATTGGAGACAAGTATGTGGTGACTATTTGGATTTGGGAGTAGACATTTTATGATCAGGTTTATCTGGTTGAGGGGAGGTAATGACTGGAAAAAAATTTTTTTTTTTTTTAATTTAGTTTTAGTGAAATCTGAAAATCAGTATGTGTGAGTTTCTATTTGCTTTTATACCAAATGTAGTTTCTGGAAATAAGATCATTCGAGTACATTCTGAATTTTGTATTAGTCACGTAACAAGCTCACTCTGTCCTCTTTCCTTCTGAGCAGATTAGTAGGAGGACTGCTTTCCCTCAGCCTGGATTACTGTTTTGTCCTAGAAGATGAAGATGGTATATGTGGTTATGCCTTGGGCACTGTAGATGTGACCCCCTTCATTAAAAAATGTAAAATTTCCTGGATTCCATTCATGCAGGAGAAGTACACAAAGCCAAATGGTGACAAAGAACTCTCAGAGGCTGAGGTAATGTATTGGTTTAGAATTATACTATGGTGATAGTTGTTTTGTTTACTTCGCAATACTAGGGATTGTACCCAGTGTGTCATGCGTGTGCTACTGAGCATTCTTTCCCTATTCCACACCCCTTGTGTTTGTGTATGTTTCCTGGGAATTGAACTCGGGGCCTCATGCATGCTAGACAAGCACTCTACTACTGAGCCACATTCCCAGCCCCACATCCCCCCCCCCCCTTTTTTTTTTTTTTTTTTTTTGCAACAAGATCTTGCTAAGATTCCTAGGCTGATCTTGAACTTGGGATCCTCCTGCCTAGCCTCCTGAGTCACTGGGATTATGGGTATGCACCATTGTGCCTGGCTTGTTTTATTTTTTCCATAAAATATAAAAGTAAGCCTGGTATGGTGGCTCCTAAAGCTCAGTGGTACAGTACTCCTGGGGGTTCAATCTCCAGAACTGTGCCTGAGTGAATGAAGGAATGAGTTATAAAATCTCAGTACTCTTCAAGTTAATTTCTTACAGAAGAGAAGTATTAGTACTTTTTTAAAAATTTAAACAAGAAGTTTAAATGAGATGCTAGCTTTGGGAAAACTAATAAGATTTTTTTTTTTTTTTTTAGTATATATAATATATCTACTTAGATTGCTGTATGTGTAAAAATTGCCCTTGGCTTAAAAATGATATATGAGGGGCTGGGCTCAGCGGTAGGGTGCTCACCTAGCACGTGTGAGGCCCTGGGTTCCATCCTCAGCACCACATTAAAATATATATATAAGTAAAGGGATTGTGTCCAACTACAACTAAAAAATAAATATTGTTAAAAATTTTAAAAAATAAAGAATACATTTGGTTAAAAATTTTTTTAAATGATATATGAAAAACAAAAGTTCTCCCATCATACAAAGTATAAAAGATTTTTATGTTTTTGTTGTTTGAGCAAAACATCTTACTGGAATTTAAAGACGAGCTAAATGTGACCCTGCCAGTAATGGAGAAAGGTTTTATTTTCATAAAACCAATATTTTTTCCCATCCAATCTCCATTTGAGGTCAATCAAAATATACCATTGGCAATTTACTTGAGCACACCATTGCAGTTTATACAGGCATACTATTGGCAGTGTGCTTGTGTACATATTATCAATTACCTTATGTAAAATAGGGAATGGGGCCAGATGCAGTGGTGCATGCCTGTAATTCCAGGAACTCAGAAAGATAAGGCAGAGTGATCTCATTTTGTGGGGATGGGGGAAAGATAGGTGGGAGAAATAAATAAAAGAATAGATTTACTATAGAATGTGAGTGGAGTACAGTTTTCTGAGAGTGTATTACATATGGATGGCCCCAACTAATAATAGTCTGATTTTTTGTTGTTGTTGTTGTTTTAACTTTAATGGTACAAAAGCAATATACACTCAGTAGAAATAATACTTCAGTTTTGAACTTTGATCTTTTCCTAGCTACCAATAAACAGTTTGATATGCTATCATGAAGCTAGGCAGTAGCAGCAAGCCACAGGTTTTAGTCACCTGATGAAGGATGGAAAACAACTGATACTTCAAAATGTATGGTCATCCATTAGTATCCACAGAGAATTGGTTCCAGGACTACCCCAACCATACCATACCCATAGGATACCAAAATCTGTTGATGCTTAAGCTCACTATATCAAATGGTGTTTTTGCATGTAATCCACATATATCCCTCCCATATGCTGCCTAGTTAATGTGTGTGTGGCTTCCCCCCACCCTTGGCTTAAGTGAGTAGGGGGTATGGAAAATATAGCATACCAATGAATGAAGTGCTAAAATAACCCAAAATACAAAATAGAAAAATGAATTTACAGGTAAGTACATTACTAGGATCAGAAAAAACAGATACCCAGTTTCCTCCCATATACTTCTAAATTGTCTCTACTTACTAATACCTAATGCAGTGTAAATACTATATTGTTTAGGGAATAATAACAAGCAAAAAGATACTCTGTACAGAAACCCCCACCCACTCCAAATTTTACATTTTGAGACCAGGTTTTACTGTGTTTCCTGGCCTGTTGATGAACTTCAGTGATCAATCTCCTGCCTCCACCTTACAAGTAGCTGGGTGTGTGTGCCACCACACCAGGCACCCTAATTGTGTGTGTGTGTGTGTGTGTGTGTGTGTAGCTGGGATAGAACCCCAGGGCCTTGTGCATGAGAGGCAAGCACTCTGCCAACTTGGCAAAAACTCCTTTGTGAGTTGCAATACTTTGAATTTATAGCCCCCATCATAAGGTGAGGGAAAAAAAAAAATATATATATATATATATATATATTTTTTTTTTTTTTAAACTAGGGATTGAACCAGGGGGCTTTATCTGAGCTATATCCTTTTTATTTTGAGAACGGGGTCTCACTAAGTTGCTGAGGCTGGTCTCAAACTTTTAATACTCCTGTCTCAGCCTCCTGAGTCACTGGGATTACAGGTGTGTACCATTTTATTCACCACTTTTTTCCACTAATTTCCTTTTTGTATTCCAGTTGATGGTGCTAGGGATTGAACTCAGGGCTTTTGTTTGATGATAGGCAAGTGCTGTACCACTGAGCTATTCCCCCCAACTCCCTAGAAAGCTTTGAACATGAAAAATGCTTCAGCTGGAATCGAAAGCTAATTAATTGTGTGTGTGATAATTTTGTAATGTCTGGAAGAGTTACTAAATATTGTCATTTTCCTGTTGGTGAGTTCTAGGATATAGATACATAATGTTTTGAAATTGGAAGTCAAAAGATTCTAATTTTTGCAGAAAATAATGTTGAGTTTCCATGAAGAACAGGAAGTGTTGCCAGAAACTTTCCTCGCCAACTTCCCTTCTCTGATCAAGATGGATATTCACAAAAAAGTAACTGACCCAAGTGTAGCCAAGAGTATGATGGCTTGCCTCCTGTCTTCACTGAAAGCTAATGGTGAGTACATATTTGTGGAGTTGGCATTGTTTGGGCAAGGGAATTTTAAAAAGGGAAAGAAGTGAATTGTTAATCTGTACTCTCTTACTGTTTGGTGTGTGTGTGTGTGAGAGAGAGAGAGAGATGGGGTCTTTCTCACTATGTTGACCTGCAATTCTTGGGCTGAAGCAGTCTTCCTGCCTCAGCCTACAGAGTACCTGAGACTACAGTCACTTGCTATTATTTTTAACTCATGACTTATTTTCTGAATTATTAGTGTGTAAGAATTCCATGTATATTACTTATTGAAAAATACTACTCTTCTTTTATTACTATGAACACTTATTTTGAGCCCCAATTAAAGGAGGAGTGAATCATAAGTAGTGGTTCAAAATTAATCTAAAGGAGAAAGTTCCTTTAGGAATTCAATTTTGGTAGTACTAGGGATCAGACCCCTTGTGCATGTTAGGCATGTATTCCACCACAGAAATACACTCAACCCTTTCTTTAAAATTTTGCTATAGGGTCTTATGGTATTGTCTAGGTTTGGTCTTATACTTAGAATCCTTCTGCCTCAGCCTCCCTACTGGGATTTCAGGTGTGCATCACCATGTTTGACTCAGTCTTGAGGTTTCTTATACCTTGTTCCCTAAAAGATTTTGGGACATTAAGGTTGGAATGACATTTCTTTGATTGTTTAGATCACAAAATAAATATTTCACTCACTGTTGAATATTATTATTAAGAATTTTAGGGGCTGGGATGTGGCTCAAGCGGTAGCGCGCTCGCCTGGCATGCGTGCGGCCCGGGTTCGATCCTCAGCACCACATACAAACAAAGATGTTGTGTCTGCCAAATACTAAAAAATAAATATTAAAAAAAAAAAAAAAGAATTTTAGGGCATGGGGCTGTGGCTTAGTGGTAGAGCACTTGCCTAGCACATGCGAGGTGCTGGGTTTGGTCCTTAGCACAACATAAAAATAAATAAAATAAAGATATCATGAAATTTAGGGACTGGTATAAACAAGCTTATTGTAGTAAATGCATTAATGATTATTTCTAATTTATATCCATAATTTTCCTCATAAGTGACTTATTTATGTTTTGGAATTTCATTTTTAGGCTCCCGGGGGGCTTTCTGTGAAGTGAGACCAGATGATAAAAGAATTCTGGAATTTTACAGCAAGTTAGGCTGTTTTGAAATTGCAAAAATGGAAGGATTTCCAAAGGATGTGGTTATACTTGGTCGGAGCCTGTGACACTGTTGGCACCATGAACTGTCCAAAACTCTTAACTCCACCTTGTGGTTGGTGGTTGGGGTCTTCATACAGTTCTGCGTCTGGAGCAGCAACATATCAGTCCATTTGAATTGAAAACAAAGACGACTTTGTTAAAACTCACCCATCACACTTTCAGACTCCTTACTGGTTGGAAGAAGATAGTATACTGCTGCAAATTCTGTATGAAACAGAGATGTGGGGCCCTTCTTCTGGGTCTTGTGTCTTGTGTTAGGTGCCAAGACACCTTAGGTGGGCTTATAGGGAGGGTCTTTAATAAATGTAGTCAGCACTATTTTTCTGTATCCAGTGTTGCATTTCTCACCTAAGAGTAATCAAAATCACTTCTGGCATCCTCTTTGGTTTATTGAATGAAATGTCTCATTCTTTGGAGACATGCAGAGTTGAGAAAGATTTTAGTGGGTTTCAGAGCCTTCAGGGTTGATTTTCCAGGTGGGATGGTTGTGGCATTAGTTTAAGATGAATAAATGATTTCAATTTGGGGCAGTTTTTCTGCTTTTTGTAAAGCTATGGCCGATTGTCTCCTGTAGTAACCATTGGTTCAGGCATGTTGTACTTTGTAGGGACAAATGTGCAGTTGTTTGTGTAAAAGCCTAAAACTGACAAACTTGTAAATTTCTTTGTATATAAACTAGCTGTAACTTGACTATCCTTTTGTTTCTTGTTTTTGGTAATTTTTGTTTTGTTTTTTTTAAATGAAAAGGTGTTTAGGATGGCACTTTGAATTAGCAAATCAATGGAAGGTGAATTTTCCTTCCCCCCACCCCATAATAAGTTTTAAAGTGCCTCCCACTTAGGGCTAGGCCATAACCTTTTTGGGTACAAGAGCCTAATTTCTTAGATCTGTTGCAAAATGCAGTCACTTCTGGAAATTAATAACAGATCAGCATGTGAAATGTTCGTTTTGACATCTGTCAAATAGGGTAAGAAGACTGAATGGTTTTTGCCCTTAGATCAGTTGTCCTTTAATCTCAAGACTTGTTACTACTGATTTAAATCAGTCTTTAATTCTTGCATGATTTTATCTAATTTTTAAAAGAATGAGCACACTTTAACCAATGATTTATGGCTACCCCTGTTTTTCCTTTAATCACAGGTTCTGAAAGCTTCATGTATTTTAATTTAGAATTGGTGTTTTTTAAGGGTTCTGTGCATGAGGCTGGCAGGTAATCTCTGCAGGACTCATTTTTTTCATCATGGCTGGCTGACTTCTCCATAGATTCATAACAGTATTTTTGTTATCTTGCTTCCCAGCAGTTTTGCATCAGCTATTTAACTTTCAGCTCAATGAGGGGAGAGGGAGGGATAAAGAAGGAAACTTGAAACAGATTTTCCTTGGTATATCTCCACTAGTGTGGGCTTTGAGTGAGTCTTAAAGCATTGTATGCAGTGGTATCTAGTGACTTCCAGTGGAGGCCCAAGTGTGTGCCCTGTGGGTGAGGAGGAAGGAAGTCTCTTTGTTCTTAGGGTAGAACTCTTTTAACTGATAAAATGTAATGTGTTGGCAAGCTGAAAACAAATTTGCATTTTTGAGGGCTGAGGTGAAGGTGAGATCCCTACTAAATATTAAGACAGTTGAATGTTAGTCTTTGACATCTCAAGCACTCATACATTTTATCTGGAGGATTTTGGAGTTATCCTCATGGAATCAGGATTTTAAAACAAGTGCTTTTGGTTTTATCTTGGCTTTTAGTAATCCCTTTGGCTGGCCTCTGGTCACACGTGCTAACTGTGCAATAGATGTCCAGGTCTATACCTTCATCACTATAGGATCATAAAGTGCTATGCTATCTTCCATGGTTATGAATATTTATTAAGGTTGGAATGACATTTCTTTGATTGTTTAGATCACAACTCAGTTCCTGTAGAAAACGAACTGTAAAACTATCTGAAGACCATGCAAGAGGCTAAATAAAACTTGAAGTGAATGTGTGTGGTGTCTACTGCGTGCACCTACTTCTGTCTGCCACTCACCGCACCACCACCACTACACTCTGAAATATAATGCCTTGCCTTAGAGCAGGGAGGCATACCGAACTTCTGTCCACAGCTCTTCCAAGTTAGAGACTGGTTCTTAAAGGCAGCCCTCCCCTACTCCCATCTCCAGTAAAACTCTTCCTTCCAGATTTTCCTCAAGGCAAAAGTAGTAGACTAGTTTTTAGCAAAGCTTACCACAATTATAACCTGCTCATATTCTCTCAAGTAACGGGATAGAAATGCAGTTTGAGATAGAAAAAGGAATTGCCACTCAGGAATCTAGGCAAGAGGATCAAGTTCAAGGCTAACCTCAGCTAGAGATTAGTTCCGCGTAGGGCACCCGTTGAGTTGAATCCCAGTTACAGAAGAAGGGAAGGGGATTCAAATAAAGTACAAGTATGTACCTGGGTTGAGAATTCGAAGCCCTTAAAAAGTGCGGATCCCGGGCTGGGGTTGTGGCTCAGCGGTAGAGTGCTCGCCTAGCAACTGGAATAGATCCTCAGCATCACATAAATAAGGGTATTGTGTCCAACTGAAAAAAAAAAAAAAAAGCGGATCCGCCAGGAGCAGCAGTTGAATCTCCCAGCTGAGCTGTCTAGTCCTCTGGTAGCAAGCATCCGCGTCCTGTCACCTAAAGTTTAAGGAAGATAGACCATCTGGATAGTGAATTGCAGCGTTTGGAAAGAATATGCAGAAGAGAAACAGGACGGAATGGTGGGCGGAAGTTCCTGGAGCTGAAACTTCCTTTACGCCCTTCCAGAGTATTTTTATAAGAAAAGTGCCGCTCTGAATCCCATCTCGGCAGGAGGGGAAATAGAAAGTTTTTCAACGAAAGTTTACCCTGGGTTGGAAGGGAGACAATATATGGGGCGATGAATCAGAGAGAATGGGCGCGCTCATGGCCGTGTAAGTTAGCAAAAACGTTAACGTTAAGGCTAAATCTATGCTTTTATGTGAAGTTACTTCCTCTGAAGTCCTGCCGGGTGCTAGCAGGAGCTGCGGTTTACAGAGCGAGGGGCAGGAGAAACCCTAGATCTGCAATCCGGGCGCCTTTCCTCTCCCTGAGGAGTGTCTCCTTTAATAGGCGGGGCCGGAACTGGCCAAGGGTGCCACGCTCCTTACGTGCTGGGGGCGGAGCTCCGAGACGGCCCTTGCAGCATGGCCGCCGGCACTGCCGCAGCTTTAGTTTATTTGAGTCAAGAGAGCCGATCCCGGGCCGGGGGTGTCGGGGGTCTGCGAGTCCCGGCCCCGGTTACTATGGACAGTTTCTTTTTCGGTATTGGGGAAAGGTGCTGAGGGTGGCCCTGGGGGAGGAAGCGGTAGGGATGAAGAACAGGAATGTGGATGGTTGCGCGATGTGGATGTGGGCGGAAGGGATTCTCACTATTCGCGGCGGACAGGTGGGCCCTAGCACGCTAAAGCCAAAGCGGACGCCGAGACCCCTACCCGAGACGTGCTGGGCCAGGCCCAGGGTTTAGTTACCGAGGTTTTCTGAGGGGACGTCTGGTAGGCGTGTTAAATGGCCAATCAGTCCATGACTATGCATGATGGGTTAGCGAAACGCCACCGCACCCCACCGCTTCTGCACACAACACTCAAACTTACCACGATATCTCTTTCAGGCTGTGAGCTCTCTGGCCACACCCGCTCCTTCACTTTCAAGGTAGAGGAAGAGGATGATGCAGAGCACGTGCTGGCGTTGACCATGGTGAGGGGCGGTAGAGGGGGCTGGCAACCAGTGGATCTACCTAATTCCCTTGCTACTCCTTTATTAGGAGTCATAGACTGCTCCCCTGGTTCCCTGATATAGGAACCTTTGAGACCAGGCAAGTTCTAGGGTAGCTGCCTCTACTTGTGGTATCAACCTGTCTTGGGGAGATCCTGAGGCCCTGTAAATCCTTCCCAGCTCTGCCTCACCGAGGGGGCCAAGGACGAGTGTAATGTAGTGGAAGTTGTGGCCCGAAACCATGATCACCAGGAGATTGCAGTTCCTGTGGCCAACCTCAAGTTGTCTTGCCAGCCCATGGTGAGTTCCCCAGCCATGTCTTGGGTTGGGTGGGGTGGGATGGGGATTGAGGACATCAGTGCTCATCTCATGATGAGATGGGCTAGGAATGGTCCAGGCCTTCATCCTTGTCTTCCTCCCAGCTCAGTCTAGATGACTTCCAGCTTCAACCACCTGTAACCTTCCGCCTGAAGTCGGGCTCTGGCCCTGTGCGAATCACTGGGCGGCACCAGATTGGTGAGAGGAGGGGAGGGCCCTCTCCTTTGTCTCCAATGGGCTCTGCATCCGCCCCTCCCCACACTCCAAATTCCTGCACTATTCAGCCTCATCTCCCAGTGTAGTTCAATCTGACCTGCATGCCTTCCCAAGCTATGTCCCTTGGCATGATGTCCCCTCCATTCGCTGCCCCACTCAAGCCTACCTAGTCCATGCAGCCTGTCCCATCTTTACCAGCTCAAGTGATGTGGACTCATTTAGTTTCTTCTTACCTAGTTTAGTGTCTGAGGCTTCTTCCACCTAGACAATG
This sequence comes from Marmota flaviventris, assembly GCF_047511675.1. Lineage (NCBI taxonomy): Eukaryota > Metazoa > Chordata > Mammalia > Rodentia > Sciuridae > Marmota > Marmota flaviventris. The sequence continues at coordinate 26,169,730 of NC_092501.1, forward strand.
AGCTCTGGGAGGACAGCCTAGCACCAGAGTGTATGAACAAATGACGTGGTATGACAGGGGTCTGTTTTTAACCTCCTCCTTATACAGCTTGTGTTTCTACCAGTTACTATAAGCAATGATGTTTCTGAGGAAGAGGAGAGTGAAGAAGAGGATAATGTAGAGGAGGAAGATGAATTGTGCCCCATCCTTCCTGCCAAAAAGCAGGGGAGTAGGCGCTAGCCTTTGGTGAGTAGGAAGGGAAGGCTGCCCAGAAGGTTCTGAGGGGGCAGGAGGAGCAAGTGAGAGCCTAGATGCTGACTGCTTATTTTTTGTTCTCAGGTCAGGTAACTACCTGCTGCATCACCATGCACCATGTTCGTGGACAAGTTTCAAGAATTTTAAATGTTTCTTCTCCATTGAAGAGGAGAGTTTGGGGCATGGGTTGGGTAGAAGGGTCTTGTGCTGGTGCTAGGAAAGAGGCATTCTCCTTAGGGTCCTGGTGTTCTAGTCCTGTACCATGTCTGGAGCTTCCCTTTCCTATAGGCATAAGGGGAATTTTGAACTTTTATGCTGACTCTATGTCCCCACCTGCCTGTGAGGATTAAAGGTTAGTATCTGAATCTCAGAACTACACATTTGTAACACTTTTTACATTTTTAGATAAAGATTGAAATAAAGTGGTGTGGGGTTTTTTGCAACTGCTCTGTGTGGCTTCTTCCCATGCCAGTGACATTTCCCTAGGGACCACCAGGTGGCACTGTGGCAGCACAAAGGGTGGCCCTGGACCTGGGGTGGGGAACTATGTGGGATCCTGCTATCCCCAGAACCCTGCGCCAGGACCATGTCTAGGTCTCAACTGCCTTGCCAAGAGGGATCTCCCAACAGCCAGCCCATTCCCAGCCTCTGCAAGTGGGGGAGGGCCATCACAGGAGGTTATCAACATCCAAACAAGGGGTCTGGGCCTCTGTCAGCACTCAGGCTGATGGGAAGGGGGGCTGATAAGCAGGCTTAAGCAGCCTGAGGAATGTGCATCCCTAGCCCCATGAGGGAACTCAGACCCAGAGAGGGCCTTTGAGGGTTGGGGTGGAGACTAGTCTTTGCTCCTCCTTCAGTCTTTCAGGCAGGTTGAGCAGGGCTGGCCCTTAGAAACCTGATTCCCAGGGCCAGATGGAGGGAACTAGCCAGATTGGGTGACAGGGAAACCAGAATCCGGGTGGCCTGGCATATGGGGACAGAAAAGGGCCTCTGGGAATCATCCTCCTAGGCTAAGGGGTTCCTATCCCCCAGCACACCGCCTGGTGTAGAGATCTCTGGTGCCCGAACTCAGGTGGTTCTGGGCTTTGACTTTCTGTGCTAGGAGAGAAAGGGATGTACTTGTATGAGGGTGAAGATATATGTTACCAGCTCTGGGGTCAGCAGTTCAGCAGCTGTGTTGATGAGGGGGTGTCATTGCCCCACAAACAAACAAACAAAACATTACCTCTCCAGACAGCATGAGGCCAGACAAGCCGAGGATGGACAGAGAACAGGGCCTGAGGGGGGTCAGGCCTATTCCCACACCAGCTGCTGGGCTAGTGAGTAGGCATGGGGAAGGGTTCCTCAGATAAGTAAAACAAAGGTGCTGTTATTAGGGCAGGTGAGATTGACTTTGAGGAAAGTTCCCACAATACAGAAAAGCAGCCCCTCTTCACATTCTGAGAGACCCCCACCACCACCACACATACATACACACACACACCCCTGCTGTGTTGAGGAGTTAGGGATCCTGATTTCACCCACCCTGCCTCAGGTTAAAAATAAAGGAAGCCTCCTTTTTCCACGGGGGATGACCTTATAAAGTGCTGCCACCCCAGTAGCCAGACGGGTCTGGTGAGAACTGGGAAAGTGGAACTGGTGCCCTCTGGTGGACAAGGTCGAAACTTTGTGGCATACCCACTCCCCAAACTGCCTCTATAGGCTCTAGGTGTGCAGCATGGTGCGGGCCCTATTAATCCTGTGGGCTGTCTGGGCAGCTGAATTTTAGGCTGAAGGTGAGAGAATAAATAACTAAGGCTTGCATGCATACATTCATTCATTCACTTGAAGTGCTTGTGCCAGAGTAGAGGAATTGGGCTGGGCGGCAACATTTCCTTCTTTCCCTTCCTCCTCTGGGCTCCAACCTCAAAGTCCTCAGCGGGTGCTTGGTTGGAGACTGGCTGAGGGCAACACCAAGTCATTTCTTGGGGTGGAGGAAGCTTCCCAAGCTGACCCATCTACCCCCTGCTGTGATCCTGGTCCTGCTCCCCGCCCCTGCAAGGACAGCTCATCACCCATTGTATTTCTCCCATGTTTTGCTGGTAGGTCTGGGGTGGAGAATGGGGAAGGGCTCTTAGCACGTTCCTGCCCTCAGTAGGGGCCCAATCCACATCCTCTTAGTCCAGGAGTTTCCCTAGCCTGATCTGGCACTTCACAGATGGTGCTGGGAATTGTTTTTTCTCCTGCTCCCCGCCTCTCGATTCCCTTTTTCTGTACCTGCATCACGCCAGAGCGCTGGGGGTTAGGGGATGAAAATGTGAAAATGTACCTATGTTTGCAGACCGCTGAAAGGCCAGCCCTGTATTTGGGGAGCGAAGGTGTGCCACTCCTAGAGGACAAGCTAAGCCTCCCAGGGGACTTGCAAAGCACAAGACACTGTCTCGGTGATTTGCATTTGAATCTTTGGCAGGCTCAGGAGGCACGCATCTCAGTCTCAGCAAGAGGCAGTCCAGGCCTCCCACACGGCAAGTGTGAAGGGCCCTGGAGCCAGTCGCAGGGCAAGGGGTGCATTTGGGTACTGAAGAGGACGTAGAGAATGGGTTGTGGAGAGGAGTCATTCGTGTTGGCAAATAGTGTGTTTGTGTTTTCAGGAGAGGGAGTGTGTGAGCGTGTGTGAGAGAGCATGCTCACGCTCGTGTGTGTGTGTGTGTGTGTGTGTGTGTGTGTGTGTGTTTGTTTGCAGAGTGTGGGGGCTGCGGGGAAAGGTGACCAGGCTGTCACTCAGCGATCAGGTTGACAGGCGCTCGCTCATCTGGACCCGGGAGCTCTGATTGCAGATTCGAGGAAACAAAATAGCAATTGTAATTACGGGGCTTTGATAAGATAAAGGAAGGAGGGAGCTGGCTGGGAGGCCTGCAAGGAAGGGAGGGAGAGAGCGGCCTGCGGGGGCCCTGTGGAACATTTGCATCTGTCAGTCAAGGGGTGTGCCCCAGCCTAACAGGGTGCCTGCTGCGGGAATGACCCTTCTGCCCCTGTCCCCAGAGACACAAACTTTCGGGGAGATAAGAGGAATCACCATGAATTGGATGCAAGAGAGTTTCCAAAGGTAAAGGAATTTGGTCCTTCAACAGGAGGTAGGAGAGGTTAGGAGTGGTACTAAAACCTAACCTGGGACTCTCTAGGACCCAGGATGCCCATCTCCTCTAGGGGAGAAGAAAGAAGATAGGTGAAGATCATTGAGGTTCAGTCTAGCTTTCAGAACCTTCTATAAGGCTGGGTACTGGTGTAGTTCAGCCATCAAGTTCTTGCCTAGCATGCTCAAGGCCCCAGGTTCCATACCCAGCACCACAAAAACAAATATCCTTCTGGGGTCTCCAAAATCTGGGCATAATGCTGATCTGAGCCAGATGCTCTGCCTCCACTTCATGGAGGGCAGGTACTCAGAATGACTTTGGTTTTGACTCTAGGACAATGTATACACTACTAAGTGGGCTGGCTGCCATGACCCCTACCTGGATCCTGTTTGCTGCTTCCTGCTCTTTTCTCAGACTGAGTTCATAGTGGGAAGGAGGCATTTTCAGAAAATGCCATCCCTTGCTCCCTGTTTCTCCATTCATTCCCTAATACATATGCATAAACACTTTTAAGGGCCTACTATATACACAGAGTAGTATTAAGACTGATCAGACATCTCCCTTGCCTGCTCTGAGCAACACAGATAGGGAGGCAGACAAGAAGTCATGGTCCCTAGACCAAGCACAGTGAAAGAAAAGGGCCAACCTGGGTTGTGGGCCTTAGAGCCCCATCTGATTTATCTACCCCCTAATGTGCCCACTTCCTAGTGAGATTTAGAGGAGATAGTGCCTGCCAAGATCTTAGAAGATACAAGTGCTCAGTAAATGTTGGTGCTCATGATTATTTTCTATTGGTGGGGGTGAGGAGGCAAGTCTCCTTGGGAAGTTGCCTATGGGCTGAAGTCTAAATGCTCAGCCAGTTTCCTCATTATTCATTCATTCATGCAGTGAACACTAACTGCAGAACAACTCTGCCTAGCTCTGCCATTCATGCAGTGAACACTAACTGCAGAACAACTCTGCCTAGCTAGTAAGACATGGTCCTTGCCTTCGGATTTGTGGGAACAAGAACTGAGTGAACAGACTCCTACATGGGAATAACAAGCGGGCTAGGGAAGCCTATTTCTCTGAGGAGGGATGAGGTATTAAAATGAACCTCTCTCTTTTCCATTCTATATATTGCTCAGTGTTTGCATGTATGACTGGGAATGGGGAAATGTGGGACACCGAAAAAAAAGGTTATAGGCAGAACCTGGCTGTGCTTGGACAAGGGCCCACCTGCCTCCCTCTAGCCTGATGGCCTCCTAGGACCACCCCAACCCCTCCAGCCCTACCCACAGGGTCATGGAGGGCCAGTGGGGAGGAGGCTGTGGATAAAGACAGCAGCTGGGTAGGAGATCAATGGCTCCACCTGCTCCTCAGGGCACCTCTGCCCACCCAGGCTGCTCCCACAGAAACAGAATGGTGGCTCAGAGTGTTCAGAAGTCCCAGGAAGGAAGCAATGAGGTGAGGAACTGGGAAAGGCTTAGACAAGTTTCTCTCTCTCTCTCTCTCTCTTTCACACACATACACACGACCCCTCAGTTGACACAAGACACCAGTCCTTGCCTAGTACACAAGTGTAAATACCTGCTAAATGAAATGAAATAATGGAACTTGAAGGAGGAAAGGGCTGGGTAGCCTTCATCTAAGTCCCTTTCCCCATGAAATGCTGCTGCGAATAGTCCTTTGCCCCCGGTGCCTGTTGAGTTTTAGGTGGGGGGCAGTGGCTGTGAGTACTGCTGGGAACCTCTGGGATCCTCCTTCCATGTAGGTATCTCCTGGTTCCTCTCAAGCTTCAGGCTGCTGCTGGTGGTGGGGTAATGGTGATAATGGGGTAGGGGAAGGCATTTCTCTCTCTAGGGCCTCCTTGGAGATTGAGAAAAACTGGTGAGACTGGCTGCATACACAGCAGAAAGATGGAAGAGCCAGGCCCCCAGTGACAGAAACACGTTCTTTTACTAGAGATGGGCACACAATCATTCATTCAGCTATTAGCGGCCTCTCCTAAAGAGCAAGCCTGGTCGTTGCACACAGTAGGTGGCTTATTGACAAGACGTGAAGCCAGAGGTATAAGCAGACCAGGCTCGTAGGCACCGGGTAGTCCTGGAGGGCCAAGCCCAGGGCCTAGGAACCCCAACTAGGAGGCTGCCCTGGGCGCCCCCATCCCCGCGCATCCGTGCCCCAGGAGAGCGCCAGGGGATGGTGGGAGGCGCCCACACTAGCCTCCCCCGCCCCTCTGGCGGGTCCCCAGACCCCTCCCCTAGTCCAGACCCCCAATCCCAGACCCGTGGGCTGCCCCGCCCCAGTCTGCCCCGCCCCCGCCCGGGGCTGCGACCCGGCCCCAGCTCCCAGCCGGGAGCTGCGGGCTCCGGCCGCCCGCCCCGCACTCCCCCCTCGCGCCCGGTGCGGCGCCCCCCGCCCCACCCCTCCCCCTCCCTTCCCACCTACCCACCCACCCCGCCGGCCCGTTACCCTCCCGCCTGCTCCGGCTCCTGAGCAGCCAGCGGTCACCGGCTCCGGCAGCGGCTCAGAGCGACTTAGCGCGGCGCGGCGAGCAAGACATTCCACGGGACCCGCGGAGCCACGTCGGGATCGCAGCTGAGCTCCCGCACCCTAAACTTCCTCGGCCTCCGCCCCTTCGGCACGTCCCCCGCGACCGCCCACGGGACGGCGTGATCCCGTCAGGGCTCTCGGTGCTCCCGGGGCCGCGCGCCATGGGCAGCCCCCGCTCCGCGCTGAGTTGCCTGTGAGTACCGCCGCCGCCCCCGCGTCCCCAGCCTGGCCTGCGCCCGCCGCGCGCTCTCCGCTCACCCTGCGCCTCTCTCCCGCCCGCTTTTGTCTCCCACAGGCTGTTGCACTTGCTGGTTCTCTGCCTCCAAGCCCAGGTAAGGAGCGCAGCGCAGAGGCGGGGGCCAGGCGAGCTGGCGGGGAACCCGGCTGGCAAAGTCGGGCAGGGGCAAGACCAGCGCTTCAGGGATGGAAGAAACATTAGAAATCCAGCCCCGAACTAGCCCGAGGAGGGAGCTAAGGAACAGAGTGGTAGTGTCCTGCCTAATGTCACACAGCTAGTGAGTGGCAAGGCTGGAACCCAAGCTTTTTTGAGTATAGAACTGTCTTACACATACGCTAGCCAGATTGGGTGGACGGGAACTCTACTGGAAGCCACACCTGGCCTCTGAAGAAGGGGGCAGCTGGAGCCAGGGGACGTTTGTTGTCAGGGAAGTCCAGGTGAATCCAAGCAAGGACCCTCTCGGCGGCCCTCTGGGGAGACTTGTGGTTGGTTTGGCCCAATGATGGGGTGCCTAGGCCCTGTGCGCTCAATATTTGCTCCGTAAATTTGTCTTTATAAATGTCACCGGTCGGGTAGCGCTGCCTCCATACTTAAAAGCACCCTGCTCCTCTAGGAAGGCCCGGGCGGGGGGCCTGCGCTGGGCAGGGTGCCCGCTTCCCTGCTCCGAGCTGGCCGGGAGCCCCAGGGTGTTTCCCAACAGGTGGGTCCAGATTCTATCCCATCCCGGGCTGGGTCTGGGTGACTTTCCCGGGTGGGGGTTGGTGGCCTGAGCCGGCATTTGGGGGGGATCCCCCCAGCTTCTGCTGGCTGCCTGGTGCAGCAGGAGGGGGATGCCGGGGTGTGGGGGCCACTCGGGCCCCTGGGCGGAGTAGCATTATAATGGCGTGTTGTGTATTTTTCAATTTCCTAAAGGTAACTGTTCAGTCCTCACCTAATTTTACACAGCATGTGAGGGAGCAGAGCCTGGTGACGGATCAGCTCAGCCGCCGCCTCATTCGGACCTACCAGCTCTACAGCCGCACCAGCGGGAAGCACGTGCAGGTCCTGGCCAACAAGCGCATCAACGCCATGGCAGAAGACGGGGATCCTTTTGGTAAGACTTTTTAGTGGCACCACCTCAATGAAAGTAGCTTGTGGAAGGTGGTAACCCCAGCTGTACTCTCCAGAGGCTGGCTTGTAGGGGTTAGAACCAAAAGGTGTCTTGTGGGTCAGCTGGAGAGACAGTATTGGGCAAGGGACCCTGGGGAGGACTTAGCCCACAGGTGCCCCCTTCCCTGCCCAGCAGATGAATGAATTCAAGAGTTTCCCTTACACCTCCCCCTTTATGCACCCCTCCCCAGATGCAGGTGGAGGCTGGGGGTTCAGGGGGAGGGGGCCCACGTTTAAGGGAAGCTCTTGAAAGAGGATATGTCGCCAGGGCCCACAAAAGGAGAGTGGGAGAGAGAAGGGAGAGAAATCCCTCTAGCTCTTCTAGCTCGGAAAAGGGAGATACTGTGAACCATTAAATACTTTGATCAGAAGGGTCAATTACACACTGGGGGCTAAGCCTGGAAAGGGGCCTTCCTTGCTCCACTTGCGGAGAACCCAGGCAGACTGTGGGGCAGCAGGCAGCGGGTGGCGGTGGACTGTGGCCAGGGTTCCCTACTCCCTGTTGGGTGGTGAGTAGAGGGAGCTACTGCCGGCAGAGAGGCTGAGGACTGATTGATTTCTAAAACATTCAATATTCCTGCCTTGAAACGTAGCCAATTTCCAGAGTCCTGGATGTACCAAGAGAAAAGCAAGCCCTCTGGGCGGCTGGTGTTGTTTTTAGAGAGTGATTATTGTGAGTTTAAAAACCTTTAAATAATGACCAAGTTAAACAAGCATGAAAGGAGAGAGGAAGACTCTATTAAAATGTAATAAAAAGGTGAGGCATTTTAAGAGCTAAGAAGAAAAATGAAGAATGATATAAAACAGAAAAAGAACCAGCCTTTTTTCAGATGTGGAGTTTGAAAGGAGTTGCAAGTCTGTAAATGTAAAAAAGAGGTTCAAGATTGTTCTCTATGAATCTCTGGAGAGACCCCCGCGTCTGGCAGAGCGATTAAAACTCTTCTTACTTTCACCTTTTTTAACATTTCCTGAATACTTTCTCCTCTTCTCGAGCCAGTTTGGGGGATCGAGTATGTCTCGCTGCATTTTTTCTGCATCAACGTAGCTGACTTCCCTTCAAAGCTGGAGGAGGAGACATAATTTTCCTGGGATAAATCTGTCACTGGGGTGGAAGAATAGGTTTGAAAATGTTAAGCTTTTCCAAAAGCTCAGTTGGGAAAGTCGATGTGAACTGCAGCCCAGCTTCCAGATCCATTCGGGAAGGAGAGTGAGGGCTTTCTTGGTGGGGGTGGGGGCAGCCTGCCCGGTGGCCAAGCTCCCCCGCTGGGCTGGTAGAGCTGGCCTACGGGCCCTTTGTCCCTCCAAATTGGCTGCTTGCTGCCCTTCTCAGCTTCCAAGGAAGGGTACGAATGCCTGGCTCCTTCAGGGCTTACTCCATTGGAGCAAATGGCCCAGCATCCTTGGATTTTGGGGAGGGAAGGCCAATCAGACATCAAGGAAGTCTGCTGCCCATTTTCTCTCTCGTTAGACCCAGGGTTCCCTGGTTCCTGCCTGCAAGGGAGGAGTAAGAGTGGGAAGTCCCAAGAGCCGAGGTATAGAAAAAGGTGAAAGAAGAGTCTGGGAAGAATAATGGAGAGATCCCAATTACTTCATTAAGAGGTTTAGGAAGGGATAAAGGCACCCACTCTGTTCCTATATACCCCATTTAGCCAGAATCTTCAGAGTGGTTTCCTCTATTCCCTTCTCCAGCCAGTATCCTTCCCTAAAAAGCAGATGTTCCTGCCTCTGGAAGGCAGACCCAAAGAGGCCTGAGCAGACTGGCAAGGTTGAAGAGGAAGTGGTCAGGAGGAGATGACAGCTGATTTCCTAGCTGACTTGGGGCCAGACTGGGGACTTTGGCCACTGGTTGGTTCCCAGCTCTATGTCTATGTGAAGAGGTGTATAGTCATAGTGAAGGCAGGGAGAGTTGCCTTGCTGACCTCAGTGCTCCCCCACCTCTGGTACTGGTTTCAGGAACAGAGAATGAACCATGTCACAAAAGGCTGGACTCTGCCGTAGGAAGGGCAGAAGATCCAGCCCCTTCTGTCCCATCAGCAAGGTCAGCCCTTGCTCTCTTTTTCGATGGCTTCTAAGAGAGCAGTTGCATGAAAAGATAATGTGGATGGGTTCTGGGGTAAGTTGGCTCTCTAAGGGGAGAAGGGGTGGGGAACAAGGCACAGAAGTCAGACCCTGCTTCTGGCTGTCTAGACTGCAAGTAGCTCTGCCTGAGTCTCTCTCCTCTTCACCCCCCAGAAAGAATTTGGTCACAGGGGTGAGAAGCCCAGCTATGATGGAGGTTGAAAGAGAAAATATTGAGTTGTTGCTGTCTGGAACTTGGGGCTGTGGTCTGGTGCCTGGGAAGCTGAAAGATGCAGGCAAAATCCTCCCAGCTGGTGTTTGAGGTTCTGAAAATCTGCTTTGGGCTGTGTGTAGGGAGAACTGTTCTCATCTCTTAGCAGAGCAGGGCTGCCCAAAGGGTTGAGGCAGGGGTAATCAAGCCTGTGAGTTCCAACCAACATGCCAGGAACAGGAGAGGATGCTTTTACCTTTGGCTTCAGGACTGGAGGTCACCACTACACCTGGATGTTCACATAATAACCTTGAGGCATGTACACAAAATAATCTAAGTTGGAGGGATCCTTAGGGATCTTTTGATTAGCCAAGGAACTCTGGTCAGATTAAATTTTACTTGTAACCTTAACATACAAGTTATCACTGTCTGGTTTGAAAACACAATGGAAGGAATAGAGGTGCACCTTTTTCAATTCGATGGTCCCAGTCCCTTCTGTGGAACCCAGTTTGTAAGCTGATCCCATCACTTCTCAACTCAAGAGATCTCAGGGATATACAGCATGTCAGTAGCTGGGCTGGGGCTGGAGCCCATGTTTTGAGTGACTGACCTGCCTAGCCCAGCAATTGCTGCTGGGATGTGATAAGTCCTTGGACCAGAGAGGGGGAGGCTATGGATTCTGGGGGTGGGGTGGGGTCAGGGGCTTTTCAGTGACCTTCCCACACCTTCTCTGATAGCAAAGCTCATCGTGGAAACAGATACCTTTGGGAGCCGGGTTCGAGTCCGTGGAGCAGAGACAGGTCTTTACATCTGCATGAACAAGAAGGGGAAGCTGATTGCCAAGGTGAGGTATTTGGAGGGAGGTGGGCCCTGGGCCTGAGGGGCAGCCTGGGCTGGTTTAGCTCCTCTAAGGACATTCTTGTGCTGTGATCTCAACAAGGTGTGCAGAGAAACGTAGCCACCTTGGGGTTACCTAATGATTGGGTGGGGGGTGGGGGGTAAGGAAGAAGGAAACTGCTTAAGGGAGGAAAAACTATAAAGACGAAGGAGGAAGCCTAGGGAAGGTGCTGGGGGGGGGGTTGGTAAATTCCATATATCTTTTTAACAAATCGCCAAATTGCTTTGCTATTATGTCCAATTACATGGTACCAGCATTTGGAATGTTCAGTAAGCCGCAGGCGCGGCCCCCTCAGCCGAGCTCTGAAATGGCCCCATTAGTCACGGCTCCTCTCCAGCCTCGAGCTCCCCAGCTTCCTAGGCTTGGGGCTTGGGACTCAGTCTCCTCCCAGGCTCCCCTCCCCCATAGGGTGGTTGCCCTGGGCTGGGAGCTGGAGTCCTGTGGTGCTGAGGCAAGCAGGTGGGGAAGCGCATGCAGCCCAGGCCAGACTGGTGGGCAGGAGGCCAGAGCAGGCAGGCTCTGGGCCCCTCACTCTGCCTCTCTGTCGTGGGCCCAGCCCCTCTGTAGACAGCCATGTGTCACTGCTGCCCAGGAGGACAGGAAGTTGCCGGGTGGGCTGCTGGTTGTGAGGGATTAGAGAGCGGGTGCCTGGGCAGGAGGTGGGGCTGGGCTCCTGCCCCCATCACCATCTGCTGGGGTGCCCACCTGCTGTCTGGGTCCGTTGGCCCTCTGCCTCACATGGGGGACTCATAACACCGCATCTGCCCCCCTACCTGCAGAGCAACGGCAAAGGCAAGGATTGTGTCTTCACGGAGATCGTGCTAGAGAACAACTACACAGCCCTGCAGAATGCCAAGTATGAGGGCTGGTACATGGCCTTCACCCGCAAGGGCCGGCCCCGCAAGGGCTCCAAGACGCGACAGCACCAGCGCGAGGTCCATTTCATGAAGCGGCTGCCCCGCGGGCACCACACCACTGAGCAGAGCCTGCGCTTCGAGTTCCTCAACTACCCGCCTTTCACGCGCAGCCTGCGCGGCAGCCAGAGGACTTGGGCCCCCGAGCCCCGATAGGCGCCTGCCCGGCCCCTCCCACAGTCGCCGCCGGGGACACTGGAGAGCAGCTCTGTCAGCTGCGAGCTGCGCCGCAAGGGCGGGGGAGGTGCTGGCGGAGCCCGCGTTCTAGTTGTTGATATTGTTTGCTGTTGGGTTTTTTGTTTGTTTGTTTGTTTTGTTTTGTTTTGTTTTTTTAACAAAAAAAGAGGCTCTATTTTTGTATTCCACTGGCTGTGACGTCTGTATTCTTACCTCTCAAGAAGGTCCATTAAAGGCAAATGCAGACTGGGTTCCAATCAGGGCTCCCTGGGGGTGGAGGGCTCTCTAATCTGGGGGAAATACTCCTGAGGTTCCAGCACCTGCAGAGCAACTGGCAGGGCAGCCGGGACGGGACCCCTGCACCTCCAGGTTGGGTCAGGGAGCAAAAAGGTGCAGTATAGGTCACCTAGCATGGTGGTGGGTGCCCGTGGGGGTAGTTGTATATTAGTTGCTATTAAATGATTGAAATATTAATTTAACTTGCATATTAGCAATATGATGGAGTGAATCTGGCAGGGTTGGCCTCTCCCCCTGTGCTGCCCCAGCTGACCAGTGTGACTGGGGAACACAGCAAGTCAGGCACCAGCTCTGACTGCAGCCTCCCTCCAGCAGACCCCTGCCTGTCAGCCATTCCCATCACTGTCACTGGAGTGGTTTCCTGGGAGCATAGAAGCGGGAAAAGAGGTGGAAGAGACTCTTGGCTGGTTCTGGAAGCTCTTGGACAGGGGCTGCCCAGCTCTTCACAGGAGTAACTGCTAACACTTCCCTAGGTCACCTCAGAGTCAGAAATGATGGACAGGCTAGGACCAGCAAGGCAATCCAGATTCAAGTCTTTGAGGATGTGCCTGTGTGACTAGACCATGTGAGACGGGTCCCAGATTCCAGAACTGGTTCTCTTTGAGAATCAAGCTTAAAAAAAAGAAAAGAAATAAAGACAGCTGCTGTGGCCTAAGGAGAGGGTGTATTGAGGGGCAACCACAGCTTTTGCTGGCACTTCAGATCTGGAACAAGTGTTTTCTTTGGGAGATCGGGGTAGAGAACTGAAAACAGAAAGTACTGCGCTCAGGGGCTGCCCAGCCCAGGGCAGGTAGAGGCTGTGGGTCTCAGAAAGATGGGCCTAACAGGAGAGAAACTGGTTCTGGGGGAGGACCAGAAAGGAGGCTCATGGGCTAGAATAGAACTTAAGCCAGTCATGGCCTGAAGAAGAAGCAGCAACCATATTGAAAGGACAAGGCCATCAGAGAGGACGCTCTAAAAAGGACAGGTTGTGCCATGGTAGCAGAGAAGCAGGTCACCATGTAGGCAGGACTGGCCCATGGTGGGAAGGGACATGTGATATATTCGTATGTGGAGCAGTGAGCTGGCATCACAACATACCTAAGGAAAGTCCAGGCCCAGAAGCAGGTGTGAAGCCCAGAGCCAGCCCAGGGTTCACAATTGAGACCTTCCATTTTGGCTGTTTCAATTGCCTTCTCTGACGATGCCCCTGGTCTGCACCCATGGCCCACCTACTAGGCTAGTCTAGAAACTCCTCCCTAAATACCTGTTCTTTAATAACTCACTTGGTATGGGTGGGGGCATCCCAAGACTTCCTGGCCAGGTGGGCCTCCTAGAGGTACAGTCTAAGTCCCAGATTGGACCCATCCAAATGGATCAGGAATTCCAGGGCTCACTGGAAAGATTTGGGCTCTGCCCACCCCTCCTCTGGCCTGCAGGAGAGGGTGAGGGGCTTTCACTAGAGTAGGGTTCTCCTGGTTCATAGACATTGGGGATGTGGGGAGTGGGCTCTAGATATCTCTCGACCAGCTCCCTCAGCTCTTGGTGCTTCCTCCTCTGCTCCCCTCCCCCTTTAATTAATTCTGGGTGAGCAGCCTGGCTTTATTGTGCAAGGAGCTAGGGTCTCACTGTGGGAAAAGTCACACCTTCTGAGCAGCTTCTGATGCCATGCAAATGGAGAGACCGTCCAGGAAACGCTTTCATCTGCACGGGTCGCCTGTCCAGCCCCCAGCCCAGTAATTACCCACATTTCATTTGTTTGGGAGCAATTCCTGGGGGAAGCTACAGGGTAGGAGGGAGTCTGGGGCGGGGGTGGTGGTGGGGTGGAATGGGGGTGGAATGTCAGGCTCTCTGCCTGTGATCCTGGCCACAAAGTGGGGTTGGACTGGGCCAAGGCTGGTCACTGGCTAGGCCAAAGCTAAACCTTTAGCTCCCAAGCTGGGAGTCCTGAGTCCTTAGGTGTTGTGGAATAGGATCATGCCATGTTTGCATTTAGGAAGAAGAGATGGGCTGTGCAGAAAAACAGACCTGCCTTCCAGAGAGGGGGCAGGAGAGGTAGACTGGAGGTAGAGATCTGGTCCTTAAGGTGGCCAGAGGCATTGGGACTGACTCCAGCAGGTCCCCATGCCAGAACCCATGAGAGTTGAGCCTAGAGCAGTGGGACAAGGCACCCACCAACTTGTTTACCTTTGAGTTGCTGCCTCCACAGAGCCCTCGCTAATGGGGTTTTACAGCCCACTCAAGCTGCAACTGGCCAAGAATCAATCATTACCGGCACTTAGTGGTTTGATAGTTAACAGCCTGAACTGAAGCCAAACTGGTTGTTAACTGTGATAACAACTGATTTCAAGGGGTTATTGCCGGCCCAATATGCTCAGCCCATTTATTTCGGGGAAAACAAGCAGGGAGCTGTGGCAAGACCCAGAAAAGGGAGGAGGACCCGGCTGCCCTCAGCCAAAAGGCTGGCCACTGTGTCCTGAGTTGGTGCTGGTTTAGAAGGCCTGGGGGCCAGCTGTGGTCCACAAGGAGGCTTGACCACCCAGCATCCTCAAGGGCTCAGTGCAGGCAGTTCTTCTGGGTAGAAGACCCTCTCTAGCCCACCCTTCTCTATAATTCCTGCCTGGCCTCTCCTTGTGCTCTTCAGGATGCCCTCACAGCCTTGACTCCCCACAGGAAGGAGCCCAGCTCTGGTGGTCAGACTTCTACTTGTCTCCACCCAGCAGGTGAGGCTGGACTCCTCACCCAGGACTCCTAGAACATTGCCAAGTCAAACCAAAAAAATTATTGTTATTTCAAAGCCAGCAAAGATCCAATCTAGGTCTCAACTAGAAGGATGAGAGTTCTCTCCTTCTGCAGCAACAGCTCCTGTCCATCCCTCCTGTTCTCAGCCAAATGAAAGCAGGTGTGGCCATGGTGGAGCATCATTCTATTCTAGAATGTTGCTATTGCAGTAAAGGACCTCAGTTCTCTACCCTTTACAGATGGACAACATGTGGCCTAGAAGTCACATAACTAGTGTCATATCTAGTACTAGAAGTCAGATCTCCAGATCCAGGCTGTGTGTGTGTGTGTGTGTGTGTGTGTGTGTGTGTGTGTATATATATATATATATATATATATATATATATATATATATATATATAAATAAAATAGTTGTAGTTGGACACAATACCCACAATACCTTTATTTTATTTATTTTTATGTGGTGCTGATGATCGAATCTAGGGCCTCTGACATGCTAAGCAAGTGCTTTACCACTAAGCCACAACCCCAGCCCCCCCCAGGCTGCCTCTAAAAGACTGTACGTCTCACCCTAATTCTATTAATTTGTTTATTCATTTAGTAAATCTTTCTTGAGTGTCTCTTATGTGTCAGGCTCTGTGCTGGGCAGAGATGACAGAGCAGACAATAAAGGACAAAAATTCCTGTTATTATGGTGCTCCTCTAGTAGAAAGGGGAAGGTGTAGAGCCAGTAGAATACAGTGTCAGACACTGATAGTCACTACAGAGAAATTCGGAGAAGAGAATGAAGATGAAGGGCAACAGCTGTTTTAAATCAGGTAATCACAGAAGCCTCCATAATAACTTTGTGTTGAAGCAGACATCTGATGGGGGTGAGGGGTTCGGATACGGGCAGGGACAACCCAGGTAGAGGGAACAGCAGGTGCAAAGGCTTATTGCATTTGTGGACTTGGAAGGAGGCCAGTGTGGCTGAAGCAAAGTGAAGGGAGGATGGTGGGGTAGTTTGGGGGGACAAGGTGGAGGAGGCTAGAAGCTGAGGTGAGGCCAGAGAGGTGGCAGGGGTGGTGGTGAAGGGCAGACCATACAGGGCCCTTAAAAAGATTTCAGCTTTGCCTCTCAGTAAGATAGCAGCAACCCCCCCCCCTTTTTTTTTTTTTTTTGGTACTGGAGATTGAACCCAGGGGCGCTTAACCACTGAGCCACATCCCCAGCCCTTTTTAAATATTTTATTTAGAGACAAGGTCTCACTGACATGTTTAGCTCCTTGCTTTTTGCTAAGGCTGGCTTTGAACTTGAAATCCTCCTGCCTCAGCCTCCTGAGCCACTGGGATTACAGTCATACGCCACCACACCTGACCCACAGATTATTTTTTTAGTTATAAAGTAACTGGAATAGTGAGAGATGCTAGTGATTGGGAGTGGTGAGAGCAGATTAAAATTTTGGACATTTTTTTTTTTTTTGCAGGCAAAGGTGATATGATTTACTAATGGGTTGGGATGTGGAAAAGAAAGGAGTCTAGAGATTTCCAAGGTTTCTTGCTTGAGCAACCAAAGAATGAAGATGCCATTTGCTAAGGTGAAGAAGATTCTAGGAGAGCAGATGTAGAGGAGTGAAATGGGAGTTTGGTTTTGAACATGTGAAGTCTGAGCTGATTAAATATTCAAGAGGAGGGCCAGGGCTGTGGCTCAGTGGTAGAGCACTTGCCTCACACGTGTGAGGCACTGGGTTCAATTCTCAACACCACATAAAAATAAAGATATTGTGTCCATCTACAACTAAAAAAAAAAAATTATTCAAGAGGAGGTGGTAAGTGGGTAGTTGTTTGGATCTGAAATTCAAAGGTGAGGTCTTATAAGATAAATTTGGAAGTGTTCAGCACACAGGTGATTTTCAAAGCCAGGAAAGAGAATGGATTCCCTAGGGAGGAGGTGGAGGTAGAGGAGAGAAGAGATCCACACTTAAGACTTGATGTGCTCAAAACATTTAAAAATTAGAGGGAAGGGAAGCCCTGGCAAAGATTGGAGGACTCTTTGTGGCCCAGAGGTGGGAGGAAAACTGGGCGAGTTCTATATCCTGACAACATAGGAGAAAGAACAATTTCTGAGCCTTCAGCTATAAGTAGGCTTAGGGACATGTTTTACTGTCATCATCTGTCTTCCCCACCACCAGCCCCAGGGCCAAGAGGAAGTGGCCAAAAAACAAGAATTGATTTAACCTGGAAGCCTCTTGGATTCTTCCCTCAGTCCCACCCCTGCCTCTTGCCAGCAGGTCCTGCTGGCTTCTCTTCCAGAACATCTCTTCAGTCTAGGCCATTTGCTGCCCTACTTATGTGCTGCTACCTTCCTGCTCCAAGCCAATGTAAGTTGTCATCTGCTTAGGCAAGTAGCCCCTGCACCCACATACTCTCCCTTGTTCCCTTCATACCCTTCTCACAATCCATTCCACACTCAGGAGCCAGACTTTTCAAAACACAAATCTGACTGAGTTATTCCCACCACACCTAGATGGTCTTCTGCATGCACTGGCTCTGGTCTGCCCATCCAGCCTCACTGGTCACCCACTCTCCCTGTCTCCTGCTGCACTCTGACACCTGTTCCCAGCTTGTATCTGCCCATCTGTGCCTCAGAGCCCTTGCACTTGATGTTCTCTACACTTGGAATTCTTTTTCCTCTAGATGAGTGGATGGCTGACTGCCAGATGGGACTCTCTGTTGTCACTCTGTTTTATTTTCTATATTATCCTCACCACGGCCTGATATTTTCTTGGTTTTTATTGATTTACTATCTTCTGGTCTGTCTGCTCTACCTTCCAAGAAAGGAGGAAGCTTGTGTAACTTGCTCCCTGAGGAACAGCACGGAGCACACTGTGGGCAGTCAGGGAAAGCATCCCCTTTCCATAATCAGTGGATAAAGTAAGAATGATGCTGAAGCTGTTCAGTGGAGAGGGCATGTTGGGAGTACTTGGTATCCAGAGACAGGCAGGATGGCCCTGCGATGGGGACCTCTCTTAGCCCATCCACTCACTCACTCAAGAAGGCCCAAGGTCTGTTTTCTCAAGCTGCAGTAAAAGTCTCCCAAGCCTGGACAAATGGACATCTAAGCAGGACTTGTTGGGCTGGACATCTCAGAACCTCCCCAAAT
Organism: Marmota flaviventris; assembly: GCF_047511675.1. Lineage (NCBI taxonomy): Eukaryota > Metazoa > Chordata > Mammalia > Rodentia > Sciuridae > Marmota > Marmota flaviventris. Next base: position 26,187,416 of record NC_092501.1, read on the forward strand.
TCTGCTTCCCTTGCTGCCTCTGGGTTTCTATAGCAACCAGGGGACTTCAAAGGAGAGAGTGAAGGGGAATTAAGAGCCAGAGAGAGCAGAGGAGAGAGGAGGAGTAACTGGTAGCAAAACAGATGGGGAGCTGGCAGGAACTCCAGGGGGATCCCCAAGTCATGTTACTCTGGAGGGTTGTGCCAATAAGGTCTCTTTGGTTGCCCCCCTTCCCCATCTGGATCTCTTGCTGACCCTCAAGAAGTAGCTGTCCATCTGGGCAGGCCTCAGAGCTGACCCTTCATGAGGTGCCCCTGCCCCATCCCCCTACACTAGCGGGCAGATGCTGAGCAAAGTTCTGGCTCTGTCCTGCAGACTGACTCCTCCCTCAGTCCCTCTCTCAGCAATAGTGAAACAAACTGGAACCCTTGGGCTGGTACTTCTTTTTCTTTCTTTCTTTAGCTGTGTAGGATGGGAGGGAGGAACACAGAGGGAGGAGAAGATGCTGAATAAGTTCCCTAGCATTAGCATCTGGAGATCATGGTCAGGCCCCCAGTTGTAAAGGACCATGCTTAGGACCTGGCTGGAGGTGCTCAGAATAAGGGACCAGACCTGAGCGCAAGTAACGAAAAGCCTGGACAGAGCTCTTCTTGGTTTGCAGCCACCCCTTCCCTTGAGCCCAGAGGGTTGATAAACAAACACCTAAGTCCAAGGCCTAGGAATCACAAAACAGTGAGCCTGTAAGGAGCCATGATACATTGGTCCTGAGATTCAGGGCAGCTGCCTGGAGAACCAGTCAGTGACTTTCAAGGGTGGAAGTGGCCAGGGCCACCACCAAATTACAGCTGTCTCTCTGTCTGCCCACATGCACATGGCTCCCAACACCCAACCCATGTTTTGAATCCTTTACCATTGTGGACTCTTCCCTGTTTCCAGTCTCTGAACTCAACTGTTGCTTTTTTTTTTTTTTTTTTTTTTTTTCCCCTGTGCTGGGGATTAAACTTAGAGCCTTGAGGATTCTAGGCATATGGTCTACCACTAAGTCGAATCTCCAGTCTCAATTGTTTCAATTTGACAAATATCATCAAATCCTGCAAAATCTTTCTTCATGAGCTGGTTGTGGTGACACAGGCCTATAATTCCAGCGACTCAAGAGGCTAAGGCAGGAGGATCCCAAGTTTGAGGCCAGTCTCAGCAACTTAGAGAGATTCTGTCTCAAGATAAAAAGTAAAAAGGGCTGGGGATATAAATTAAGTGGTAGATCACCCCTGATTTTAATCCCATTAATTTTTTTCCACAGAGAAATCCATCATAACAAACATTCCACTCCATCTCAACTCACCTCTGCCCAGTCTCTCCTGGGCTTTCTCTACCCCCTCCCTCTCCCAGCTTCTGCATCAGCCCTCAGTAATGAAGAGAAAACTCATAAAACATTCATGCTGGGTAATACACCATGTAGGATCTGCTCGATCTCAGTTCTGATAGAACAGGCCAGGTCAGCAGCATGCTGGATCTTAGGCTTCTCAGGGTTTGGGCTGACTACTCTGTCTTGGGCTCAAATTCCATCCACTTCCCTTAAGCCAGGTGTGATCCTCCCTGGGGAGCTGCGGGTAGGGGTCCTGAGCAGAGTAACAGAGGAGATTCCTGAGAAGGGATCCCCCCTCAGCTCATGGAGGAGAATGGTTTCTACGGGTACCCTTAAGTGAGATGTGATTGGCATCTGGGGCTTTGAATACAAGCTACAACACAGGTGAACCAAATGACCAAAAAGCTAAAAAGGAGAGAGGTTTGGGCCAAGTGTGAAGAGAAGCAGAATCTAGTATTGCACCTGAACCCAGGAAGATGGGAGTGTACAAAAATGGTGAGGGATGGGAGGAGCTAGGGTTGGTGACGACAGGCTTTCTGCAGAATCCTTGCTCTGGGAAGTAGGCCCCCACCTGGGGCACTTTCATCAAATAAGTGGGGTGGGCAAAGAGGGAATGGAAAGGAAGGGGGCCTTCCATGTTCTTGCTCTCCCCAACACCCTTGGAATTTCCCCCACACTTATGCGGCCCATCCATCCACCCCACCCCAGAGCTCAGCAACCTGAGAGAAGGAATTCAGAGGAATGGCCAGAAATTGGAAGTGGCTTGGTATGAAGTTTAGGAGCAGGGACTTTTGGAATCAGAGCTCTGTCACTTCCTACCTGTGTAACTTGGGCAAGTTATGTTTCTAAGCCCCAGATCCTTCACTTACAAAATAGAGAGAACACTCCACCCACCACACAGAGTTTTCAGAATTAGAGTTTGCTCAAGTATGTATAAGTATGGATCTTAGGCTTCTCAGGGTTTGGGCTGACTATTGTGTCTCTAGCATTAGCATCTGGAGATCATGGTCAGGCCCCCAGTCATAAAGGACCATGCTTAGGACCTGGCTGTAGGTGCTCAGAATGAGGGACCAGACCTGAGCACGAGCAGGGAGAAGCCTGGACAGAGCTCTTCTTGGTTTTTGTGTAGCAGGCCTTTTGTAGTCCACCTCCTCATCTACTTCTCTTGGTTAGATGCCCTAAACATGGCTCCTAGTAAGGTGCCTACTGTGACACGGGACTATGAGGAAGGAGTTGGGCCATGTGAGCAAAGACCCTGAGGGTTCAGGTTTGCACGTGATATCATCCAATGTCACGGTGAGAAGCTCTGAGGAAGTCAGGGTCTCCAGGGTTCCTGCTTTCTTGGGTTCTGGTAGCCCATAGGCCTGAGGTCGCCAGGAAGCTGAATAGATAAAAGGGTAAGGTCCTGCATCACATGAGGCCTGACTTCTTCCTCAACCTTCCATCCATTCAAATAGTGTGGCTGCCAAAGGTCTAGGCCCCTGAAGACCCAGGAGAACCAAGACGGGTAGATGAGGTGTTCCTGCTTGCTCTTGGGGGCCAGTGTATAAATTCTTATTCCCTGATCCTTATACCTGGCCTTTCCTCCCCTCTCCCTGACTCCCAGAGAAGTTAAGAGAAGCTGAGAAGGTCAAGTCTGAGTGGCCTAAAGTGGGAAAGCACAGAAGGCGAGACTGAGAAACCCTTCTCATCATGCTTGATGTCCCATCTGAGACAGGTGACAAAGGAGATGGAGGATCTGATTCCTTTGGGGTTCTTTTGGGCATCCAAAGATAATGCGGAGGACCCTCCAATGTGAAAGAAGTGGGTGGGCTCTAGAACTATTGTCCAGGGGCCCTGAGGAGAAGGTGCCTCCAGGATGAGAAGCCAAGCCTTGCTCTCTCCTCAAGCACCTGGGCTATTGGGCTGTTCCCATGACCTCCCAGAACAGTTCCTGTCTCTTCCTGCATTGACCACTCACACCCAGGGATTATCCCAACCAGAAACTTCCATTTGGAACAAAGCTCCCAGGAATGAAACCTGAGCTGCCACGAAGAGGTTCAGCGGCTAACTGGGAAGTGGCTGGAAAGGGAGAGAAAACTTGCAAAGCACTGGGAGCCTCAGGGAGGCTATGAAACTGAAGACAAACGACCAGCCAGCAGACTGGTGCTGTGGAGCTGCCTCCACTGCCTTCTGCAGAACCAAAGGTCAGGGCTGAGAGAGAGGGGAGCGAGGGGAAGTGCACCCCAGGCTTTCTTTAAGGGGAGAGTAATTGGTGCACCTGTGGCTATGGCCAATATCCCCCATGAGGCCCTCAGGGCTGGCCTGCAGTCACTCAAGCTGTCCCCTCCTCTCCCTTCTTCCCCACCCCCCTCCCAGCTGCTTCTACTTACTCCAATGGGCTGCTGGAGCTGTCAGGGATGGGCCTGCCAGCAGCCATGGGGGCCTGTAGCTGCAGGACCCAGGGATGGGAGAAAAGAGCAACGACCATACTTCCCATTTATGGAGCGCCTACCCGAGCCAGGCATGTGGAATATATTGTTTCTGATCCTCACAACAGCCCTGCTGGGTCAGTACCACCAAGCCTATTTGTATTGATGAGGAAACTAAGGTTCAGAGGAATTGAGCAATTTGCCCTGAATGCTAGAGCTCGTTAGTAGTTGACCTTGGATCTGAACCCAGGACTTTTTGGACTCTACAAGATAAACAGGTCAAAATCCTGCACTAGTGGGCTGGGGTTGTGGCTCAGTGGTAGAGTGCTCACCTAGCACATGTGAGGCACTGGGTTCAATCCTCAGCACCACATAAAAATAAATAAATAAAAGGTATACATACATGGAGTATGACATATATATGTGTATGTATGTATATATATAAAATTCTGCACTAGTGCCCCAGAGCCCCGGTTAATTTCCAAATAAAGTCTTTCATTCTCTTCAAGCCAAGGTGGGAGACAAAGGAACCACTAGGGATGTTCATTTCTCTGGATTGGATCCTATGACCTTGAGAAAGTTATTTCACCTGTTTGGGGCAAAATCTCCTCTCTTCACAGGTAAAATGGGATTTCTAATAGTGCCTACTGACAGGTGGAGGGCCGAAAAGAGAAATACATCATATGCAAGTATTTAGAACAGTGCTGGGCATAGAGTTAGCACCCAGGAGTGCTACTGCTATTGTTTGAAGAATTCTTTCTCCCTTCTTCCAGGTGACCCCAGGAAAAAGTTCACAGATGGTTGAATGGCTTAAGCTCAACCTCCTCCCTGCCTTCCTCTGAGAGCACATATGAGCTTGGGGTATTCTGGGAGTCAATAGGGACCCAATGCTCACATCTCCAGGGTGAGACACCAAATCTTGCCACAGAAGTAATGTGCTTAGCTGGGCTATTGGATTGCCCTGGCATGTCTCTGAAGACCAATTGCCAATCCCTATCCCTTTGGAGGAACCCTTAGAATTAAGCCAATTAAGCCAGGTGTGGTGGTTCACACTTGTAATCCCAGCGGTTTGGGAGGTTGAGGCAGGAGAATCACAAGTTCAAAGCCAGTCTCAGCAATTTAGCAAAGTGCCAAGCAACTCAGTGAGACCTTGTCTCTAAATAAATACAAAATAGGAATGGGGATGTGGCTCAATGGTCAAGTGCTCCTGAGTTCAATCCCTGGTACCCCACCCACCAAAAAAAAAAAAAAAAAAAGAATTAAGCCAAACTACTACCTGGAGATGGGGTGAAGGCAAGGAGTAATTTGGCTGATGCTAAAGGCTAGGAGCTTATTCAGATGCTGTGGGCTCTCTGCCTGGCCTTCACCTGCAGCCCCCAAGCTCAGGCTTTTCAGAACCACCAAGGACTGGCTCTGCTTCACAGGTTGAGAGAACTTTGCTGGTCTTTCCCTAACTTATTTCCTTAACATTTGAGTGTGTCAAGGACAGATGTGACCGGGGCTTGCATTAAGAAGCACAGCACACTCTTCAAGACAAACATTAAGTAAACTTTTGGCATGACCATGCTTGAACCTTTGCAGTCAGTTGAAAAGTCAAGTGAGAGGGAGCAGAGGGCTGGGAAGGAGGGCAACTCCCAGTTCTGGGACTGGCTTTGAGTGGAATGTGAGTTACAAAGGATTCTCTCCACCGACAGGCACCAAGCTCCAGGCTCCACTCCACTTCTCATCACTGGGAAACCAAGGATTTGTTCTGTTTCCCAGGGAGTTTGCAGTCTAGTTAGAAAAACTACATGTAGTAGTCCCTCCTTATCACAATCTGTGGTTGGAAATACCTGAGGTTCAAAAATATTAAATGACAAAGGAATTTAATATTTACAGTAGATACTAGAAATTTAATAGTAAGTGAAATTTAAAAATAGATAATTTGCAGGGCTGGGGATGTGGCTCAAGCGGTAGCACGCTCACCTGACATGCGTGCGGCCCGGGGTCGATCCTCAGCACCACATACAAAGAAAGATGTTGTGTCCGCCGAAAACTAAAAAATAAATATTAAAAAATTCTCTCTCTCTCTCTCTCCCCCCCCTCTAAAAAAAAAGAAAATGGATAATTTGCAGTAGCACAATAAAATCATGTGCCATTCCACTCTCTTTGGCCTGGGATATGAATCATCCCTTTGTCCAGAGTATTCACACCATATATCCTATCTGTCCATTACTCACTGTAGCTGTCTTGACCATCTATTGTGGGACCACAGTGGGTGTGTTCATGTAGCCTTCATTTTACTAATGATGGCTTCAAAGTACAAGAGTAGTGAGGCTGACAATTTGAATATGCCAAAGAGCCAGAAAGTGTTTCCTTTAAGTGTAAAGATGAAAAAGTTTATGACTTAAGAAGTAACCTTGTATGCTGAGGTTGCTAAGAGCTACAGAAAGAATGAATTTTCTCTCTGTAAAATTGGGAAGGAAAAAAGAAATTCAAGCTAGTTTTCTGTCATACCTCAAGTTGCAAATGTTAGAGCCACAGTGTGTGATGAGTATTTAGTTAAGATGGGAAAGGGGGCTGGGGTGTGACTCAGTGGTAGAGTGCTCCCCTAGCACGTGTCAGGCTCTGGGTTCGATCCTCAGCACCACATAAAGATAAATAAATAAAATAAAGCTATTGTGTCCAACTACAACTAAAAAAATAAATATTTAAAAAAGGATGGGAAAAGCATTAAGTTTGCATGTGTGTGTGTGTGTGTGTGCGTTTTTTCACGAAGCAGTTTATATAGGATTCAGTATTATTTGCAGTTTCAAAAATCCACTGGGGGCAGGCCTTGGAAGGTATTTCCTGCAAATAAGGGGAACTACTGTGTAGAAATGATGATTGAATTTGCAATAGGCAATTACAAATGGGCTTTCAATTTTATGCCAACTATTCAGGGCTATAGGTGAGTTAAATAGTGCCATTACCCTTTAAAGATAAAAGAATCAAGACATAAATGCAATATCAATATTGGTACTGAGACCACACCACATGAATGTTTTATGCGAAGTGCTTACGTACCAAGACTCTTCTTTGTGTGTGTGCATTTATATTAATGTTCTTTAATGACTGTCTTATGTGTCAGGCGCTATGTTTACATACTTTATTTCAATTAGTCCTTTTATTTACTTTATAATGACCCAGCATGTTAGCCATAAATGTTCTAAATTTATTGAGGAGGAAATTTGAGTTCAGCAGGATTAATTAATTTCTCCAAGCCACACAGCTGCTAAATGTCTGAGTCAGGATTTGAAGCCAGGTCCACTGACTCCAATCTCTTTCTACTCTGCAAACCACACTGATAACTACTAATACAAAGCGAAAGATAATGGGGAAAATGCTCTATGACAGGTGTCAACATGGTGCTGAGGAGCTTCAGAGAGGATTGATCCATCTGGTTGAAGAAAAGAAGCACTAAGGAACAAAGACCGGCTTGCTCAATATCATGTAATTGATTAATCAGAAATTAGAGGTAAAATCCAGGTTTTCTTCCTTTCTTCCTTCCTTTTTTTCTTTTTTTTCCTTTCTTTCTACCGGGGATTAAACTGAGGGGCACTATCCCCAGCCCTTTTATGTATTTTATTTAGAGACAGGGTCTCACTGAGTTGCTTAGTGCCTCGCTTTTGCTGAGGCTAGCTTTGAACTCGCAATCCTCCTGTCTCGGCCTCCTGAGCCACTGGGATTACAGATGTGCATCACCACACCTGGCCAAAATTCAGGTTCCCAGATTCCAAAACCAACACCAATTTTTACTGACAATAAGAACTTTGAGGGGGCTGGGGATGTGGCTCAAGTGGTAGCGCGCTCGTCTGGCATGCGTGCGGCCTGGGTTCGATCCTCCATACCACATACAAACAAAGATGTTGTGTCCGCCGAGAACTAAAAAATAAAAATATTAAAATTCTCTCTCTCTCTCTCTCTCTCTCTCTTTCTTTAAAAAAAAAGAACTTTGAGGAGCTGGGGATGTGGCTCAAGTGGTAAAGCGCTTACCTGGCATGCACAGGGCACTGGGTTCGATCCTCAGCACCACATAAAAATAAAGATGTTGTGTCCACCGAAAACTAAAAAATAAATATTAAAAATAAATTCTCTCTCTCTTAAAAAAAAAAAAAAAGGAAAAAAAGACCTTTGAGAGGATTTCCCATCAGCTCTGTTTTGTTAAAGCAAAAATTCTGAAGTCTTTGAAAATCTCTTGGAATCTTTGTGAAATTTCATGAACTAAAAGCACAGGCAAAAAAAGGAGAGGAAACTGACTTCTCCCTGGGCCTGGGTTTTCCCTCTTCAGAGCAGCAGTAGTGCTTTCCTACCTTCCTGCTGGGCCAGGATCCCTTTCCCTGACCCAAAAGCCTGGGCCTTGAGCTGCAATCATTCCACTACAAGACAGCCAGAACAAACATTTCTAAACAAAACCAAAGAGCTTATCAAGTCACCTACAGATTCAAAAATCTCCAGCTTCCATTTGCCCATAGGATAAAATTCAAATTCCTCAGTCAGGCAGATGGGGCCTTCCATGATCTGGTCGTGGCTTTCCAGTTACCTCAAAATCTTACAAAAGTGAAAGGTCCTAGCGATACAGATCTTGTTACCATTTCCCAAGCGCTCCGTGCTTTTCCATGTGTTTGTCTTTTCACATGCTGTTCCCTCTGCCTAGGCAAGCTCCTGCATATCCTTCAAGACTGGAAATTGTCTCCTTTCTATTATATCACCAGGCAATCCTCTGTGGTCTCATTTAACCATAATTCTTCAAGCACTCTTGGAATTTAGTAGGTACTTTGTATAACTTGGTGAATGAATAAAGTCTATTCTGGATGCCTCACTGCTTGGTCCTACCATTATGGGGCAAATGAGTTGTTACTCCAGTTTACAACAGGGGCAACAGGTTCAGAAGAGTAAAGGAATTTCTTCCCTCTAAAGATATACAGCTAGGATTTAAATTCAGATTGGTTGGTCTTTCAAACCCAAGGTTTTAACCTCTAAGCTCTAGTGCCTCTAATTCCTTGAAATGTGACCTTTTTCTTCTGTATCATGGAAGGACCAAACACCATTCATTGCTCCTTCTGTTGAATCTTAGAGACACCATGGACATGGGGGTTTATCACGGTGTGGCATGGGGCTGGGGTTACAAGGCAGGCTGGGAGAGATTAGGAATTCCAGACTGACATTTGCGCTGAGACTTTGTCACGCATCCTTGTGGGAAGTGAGGCGTCAAGAATCATTTACTTAAAACTACCTCTGCCACCCCCTGGAATGGCCTAGGCTGAGGACTAAAGACAAAAACCAAACAAACAAAACTGACTTGTGTTGGCTGGGGTTTTCTTATTCAGATTATAGACACTTTGTTGGGAAACTAAAATCCCTCATTGGAAGCTCAGAAGGACTTCACTCTAAGGACTGAACCCAGGTTCTAGCCTGGCTTTTGTTACTAACCAGCTGTGTGACCTTGAGCAAGGGGCTTAACTTTGTAAGCCTTCCTAAGTGGGCAGAAAAATGGGCAAGGACACAATGCACTTAGGAAAGAAAGGTCCAGACAGCATCCAGAGGATGGGAGTCTGAGCTGGAGCATAAGTCTCTCTGGAGAAGAGGCTCCAGAGCTGCCAGCTGTGGTGTCCCAGTGTGTTGCTGGGACTGAGGGGCCACTCAAGAACAGGCAGCATAGGAATAAGAGAGGACACCAAAGACAAAGCATTTGGCTTTCTTTTTGTGGGGTGCCCAAACCAGGCCCTGTTGCAATCCCTCTGGAACATCAGGAGGCAGGTATCTCCAAACTTCCACCTTCAGGAAGAGCTAACCTCCCCATCTTTGGGCCTCCTTGTACCCCTAGGTGTCTTCTTAGTAGAGAGTGAACTTCTTGAGGGAAGAAAACTTGACCTCTTTATCTAATTCTTCAGCTGCAATACTGACTGGCTCCCTGGCACCAATAGACCACATAATTGTCTGATAAATAAATGAATGGGTAAATGAATAAAATTCAGGTGATCAGACAAGGCCCAATGTCAGAGCAGAGTTAATCTTTGAAGTTCATTACAAAAGAAGAGGTACGTGCAAGTAATAACAAAAGTAGAATTCCAAATGGCTTGGGAAATTTAGGAGCAGAAGAGCTGAGAATACCAATTCACATGGTCCCTTGGGCCACCAGTGAAGCCATAGAATCCTTGACTGGTAGACTGTAGACTGTTCTTAGGTTCCTTGAGGATATAAAGGCAGATGACACAAACAGAGCTCAGGTTCACTGTCTCTAGCTAGAGTGACCACATGTCCTGGTTTTATGACTACATATTTTCCCAGGTAATTATTAATACCTTGAAAAATTGACAAAATTATGGGGTAATATTTTCCCCCCACCTAATCATTTTATTATTGATCTAGTATTCACATATCACAAAACTTACCATCTTTAGGGGCTGGGTTTGTGGCTCAGTGGTAGAGCACTCGCCTAGCATGTGCAAGGCGCTGGGTTCGATCCTCAGCATCACGTAAAAATAAATAAATAAAATAAAGGTAGTGTGTCTGACTACATCTAAAAAAATAAAAGTAAAAATAAAAACTTACTGCCTTTAAAGTGATCAATTCAGGACTGGGGACATAGCTCAGTAAAGCACCCCTGGGTTCAATTCCCAGTATTACAAAAAACAAAGTTTAAAGTGTACAATTCAGTGCTTTTTAGTATATTGATGACATTGCACAATCATCACCATTAATCAATTTCAGTACATTTTCATTCACCCTAAAAAGAAACCCTGGTATTTGTAGTCCTTCCCCCTCCCTTCCTCTCCCTCAACTCTGCAGCTACTATTCTTCCATCTGTATGGATTTACCTTCTCTAGACATATAATGGAAGCACACATTATGTGGCCTTCAGTGTCAGACTTTTTTCAGCATGTTTTATGAATACTTGTAGTAGAAATCAGTACTTTGGACAAGAAACTTTTTGGTCATAGTGTTATGGTTTATTTTATTTAATTTTGGGGGTACCAGGGATTGAACTCAGGGGCACTTGACCACTGAGCCACATCCCCAGCCCTATTTTTTTTCTTTTCTTTTTTTTTTTTTGTGGTGCTGAGGATTGAACCCAGGGCCTTGTGAATGGAAGGCAAGCACTCTACTAACTGAACTATATCCCTAGCCCGCCAGCCCTATTTTGTATTTTATTTAGAGACAGGGTCTCACTGAGCTGCTCAGCCCCTTGCTGTTGCTGAGGCTGGCTTTGAACTCACAATCCTCCTGACTCAGCCTCCTAAACCACTGGAATTACAGGCATGTGCCTCTGCGCTCAGCAGTGTTATGGTTTAAATATGATGTATCCCCTAAAAGCCCATGTGTGTGACAACGCAAAAATGTTCAGAGGTAAAATGATCAGATTATAAATGTCTTTAATCTAATTAATGGGTTAATCCACTGATATGGAATTAACTGGTTCATAACTGTAAACTGGTAGGGTGTGGCTGGAGGAAGTAGGTTGGGGTGGGGTGGGGGAAGAGCCTGTGGGGTTTCTATTTTGTCCCTGGTGAGCTGAGCCCTCTCTCTCTGCTTCCTGGTTGCCAGGTCCAGAGCTGCTTCCCTCACCACACCCTTCTGCTGTGATATTCTGCTTCACCTTGGCCCCAGAGCAATGGAGTCAGCTGAACCTCTGAAACTGTGAGCCAAAATAAACTTTCCCTCCTCTAAATTGTTCTTGTCGGGTCTTTGGTTCATGGTGACAAAAAAGCTGACTAAAACACTCTATATAGCCCTTAATATTTTAGCAATTGCACCATGGGTGTTCCCACAGGGCCAAAAAGGAAGTCAGAGGGAGGAGCCATGCTGAGACTGACTGGAGAAGCCATCCTATTGCTCAAGGCACAGAAACACTGGCGTGAGTGAGCCAGAGAAGGGGCTACGCTCAGCGTTCTAGACTCTAGAGTTGGCACTTTTATTGGTTTTGATGTCCTGACTTCCAAACAGTAGTTACAGACACGACAACAGTCTAATCTAATGCCAGCTTTTTAGGGAAAGCGGTGCTTAATGAATTAAAAAAAAAAAAAAAAAAAGGAGCCAGGGGAAAATGGAACAGAAGCTCTACTTTGAGATTTTGCTCCACCACTGGTTTAATGATCTCAAATGGGTGCCTCCATTTTTTTCCCCTAGTCTCTGTAAAATGAACACAGTGATAATGAGGAAAGTCCCAAAGCTACTAGGTTTTAAGACATTTCAAAGACTCTTCCAGTATTCTGTGACTACTTCTACAGATGTGTAATGCAAGAGCCCAACACTTGGGGCTGATTGTTTTTGAAAGGTACAGGTTCCCCACTGTGTGTGGTTTGGAGCACTCCAGTCAATTTGGTAGTTCAAATGCTAAGCAGTTAGGTCAGAATGGTTTGGTATATTTTGCAGTGTTTTAGTGGCAAGGGGTCAAGGATGGGAAAATGTTTCTCAGGATGTTTCTGCAGATCATTTCCCTTAATAGGTTAAGTTCCCAGAGTCTAGGGCCAGTTTTTTATTCATTCCTGTCTCTCCTGTAATTCCTAGCAGAAGGCCTAATTCAAATAGGGTCCCAGTATATAAGGCAAGGAAGCGAAGGCTGAGCAAATCACACTTGCTAGTGTGTGGAGGTATTTCTCCGGCTTCAGGGGACTGTTAGAACAATCTGCCCAAGACTCAGGGGGCCAGGGTAAGGGGTCCCACAGTTCCAGTTCGGGCAATCAGAAGAGGGTTTGAGGTGCCACCAGACCACATACCAGCAGCAGGGCCTGTGAGTTGGCAGAACTGGGGAGGCTGTCCTCAGGGGAAAAAAGAGGAGGGCAGGGGCGCTAGCCAGGCCTGCTGCGCTGAAAGCGGCAGACGGGTAATTTCCAAATGACCATTTCAAAGGAAGGTTGAATTTCTTCAAGATAAGAGGGAGAGCAGAGAGCATGCCTATATCTCTAACCCCCTGAGCTCCGGGGCCGTGATAACAGCTGTGGGGTTGGAAACCTAATGCTGATGAAAGAGTTAAAGGGTGGCTGCAGGCAGCTATCGGTGACACCGCTAGGAATTGAGCATGCTCCTGGAGCGGCTGGGGACTGGTGTTACTCCATGAATAGAGGCCACTCTCAGGGAGTTTTTCCAGGAACAGAATGGGGTCAGGGAGCCGCTTGGGGAACAATGGTTGCCACCGACTAGCTGAATTTCTTACAATCACACACCATACCCCCTGATCAAATAGCTCCTTTGTCCGGCTGATATAAAAACATGTCATACAATGATGATTTGGAAGAATGACACGGGTTTGCCTTTCACAGAGATCAGAAGGGCTTGTTGTGCAGCAGGGGGAAAAACATCAGAGTCAAGGAAAACCTGGAGAATAAAAGGAGCAAATGGAAACAGACAGCAACAATGAGAAAAGGGCTGGGTTGCTAGAAAGGCAGACAAGGGCTTGGTTACCAGCAGGGAGACTCGAGCAGCCGGCAGCTCTGAGGAAGGAAGAGCCTACTGGAGCCCGGTAATCAGTTTCACAGCGCCCCCTTGAAACTTCTGGGATTAAAGGAAGGCAACTTGGAGCAAGAGATGGCCTGAGTTGGCTGGTGATCCCAGGGCTGTGACACAAACCAGGGAGAACACGAAGAGACCTCAGATCGTTCTACCCAAACCATTACTTAAAGGATGGGGATACTGAGGCCTAGGGAGGCATATGACTGAGTCATCAATTTGGATTGTCTAGATCCACGTCTTGTTTTATAACGACTTCTCCTATTCCTTTGACTTTGAAGATGGAATTGCAGGTGCTTCTTTTTTCTTTCTTCTTTCTTCCTTTCTTTTTATTTTTCTCTTGTGGTATTGGGAATGGAACCCAGAGGTGCTCTATCTCTGAACTATATCCCCAACCCTTTTTTATTTTATATTTTGGAGACAGGGCCTCACTAAGTTGCTGACGATGGTCTCAAACTTGTGATCCTCCTGCCTCAGTCTCCCCAGTTGCTGGGATTATAGGTATGCACCTCTGTGCCTGGCTGCAAGCACTTCTTAAGCATTCTGTTCAGAGAGTAGAAGAGATGTGGGACTGGGCTTCTTGCCTGACCCAGGGCTTCCTTCTATAATGGAATTCACACAAGGCATTGTCTTGCATGCCTCTGTTTCCCCATCTTTGAAGTGAGGGTCCTCCTGATGGTAGCCAGCCAGTCAGCCATTTGCTTGGCCATCCTTTATTAAATGCCTCTGTGCTTCCCACCCTGGATGAGGGCACCAGTGAGAGGAGGAAGGACCAGCCTCACTAAAGATAAGACCCAGTCACTAGACCCAGTCAGGCAAATGCTCTCCAGATAGACTGTGGACACCAAGCTCTTATTCTCCACTGAGACCTATAACTGAGGTGGGTAGGTTTCGGATGGTGACTTTGTTGTTGAAAGATAGCAGGCTTATGTAGCAAGATTCCTACAGCTTCCAGTCATCAAGTATGATCACAAAGAAAATGACAATTGTTAACTAATGTCACTAATTGACATTCACCTTCAGTGCAGCATCTGTAAATGGATCTGACGCCTTTGTATTGGATTTCCCTAGAACTATGTGTGGTTAAAAAGAAGGAGTATTTTGTGTTAATATATTCTCTTTCATCCCCAGATCCTGAAATCCTTTACCAGTAGATAGGCATTTCTCATTGCTACCCCTGTGGGGAGTCAGCAAGTCCCAGTCTCCCCGTTCTCCAGCTGGGAGACCTGGGTTACAGAAGGATTCTAAGTCCTGCAGTGGGGGATGGAATCCAAGACGATCAGCCTCTCACTGACATTTCTGGCTTTGAACTACAGAGCAGGGTACTGGAAAGCAAAATTGGAGATTAGATCCACAGTAGACCTGGTTTACTTCTCTTATAAGAAAGCAAAAAGTCTATTGTATTTTAAATTTTAATTTGTTAAAGATAATACATATAAATGGCACTTTTAAAAGTACAGAAGAATAGAGAGTTTCCTTCCAACCTGTCTATACACACCATTCCTGTACCCTAGGGAAGACTAGTCATTAAGTTTTTAAGAGCTATTCTACATTCTTCTAAGGCTGGGGATGTAGCTTAGTAGGTGAATACCTGCCTCACAAGCATGAGGTAATGCATTCCATCCCCAGCACTAAAAAAAAAAAAAAAAAAAAAAAAAAAAAAGTTATGTATTTGTAAACACAAACAAAATATTTTCCCTTGCTCACATGTAAGATAGATATATGTATATCTGAAAACTTTTCAAAAAATGAATATGAAATGGATAGAAACACAGGGCTGGGAGAGCTATACAAACTCAAAGGTTGGCAGCAGGTCCTGGGGAGTATGTCTCCCAGCTGCAAACTGAGCTGCTGGCTTGCTGTGCTCTGGTTCTCTGCTTCTGAGAAAGCTGTGCATAACGCCAGGGGTGCCGGGTATGTATGACTTCTTACAGAGAATGGCCTCCAAATGAGGATGGTTGCAGCCCTGCAATCATTTTTCTACATAAAAAAAAAAAATTGCAAACAGCCCGAGTTCAAAAACAGCCCAGAGTCTCGTCCTTCATGCATTCCATGTAAGTTTCAGAGCTAACATTTTGAGTGCTTTTTGTGTGTTAGGCTCTCAAAAGGCGATAAACGCTTTTCCTACATTATTTCACTTAATCCTCATGGCTGTTATCTCATTGAACCTCCGAGGAGAGGGAGGCTTAACTAATAAATGGCAGAGGGAGGAAATCTTGACCTTAAGTCTGGATTCTACCTCTACGCTTACTCCCCTGAGGTCTTGCCTCTGTCTAGTACCTGAAGAGTCAATTCCAAACTCCTCAGCCGGTGGTTTCAGACCCTCCGACATCTGTGTGCATTTCCTTCCCAGGCTTCTCGCTTCTTGCTCCTCGTCCAGCACTGTGTGCTTGAGTCACACCAGATCACTCGCTGTCACTGGTCCTTACATTCTTCAGGCCTTTGTGCAGGCTCTTTTCTCCCCGTGGAATCTTTCTCTCCCCTCTGCCTGGCAAGATGCCAATGTGATTTTCCCAAAATTCAGTCTGACTGTTGCTTCACTGTTTGAATCTCTCTGTGTTTCCTCACCACCTAATATGAGCAAGACCAAGTTTCTTAACTTCAAACAGAGGATCATCCTGCTCCAGGTCCCTCTGACTCTCCACGCTCTCCTCTCCTGCTTTTTTCTCCTGCATAACCCTCCACACTCATGAGTTGCTTCTAGTTTCCTAAACATTTTGGGTACTGTTGATCCTAGATCTTTGCATAGACTGTTTCTTCTGCCTAGAACACTCCTCCTGGGTTAATTTCTGTCGTTCAGATTATATCTCAGAGGTCCTTTTCCTTATCCTTTCAGGACTTCTACAACTTATTCCCACTCCAGGATGTCCATTTAAAAAAACATTTTTTTTTCTTTTTAAAAATATTTTTTTTAGTTGTCAATGGACCTTCATTTTGTTTATTTATGTGTGGTATCAAACCCAGGGCCTCACACATGCTAGGCAAGTGCTCTACTGTTAAGCCACAACCCCAGACCTCCAGGATGTCCATTTTAAAATATCTTTTTCTATACTTTGAGTTCCTCAAGGTCAGTGACCACATCTAAATAATGTTTGAATCTTCAGAGCCTCTCAGAGGTCCTAGAAGCCAGGCAGTCTCAAGCCTGGGTGAATGAAGGTGCTCATGAATGGAGCTGGAATTTAGAGCCCTGAACGGGGCCTAGATATTCATTCTAACCTCATGTCCTTCGTTTTTTGCCAGCTGCTGCTTCATAGTTTTGCGATTACTCTCATTATTCAGAACCTCTTCACAGTGTGACCTTGTACCTCTCCAAGACTCAGTTTCCTCAAATGTAATATGAGAAGGGAGGAACACCTGATTCCTGCTGTCTCTTCCAGATCAAATGCTATGTGAATCCATGCTACCTCAAAGGCAAAGGGATTTTCCAAGTCCTATGGGATTGTGTGTAGCAAGTGCCTCCATGGTGCTGGTGTTGGAAGAGGTTTTCAGAGATTCCAGTTTAACTCTCTAATTAGGAGACTGGCAAACTATGGCCTCAGGGCCCAATTCAACCCACTGCCTATTTTTATATGGTTCATAAGTTAAGGATGGTTTTTACATTTTTAATGACTGGAAGAAAATCAAAAGAATAATATTCCATGACGTGAAAATTATGTGAGATTCAAATTTCAGTGTTCATAAATAAAGTCATCTTGGCACACAGCTAATGCTCACTGTTTCTGTATTGTCCGTGGCTGCTTGTGCACTGCAGTGGCAGAGTTCCACAGTTACAACCAACTGTTTGGCCCTTAAGCACTTAAATACTTACCACTGGGCCACTTACAGAAAACATTTGCCAAGTCCTATTCTGACTCAACAACCCATGGGATATTTCCAATAAAAATATAATACAAATCACACATGTAATTTAAAATTTTCTAGTAGTCATTTTAATAAGTGAAATAAACATGATTTTTAAAAAAGACTAAGCCAGGTGTGATGGCACATGCCTACAAATCCCATTGACTCAGGTAGCTGAGGCAGGAGGATTGAAAGTTCTAGGCGAGGCTTGGCAACTAAGGGAGATTCTGTGTCAAAATAAAAAAATAAAAAGGACTATGGATATAGCTTAGTGGTAAATAAATAAATAATAAAAGTTAAAAGTAAGACTAATAATGTTTTATTTAACCCAATATATCCAAAATATGATCATTTCAACATGTGATCAATAAAAATTTATTAATGAGGTATCTTCCATTCTGTTTTTCACTAAGTCTTCAAAATCTAGTGTTTATTTTGTACCTGTAACACAACCACAATTTGGGCTGTTTTAGGTGCTCAGTAGTTACATAAATTACATATATGCCTAGGGGCTTCTGTATTTGACAGCTCAGAGCTTTAAGATCAATTCTAAACTCTTTGTCATGAATTTCTAGGCCCTTTATTTCATTTCTAACTGCTTCCTTAAATGACAAGATTGACCCATTCTATGTCCTCTAAATTATATACAATACCTCCCACCTCTCCATCTGTGCACCCTCCTTTTTCTTTTTCAGTGAAAGCCTTATTCAGATATAATTCGCATTCTATACAATTTACCCATTTACAGTGTACAGTTCAATGGTTTCTAGTGTATTCTTCAAGTTGTACAACCATCTCCACAATCAATTTTATAATATTTTCATCATTCCCAAAAGAAACTGTCATTTTAGCAGTCATCATCAATGATCCCAGTCCCCAACCAGCCTTGGACAATCACTAATCTATTTCTTTCTCTATGAGTTTGTCTATTCTGGACATTCATATAAATGGAAGTGTACAATATACAGTCTTATGATTGGTTTCTTTCACTTAGCATAATATTTTTTAAGGTTCATCCATGTGGCAGTTATTATCAGTTCTTCATTCCTTTTTATTGCTGAGTAATATTGCATTGGTCCATCCTTTCTGGTATGTTCTCCTCTTCCAATAATCTTCCTTCAAGAGACTGAGCCCTAGGACCCAGCCAAAACCCAAGAAGGAAAAGAAAAATCTGCCTGTCCTAGTCCACAATGTCTAAGAACAAACATGGGATCTGTTCAGAGTTTTAGAGGAAAAAAGAAGGTGAAGACTTTGTGCAATCATTATATTATTAGCAAAATACATTTTTTTAAATATTTATTTTTTAGTTGTAGTTGGACACATACCTTTATTTTATTTATTTATTTATTTTTATGTGGGGCTGAGGATCGAATTCAGGGCCTCACATGTGCTAGGCAAGTGCTCTACCGCTGAGCCACAACCCCAGCCCACAAAATACATTTTTTTTTGTCTTTTTTTTTTTTTGGAACTGGGGGTCGAACCCAGGGCTTTGCGAATGCAAGGCAGACCCTTTGCCACTGAGCTACATCCCAGCCCCCACAAAATACATTTTTTAAAAATGTTTTTTAGTTGCAGATAGATACAATATCTTTATTTATTTATTTATTTTTATGTGGTGCTGAGGATCAAATCCAATGCCTCATGTGCACAAGGCAAGCGCTCTACCATTGAGCTACAACCCCAGCCCAGTACATTAAAAAAAAAAAAAAAAGTTTTTCGTTGTAGATGGACACAATACCTTTATTTTGTTTATTTATTTAGTTTGTTTTTTTTTTTTTATGTGGCGCTGGGGATGGAACCCAGTGCCTCATGCATGCTAGGCAACTGCTCTACAACTGAGCCACAACCCCAGCCCAAAATCCTTTTCTTTTCAAAAACAAAAAAGTCCTACAAACCACCATATGGTCCAAAGGAAGAGGAACTTCAGATCACATCCTGTATGCCTCAACAATAATGTACTGGTTGGGCACAATATTGTACCAGCCTGAAGACAGCAATCCAGCTTCAGCTCTAAGCCAGATCTGGCAGCACCAGGCCAAGGAGTCCCACCTCAGTTCCAGCTTCCTTCCATCAGATGCTCTTGCCACGCTGACCCGTTGGTTAACAACACCATGGATAACAATGCCCACCCTCCATGCTTTCATAGCAAGAAAAAAAAAATTACAAACACCTAGTAAACCCCAACTCTTGTTCCTTTAGGATTAGGCTCCAGGGGACTGGCACCATCTTTTCCTTCTTAATAGGTTCTTCCTTTCCCATGGCTGCCTCTCAACTCTTCCTTTTCCTCCTTACTGTCCATCCTTTGATCTCTCTTCTACTTCCCTTATTTGCCTTATTCTCAAATTCTTCTTCTTCTACCCAGGGCCTCACACATGCCAGGCAAGAGCTCTACTACAAAGCTACATCCCAGCCCTTTTTATTTTTTCGAGAGAGTATCTCACTAAATTACTGAGGCTGGTCTTGAACTTTCCATCCTCTTGCCTCAGCCTCCCCTGACCCTGGAATTCTAGGCAAGCACCGTGGGCCTGGAAAACTCTGACCTTCTTTTCAGTGTCTTGGTTGCTTCCTTCTTCTTTGCCATAATTCTTCATTTTTTTCTCTTTTCTCTCAGAACATTGGACATGCCCTGCCGAGCTAGGAAGGCCACAGCCTGGCTTCACAGGAGACAGTCAAGGATCTAACAGTCAGATCCAGGCTGAAAATTGACTCCATCACTTAATAGCTTGGACCTGTGAGCAAATAACTCAAAGCCCCTCAGGGGATTAAATGATATAAAGCAGCATACAGCAAGCACTTCCTCAACTTTTCCCATGCGGCACTTTTCAAGAAGGGAATAGGAGACCCTTCCTATGGGTCCCAGAACTGCCAGCCATCTTTTCTGCTCACTCTCTCTTGTCCTTGTTCCCCCACTGGCAACACACATCCTGTCTCTCAACTTCTGGAGGCTGTCTTCCACTGGCTCTCCATCTTTGCTCCGCTCCCACCTTTTCTACAGCTCTGCTAGTCTTTCTTCTCCTCCCACTTTCCCAACACTTTGGGGGACCCCTCCCCAACGGGCAGGCACTAGTGGGACCCAGTGCAAAAGTTCTTTAAAGTCCCGGGGTTCCTTAAGGTTCAAGATCCACCCTGAGCGCCTTCTGATAGGTTCTCCTGGATGGGGCTTCCTATTTTTACTGCCCCCAACTGCACAAACCTTCTGGTCACATGACCGAGAGGCCCAGGACCAAGGCTTTCTGAAGGGGCTGGGCTCAGCTTGAGTTTTTAAATTTCTCTTCCTTTGCTTCTTCCCCCTGTTTCTGCCTCCTCTTCTCCCCTTCCTCTCCATTTCATCTCCTCCTCTTTTTAAACTTTCTATATTATCCTAATCACTAGTGCTTGGTGAGGAAACCTTTGAAAAATACACAAAAGAGGAAGAAAGCACTCTCTTGTCTTTTTTTGAATTTGTAGGCATTCTCTTCTAAAGCCAGGCTGCCCCTGAGCCTAGGGTGAAAACACTGGGATCCTGCTGCAACAATAAAAGAAGTAATGAAAATAATAGGTAAAATCCATTGATACTGTTCTTGTTTGGGACCCTATACTAAGTGCTCTTTGCATTTAGCATTGGTTCTATCATTATTCCCAATTATGGATGAGAAAATGGGTTTGCAAAAGCTAATTAATCTGCCCTAGGTGTTGCAGTTAGTAAGTGAGCCAGGATTTGACTCAGTCTGACTGCAGAGCCCCTGTGCACCTCTGCCCTGTCTGAAGTGCCTTCACCCGCTATTCTCCCTCTGTTTTGGGAACAGTCCCTCTAGACATTAACTCTTCTTTTATTTATGGCCTCTGTACATCACCTCCTATTGGTTGATATTAAGGAAACACGAAACCCCAAGTGAGAACTGGGCTAACACCTTTAGAAAAGGTCTACCAGGCATGACTGAGTTAACCATCCTTTTTAAAATAAATATATTTATTTTTAGTTGTAGGTGGACACTCACTTTATTTCATATTCATGTGGTGCTGAGGATAGAACCCATGCCTCATGCGTGCTACGTGAGCGCTCTACCACTGAGCCACAACCCCAGCCCTTAACCAGCCTTTTTTTTTAAAAAAAAAAGTCTTTATGGCTCTGGGAGTGGAACCCAGGGCTCCATGCTTGCTAGGCAAGCAGCCTACCACTGAACTACATTCCCAGACTAGGTAAGCCACCCTAAATTGTCTCTGGGAATAAAAGCAAGGGCTAGCCCACAAAGAGGCTGCTCCTGGGGATGAGGGGGTCCCCCTGGGAATTAGTGACCCTGCAGTCCCAGCTACAAATGCTTAATAATAATAACAATGACCATCTGTAGGGCAGGGAAGTTTGTAAATATTATTTCAATCAGTTCTCACAATAACTCTTACAAGTTGGATGATGTGATTTATCCAAAAGCAGAGTTGTTGGGTTCAGGCTCGGGCCTGTCTGATGCTGGAAGCTGTGCTATTTCCATCTTGCCCTTGGCTTTTCCTTAGAACTAAAATGGCCACTAAGAAAGAGGCTCTTGTTATGTGCCAGGCACTCTACTGGGATTTCTTTTCTTTTTTTCTTCTGCAGTGCTGGAGATGGAACCCAGGACCTTGCACTTGCTAGGCAAGTGCTCTGCCACTGAGCTATATTTCCAGCCCCTCTACTGGGATACTTATGTATATTATTATCTCATTGAATCTGCAGTAATCCTTTCTAAAGTATATTATGATTTCCCTTTTACTGACGAAGAAGCTGAGATTCAGAGAAGTTCAGCAATTTACCAAGATTACACAGATTGTAAGAAGAAGCCAGACTGAGGGTGTAGGTGAGTGTAGAAGACCTGCCAACATGCACAAGGCCCTGGGTTCCATCCCCAACACTGCAAAAAGCAACAACAACAATGAACAAACAATACCAGAGACAAATAATATTCACACCAAGGATTGAACCCGGGAGCTTCTGCATGCATACATACTAGGCAGACACTCTTCCACCCAAGTACATGCCCAGCCTTTTAAACTTTTTTATTTCATGACAGGGTCTTGCCAAGTAGTTGAGGCTGGTCTTTAATTTATGATCCTTCTGCCTCAGCCTCCAGTAGCGTAGATTACAGGTGTGAGCCACTGAGCCCAGCCACACCAGAATTTATCGACTCTTAAACTCAAGCCTGTCTGCTATCCCACACCGTGGAGCAAAGTTTTTGATCTGGATTGAGAGTTTGTCTCAGAGCTGGGTTCAGCTGGGTAGGCACTTGTTTAGAAAATGGTTAAGAGCTCAGATGGATTCCAAATTTCTTTAGGACCTCGGTTGCTTTCTTGACATCTACTATGAAGTGAAGCAGGACAAAACCCTGAGAGGAGGCAGCTGCAAAATGATCACCAGGAGACTCTGTGGTGCTTTTATTGTTAGGTTAGTACCCCGACCTGTGCATTTTGGTTCTCTTTTAAAGCGAAATATTCCCATGCTAAAAACTCACAGGGGTGGAAAAGACTCTGAAAGAGAGTTACTAGTACAATCTTCCATCTGATGCCTCTGTGTCCCAATTTCCTCCACTGTCTCTCAAGATTTCACAAGGCCTTAAATAGGAGAAGTAAGCCAGGTGTGGTGGCTCATGCCTGTAATCCCAGCATCTGGGGAGGCTGAGGCAGGAGGATTGCAAGCTCAAAGCCAGGCTCAGCAAAAGCGAGGCACTAAGCAACTCAGTGAGACCCTGTCTCTAAATAAAAAATACAAGGTAGGGCTGGGAATGTGGCTCAGTGGTTAAGCACCCCTGGTTTCAATCCCTAAAAAAAAAAAAAAAGAAGATGTAAAATAGTGGAGGTGGTAGAATAAGAACCACAGTAAATATTTTCTTGTTCTGAGCAC
Organism: Marmota flaviventris; assembly: GCF_047511675.1. Classification (NCBI taxonomy): domain Eukaryota; kingdom Metazoa; phylum Chordata; class Mammalia; order Rodentia; family Sciuridae; genus Marmota; species Marmota flaviventris. The sequence goes on from NC_092501.1 coordinate 26,210,328, forward strand.
TTTAGATCAGCAGTTCTTAAAGTGCAGTTTAGGGACCTAAGATCCTTTCAGGGGTCTGCAAGGTCAGAATTATTTTCTCTGTCATTCTGTCTCAAGTATATGGTAGAATTTCCAGGAGCTACAGAGCATGTAATATTGCAACAGATTGAATGAAGAAGCAAATATGAGAATCATATCTTTTATGAAGTCACAAATTAAGTACATGTGTAAAAATGCAAATCAATGCTATTCATCTATTTTTAAGGTAAATTTTATGTTTAAGATGTTATTTATAGCTGGGAACAGTGGCACATTCCTGTAATCCCAGCTTCTTGAGAAGGATAGGAGGATCACAAGTTTGAGACCCTGTCTCAAAGAATAGAAAAGGCTGGGGATGTAGCTCAGTGATAGAGTACCTCAAAAAAAAAAAAAAAAAGTTGGTTGGGGTTGTGGCTCAGTGGTACAGAGTGTCTGGCACTGGGTTCAATCCTCAGCACCACATAAAAATAAATAAATAAAATAAAATAAAGGTATTTTAAAAGTTATTTATGTCATATGTAATAGGTTTATTATTATTTTTAGAATGAATTAACCATCTTTTAAATGTCTCAGTTTCCATTTCTAACAGTAAGTATTAATAGATATTGCCCATATAAACAAAAGCTCCTCAATACTTTTAAGAGTCTGAGACCAAAAAGTTGAGAACTGGGGGCAGGAAAAAAAAAAAAAAAAGGAGTTAGAAGTGCTGCTTTAGATCATCATTAGCATCACACCAACTGTGAATGATGCAAAAGAATTTCTGGAACCGCAGTCCTGACTAATAGAGTTTCTGGTGAGAAGAGCCAGTAACAGCCAGAGCCTCTCACCCCAACAGGACCCAGATGCAACAGCATAAAAGTCTGAAGCAGAGTCCCTCTAGACCCTACAATATGAACCACAGCAAAGAGTAAATGCATTTGTGGAAGTGATTAGGAATGGGATCCCCCCATCTTTTTTTCAACCTTATTGAGATCTATTTGAGTTACACTAACTTGCACATATTTCAAGTGTATAATTTGATCAGTTGCAAGTTTATTTGCACCCCTTTGTAATCCGTTCTTCCCTCCGCTTCATCCCCAGGTGACCACTGATCTGCTTTTTGTCACTATAGTTGTTCTTTCTATAATTTGATATACATGGAATATAGTAGGTACTCCTTTTTTGCCTAGTTTCTTTCACTTTGCATGCTGATTTTTCTATTCATAAGGATGAGGTCAGAATCCCAGTTCTGCCATATATTAACTGTGATACTTAAAAAAAATTAACTTGTCTGTGTCTCTGAGAAAACAATAATTCCTATTTTGCATAGTTGTGAAGGTAAAATGAGTCAATGCAAGCAAATCAAACGTGATTCTATTCCTGGTACTTACTGGGCACTTGATAAATAGTAGTTATTTTTTAATATATGGTTGGGGTAAGAATTAAGGAAGAAAATTAATACAGCACGTGGATGGGGGAGATTCTCTTTTATACTAATTTGATTCATAGCTCACATTTAACTGTTTGTTAAACTTTTCTCACTTGTACACCCTGAGTCTCCACACTGGCCAACCTGACCAGGAAACTCTCATTCAGTGTAGGCTGGGGACATGGAAATTTGTAGCTTTGAAAGCCTTGCCAATTTGGAGTTGCCCTGTTGGAAAAAAACAAAATCCCTCTAGACTGCCTGGAAAATGAAAAAGGTGTATTCCTTCTTCGTCCTCATTGATTTCCAGCCCAACTGGATGGCTTTGCTCACACCTGGAATGAAAACTTGCCTGAGGATGGGGAGGACTCCAGAAGTTTCCTGGCCAGAGGAAGTCGGAGAGCGAGGTTTTCTGTGTGGCTCCTTGTAGCTGAACCTGGTTTGGGAGGTTGAGAAGTTTCTCGGAGGACCCTAACAGGAACCCCTGCTTCTTGGTCTTTCCAAGTGCTAAGGGCCATGGGGTCTTGCTATAATCAAGTGGTGCCTGCTACTGGCAATTGCAACTGCTTTTGCCTAAGCCTGAAGACATATTCTGAGAGAAAAAGAACACAAAGAGGACATGAGAGAAGAAGAGGGGTGGGGGGTGGGAGAGGGTGGAAGGGATCACTGTTCAGGTCTAGCTGGAAAACACAATGAAGTGAAAAGGCTTCGTGGTTGATGTGCTTCTCCTCATTTTTCCCCCCACGGTTTGAAGTGGGGAGGGAGGGATGGGAGAAAAGAAAGGAAGAGGAGGAGGATTGGCAGGACCCTAGAGAAGCAGCACGAAGCTGTTGGGGTTAGAAGGGGGAGGTCATTTATTGATTCTGGATCACTCCCTAACTGACCAACCCCTTCCTTCCATATGCGACTGAGGCTGATGTTACCAATAGTACTTAATTAATTAATAAATACATTAAGAGATGAGGTATCTCTATGTTGCCCAGGCCGGCCTCGAACTTCTGAGCTCAAGTGATCCTCCTCCCTCAGCCTCCCATGTAGCTGGGACTACAGGCACAGGTCAATATTTCTAGTTGTAAGAGTGCCTTTTGAAGGAAGAAAACCCAAGCTGCTGAAGCCTGCCCATCTCTGCCCTAGAAAAAGGAAAACACCCTATAGTTTTTCTTCTAGTTGGGGTGGGGTGAGAGTTGATGTTGATTTTAATTTTCCAGCATAAAGTATTTGTCAGGACTTACATCTTGAGTTCTGACTTTGTGCTGAGCCCTGTAGTAAGTGCTATACATGTAGTCTCAATTAATCTCACAATGACTTTGTGAGGAGTGGGTTATATTACTATTACCAATTTACAGATAAAGAAATAGAGAATTGGGGGGCTGGGATTATGGCTTAGTGGTAGAGTGCTTGCCTCTCAAGGCCCTGGGTTCAATCAAACCACCAAAAACAAAAACAAAACAAAACAAAATATGGGTTGGGGCTGTGGCTCAGTGGTAGAGTGCTCACCTAGCATGCACAAGGCACTGGGTTCGATCCTCAGCTCCACATAAATGTAAAATAAAGATATTGTGTCCACCTAAAACTTAGGAATAGATATTTAAAAAATAAAGTAAATATATTTTTTTAAAAAAAGAAAGAAATAGAGAATTGGACTGGGTATGGTGGTGCATGCCTGTAACCCCAGCAACATGGGAGGCTGAGGCAGAAGGATTATAAGTTCAAGGCCAGTCTCAGCCACTTAGTGAGATTCTGACTCAAAATGAAAAGAAAATAGAAAGAAAGAAATGAAAAGGTCTGGGGATGTAGCTCAGTGGTAGAGTGCCACTGGATTCAATCCTCAGTCTCACACACACACACACACAAAAAAAAAAAAATTAAAAAAAAAAGCCTCTTGGAAAGATTAAGAACCTAAGGTTCTATAACTGGTTCTATAACTAGTAAGTAGCAGTATAGCCTCTTGCCAGCTGCCTGGTGGCAGAGCCTGCATTCTGAAGTGATATACAGTCTCCTAAATAACTCAGAATCTACTGTTACTTGGGGGAAGGAAGTTTGGAGCTGGGAGGAGGGTGATGGGCAATCACATATGAAAGCAACTGCAATTCAGTGTGTTATGGGCCATACCAGGAAGCTGTAATAAATACTTGAGAGCCAGGTGTGGCGGTGTGCACCTATAGTCCCAGCTACTGAGGAGGCCCAGGTAGGAAGATTGCTAGCCTGGTATCATAGAAAGACCTCATCTTAAAACAAAACAGAACTGGAAATGAAGACCAAAGAAGGAATGTCTGCTTCTAGAGGGCTGGAGTGATGGTATAAAGGAAGTTTTCTTACTTTTTTTTTTTTTAAGTATGTGACTTCTAGAAAGGTTAAAGCTCCAAAGCTTATTGCCTGCCACTTTGTAGCTCTCTAACTTTGGCCAAGCTACTTACCCTGAGATTCCAGTTCCTCATCTACAAGCTAAGGATGCATAATTCACCCATCAAAGGTTTACTGAGAGCTATTTGGTGTCAGGCGCTGTTCTAGACAACAGAGATCTATTGGTAAACAAGGCAGACAGGGAGGGCCCCTGTACTCACAGAACATCCCAGTGGGGTCAATAATGGCAGTTCCTCATGGCACTGTATCTGGAACATTCTCCTCTAGTTCTTCACTCCTATTATTTTTCCCCACCAGCTCAAACTCCATTTCCCTGACCTATCAGTTTCCACAGGACCCTGGACTTATCCTTTATGATATCATTATCAATTGTTAGATTCCTTTTCCAAGTCTGTAGACTCCTCGAGGACAGGCAGAATGTGTGATGTTTTTGTTTTTTTTTTGTTGTTGTTTTTAACTCACGATTGACTTGCTTACATTAGGCTCTCATGAAATGCTAGTTGAATAAATAAATGAAATGAGACATGTATGGAAAGGGTTTGGGGTGGCCTTGGCATAGTCAGTACTCAGTGAAATACCATCTCCCACTGTTTCCTGACATTTAGTCTTCCTTTTTTTTTTTTTTAAAGAGAGAGCGAGAGAGAGCGATAGAGAGAGAGAGAGAGAGAATTTTTAATATTTATTTTTCAGTTTTTGGCGGACACAACATCTTTGTATGTGGTGCTGAGGATCGAACCCGGGCTGCATGCATGCCAGGCGAGCGGGCTACCGCTTGAGCCACATCCCCAGCCTGACATTTAGTCTTCCTGACTGGAAAACTGCAATAAGCCCACTATACCCCAACACCCACCTGCCTTTGGCACTTAGCATTGTGTGACCGGCTTGCTGGGCACCTACTTACCCTCCATGCTCCTTTCTTTCTCAGTAGATTCTGTGAAACTGTTCACCATTTCCTCCAGAATAATAAGTGGTAAAACTGGGGTTTGAAGTCAAGCAGTAGACTCTACAGCCTGAACTTCTAACTTTTTTTAAAAAGTCACAAGTGGGTAACTATTTGCAAATCATATATCTGATAAGGAGTTCATATTCAGACTAAATAAAGAACTCCTATAATTCATCATCAACAACAATAACAAAAACCAAGTAACCCAATTAAAAAATGGGCAAAGGACTTGAATGGACATTTCTCCAAAAAAGACTTAAAAATGACCAATGAGCACATTAAAATATGCTCAACACCACTAATCATCAGGGAAATGAAAATGAAAAGCTCACACCCTTTAGAATAGTTACCATAAACAACTGCAACAAAACAGAAAAGAATAAGTGTTGGCGAGGATGTGGAGAAATTGGACCCATTATGTAATCTTGATAGGAATGTAATATAGTGCAGCCCTGTGGAAAACAGTTTGGCTGTTCCTCAAAAAGTTCAGTAATTCAACACTTCCACTTCCAGGCCTATATACAAATGAATTGAAAGCAGGGTTTCAAACAGCTATCTGTACACCCTTATTCATGGCAGCTTTAATCACAATATCCAAAAGGTAAATGCCACCCATGTGCCCATCAACAGATGAGTAGATAAATAAAATATGGCAGGAATATTATTCACTTCTGAAAAGAAAATTCTGACATGTGACATAGGATTATGGCCTGAGGTATTTCCTGCCCAATTCTTCTTCTCTTATGTCTTTCATAGGTACCCTCCCCACAAGCCAAACTGCTAGCACATCTTGCTGTCTCAGCATCTGCTTCCCTGAAGAACCTAACTACTGATATTGAGTTCAAGATCAACAATGACTCTCTGGAAGGATTTGCTTAGCCTGTGTGAAAGCAGAAGGTTTATTTTCTCATTCTTGTCCTTCTATATCTTTCTCTATATATTCCTATTATCTTGAATAATACCTCAGTGGATGTTCAATTATTTAGCCATTGTTTGATATTCCTTTTTTTTTTCCCTTCAATACTGGGAATTGAACCCAGGGCACTCTACCACTGAGCTACATCCCCAGCTATATATATATAATAATATATATATATATATATATATATATATATATATATATATATATATATTTCAGTTATAGGTGGACACAATATCTTTTTTTAAAATTTTTAATATTTATTTTTCAGTTTTCGGCGGACACAACATCTTTGTTTGTATGTGGTGCTGAGGATCGAACCCGGGCCACACACGTGCCAGGCGAGCGCGCTATCGCTTGAGCCACATCCCCAGCCCACAATATCTTTATTTTATTTTTATGTGGTGCTGAGGATTGAACCCAGTGTCATCGTACCCAGTGTCTCATTCATGGTAGGCGAGTGCTCTGTCTCTGAGCCCCAGCCCCAGCCCCCAGTCCCAGCCCTTTCTATTTTTAATTTTGAGACAAGGTCTTGCTAAGTTGCTGAGGCAGCCCTTGAATTTGAGATCCTTTCGCCTCAGCCTCTCAAGTTGCTGGGATTGCCCTGCAACTGTTCCCTATAATATGTATTCTTTAACACTATTCAGGCTAGCATTGTGCTGCAAGACTTACATCTGTTTTTTGTTTGTTTGTTTGTTTTTTGGTACCAGGGATTGAACCCAGGTGCCTTAACCACTGAGCCACATCCCCAGCTCTTTTTTTTTTAAAGAGAGAGTGAGAGAGAATTTTTTTAATGTTTATTTTTTAGTTTTCGGTGGACACAACATCTTTGTATGTGGTGCTGAGGATCGAACCCGGGCCCGCACGCATGCCAGGCGAGTGCGCTACTGCTTGAGCCACATCCCCAGCCCATCCCCAGCTCTTTTTATGTTTTATTTGGAGACAGGGTCTCAGAAAGTTGCTTAAGGCCTCACTAAATTTGCTGAGGCTGGCTTTGAATTTGTGATCCTCCTGCCTCAACCTCTGGAACCCTGGGATTACAGGCATGTTCCACCACCCCTGGCAGGACTTACATCTTGTGTCATATTTCCTCCTAAGGGAAGTCAAATGAGACAGATATAAGCATCCTTATTTAACAGAGTTTTGCAATGTAGGTGATGTATGCAAGTTCACATCATTAAAGAACACTGGGTACTTTAGTTCCTCTAGAACACCTCCTGGGTCTCCATTATTCGCTTTCTCTGTCCGATTTCATTTTTCCCTGTAGCATTTACTGCTCTCTGAAATTAGCTTTGTGTGTTTACAGGATACCTCTCTGAAAGGGAACAATTTGAGAGCAGTGGTCCTTCACATGAACTGCTGTGTCCCTAGAACCTAGAACAGTATCTGGCCAATAGTCATTGAGTAGATGCTCAATGGAAACTAAACTCATCTTTGGAGCATGTTTTTTTCTCATTGCTATGTTGTTCAGAGTGTTTCTGCTGCATCTCATTTGGTTCTCAATGGAAATCTCTGAGGCAGGACTGGTAAGGTTCTCCATCTTCAGGGTCTTCTCACACCTGTTGCCCTGTCTAGAAGGACCCCTCCCCCACACACATTCTTTGCCTACACTTCTATGTCACTTCCTTAGGGAGGCTGGCCCTGACCTTGCAACCCAAGCTAGGAACCTTGTTACACACCCTCTAGCTACTTATATGTGAAAAATGAACTACTTCTACTCAATAGAGGAGGAAATCAAACTCTCTGGTCTAAGCCACTGGCTTGAAAACTTATTTGTTTGTTACCTATTGAGCATTGTGACCCCAGGAAACACACGTGCACATGTATGTACTTATCCTTATTGTGAACTAAGCACTGATATTTTCTGTTTTATTCAGCTTATTTTTTGTTTGTTGCAAGTGGCAATCCATTTCATTGACTCCACGACCAACTCACGTCTGGATAAATCTGGCCTATATGACTTGCCCAAGGTCACAGAGCTAATGGAGTGCTGGAATCCAGTATTCTTTTGCCTGTTACACTCCCTGGGGTTTTCTTGCCTGAAGGCAAAACTGTCACAATAGCTTTGGGGTGGCTTTGGCAACCCAGAACAAATACATTCCTTCTTTCCTTCTACTTCTGCAGCCACAGTCAAGGCAAGGCTGGTCTCACCATCTGCAGGAATTTCAGTTTGGTTCATCCAGATACCTTGGGTTCCAAAGGGAAAGATTAAGCCCTCAGGGGTGGCACACTCAGACTTGCTGGAATTCTCATCCAAATGACACCAAACATTAACATATGGACCTTTCACATGGCATATTAAATGATTTACTGGGGTCAAAGATCGAGTCAATGGCAGGCCTTAAGTGAACCTGCCACACATCCTCAGTCTGCTTGGCTAAGAGACAAGAAGCCTCTGCAGGGCCCTCCCTGCAGCCTGGACCTGGTCAGCCGTCAGCCAGTTAATCTACAAGGACACCTTCTTTTCCTACCAGAGGGAGACTTTGACTTGAACTCCTGGGAGACCAGCCTTCTTGGAATCCACATTTCTCTGCTTTGGAGCCTAATTTAGCTGCTGTTGGATGCAGAAGCCTAGAAAAAGCTGAAACTTGTTTATTTGTTCTTTTATTCCTGGATTTATAATTTGACCTAATATACTGTACATGTGTTGATCTTGAAAAATGTTTGAGTTTGTCTGCTCCTCAGGCCATGTTGGCAGGCAGCTGTTAAAGCCATCAGCCATGTTTGCTTCCAGTTACAAAAGAAAACATTCTGTATTTGGGGTTATGTTGTTGTTTTTTTCTTTCTCGATTTAAAAGGGGAAATACATTTCCCAGTAGAGACGTGGAGCTGCCCCCGTCCCCTTCTAGGGCTGAGAATGGCTAAGAAAACGTTCGGCACACCTGGCTCATCATCTTTCCAATATTCCTACTCTTTTTCTCTCCCTGTGGAAGTGCTCTTTAGGGGCTTTGGTTTGGAATTATTTGAGCAACTGGGCAGATTTCTCTCCCTTCCCCGGGGATACCAGTTTATGATTCAACATCTTCCTCAAACTCTGGGGTATATTTTAGCTAAGAGTCAGGTTGTGTCCCATTATCAGGTGCGCTGTCCGGAGCAGGAACCCGGGAGAATTCTAACCCCTGCCCAGAGCCTTGGAAGGAGTGCACAAACCGTGACCTTGCTTTGGTACTTTGGAGAGACCATCTGGGGAAAACTTCATTTCCCAAAATATATATGAATTTCAGAGTTCCTCTGGCTGGGAAGTCGGGAAAGCCAATATGGCAAATGTGGGGTTCACATATGCAAATATTTGTTAGAGAAAACATTTAAACGAGTTGATAAGCACACCTTTTTTTTTTTTTTTTTTTGGTGGGGGGTATACTGGGGATTGAACCTAGGAGTACTTTACCACTGAGCTATACCTCCCAATCATCCTCCTCGTTCTCCTCCTCCTTCTTCTTCTTCTTCTTTTTTTTTTTTTTTTCAATTTTGAGACAGGGGCTTGCTAAGTTGCGGAGGGTCTCAGTAAATTACTGAGGCTAACCTCGAACTTCTGAACCTCCTGCCTCAGCCTCCCAAATTTCTGGGATTACAGGCATGCTCCATCATACCTGGTGGTCAGTATACTCTTGAAGTTCTGACCTGTGCACCTGGGGGAGTGAGAAGGAGTGGAGGTGAAGGAGAAAGAACAGAGAAGCCAGACCAGAGGGAAATGGGCTATCCAGGGCACAGAGACAGGAGGATTTACTGTAGGTTGGAGGCACCTTTGGAAATGTGTAACCAAAGCTTAGTAACCAGCTGGAAGCAAGAGAGGCAGGAAGGTTAGAAAAGGAAGAACAGAAGCCTACAAGGAAAAATGGACTGCCCAAATGAAAGAGGCTTGGAGAAGAAGAAAAAGACTTGACAGATAGTACCTAGACGGATCCATGGAAATAGAGCCACTCAACACACTGTTTTGACTCCAAATTATAGATGAGACCTAGGTTACTGCATGAAAAGGTCTCAATAACCTTAGGATTTCTGGCTAAAGGACACAATCAAGTTGAAACTGCTGATCACAAAGTTCACTTAAACTACATGACACTAAGAACTAAGACTTACAAATAATATGTTTTTAAATTTCAAAATCTAGTTATTGGTATATGGGAAAACAATGGATTTTTGTATACAGATAAGGTAACATTAAGTCTCTCTCCATTTATTTAGAATTCTTACTTTTACCAGTGTTTATGGTTTTCTACATAAAGATCCTATATGTATTTTGTTTGTTAGATTCATAATTTAGTATTTCCTTTTTGGATGTGATTGTAAATGGTATCGCTTTTATGATAGTCTCGCTATATTGCTCTGGTCTCAACTCCTGGGTTCAAGTAATTTCCTGCCTCAGCCTCCTGAATAGGTGGGATTACAGGCATGTGCAATGGTATTACTTTTAAATTTCAAATTCTAGTTGTTCATTGCTGGTCTTGAGAAAAGTGTAAAATACAAGACTTTTCTTAACCGCCAACCAGTCTTAGTGAGGGGAAGCTGGGCAGGATGGGTCAGTAATCACAGCTGTCCCCTACCCCATCTTCCCCTCCTTCCTCACTCTCTAAATATTTGTTTATTTCATTTGACTGAGTTGATGTTATGCTAAAGAACAGCCAGGGAGGAGGACTGTGAAGAAATAAGAAAATGTTGAAGTCCCAAGGTTAAGAGCTTTGGAAGAGAGATGTTTGGATTCTCAGTGTTTGAGATGAAATGGTGGGTGTGGGAAATTCAGCAGAAAGGGAGACAGATGCAAAAGTTAGAAACCGGGGGAAGTTGAAGGCATGGCACGTTTGGCCTGAGACTACATGTAGCAATCTACCAAAATAGTGTGTGAATTGAGATCTCTCTCTCAGTTTTGGTCCAGAATAATTAGAGTAGGATTAAATCATTGACTCAATACTTACTTTAGAAAGACAACTTTATTGTAAATGTGGGCATTTGTGCAACTTGGGGTTTGTTGCTCACATGAGGCTTGTTGGTTGCTTTCCATGAAAATTGGGTTGAGAAAAAAAAATGAGAAGATTCTTGGGCTGGGTTATGGCTCAGCGGTAGAGCGCTCTCCTAGCACGGCAAGGAGCTGGGTTCGATCCTCAGCGCCACATAAAAAGAAATAAAAACAAAATAAATATATTGTGTCCAACTGCAACTAGAGAGAGAGAGAGAGAGAGAGAGAGAGAGAGAGAGAGAGATGATGATGATGATGATTCTATACCCTTCCCTTTCCCATTCAGTGCGGGGCAAGTTACCTGGGGAGCAATTCTCAATGAATACATAGGATATTGAATGAATCTGGAAGTAACCCTGCAAGGTTGACCTTTAGTTCTCAAGTGCCAGGGATTGGGGGTTCCAGGGGGAAACAGAGATGGGTTTCAGCCTCTGTTAAGTCAAGATTCATTTGGCCTCCAGGAGTTTTTATTTTGTTTGTTTGCAGTGCTGGGGATGGAACCTAGGATTTCCCCGTGCCCCTAGGATTTCCCCGTGCCCGGAGAGTGCTTTACCCCTGAGCTACATCCCCAACCACCTTCCAGGAGTTTTCACCAAGAAAAAGGGTGGATTTACACTCTGGACAGAAAGGCTGGAAGTCAGGAGATATGGCTCCATCTGAGATTGCAGGTGAACTCTGAATTCACACCTTTCCTAAATCTGAAGAATGGCTGTTGAGCTGTCAGATAAAAGGAATAAACTGGGAGTGAAGGGATGACCCTTGGAATCTGCTCTTCAAGATTGTCCTGGATTATTTGTATTGTGTACTCCAAGATGCCCTGGAGCTAGGTGAGAGTTGTGCTCTATGCTGGAGGAATTCTGGTTCCCAGAGGGTGACTGCAGGGGGCTACTTCCTGGGGAGTCAGAGTCCAGACTTTGGAACTTTGAGTCTTTGAGTTTTGGAGGGCTCTGGGCAGAAGGTCGCCAACAGGTAACAAGTGTGTGCAGGAACCCTTTCTAAGAGGGCTGCTCTAGGTAGCAATTAATTAAGGTATAAGAGAAAGGACACCCTCCTATCAAAGACCCAGGTTTTATTCTGGGTCCCTAGGAAATAATTTGTACCAGGTTCTCACCTGGAGAATTCCTCAAGAATTGGCATATCATGTTTCTTTCTTTCATGCCTCCACACACACACTGAAGAGATTTTTTTTTTTTTTTTGCATGGGAGATTGAACTCAGGGAAGCTTAACCACTGAGCCACATTGGAGAGGGACAAATTGTCTTTTCCAGTTAAATATGGAAGGAGGTTTTATGATGAGAGACTAAGCATAAGCTTTGCAACCAGTCCAATTTTTAGTTCTGTCATACATTAGCTTTTTGGTCTTGGACAAATCACTTGATATATCTGATTCTCTGAGAAATAGATGATGATGATGATGATGATGTTACCTATCCTGTTTTCCTTATAGGCTATTGTGGTAATCTAGGAAGTGCTATACTTAGGTTGCAATTATTGTTGGGACAAAATTGGTATCAGACTCCATGAAGACTGCTCCAGGAGAGAGTCCATCTAGAAGAACTGACATGGACCTACTAATACAAGCAATTCAGATGAGGAATATACAGATGAGGAAACTCGAGGCTTAGCAAGATTATGGATTTTGCCCATGGTCACCTAATAGAGCAACAGCAGACTCAGCATTCAAATTCAGATTGTTGGATTCCAAGTCCCAAGGTATTTTTCACAGTATATGCTACTTGTTCAGAATATAGGAAACAGGTCAGTTTGGATGGAATGAAAAGTTTCATGGTAGAACAATGAGAATGATGAGAGGGGCAGGGGAATCAGGATACTGAGTGAGGGCAGAGGGGTTTGGACTGACCAGGAACCTCAGGCTGTATTAACATATACACAATAATAGAGTTAATTAGTGAATTCTTGATCACTGAGTAATGGAGAGGGATGACTGAAGTTTGTCAAAAATTCCCAGATCTAACGCTCTCTGGGGGCATGGACTATACCAATGGAGAGGAAGCTCAAGAGAAAGACGGCATTTATTTCTGGATGTTTCCTCCTCTTGAACTTATTTTTTAGTTTCTCAATTGTGCTATTCCTGGGTACCCTGAAATACTTCTGCAATTTCCACCCAAGATATAGCATCATATTTCAGTAGTGGGCAAAAGGAGAGGGACTTAGGTTAGTCCTGGGTCCAGGGGTGAATTGCAGGAATGAAAGTGTGCTCACACAGACTAGTCAGCACCCCAGTGCTGCTGACTCAAGTCTTCTATTAAGAGGCTCCTACATTCTTCTCCCAAACTGAAGGTTTCCATGTAGGTCAATGGTGAAAGACAAATTGTTGGAGGACTAACAGACAATGCCCACTCTTTACATTGTGTGTGGGAATTTCTCAACTGTTTAAATAGCAGTTTGCTTGGGAGTCTTAAGTGTGTAGTATCAGTAGCAATTCTTTCAGCCTTTTATCACCCTAACTGCATTTTAAAATGCAATTGATTTCAAAGTTTGAAAAATGTTTGTGCTCTATGATAGAGTAATATTGCTCTTAGGAATTTATGAGCAAATTTAAAGCAAAGTCAAGAATATTAATATGTAGTACTCTTTATAATGCCAAAAAATTGGAAATACCCAAGTTTTCAATAACAGAGAGCTGACTGAGTAAATCATGGCACATCTTATTCAGTGGAATGTTTTACTTGGTCATTAAAATTATTTTGTTGAAGAATGCTTAATGACAGAAAAAAATGTTAAAGTTATACTAGGCTACAATTGAAGCGATTTTTTAATTTTTAAAAGTATATAACCACTTCACATCCATTAGGATGTTATATATCCAACAGAAAACAAGTATTGACCCAGATATGGAGAAGATGGAAACCTTGTATATTGCTGGTAGGAATGTAAAATGGTGCTCCTGCTGTGGCTAACAGTATGGTTGTTTCTAAGAAAATATAAATATAATTCCCTTTTGATCCAGCAACCTTTCTTCTGAGTATATATACATAGGAACTGAGAGGAAGAACTTAAACAGCAGGGTGGGTTGTAGCTTAGTGGTAGAATGCTTACCTGGCATGTGTGAGGCACTGGGTTCGATCTCAGCACCACATAAAAATAAATAAAAATAAAAGTGCCAGGCGTGGTGGTGCATGTCTGTAATCCCAGCGGCTCGGGGGGCTAAGGCAGGAGAATTTTGGGTTCAAAACCAGCCTCAACAAAAGCAAGGCACTAAGCAACTCAGTGAGACCCTGTCTCTAAATAAAATACAAAAAAGGGCTGGGGATGTGGCTCAGTGGTTGAGTGCCCTTGAGTTTAACCCCGGTACCTCCCAAACAAACAAACAAACAAATTAATAAAAATAAAGGTATTGTGTCCATCTACAATGAAAAAAAAAATTTTTTAAAGAGAGAGAGAGAGAATTTTAATATTTATTTCTTAGTTTTTCGGCAGACACAACATCTTTGTTTGTATGTGGTGCTGAGGATGGAACCTGGGCCGCACGCATGCCAGGCGAGCGCTCTACCACTTGAGCCACATCCCCAGCCCCGAAAAAAAAAAAAATTTAAAGAACTTGAACAGCTTTTTATACATTGATGTTCATTTGCAGAATTTTTCACAATAGCCAAAAGGGGAAAACAACCCAAAATGTTCATTGAGAGAGAAATGAATAAATAAAATGTGGTATATAAATACAATAGAGTATCATTCAGCCTTTAAAAGGAATGAATTCAGATACATGTCATAATATGGATAAGCCTTGAAGACATTTTGCTAAGTAAAATAAACCAGACACAAAAGGACAAATATTGTAAGATTCCACTCAAATGACATACCTGGAATAGTCACATAATTAGATACAGAAAGGAGAACAAAGGTCCCACAGCTGAGGGGAAGAAGGGATGGGGAATTATTACTTAATGGGTATAGAATTTCAGTTTGGAAAGTTGAAAAAGTTCCAGAGATGAATAGTAATGACTGTTGTATAATAATGTAATATACTTCATTCTACTGAATTATACACTTAAAAATGGATAGAATGGTGTTTTATATTATACATATTTTACCACCATAAAAATAATTTTAAGCTATATGTAGTATACTAAAAACTCTAAAACATTGGTGAAAAAAATTGAAGAAGATACAAATAATTGAAAGGAGATTCCTTCATGAATTGGAAGAATCGATATTGTTAAAATGACCAGATTACCTAAAGTGATCTATAGGTTCAAGGTTAACCCTACCAAAATTCCAATGAAAATTTTCAGAGAAATAGAAAAAATATCCTCAAATTCATAATAAACTGCAAAAGACTATGGATAACCAAAGCAATCTTGAGCAAAAAGAACAAACATCACACTATAATTTTAAAATCTATTACAAAGCTATAGTAATCAAAATAACATGGTATCACCATAAAAACAGACATATGGAATAAAGAGCTCAGAAATAAATCCACATATTTATAACCAATTGATTTTTTTTTCTGGTGATGGGTATTGAACCCAAGGTCTCACACATGCTAGGCAAGTATTCTACATCTGAGCTACATCCCCAAAGATGCTAAGAACACACAGTAAGGAAAGAACGGTCTCTTGAATAAATGGTGCTGAGAAAACTGGCTATCAACACACAGAAGAATGAAATTAGAACCTCATCTCATATTATATACAATAATCAACTGAAAATAGTTTAAAGACTTACATGTATGTAAGTACTAAAACTATAAGACTACTAAAAGATTCAGGGGAACCCACACCTGTGATCCCAATGACTTCCAAGGCTGAGGCAGGAGGATCACAAGTTCAAAGCCAGTCTCAGCAACTTAGCAAGATCCTGTCTCGAACAAAAAATAAAAAGGGCTGGGGATGTAACTCAGTGGTAAAGTACCCCTGGCTTCAGTCCCCAGTACTCAAACAAAACAGAGCCCTGTATGGTGGCACACTCCTGTAATCCCAGCAGCTTGAAAGGCTGATGCAGGAGGATCAAAGCCAGCCTTAGCAAGCGCAAGGCGCTGAGCAACTCAGTGAGACCCTGTCTCTAAATAAAATACAAAATAGGGCTGAGGATGTGGCTCAGTGGTTGAGTGCCCCTGAGTTCAATCCCCAGTACAATAAATAAATAAATAAATAAATAACAGAAAAATAAAGTTCCATGACATTGGTCTAGGCAAGGATTCTTTGGGTATGACTCAAAAAAGCACAAGCAACAAGAGTAAAACATACAAATGGGATTGCATAAAAATAAAAAGCTTCCTCAAAAGCAAAGGGAACAATCAACAGAATAATGAGACAACCTACAGATTGCAAACCACATACCTGATAAACAGCTAATATCCAAAATATATAAGAAATTCAAATAACTCAATAGCTAAAGAGTAAATAATTCAATTAGAAAATGGGCAAAAGAAGCTGAGCACAGTGATCCACATCTGTAATCTCAGCAATTTGGGAGGCTAAGGCAGAGGATGGCAAGTTCAAGGATAGCCTCAGTAACTTTCAAGACCCTGTCTCAAAATAAAAAATAAAAGGTCTGAGGGTGTGATTCAGTGGCAAAATTCCCCAGTATGTATGCATAAATAAGCAAGCAAAAGGCTAAATGGACATTTCTCAAATTGACCAATAACGGGCTGGGGATGTGGCTCAAGCGGTAGCGCGCTCGCCTGGCATGCGTGCGGCCCGGGTTCGACCCTCAGCACCACATACTAACAAAGATGTTGTGTCTGCCGGAAAAATAAAATAAATAAATATTTAAAAAAAAAATTGACCAATAAGTATATGAAAAAAAATGCTTAACATCACTAACCATTAGAGAAAATTATTAAAACCACAATGAGATATCACCTCATACCTTGTCAGAATGACCATTATCAAAAAGTTGAAAGATAAGTCCTGGTAAGGATTTGGATAAGGGAAACCTGTACACTGCTGGTGGGAATATAAATTAGTAAAGCCATTATGGAAAATAGTATGGAGGTTCCTCATGATTCAGAAATCCAACCATTGAGGATCTATTCAAAAAATATGAAATCTGGGGATGGGGTTGTGACTCATCAATATAGCGCTTGCCTAGCACATGCAAGGTGCTGGGTTCGATCCTCAGCACCACATAAAAATAAATAAAATAAAGGTTTTGGGTCCAAAAAATATGAAATCTGTATGTTTAAGAGATATCTGCATCCCAAGTTCACTGCAACACTATTCACAATAGCCAAGATATGGAATCAGCCTAAGTGTCCATCAACTGATGAATGGATAAAGAAAATGTGGTGTATTTGCCTAGTGGAATAGTCTTCAGAAAAAAAGGAAGAAAATCCTGTCATTTGTGACAATATAGATGAGATCTGGAAGTTCATATTAAGTGAAATAAGCCAGGTACAGAAAGGAAATACTGTATGGTCTCACCTATATGTAGAATCTAAAAATGTTGTACTCAGAGTAAAATGGTGGTTACCACAGGGTGAGGGGTTGGGGCATTGGGTAGATATCGGACAAAGAATACAAAATTTCAGTTAGAAGAATAAGTTCAAGAGACTTATTTTACATTACGGTGGCTGTGGTTAAAATATACTATATACTTAAAAACTGCTAAGAGAGTAGATTGTAAGTGTTCTTACACACATACACACACACACACACACAAAGTACATGCAATTATACATGTTAAATAGCTTGATTTAGTCATTCTGCAAAGTGTACATTAATCAAAATATGCTGCACATCATAAATATATACAAAACTTTTACTTGTCAATTAAACACATATACACACAAAATCACACATACAATAGACTATGGAAGGCTGTGTAGTAGATTATAGGTATTTCTTTTTTCTTTTTAGTTATCTTTTATTTGTTTGTTCGTTGTTTTTTAAATCACTCATGTATGCCCTGTAATTCTGGTGACTTGGGAGGCTAAGGCAGGAAGACTGTAAACTCAAGGTCAACCTCAGCAACTTAGTGAGGCCCTCAGCAACTTGGCAAGACCTTGTCTCAGAATAAAAAATGAAAAAAATACTGGGGATGTGGCTTAGTGATAAAGTGCTCCTGGGTTCAATCTCCAGTACAAAAAAAAAATCATTTAAAAATTATATTTTAGGGGCTGGGGCTGTGGCTCATCAGTAGAGTGCTTGCCTAGCATGTGCGAGGCCCTGGGTTCAATCCTCAGTGCCACATAAAAATAAATAAATAAAATAAAGGTATTAAAAAATGTAAGCATAAAATATTTTTTAAAAATATATTTTAATTACATGAGAATTATATAAATACATTCTCCTTGTACAAAAGTACAACATTACATATAAAATTAAAGTTTCTTACATCACCTCCCTCGATCCTTGTATATTTATATCTGAACCCACTAAAACTATATAGGAGTATATTGTACATATCCTTTGTGTGTGTGTGTGTGGTACTAGGACATACACTCAGGGGTGCTCTACCTCTGAGCTACATCCTCAGTCCTTTTTCCTTTTTATTTTGAGACAGGGTCTCACTAAGTTGCCTGAGGTTGTCCTTGAACTTGTGATCCTCCTGCCTCAGCCTCCTGAATTGCTGGGATTACAGCTATATGCTACCACAACCTGGCTATATATCATTTTCATAATGTTTTTTCACATATTTGTTTCACCCAACACTATTTCTTAGATATGTTTCTGTGTCACTATGTTACAGTTTTATGTTCTCTTTTAAATTATTGCACTTTTTGTTAATAATGGGGTTTGAACCCAGGATCTCACACATATCTGGCAAACACTTTATCACTAAGCTACATCCCTAGGTCTTTAAAAAAAAATTTATTTTGAGACAGGGTCTTGCTAAATTTCCCAGGTTGGCTTTGGACTTGTAATCCTTCTGCTTCAGCCTCCCAAGTAGCCAGGATTACAGGTGTAGGCTGTTATACCCAGATAATTATTTCACTTTAAAAAGGTATTATATATTATTCCATAGAGTGATAGATTATCATTTATTTAGCCAATTCTCCACTGGTGAACATTTAGATTGCTTGTACTTTTTTGCTATTATAAATTATACAGCAGCAATACTAACCATTTACATTTTTTTTTTTTAACATTGATTCTATTGAAATGTGTTACAGTTGAACCCAGGGCCTTATGCATGCTAGGAAAGTGCTCTACCACTGAATTACATCCCCAATCCAGAAAAAATTATTTTTATATTTTAAAAATATTTGTTTTAATTTAAAGTAGAACAAAGGTAGTGACTTTCAGTATTAACTCAGAGCTTACTGCCATTTTGCTAGAGGCTAAGGTGGCCCCAAACACAAATAGTGCCTTAACACTGTTGATGGATTGGGGACCAAATCATCTCACTTGATCTCCAGCTAGTATTTTTTCTCACAGGATTCAGAGCAGTGTAAATCCATCAGCTCCCATGAACTTTCAGGATTCATGAGAACTGAAAGACAAGGGGTTGAATCCTACTCCCTCTAAAACCTCAAATAAAGGAACTGAGACCTGGTGAGAGATTTTTCAACCCATAGAGAGGAAGGAGGAGATAGATAGATAACTCAACCCCCATGGCATATGAAAATCCTTGGCTAGAATTTATCTAATTCCAGAACTTGGATATGCATCCCCATTAGCTCCTTTTGCCACCTGATCTTCAACTCTCACCCATACACTTGGGATGCTGGAGATGGAATTAATGAGGAAATCAGCAAATTCCCAGCACCTTCTACTTGGAGCCATGTCATCCTTAACCAAAGGTGCAACTGAGTGTAAAATAAGTAAAGTTCTTGCATTTGCTAAAAATGAGTTACAACACAAAGGCTCTCCAGTTAAAAGAAGGAAAAAAAAAAAAAAAAAAAAAAACACTCCCCTCCCTTCAGACTCCCCTCAAGCCTCTAATCTCATCTGTGAAAAGGAACTGTACTTTACTGTCCACAAAACAGTCTATTTTCAAAGTGAGAGCAGAAGGGCCCTGCGAGCAGAGCCATCGGTAACTGTAGCTCGGAATTCCTGCTTGTTTATAGAAAGCAGTGGCTGAGGATAGACACTTTGAAACCACCTGTGAAAGAATTAAAGACCAAGGGGGGCAAAACCCCCATCACAAACAGAATCTCACTGATCAAGTGTGAAAGAAAAGGAAGAAAGAAAAAGCCAAGTAGATCTTTGCAGGCAACCACTAGATGGACATAGAATTCAAAAACATTCTTTAGTGAGATCAAGGATGGCAGGCTTTGAAGCCTGGAGGGCTGGCGGGTCTCAGAGCCCGCCTGGCCGCGCAAGCCCCACACCCAAGCGGCCGCAGTCTTGCACTTGCTGGAGTAAAGCATTTAAATTGGAACAATGTCAAATTTCACAGCTATCTTATGTCCAGTGACCTTACGGGACCCCAAGGGAAAGACAGATAAAAAATGATTGTTCTCGACAAGTTCCTGAAAGCGAAAAAGTCAAATAGGCAACCTCGAGAAACAAGGTTTCAAAATGAAAACGCCCACTGACTGCGGCGTGCGCGGCGGCGGGCAAACTGTGCTTATTTATTTATTCATCTGTTTATTCTGTTGATGGAGGGCTGACAGTGTATCTCGTTCTTTATAGAACACACACAGAAATAAAGTTCCATCCCACAGTCCATTAACTTAGTAAATTTTATTGTGGAGCAAAGAGGAGGTAACGACTTTTCTGAATGATTTAATCACTTGGCAACAGATTTTACTGTTGTTGAAAGAAAATGAGACATAACTAGGGTCTAAAAAAAATCTACAGGTTAAGTGAAAGAACAATAAAGAACAGTTTATGGGAACAAAGATGAGATCTGAAACTTTTGTTGTGTTTTTAGACAAGAATTTCAATGACACTTCACATCTCCTGTGCCTAAGTGAATCATCGTAGGTTAATGAGGTATTTTTGTTTTGTTTTGCTTTGTTTTTGTTCTTGCCCCCCCCCCCATTAAAAATTTTAGACGGAACTAAAATTTCCTTCCATCATTATCCAAATTGCATTTCCCACCCTCTTCCCCAGAGGCAGCCACTATCCTGAATTTGACATATGTAATACTGGTTTCTATTTGTGTAATTTAGTATACATACCTAGTTCTTAAAGAATTATGAGGTTGGGTGCTGAGGTTGTGGCTCATGGGTAGAGTGCTTGCCTAGCGTGTGGGAGGCACTGGGTCCGATTCTCAGCACTGCATATAAACAAACAAATAAATAAAGATCCACCAATAACTAATAAAATATATTTTTTTAATTATGATGTTATTTCACATTAACTTTTTGTCATAAAAGGTATCATTACATATACATTACTGTAAATCTTTTTTGCTTATTTTAATTAATGTTTTTTCCACCTATCCACACATACATTTTCTTTTTCTTTTTTTTTGGGGGGGACGGGGTACAATATTTTAAAGGAAAAGAACAATGAGAAAAAAGTTCACTCACAGAAGAATGTTGTATGTTTCTACCTGTCTGATTGGGAGGACTTCATGGAAGAGGCAAGGAACTTAGTTTGGTTTTGGAAAGAGACTGGAAACATTCAGAGTGACAAGGATGTCACGAAACGTTTCAGAGATACCTATTACAATAATTTCTTAAAGTAGGAATAGTGAGTTTTGCTGTTTGAGTTTGCTTAACTATTTAGGATATAAGTTTGACACCCTTAACCTCATGTTAGGGATTGAACTTGAGCCTCAGTGCACATCAAGCAAGTGCTCTACCATTAAGCTACATCCCTGGCCTTCTGGCTTTTTTTTTTTTTTTTTTTTTTTTTAACATTTAGGCAAGATGAAGGTTTTGACTGTGAAAGATATATTTAAAAAGGGATTCTGGATTAATCTAGTCAAGATTTACTGAAACAGAACAATAACCCCAGAAATTCTATAAAACACTATCATTTAAACTCAACAGGTGGACACACAAACCAATTACAAAGGAAAGAGATTTTGATCAATGGAGTCATTGGCGTGTGCTGATTAACATACACTGAAAATGTATTTGAAAAGTAAGATAAAGATACAAAGGTCACTTAGCAAGTGCTGCTTATGCTAGTAGCTTTAATTTTACCTTGTTGGTGCCCCTGAGTACAAAATTTGAGAAAGCAGGGCTTTGATTTGTTCAGGTTTCCTTAAGGAGGGGCCACAGAATCCTTGAACCATGATTTGAAAAAGATGGATAAGATATTCTACCCAAAATTCAACATCACCTTTAATCTTGCCCTCTCCTCCTCTAATCCCTAGGTAATGTTTTGTGCTTCTTTTGCAGAAAAGCAATTTTGTTAATCACTTTAGCACCAATTCTTGCATCCCTGGCAATACTCAGAACTGCTTCCATCCAAGTCTTTGATGTGGGAAAGAAACACACACACACTCTTTCGCATGTAATCTGAAAACAATTCACCTCTTGCCAATGAATGCACAGCACTCCACTTTAATAGAGAGCAAGTTCTGTGGAGGTTTCTAATCCTTTCTGCCAAAGAAGAGAAGAGAGAGAATCACTCAGGTAGCCCAACCTCATTCAGGAGTTAAAATCACTTGGAATGTTTTGTGGTGTGTTTGGGGCTTTTTAAAAATATCACTTGCTGAAGATTACTGCTCTCAGGGGAAATCAAAACAACTCAAGATCAAAAAAATAAAAATAAAAATAAAAAATAAAAAAGATTCCCCATCCCCAACTCAAACAGGATATTCTTCTCAACTCAGATAACTCTTGATCTAAGTGTATTACAAAAAACCTGCTTTAATCCCTCAAAGCAATGGTGTTATAGATAAGTAGCAGTAACTGAGGTGGCTTAAATTCCAGAAATGTACAAAAGATTTGGTTGGAAACAAAACTAAAAAAGAAAAAAAGCTCAATCCGCATTGCTGTGACTTGAAGAGGTAAATTTAGGGCAGTAAAAATGCAAAGAATGACCCCTAAGAAAGAAATAGCCATGAAAGTTTGGAATTATCTTAATAGTCTCATAGGCTGCTTAGTATGTGTGTGCTTTGAGGAGGTATGTGTCAGGGCTTTAAAAAATTGAAATTTTTGTACTGATTTTTAGATCTGATAGACTTCATTAAAAATTTATTTGTATGTTTCACTGTGATATTGAAACATTATGATACTATTCCCAAAATGATTTTTTCTCTTTTTATACTTTTTAGTTGAGTTATAGTATTTTCCTCCCCATTTAATTCTTTTTCCTAACATCTTATTGTTTACTTAAATGCAATGGGATGGATTTATTCTTTTTCCTTCTACCAACAGTTCTCCATGGCAAAGTAATGGTGTTTTTTTGTTGTTGTTGGTTTTTTTTTTCATTTTTTAGAGTTTGAAAAAAGCCCTTTTATTTTTTAGAGTTCTCTTTTTAGAAATTAAAAAACCCCCTTATTTATTTATTTAGGTACCTGGGATTGAACCTGGGGTGCTTAATCACTGAGCCACATCCCCAGCCCTTTTTGGTACTTTTTTTTTTTTTTAGAGATAGGGTCTTACTGAGTTGCTTAGGGCCTTGCTAAGTTGTTGAGACTGGCTTTGAACTTGTGATCCTTCTGCCTCAGTCTCCTCAGCTGGGATTATAGGTGTGCACCACTGCACCCACTAAAACTTATTTTTTGTTTGGTAATACAAATGAATAGCTAAAAGCTAAAAATTCAAAAGGTGTAGGTGTAAAATGGTATATAATAAAAAGAAACTGTCCCCCATTTACCTGATTCCCCTCAGAGGCAAACACTAATACTAGGTTTTTGTGTATCTTTTCAGAGACACTTAGTGTACATAAGTCAAAGCATACAAATGCAGTTTTCTTCCCTTCACAATAGATTATATACACACTTTTTCGGCATTTTGCTTCTCTTCACTCAATGTGTATTAGAGATCCTTCTGTAAGAATGCATATGATCTTCCTTTTTTGTTTTATTTCTGCTTTTTTGCAGTACTGGGGATTGAACCTAGTAGCACTCCCAGACCTTTTTTTTTTAATATTTATTTTTAGTTTTCGGTGGACACAACATCTTTATTGCATTTTTATGTGGTGCTGAGGATCGAACCCGGGCCCCCCGCATGCCAGGCGCATGCTACCGCCTGAGCCACATCCCCAGCCCCACTCCCAGACCTTTTTTATTTTTTAATTTTTTTCATTGTAGATTAACACAATATCTCTATTTTATTTATTTATTTTTATGTGATCCTGAGAATCGACCCAGTGCCCCACATGTGCTAGTGCTTTACAACTGAGTCACAACCCCAGCCCCCAACACAGACCTTTTTCATTTTTATTTTGAGATAGAGTCTCATTAATTTATCTAGGCTGGCCTTGAACTCCTAATCCTCCTGCCTCAGCCTCCTGAGTTAGCAGCACCACTGTGCTCAACTTTCTCATTTGTTTTAACAGCTGCTTATTATTCTATTCTATGGATGTTCCATGATTTAAACAGCTTGGAAGACATTTGTTCCAAACATGTTTATACTCTGACAATGGCCTGTTTCTTCTAAGGTCGTTTCTGTGACTCTATCTTGGGTACTTTTTTTTTTTTTTTAATAGTTGTTTAGTTGTAGATGGACACAATACCTTTATTTTGTTTTTATTTTTATGTAGTGTAGGGGATCAAGCCCAGTGTCTCACACATGCTAGGCAAGGGCTCTACCGCTGAGCCACAACCCCGGCCCCTCCCTGACTTGGGTACTTTTGAATAAGAAATTTAAAAATGTAACACTGTAGGCTCTTAAATTGTCTTATTTTATTTTCTAGGAATTTAATTTTTTTTAATTACTGGAAATGATGTTTATAGTTTTTTTTTTTTAATCATTATTATGGAAGTTGTATGATGCCAAGACTTTTAATTACTTTCTCTCAGTCTCCTCATGGATCCCACCTAAACTGTGTCACAATATAACTGCTCAAACATTTAAAATTCTGTACATGAATTTCCTGTGTGAATTAATACAGGACAGTGGAGAAGTTCCTGCTAATAGCTGATATTAACTTTAATTTTCAAAACCCTAAAAAATATCATTTAAATATTATTGCTTTACATACCTGTGATTAAACTCTGATTGAACATGCTAAACACTCAAATCAGGGAAATCAGAATTTCTGATTGACTCCAACTATTTTGGAAGGTTAGGCAGCTGTGGGGCCTGATGCTAGTGGTTCTTCTATTGTTGAGCAATACTAGAGATGAAGATCTTGACAGATTGAAGATTAAATCTCCTGAATTGTGCCACCAAGCTTGGCCATGTGTGTAGAATGCATGAGCACTAAAGTTCCTCTTTACTTTTGGTGGTTCAATAGTATTCAGATGGTTCAATAGTATTCTGTCTCACCAAGGTTGATACCTATATAGTCATCTTTTGATTCTATTATCAGATGGACTTCAGTTTCAGATTTTTAATTTACCCATTTGGTTCCTAATTTATGAGCTTCTATAACAGATGTGAAGTTCAGTGTTTCTTTGCTCACTCTTTTGCTGAGAGACTCTTCTAACAGACAGCCTGTCATCTGTTGGGAAGGAGATCTGGGGTTGACTGGAAGCAACAGAGTTGGTGGTCCAATGGCCATTGTCCTGCCAGGAGCAGGTGGTCTCTCTGAGTTCCAAGTGTTTGGAAACTTCTCTTACTGGTGATCACATTGCTAAAGGAAGAAGAGCTAGGCTGCACTCCTTGTTTCCAGGTCAATTTACTGAACCTGAGACAATCCCTGGGGGCTAGCTTGGACTTCTTTCTGATTTTCTCTCCATGGTGCATTTCTAACAGGGCATTTTTCTCATTCATCTCTTTATTTGTGTTTGAAACAGCTGCTACAGGAAAAGGGAAAGACATATTACTAGAGTATATAATATTTTAGAAGCAGCCACGCAGTTTCTCAAAAGATGACATTAAATTTTGGTTCAGAGACCAATTAATTAATTAGTGTGTGTGTGTGTGTATGTATATATATGTGTGTGTGTGTGTGTGTGTATGTATATATATATATATATATATATATATATATGTGTGTGTGTGTGTGTGTGTGTGTGTGTATGTATATACACATATGTATGTTTAATTATACATATAAAAGTGCATATATGTATATGTATGTATGTACACATACACACACACACACACACACACACTGTAGTGAAGAATGAACCCAGGACCTTGCATGTGTTAGGCAAGTGTTCTACCACTGAGCTACATCCCCAACTCTTTTTTATTATTTTATTTTGAGACAGGGTCTTTTTAAGTTGCCCAGGCTGGCCTTGAACTTGTGATCCTTGTGCCTCAGCCTCTCAAGTAGCTGGGATTGCAGCTGTGTGTGCCACCATCTACTTGTTTTTAAAGTAAAAAAACAATGAAAAAATTCAAATTAGACCTATTTTTATTTCATTAACATCCAAAATGTGTTTATATTTAATAATTGAACATAGTCTACCATCTGTTGAAGAAAATGTAACTAAATGATGCTTCAAAAAAGTTATCCTTTGTGGGGTTTTTTTTTTTTTTTTTGGTCCTGGAGATGAACCGAGGGTCACTGAGCCATATCCCCATCCTTTTATATTTTTCATTTTGACACAGGGTCTTCCTAAGTTGCTTAGGGTCTCACTAAGTTGCTGAGGCTGCTTTGAAATTGCAGTCCTCCTGCATCAGTCTCCTGAGCCACTGGGATTATAGGCATGAGCCACCATGCCAGGCTGTTTCTCACATTTTTAACAGGACCTGAAACCTAAGACAAGATCAATAAATGATATCCTGTGGTTTCATTCAGTGTAATGAATATATTAAATGAAAAAAAATTTACTTGCAGTTAAGCATGGTTAAGCATCATTAATAATATTTATAGAATCAGAAATAAGAATTTTATATTTAACTTGGTACTTTCTCCTGAAAGAACTAAAGATTCTGAAAAAAGCAATCTTTTCTTAGACCTTACCTTACTCATTTATTGGAAAAGGACTGATAAAATCATATTTGTTCATATAGGTGACTGACTAACTTTATTGACACTTTATTTATTGGTCCATTAAAAAGGAAACAGAACCTGATAGCATGGTAAGAAATCTCCAATGACCAGGAAAATTTCACCTGATTTTTGTAGTTCTCTCAAGTATTACACCTTCCATGATTTTTGCCAAATGACTCAGTCTTCTGACAAGCAGAGATCACAAAAATCACAAAATCTGATGACACATGACAATTTATCTAATACCTAATCCTGATGGTTCTCTAACTTGTTCAAAACTCCTGTGAAGTCAGGCACCATGGTGCATGCCTGTAATTTCAGCAACTTGAGAGGCTGAGGCAGGAAGATTGCAATTTCCAGGCCAACCTGCACAACTTAGTGAAGTCTTAAGCAACTTAGTGAGACTCTATGTCAAAATAAAATATAAAAAGGGCTGGGTATGTAGCCAGTACCAAAACAAAACAAAGCAAAATAACAATAAAACCTTTTGAACCACACCTATTGACACAAAGGTAGTGGTTGCAGGCTAACAGCATCAGTATATAAAAGAATTACTTAACTGGCAAATCTCCCAGAAATCTGTTTTGGCTCTTTTTCCCAACAAAGTTACATTTTATATTTCCTGTGCCTTCCTTTACTTGCTCTTCGGATCATTATTGACATACTGTCCCTACACATACATATGTACATACACATACACACACATAATATATAAATACATGTATATAATTTATATAAAAATTAATGATTGGAAAAGTCTGTTTCTCACAGTTGTAAAGTCAGGACAGTGTCTCAGAATGATGTTTTCTGACCCTTTGGAAAATGAACCTTTCTAATAAGACTGTTAAACTAGATGATTAGAATTTATTATTATTATTATTATTATTATTATTATTATTATTATTATTATTATTATTTCAGTGCTGAGGATCAAACCCAGGGACTTGTGCATGCTAAGCAAGTGCTTTACCATTGAACTACACCTCCAGCCCTAGATGACTAGAGATACATAGCTTATTGAAGATGACTTACGAGACATTATTTTTACTTTTTTATTCTGCATGTGAGGTAACAGGATAGGGTTTCATAATATCACGAATCTGTATAGCTCAGGAGACACACTGCTTTCATGAATCAGTTTTTGCAAAGACTTCTCTGTGGTCAGAAAAGACTAAAATGGGCTTTATAACAACTTCAATTTTGGGGCTGGAGTTGTAGCTCAGTGGAAGAGTGCTTGCCTAGCATGTGTGAGGCACTGGGTTCGATTCTCATCACTACATATATAAATAAAATAAAATAAAGGTCCATCAACAACTAAAAAATATTAAAAAAAAAAAAAAAAAAACTTCAATTTTTACAGCCAGCTTCAGCAAAAGTGAGGCTCTAAGCAACTCAGTGAGACCCTGTCCTGAATAAAATACAAAATAGGACTGGGGATGTGGCTCAGTGGTTGAGTGTTCCTGAGTTCAATCCCTAGTCACCCCCACTCCAAAAAAACAAAACAAACAAAAAACAAACTTCAATTTTTAGATTTACAGAAAAATTGTGAAGATGGCACATAGAATTCTTGTATATCCTTATCAACACACTTTATGTTACTATGGTGTATATATATATATATATATATATATATATATATATATATATTTTTTTTTTTTTTTTTAAGAGAGAGTGAGGGAGAGAGAGAGAGAGAGAGAGAGAGAGAGAGAGAGAGAGAGAGAGAATTTTAATATTTATTTTTTGGTTTTCGGCGGACACAACATCTTCATTTGTATGTGGTGCTGAGGATCGAACCCCACCGGGTCGCACGCATGCCAGGCGAGCGCGCTACCGCTTGAGCCACATCCCCAGCCCCATTATGGTATATTTGTTATAATTTATGAACTCATTAGATTTCCTTAGTTTTTAATCCAATGTCCTTTTAAATTTCTTTTCTGGTCTCAGGATCCTGTTTAGGATACCACATCACATTTAGTCTATTATATGTCCTTTGGCTCCTCATGGCTGTGATATTTTCTCAGACTTTTCTTGTTTTTGGTAATCTTGACAAATTTGAGGAGTACAGGTCAGTTATTTTATAGAATTATTTCTCATTTGGAATTTGTACAATTTTTCTCATTATTAGATTTTAAAAATTTTTCATAATTCGATTTTTTTCTCTATTATCATGGGTTCTGGGGAGGAAGACTATAGAGGCAAAGTGACATTTTTATCAACATGACTCATCACTGTTGATGTTGACCTTGATCATCTGGCTGAAGCTGTGCTTGTCCAGATTTCTCCACTGTTAAGTTGCCCCTCCCCCTTCCATATTCTATTTTTTGGGAGGAAGTCACCTTGTGCAGTTCTCAAAGGAGTGGGGAGTTACGTTCCACCTCCTCAAAGATGAAGTATCTACAAATTATTTATAATTCGTCTGCATGGGAGAAAGCTGGGGTGTACTCAGTGGTAGAGTACATGCTTAACATTCACAAAACCCTGGGTTTAATCCCCAGCACCAAAAGAAAAAAACAAAAATAAAAAAGGACTCGCTTAACTAAATTATTTCTTATGCTTAGGTATGAACATCACTTATCTTTTTTTTCCCCCTTAAAAATGGTTATTGAAACTTAGAAATGCAGGAAACATATAAAGCAAGAGCAAATAGAATTACCCTTAATTCCAACTCTAATAATCAACATAGCATTTGTCATTTCCTTCCAGTTTCTCTGCATAAAGTAGCTTTAAAAAGTTTTTTTTTTTTTTTTTTTGACAAAGAGTTTGGTTGTTTTTCGGTATTGGGGGATTGAACTTGGGGGCACTTTACCACTGAGTTACATATATCCTCACCCCCAGTCCTTTTTATTTTTATTTTGAGACTGGGAGGGTCTTTCTAAATTGCTAAGGCTAAGGTTGGCCTTGAACTTGAGATCCTCCCAAGCAGCTAGGATTACAGCTGAGCACCACTGGGCTGGAAAGTAACTATTTTAATCCAACATTTGCTTGAAAAAGTTTCAAATGAACAATTTTTATCTTTGAATTTGACAAAGATGGTAGATTCATATAAAAATAGCAGATCTTGATGGCATTCCTAAGCAAATTTCAGAATATAAAATATTTACCGGTAGATTATTTATGAAAACTTTTTAGACTTTTTTTTTTTTTTTTTTTTTAAGAAAGAGTGAGAGAGAGTGAGAAAGACTGAGAAAGAGGGAGAGAGAGAGAATTTTTTTAATATTTATTTTTTAGTATTTGGCGGACACAACATCTTCGTCTGTATGTGGTGCTGAGGCTCAAACCCGGGCCGCACGCATGCGCGCTACCGCTTGAGCCACATCCCCAGCCCTAGACTCTTTCTTTATTTAAAATAGTATAAATAAGATTTGAAGAAATTTGGAGACTTGTTAAAAACTCAGGCAATGATCTAGGCATCAAATCTCCAATTTAATTGGTGATTTAGACTCATGGCAACTTTTTATTTTTGAAAGAATTATTTTATTTATATATATATATATATATATATATATATATATATATATAGTAAAAATTCTATGTTTATTAAACATTTTTATAGTTCATTTCAATGTATATTCAGAACTATTTCTGCAGAAGTTAAATTTCAGACATCTAATTTAGGTAATTGCCTCTTGAGTAAAACAAAGAATGACAGTCTCAACATAGAATTTATTGATTTTGTAAAGGTGATACACAGTTATAATATAAAATCAAGCAATATAGAGAAGTTCAAAGTAAAATCCCAAAATTCTGTTACTTAGAACCATTATTAACATCATCCTACAAAAATCACTCCTTGCATAAATTATGAAGTCTCATATAATACATGCCTTACTGTTACTAAATGTTACTAAATTTAATAGAAGTGTTAAATTTTGTTACATAGTGTTTAACAGAAATGTTACTAAATTTAACTATTTTGTTACTAATTTTTTTTGTACCAGGGATTGAACTCAAGGGCACTGAGCCACATCTCCAGCCCTATTTTGTATTTTATTCAGAGACAGGGTCTCACTGAGTTGCTTAGTGCCTTGCTTTTGCTGAGGCTGGCTTTGAACTTGCAATCTTCCTGTCTCAACCTCTCCAGCCACTGGAATTACAGGTGTGCACCACTGTGCCTGGCTTTTGTTACTAAATTTAACAGAAGAAAATGAAGCTGAAGCAAAATGAAGGAATCATCAAACTTTAGTTAAATGTTCTTTGCTAAGATATATTAATTCCTATGAATTCCTTTCAAGTTTTGTAAAAAAGATTATGAAAAGTATTAGGAGGTTGAGTATCTACATGATTAACTTCTTTTCCCCCGTTGTTGGGGATCAAATCCAGGATCTTATAAATGCTAGGCAAGTACTCTACTACATCTCCAGTCCCATGATTCACTCTTAAAAAGTAATTGAGCCAGACATGGTGGTGCAGGGCCTTAACATCAGCTACTTGGGAGATTAAGGCAGGATAGCAAGTTCAAGTCCAGGCTTGGCAACTTAGGGAGATCCTGTCAAAACAAAAATTAAAAAGGGATGGTGGGGCTGGGGATATGGCTCAAGCGGTAGTGCGCTCACCTGGCATGCGTGGGGCGTTGGGTTCGATTCTCAGCACCACACAAAAATGAAATAAAGATGTTGTGTCCACCGAAAACTAAAAAAATAAATATTTAAAAAAATTATCTCTCTCTCTCTAAAAAAATAAAAAAGGATGGTGATCAGGTGTGGTGGCCCACACCTGTAATCCCAGTGGCTGGGGAGGCTGAGGCAGGAGGATCATGAGTTCAAAGCCAGCCTCAGCAAAAGCAAGGTGCTAAGCAACTCAGACCCTGTCTCTAAATAAGATACAAAATAGGGCTGGGATGTGGCTCAGGGGTTGAGTGCCCCTGAGTTCAACCCCAGTACCCGCCCTTCCCCCCCTAAAAGGGATGGGGATATTCACATCCCATGCATGTCAACAATCACCACTAGGAATGTCACTTATATGGACACAGAAACATAAAGGACTTAATATATCTGCACCTAAAAGTCCTCTTTAAGGTGGACTTCCACCATCATTTAGAAGTTTTTATAAAGCATTAAATTCTACTTTTTAGAATTTAAGAACCCAGTGGTGTTTAACCACTAATCCACATCTGCAGCCCTATTTATATTTTATTTCAAGATAGGGTTGCTCTAATTGCTTAGGGTTTCACTAAGTTCCGAGGCTGGCTTTGAACTCACAATCCTCCTGCCTCAGCCTCTTGAGCCACAGGGGTTTATAGGTACGTACCACTGTGCCTGGCTTGTTTTTTATTTTTTAAAAATGTTTGGGACAAATAGCACCTCCAAATAATAAAATATTTGCTAATTTTCCATTTGCCTTTCTTCTTGTGTAGTGAGTACTTTGATTTACTATTTTTTTTTTGGTACTGGGAACTGAACCCAGGGGTGCTTACCATTGAGTTACAACCTTAGGCCTTTGTATTTTTTTATTTTGAGATAGGGCCTCACTAAGTTGCCAAGGCTGGCCTTGAATTTGTAATCCTCTTGCCTCAGCTTCCCAAATCACTGGGATTACGAATATAGGCCACTGTGCCTGGCAGGACTTTTTATTAATTTTGGAGATCATTAAACCATGAATTCTAACCTAAACAGTTTACCTGATCTGTAGCTTGGGTATAGCACAGTGATTTGATATTTTAAAATGATAGTATGATTTCTCCAGCAATTAAGGCAATACGGAATAAAGGGTAAAATATACTTGTTTGTGGGTTTTAATCCTGACAATTTATATTGAGCTAATTAAATAATTTTGTTTTTGTGTTTTGAAGTCTCCATTAAAAATTAGGTATAATCAATGTGGATGAACTACTCAGCTTTACTATGTGTAAACAAGGGGTTAAAAAACTCAAAAAAGTAAAAAGTTACAAACATGTCAACACAAATAAGAACACAAAACACAAGAATCATATGTTATATTTATTTCTGTCTTCCTTCCAGAGTGCCTCACAGTACACAAATGTAGCGAGATTAAAACAACAACAACAACAACAACAAACATTGAATTGATGAAGACTTCCTTCTCAATTTGCAGTGTTCCTATCTTGGTAGCCTTTGACCAGTCTGATACCTAAGAATAAGTCAATTTCTTTGTAATGATCTTTAAAAGATGCTCTAAATTCTTTGGTTATACCGAAATGTAGTAGATATTGCTTTTAATAAACCACTGCCTAGAGTTTAGAAATCATTTTCTTACAAAGCCTTTTTAAAATGTGTGTGTATGTCTGTTTATAACAGGATTTGACCTGTAACTGTTATTGAGAATTTTCTTCAAGGAGTTCAAAGCATTTTACAGGGATCATCTCATTTATCCTTCGAAAGTAAGGCAGAGGTATTATCTCTACTATAGACTAAGAACACTAAAAGGCCAAGATAGGTGGGGTTTTTGTTGTTGTTTTGCTAAGATCAAAAAGTAAGTCTAGGGCAAAGCCAGATTCCGGTCTGACCTTGTTACATGATTCTTCTGTAATACAATGCTGCAGCTTCCCCTAGTCTCTCTTTGGCCATGCTGAATGAATCATTTTCAGAATTGATTTCTCACTCATTCCTGTTCCCTGAAAATGGGTATTAAGATGTAGGTAAATACAAAAGAAAATTCCTCAGTCCTTCCCATATTGCTTTGGGGTACAGGATATCAGACAGGAGAGGCATCTTCCTCCCTTCTTCCAAATCTTACTATGTAATTCAGTGTTACCTCATAGAAAAATAACTCAGAAAAAAAAATAAAAACTTGGGCCACAAATGCAAGTCACATGTATAATTTTAAATCTTCTAGTATTTACATTAAAATATATTGTACTCAGCTAATATATCTAAAACATTAACACTTTAATATGTAATCAATATAAAATTATTAATGCT
The DNA here is from genome assembly GCF_047511675.1 of Marmota flaviventris. Taxonomy (NCBI): domain Eukaryota; kingdom Metazoa; phylum Chordata; class Mammalia; order Rodentia; family Sciuridae; genus Marmota; species Marmota flaviventris. The sequence continues at coordinate 26,243,681 of NC_092501.1, forward strand.
ATTTCACATTCTTTTTCTTGTATAAGTCTTCAAAATCTGGTATGTGTTTCATACACTTAGAGCATACTTTAATTTGGACTAGCCATATTTCAAATTCTCAGTTGCCATGTGTGATCAGAGGGGACTCCTTTGGACAACACAGGTTTAGAACTAGGCCTCAGTGGATCTCTCTTCAGAATGATGCGTGAATGGAACTGGTGATACAGGAATCATGAGTGACCCTGGAGGATAAGAAGCCCTAGCTCTGCTTTTTGCTGATACATGACTGGGGAGTTATGGAATCGGGAACTAGTAGATTGCAACCTCTCAAAATGTATCTAATGATACACCTTCACTGTCAGGACCTTGGTTCATATCCTATGTGAGAACTCCAGCAACTGCAATGGAACCTGTCAAATTCTAGGGCTGCAGTTTCCTGGGGCTCTGGTATGTGGCCTGAGGAAAGGAAGTATCACCTGGGAAAGAGAAAGGTTCCATGAGGGGAAGGCCACTCAACTAGGCGCTGCTTGAGGGCAGGGGCTCCACCTTGGTGCTTCCTGAAGGTGGGGTTGCCTTAGATGGGGCCTTTCAGCAGCCTCAGAACCAGCTTGATGACTGAATGCAAGTCCTTCCACGAAGTGCTCCGAGAGGCCCTGGGGATGGGGATGTCAGCGCCCAGGCCCGCACCCCGAAGTGGCTCCACCGCCGCAGGTGTGAGGGGCGGGCCTAGGACTCAGCCCGCGCCGCCCCATGTGACCCGGTCCGACATGGTGTCGCCTCCTCCCGGGGCGGCGGCGGTGGCTCGGGCTCGGCTCCGCGTTGGGCCGGCCCCGCGGCCGCTCATGGGCAGCCAAGGCCGCTCGGGAACCCTCGGGAACAGCAGGCCGGGCGAGGGCGAGGGCGAGGGCAAGGGCGAGGGCGGGGAGACGAGGGAACTGCAGGAAGCGAGGGTCGTGCGCGGGAAGCGAAGGAAGGGGAAGGGAAAAGCCGGCGCAGGGCAAGGCGGAAGAGGAAGCGGGGCGGAAGGGAAGCCGGGGCTGCAGCAGGCGCAGGAGGCTGCGGGGTCGTGGGTAGAGGCAGAAGCTGGGGCAGGCCCGGGACGGGACTCAGAGGGAGGCGGAAGCGTGGAGGAAGGAGCGGGAAGCATCGAGAAGGGAGATGAAGGGAGCACAGGGGCTGGGAAGGAGGCACAAGGAAGACTTGATGGGAAAGAGGAGGAACGGAGAGGCAGGACTGGGCGGCGGGAGGATTCCAGGCCGGGGAAAGCACAGGGACAAGACTGTCAGGCTTGGGGCGGCATCGCAGGGACAGGAGCGGCCATGGCGGCGGCAGCCGAGGAGGAAGCGGCGGCTCGGGAGCCCGCGGCCCGGCCGGCTGCGGGGCCCGCGCTCTGGCGCCTGCCGGAGGAGCTGCTGCTGCTCATCTGCTCCTACCTGGACATGCGGGCCCTCGGCCGCCTGGCGCAAGTGTGCCGCTGGCTGCGGCGCTTCACCAGCTGCGACCTGCTCTGGCGCCGGATAGCCCGGGCCTCGCTCAACTCCGGCTTCACGCGGCTCGGCACCGACCTGTAAGCGTCCGCTCGCCGCCCGCTCCCCGCCCCGGGCCGGCCAGCATCCCGGGAAAGGGCGGGGCGCCGCGGCCTGGACGGCCCGGGGCCGTGTCGCACCCCGAATTCCGAGGCCCAGACCCGGCCTCCGCCGAGACCCCTCCCCGAGCACTCTCGGGATCCAGTGCCTTTCCTGTCCAAGGTCCCCATTTTAGGAAGCCCCCAAGAGCATCCCTCAGTCAGCACCCTCCCCATAGGGCGGCTCTTCTCAATTACCCATGTTAAACACTCCCTTGAGCTTTTAATTGTGGCTTTTCGCGGACCTTTGACTGCCCCGGTTCCTCAGCCCAAAGCACCTAGGACCCGTGGTCTGTCCAAAGCGATTTCTCCAATCCAGGTCGAGGACCCAGGTTCATAAGTGGTCTATCAAAATGTTTTTGAGGATGTTCATCGTCCCTACTCTCTTCTAAAGGTGGTTAGGCTCAGATACAATCAGATATGAAGAAAAAAGACTCAGGTCCTAAAAGAAAGCACTTAGTCTCATTGTCAACATAATTTATGACTTGATACAGGCAGAAGGACCCAAAAAGCGTGCCTGCTTGAGGCAGGAGGCTGGATTAGTTCTAGGCCGTGTCCTAGGTATTGCGGTTTGGCCTGTTTTGAGTAGGGTATGAGACCTGTAAATGAAAACTTTACTGAACAGTTAAACTGTTAAATAAAAAGGGGAAAAAATGTATGGAATTGGAGTAAAAGCTTTCAGATTGCACGCACTCTATTCAATTATAGTAGAATAAAGTTAAAGTTTTTAAAAACATAATCAACCATTTCCATTTAAATTTTTTCAGTTGCACCTCCCCCATCGTCGCTATCTTACTGATCCTAACAGAATGGGTACATAATGAATAATTTAATGCATTATTGGGTAACACCTTTATTGAGATTTCACACACCATATCATACATTTGTCTTTTGAATTAATTTCTTAGGATAAAATTTCAGGATAGGTGTTATTGGATCAAAGGTTATGGCTTGCAAAGTCGTTGGACCAAGTTAGGTATACCAACAAAAAAATGACTGAACCAATTTCATGTGAGAATTTAAAAAAAATCTTTGCTACCTCAGTGTTTATCTGATGATATGTCCAATTTGATATTTTGTATCTCTTAATCATGGCAAGGATAAATATCTTCCCACCTGTTTGTTTCACATGCGAGATTGTCTCTTCTAACTCTTTTCCGATTTATTATTGGGGTCTTGATGTTTTTCTTATACATTTGGAGTTTTTGTGGATCACAAATGTTAAACTCTAGCCTGTCATCTTTGGTGCAGAAATTTTTTTTTTCCAGTCAGTTCTTTTTACTTTATTGGTTTTGTCTTAGAGAAGTTTTATACTTTATTAGAATCTGATATTATGATTTTTTTCCCCCAAAACTGAAAATTTATAATTCTCCACAGACTTGATAAATCTCTTTGATTTGTCACTGGCTTTCTTTTCTTTTTCTTTTTTTTTTTTTTTTAATTTTTAATTTATTCTTTAGTTTTCAGTGGACACAACATCTTTGTTTGTATGTGGTGCTGAGGATCGAACCTTGGCCCCATGCATGCCAGGGGAGCACACTACCGCTTGAGCCACATCCCCAGCCCCTGTCACTGGCTTTCTTATAACTTGATTTTTAAGTAGTTAACACTTTCATTTCATTAGTGTCACTTTTGTTTTGGTGCAAGAAGTGAATTTAGCTTACTATTTTTTTTTTTTCCCTAAATGGTTGTTTAGTTATCATTGCATCTTTTGTTAAATTTATTCTCTGTAGATATGCATATATATTTGATTTATATCTGAATACTGTTTTGCTCAGATATATATTTTCATTTCCATACCATTTTAAATATTGTTGCTTTTTTGATGGAGTCTAATGTCTGTTAGAGTTTGATTATACTTTTTGAATTTATGTGTGTCACATCTCCACATCTTCTTGATTCCCAACCAAAAAAAATTTCTGTGCCTTTTTATGTATTTCTGTGGGTTTGCACCACTATAAAGTTCTTGCATATCAGTTGTTATTCTTGTGCTTCTAAGTATCTTATACATTTGATTTTTGTTCCAAACGTCATCTTTTTTTCAGTATGTTTCCAGCAGAGTATGATTGATGTACAGGATTACTATAAATTTTGTAAATTTTGAACCTGATAATTTTGCTTAAGTTTTTCTGTTCTATTATGATTTGTTGATGATAATAATTCTTTGGGGTTTTTTTGGCGGTTGTGTGTGTGTGTGTGCCATCTTGTCAAAAATAGTAGTTTTTTTTTTTTTTTTTCTTCTCTTGCTTTCTTATCAGAGTAACTCTTTCAAAGAATATTATCAGTTGACCTATAGGAGAAGTTGGTTAAAATGATTGGAACCCAAGCTAACCAACCAAGGCAAAGTTTGGCTTTCTATTGCTCCTTACTGAACTGAATGAATGAAGGAAAGAATTGGTGTTTATTTTTCTTTCCCTTTCAAATGTTCTAAAAGAGACTTAGTAGGAATAAGTCTATGTTCTGATAGTGGGAATAATAACAAAATGAAAATGAAAACAAGTTTATAGTGTAAAAGAACTTTGAGACTGCCAGATCTCCTTATGGCTTTACTAGTTTTTGATGTGTGTGTTTTGATTTCTTGCCTATGTCCTAGCATGAGATATCACCTGCCTTCCAGGGAAATTGTTTTGCCATAGCATTTGATAAAGAGCAGGGTCACTGCTCATTTTTCTGGGTTGAGGGGACAAATTATGTGTGTTACAGCAGGTGGAGAGAGTTTTGCCAGTGTGTTCTGCTTCTGGACAGCTGCAGAGACTTAATAAACCACTAAGAGAGGAGATCATCATCCCTGGAGAGAGAAACTTGTACCCCAGGTCTCTTAGGACATCACGGAACCTGGGCCCAAAGTACAGTAAGAGTATGACTACATGGATAGCACAAAACCTGATTTTTATCAGAAGCCACATAACCTCACTGGCTCTGAGTTTTATCAACCATAAGGAATGGCTATAACATTGCCAATAAAATGAGGCTTCAATATCATGTGCTGGCTAGCATCATGTTCACATAATAGTCACTCAATAAGTTGTTGTGAAACAGAACTTTTTATTTGCTTGACTTCTCCTATAAGTCTGTATATGGCAAAAGTGGGGATGGTTATGATTTGGAGGTGCTGCCTAATTATCTCCTCCCCTGAATTAGTTTCTCTCACCTGCCCTAAATGTTTTCACAAACATGACAGCCCAACCTGTGGGCATAGTGCCTGTGCTCACTGCTTAAGAGTCTTCTGATTCTTAGGAACACAAACTGCTAAGGTTTACTGACCTTCCGGCCCAGGGCAAGCCCTGTTCAGTTTGGCTCTTCTAACTGATCATAGCTTTGTTGAGTAAGATGAACTGCTTTGGTTCCTTGTGATTTGTTAATGGTCTTATACTTGTGCTTGAAGGCATTTGGGCCACTTTAAAACCACAAACAAATAATTTGCTTCCCTTTAGGCCTCTTGCCCAAACAGTGAACACTAATAGGTATCCTGAGCTCTTTCCCCCCCACCACCAAGGGGACACAGATATGAGTGAGTCAGTCATCTGATTTAAAATCAGTTTTGTTTGAAGGCTTTATGAAGCCTGAGGGAATAGAAAGATCTTGAATATAATAATAAAAAGGCAATGTTTCATACAACAATCTTTTAAGTTATCCCCAAAGAATAGAAGTAAAACTAGCCTACTTCAGTGTACAGGAACAAAATAGTGGAATTCAATTCTGTCAGTATAAAATGCAGGTTGAATGCAAGAAGTAGAGGGATGACCAGTGAAGAGCAGAGGTGCTAACTGCAAATTCTGATACTGAAAAATGAAAGAGTATATCTGTGCATATGTAAGGGTATGCATATATATATTAAGAAAAATACTTTGCCATTTCTATGCTAAAGAAAACTTACTTGATCTCCTTCCTCCCTAATTAAGTGCTACATATTTTCAAACAGCAATTCCATTTTAAATACCATATAAGCAGTACCTGGGTGCAAATGCTGTCTTGCATTTGCCTGTGATAGATTTGCCTGGAATTAAAAATAGGTGTTTGGGGAGTGAGGCTTCTGAGGTGTTTGCCCTGGCACGCACACTCATTCCTCCTGCGGGGTCCTATGGTATTGGAGCTCTTTGAGGCTGGGGACCAGAGGTATCTATTTCACTGATGATTAACATCCAGAGTGGTAAGATAGACACAGATAAGCAGAGTGTGTTTGTTTGTTTTTAAATGATTTCACCTAAGAGCTTTTTTTTTGGGGGGGGGCACCCAGAAAGCATAATGCTTCTTTTCTTAACTCTGAATGGAGAGGCCATTGATAACTGGTTTACGCATAAGGCCTAAACTGTATTTTTCAGAGAAGAATTAGCAATTCCAAGTAGCTTAGGCTTTCTTCTTCCCTTTCCTGACTTAACTAGGGGTAGTAATTTGTTCTCTAGATCACTGAAAGGTTTCATTTATGGATATATTGTCTTTAGCCATTTTGGAAAGACTTTTTTTTTTTTTTTTTTAATGGCTCTGGGAGTTAATAAAAGGTAGGATTCAGCTTACATGCTCAAAATAAATAAAACAATGCACCTGTGGAGGAAGCAGGAAATGGTCAGTACAGTCATTACCTTCAAGTGGAAACTGGAAGAATGGAAGCACCTTCTCCAAGACAGCAGGAATATAGAAGCCGCCTGTGTCCTTTGCAGTATAGTAAAATTTGGTAGTGGTGGTGGGGTATTCCTAGCTTCCAAGGCAGAAACATGGAAAAACCCAAAGTCTTCACAATCTGCAATATAAATTCATATTGGAAAGAGATCTCTGAAAGTATTTCAGTACCCCATTCTTTAGTTTTCTGTGTCTAGAAACTTCACCTTAGGTAAAGATTGTGTTTGAGCTGCTGAAATTCAGTAAAGTGAGGTTGCTGAGTAGGCATACAGTTTTTTTTTTTTCAAACATAATTTTTTGAGTGTTTGATTAGAAAAGAATTACCTTTGTGTGACAACTTAACCTTAACTGTGGGTTGACCTAGCCTTGGATTAATTTCTGGTCCTGATTATTAAATATAGAATAGGGAGAAATTCAGGTAGACTCTTTTTGAGGCCAGGTTCTGGTGAATTTGAAAATTAAGATGAAGAGGAAAATGGGAGGAGAAAATTGGGTTTTTAAATTTCAGTGAAAACTGATACCACCACCCCATTTACAGAGACAGATTTTTCAGAATTTTTCTCAGGTGTCAACCATCAGACGAGGTTGAGAATACAAAGATTTGGTTTCCTTTTGAGGAAAGTCCTTCCCATTCTGTGATCTTGCTCAGATTTGAAAGGGATTCAGATGGAATGCCAGTTACCAAAAGAAGCAAGATGGCGTGCCCATTAATATGTGTATGAATCCCAAATTATGTGAATACTCAAGTTTCTAAAATTGAATGTGACACTCTGGAGAAAGAATTGACCTCTTACTAGAGGGTTGGTTGCCTTGTCTTAACTTATGTCAGTTCTTAATTTTCTCCAAACTGTTCACACTGCCCTCCCTGGAAGTCTGGGCCACCCAATGGGCCCTTGTGCCTGCTCCTCTTTAGCGCACAATTAATTGCCAGCACATTCTTTCTTTTTCACTTTTTTTTTTTTTTTTTGGTATTTGACATGAGCTCAAATTGCTGAGAAAGGTGACAACTGTGAAATGAAGACAGGGCTTAGAGACACCTTAAAAAATACATGCAAAGGCTACTAAATGACAAGAGCAGACTGCCAGGCTCTTTCAAAACATCACCAAGTCTGTTGACTTTCCATTCCTTGTCCGTAGCACAAAATTGGAGGTCAAAGAATCATAGGAGTTAGAGATGGAAAAGACATTTGGGGTCAGCCGGTTCATCCCTCCACCTTCTCCCACCCCTGATTCCAAATAATTCCTTACATTATATTTTCTCCCCCTGGCTCTTGTACAGTTTTCACGGTCTTCACTCAACCCCAGCCGTCACCTTTGGGGAATGATGCTGGAGGTTCTATCCAGTTTCACCTCAGCAGAGAGAGATATTGCCTCTTCCCCCAGTTGACATTCGTGAACTTCTTTGTTGGTGGTCTCAGATGAGAGGCTGAAGGCTCACTGGATGTCTCCCTCTTGCCTGGTGATGGGCTTTTGTAGACGGAGTTGAAGAGCATTAGTGTATGATGATACTGGGTAAGGGATAAAGGAGTACAGGTATTCCTAGACTTTTGTCTTTCACGTCCTTTGCCCTGAAAGGAACTTTTGTGTGCACAGGTGTGTGATATTGGGGTAGATAACCTACCCTGAAAGAACTTACATTGAACAGGAATTTGATAAGAAGCCTAACTTGGGAATTGGTGGATTAAACAAATAAAAAATACCAGCCTGGCAAAGAAATAAAGAAAGGGAAGAAATGGAATGTACAGAAGCTTCAGCTTGAGTCAAACTGAGAACAAATGGATTGGAGATAAGTATTTTGAACTGAGGACACTGTTATCTTTGTGGTCTCCCCTGCTTTAAGAAAGCACAGAAAGAGAAGTTTTATGCTCACTGGCTACGTGGTTTAGAAGAGGGAATGGTCATTTTTAGAGGCAGCTTTGGAGGGATACCCCCAGCTCCCCCCTCTTGTTCCAGCAGCTGTTGGGAGCAGTCCGAAGGGGGTATTATATTTCTTCTGGTAACTCTGCCAAGAATGAGAGGAAATCCACAATCTGTGGGTTTTTTGGGGGGATGGGGATGGGGTGGCAGGTGATGGGACAGGGAAATTAAATTGTTTTATAGTATATATGTTGAGATACTTTTCCTGGAAAGCTGTTTTCACTGAAAGAAATGATATTTCCCTTGCTCACTAACTGTAATGAGTTCCTCTCTTTAGAGAAAGGGAAGTAGTCTTTGAGTACTTTTTCATCTTCTCTGTAGTTCCAACCTTGACCTTCCGTTTCTTCGAAATTTTCTTTAGAAAGTCCACATTGTAAAGAAGAATCAAGATTCATACGTGGGTGATGTGTATTCGGAGGGGGCTCCCTCCAGAAGTGCATTGCTGGGAGAAGCTCTTACTCATCTCTCATCTTGGCTGCAGTTTGACTTTATCATAGTAGCCTAGAAACTGGAGATGTGAAAACTGGCTGGGTGGCATCTGGTTCATGTTCTCTCCATCCCTTTATCCAGGCTGGGAAGACAGTAGGATTTTGAAGTTTGGCCACTTGGGGTCAGAACCTGTTTTGGTGATTAATATGGCACACAGTTTCAAGATTAAAAACAATAAAAAAAATCCCTAGGAAGTGGAGCAATGTAATTATTCCTCACATTTCAGATGGGGAGTCCAGGGAAAAGTTATTTTAAAGGTAAGAGAACAAAGTCTACATCTGAATTCATGATTCAGAGGGGGGCCTGTTCACAGAAAAAAATAAATAGTGGCATCTTTCTTGCTATTGTTTATTTTCAGAAAGTGCTAGATCAGCCTTTCTGAGAGTTATATTGTGGAATTCTTTTTATTATTATTTTATTTTTAGTTGTAGTTGGACACAATACCTTTATTTTATTTATTTATTTTTATGTGGGGCTGAGGATCTAACCCAAGGCCTCACACATGCTAGGCGAGCTCTCTACCACTGAGCCACAACCCCAGCTCTATTGTGGGATTCTTAAAAAATTAATTCTGTAACCAAATGAATGTGGAAAATGTTGCACCACACCCCCTCTTCTGGGGATCATAGTACCCATTGGTAAATTTACCCATTGGTAATTTGCCCATTGGTAAATTAAAGGCACAAAGAAGTCCCATGGTAGAGGGATCTGCTTCATTTTGTTTCAGCCAGCATAGTCCAAGATGTTGTTACTATTTTTTTTTTTTTTTTGGTGGGGGGGTTTTACTGGGGATTGAACTCAAAGGCACTCAACCACCGAGCCACATCCCCAGCCCTATTTTGTATTTTATTTAGAGACAGGGTCTCACTGAGTTGTTTAGCACTTTGCTTTTGCTGAGGTTGGCTTTGAATTTGTGATCCTCCTGCCTTAGCCTCCTGAGCCCCTGGGATTGCAAGCCTGTGCCCAGTTCATGATGTTTTGATCATAAATTTTCCCTTGTTTACTATCACTTAACATCTGGCAGAACATATGTACTGGTCAAGTGCTTGCAAATTATAGTTCCTGGTCAAAAACAGGAGGAAAAGAATGTGAACATGGCACAACTCCAAATCTTAAACTCATACATATAAAGGACCAGGATTATGCCCAGTGCTTCTGAAACTGTTTGACATGAGGATCCCTTACTAAGAGACTTTATGTGCTTAGATTCTTTCCGTGAGCCTCTCTAGCATAAAAATTTGGAGGCTTTGGTTGAATTATTATTTTTTTGTTTGTTTTGGACAGTACTTGGGATTAAACCTAGGGTCTCTCTGCCACTGAGCTAAATATCCCTCCTTTTTAATTAATTAGCTAATTTAATTTTGAAACAAGATCTCACTAAGTTATAGGCTGACCTCGAACTTGCAGTCCTCCAGCCTCAGTCCCCCAGTTGCTAGGATTACAGGCAAGTGCCACCATACTTGGCTCCTTAGTTTAATTCTTGAAGATGTGGTGTATTACAGTATACCTTTTTAGGGAGAGCCTTTAGAGCTACCGGTATTGTTGGAAATATGACTTGCCAAAGGGAGATCCTTTTTTTTGTTATGTGTGTGTGGGTTACCGGGGATTGAACATTCAGGTGCACTTGGCCACTGAGCCACATCCCCAGCCCTATTTTGTATTTTGTTTAGTGCCAGGATCTCACTGAGTTGCTTACCGCCTCACTTTTTGATGAGGCTGGCTTTGAACTCGAGATCCTCCTGCCTCAGCCTCCTGAGCCACTGGGATTACAGGCATGTGCCATTGTGCCTGGCAAAATCCATTCTTTTGAGAACTCTCACTTAAGCAGTTCCTAAGTAATATTTATCAAATATTTATCTGCTAGAGCCATGGTTCTCACTTTTTATGTCTAAGACAAACTTGTATGATGTTGGAATTTTATTTTTTGGTGCATTATAATTGTACATAGTGGTGTGATTTATTATGGGATTCATTATGCCATATTTGTACATGTACATAATTTGATCAATCTCATTTGCCAGTACCTTCCCTTTCTCTCCCTTTTCCCTTCCCTTAATCTACTTATTCTACTCTACCAATCTCCTATTATTATTATTATTAGTAGTAGTAGTAGTAGTAGTAATAGTAGTAGTACTGGGGATTGAACCCAAGGGCACTTTACCACTGAGCTACATCCTTAGTCCTATTTATTTATTTATTTATTTATTTGATTTTTTTAAAGGTGTAGTTAGACACAAAATCTTTATTTTGTTTATTTATTTTTATGTAGTGCTAAGGATCAAACCCAGCGCCTCACACGTGCTAGGCGAGAGCTCTACCGCTGAGCCACAACCCCAGACCCCTTTTTATTTATTTTGTATTTTGGAACAGTGTCTTGCTAAGTTGCTGAAGGCCTCACTAAGTTGCTGAAGCTCCACTTGAACTTGTGATCCTCCTGCCCTCAGCCTCCTGAGTTGTCACTGGGATTACAGGCATGTACCACTGTGCCTGGATGATTATTATCTTTTTAATTAGTGCACTATAATTATATACATAAGTGGGGCTCATTGTGTTATATTCATAATTTTGTAGATTTCATTCTTCAGTACTTCCCCATTCCCTCCCTCTTGGTCCCCTTTCTCTACTTATATGGTCTTTCTTCTAGTGATGTTAGAATTTTGGATAATGCATTAAAAGATTAAAGATGAAAGTCCTTTTTAAAAAAAGCAAGTTTTAGAAAATTTAAAATTTTGTACATGATTATTTACACAGTTTACTTGTTCTCCCTCTAGTGTGTTGCTATTGAATAGAACTGTTTATTGTCCTGACCTTATTCTCTTATATATTTGGGGCAAAGTTCATACATGTTCCTCTGAACATGCTATCTTCCCCTTATTTGAAGCAAATTGTATCATGGGTCACATTGTATCTTAGTGTCTGTCAGAAATTCCGCTAATAGTATGTATCACTGAATGAAAAAAAATTCAATTTTATAAATTATTTAAAATCTGATGGCACAGAGAGTTTACCACTCATCCACAGAATGCTTATTAAAAGCCACTTTTAGAAGTAGTAAGTTGTGTAAGATTTTATCCTATGGAGTTTCTGTCTAAATTGGATAAAAAAGATGTATAGCTGTGAAAAGCTAGCAATGCCCAGTTTTCTGGTGATTTCTGTCTAAGAGTTTAGATGACATGGAGAGGAATGTTTAGAGGAGTCACAGAAGTAGAGGCTTTAGTTTGATCTTGAAGAATTGGTGAATTTGACTAGTTCCCAAAGGAGGACAGCAAGCACTGTCAGGGATGGAAGTAGGCTGGTGCTGGCCATGTAAGTGAAGGTGTGGATACAGGAGAATATAGAGAAGAGGCTTGGCTGGAGTCCAGTTGTATGGTGTGATACATGGAACATAAGGTTGGTGGATAAAGAGGGTTGGGCTGGGGATGTGGCTCAAGTGGTAGCGCGCTCGTCTGGCATGCGTGCGGTCCGGGTTCGATCCTCAGCACCACATACAAACAAAGATGTTATGTCCGCCGAAAACTAAAAAACAAATATTAAAATTCTCTCTCTTTCTTTCTCTCTCTCTCTCTCTTAAAAAAAAAAAAAGAGGGTTGGCATTTGGGGGCCTTTCAAAGGAGATGTGGGTTGGCCCAATCAGCTTCATGTCCTTCTGTGCATGTTCCTGTCCCATACATGTTTTCTACAGTCTCACTTTACCCTGGATATTAGGGCTATTTCCTGTTCCTTAGCAGAATGGCTAGCAATTTAACACTATTAATTATTTTTCATTGATTTTTTTTTTTTGAAATTTAATTAGACTTAATTACAACAGATTTCTGAGTCTGTTGGGAGATTTAATCTAATACAAATTTAAATGAAGAGTCACAAGTTTCTCATCTTGGGCTGCTTAAATACTTGTACACTAAAGCCAAATTCTCAATATTGGTAGAACTGGTGGGTACAGGCAATATGGGGGAGAAATCTGATTTCTGGAGAGATAGGAAATTAAAAACAAAAACAAAAACTGTTAAAATCTCAAGCCCCCAAGCATCATTTTGCTTAGACCATTGCCCCTTGACATGGTCTTGTTCTACACTTGTACCTTCCTTCCCTGAGTTCCAAGTTGGCAGGCAGTTAGGCTTAGGACAGTCATGCCAGTCATACTATTAGGCAGCATGGGTGGCATCAAGGAGAATCAAGCTTCAAGATGAAGCAGGGAGCCAAGTGTGCCTGAAATCCCAATGGCTAAGGAGGCTGAGGCTGGAGGATTGCAAGTTCAAAGCCAGCCTCAGCAATTTAACAAGGTCCTGAGCAACTTAGCAAGAACTTGTCTCAAAAAAAGTGGGGAGGTGCTGGGGATATGGCTCAATGGTTGAGTGCCCCTGGGTTCAATCATTCCTGGTACCAAAAATAAATAAAAATAAATAAATAAAAATTTAAAAAGATGGAGCAGGGAAGGCAACTGATCTGTGTTCCAGGAGTTTTCTGATCTTAGAGATTACTAGATTTAAGACCTCTCTGATATATCCAAGTTTCTTCCTGCTTCTCCTAGCCACCATTCTTTTTTTTTTTTTTATAAAGAGAGAGAGAGAGTGAGAGAGAGAATTTTAATATTTATTTCTTAGTTTTTCGGCAGACACAACATCTTTGTTTGTATGTGGTGCTGAGGATCGAACCCGGGCTGCACGCATGCAAGGCGAGCGCGCTACCGCTTGAGCCACATCCCCAGCCCCCTAGCCACCATTCTTCAGACTAAGTTTATTTATTTGCTTTTGGTTTTGGGGTGTGAGTGAGGAGAGGGGATTGATTTCTGTTCTTATGGACTCACTTGCCAAGATTTTAAGGGGCCAGATAACTTATTGTGGATGTATGTTGTATTATTATTGTTTAAAATAGGCCAGGCACCTAGGAATGCAGTCAAACTAGGAATGCAGTCAAATGGTGACTACATGCTGGAAAGCAGAAAAGGAAGAGGCGTAGTGAAAAAAGGAGCCTGAGGCAAGAGAATAGGGCTGAGAAAATGTAACTTCAGCCAGGCCCACCACCAGGTTAGAGATTCCTCTGTGCATTAACAGCCACAGGCAAATTTATTTACAGGGCACTAATCGTTTTTTTTTTTGAAGGGAGCACCCTCACTTTACATCAGTAATGGTATGGGGGAAATGGCTAGCCAGGGGCCATATCAAGGGTGGGGTCAAGGGACCTTACAGAATTCCAAGGGACACCTGCTGTCATCCACTCAGGGACTTTCTTTTGCTGCTTTGTTCTCTCTTTGGACAATGGCAGGTCCCTGCAGGGTGAGAGATACTGTTTTCAGAGAAAGCAGACTTTCTTTTTTTAATTCCTCCTGATTTTTCAGGTGCTAAAGCCATTAGAAATATAAATGGAACTTGATTAATGGCTAGGGAAACTAACCATCAAAGACAACTGGACAAAGAATGAGAAAGTTGATTTGTTAAATGCTTTAACCAAGTTAAAAGTCAAGTGGAATAATTCTTTCTCAAGTCAAAGCCAAATGGATTGATTTTTTCTTAAGTCAAAATTTGATTTGAGGGACTAAAGCGAAGTATTTGATTATAGCATTCGCCTTGGGAGAGGATGCCTGCACCTGCTGTTTGGTAGCAGCTTCTAAAGTTCAACTTTGAAAGTTTCTTGCTGCTGTGATCAAGCCTTCAAGTGATCAAGTGTCACCAAATGGCAGTTAAGTGACCAGGGAGATAAGAGAAATGTTGTCCTTATCCGAATTCAAGAAATATGTGAATTCTTTCTCCCTTGCCATCTTCCTGCTATGATCCAGAATATGCAATTTTTAGTTTCATCATCTTCACCCGTTCATTTAGACCTAACTCAAGAGAAGAGGAGCAACTGTCAACAACCTTTCTTTTTACATCCCAGAGAGATTTGCAGATAAGAGTTGGCAGAGCAGTCTATTCTTTTTCAGTAAGAGGTCAGTTCTTTTGGTCCATCCTGTCAATTCTCTTTTTCTGTCCTAGGTTCTCTCTCAATCTGGCAGTGAAGATTGCTCTCTAGTAAAGTGAAATCAGGGACTACATTCATCCACTGGGAGAATTCAGTGAAAGATTTGTCTTAACATGTGTATGCCTAGTTCTAACCATTCAACCTAAAAGACAAAATGTTTGATATAAAAGGAACAATTTCTGAAAGTTACAACTAAGTTAATTGGAGGAAAAAATGATTATTAGCTCAACTTTTGTGATGATACCATTAGTGGATATTAACTCTAAATTTATTTTTATTTATGTAAAAATAATTAACCCCCTTTGAAGTAGTTCATACCTTTACTCTGTTTTAGATGTCATCTTTAAAACACCACAATTGTGTGAAACATTATCTTCATTTCATAGGCAAAGAAATGGACAATTAGAGAAATTAGTTACCTGGAGGTGTATAACACACAGTGGGATACAGATTCCGGTTTCTTGAGCCTGCTTTCTGTGCTTTATGTATAACTTTACTTAATCGATATAACTGACAACAATTATTGTCCTAAAGCACCATTTGTTTACATCTTCTGACCTTGTTATTTATGGAGACATAATTTTGTATAGTGTCTCCTCACTTCTACCTTTACAAATTTGACTTAGTTTTAAAATGGCCATTAGTTGCTACACAGTAGTTGTTTCCAAAATGTTTTGCATTTTTCATATTGTCATTTGTAGTAGCAGTATATTCCATTGCATTAGAATGCTGCTCTCCACAGACAGGCTTTTGGGCTCTTTCCAGATTTAAGGTCTAATATATTACTGCAGCTATAAATATCTTTGCAAAAATGTATTTTTTTCTTTTGAATTATTTCTCTGAACTAGTGCTCAAAGAATACTAGATCAGAAGTTATCATTTAATGACTTTTATCTTAGAACTCCTTTTTCAAAGATGGTACCAGTTAAAATACTACCAGTGATTTGTAAACCTAAACCTTTTATAGCACCAAAAGTTAGTTGAGTCTTTCCACTTATTTGATGTGAGACTGTACATTAATAATTGTTTTAAGGTACATGTCTATAAACTAGTGTTATGGGATGTTTCCCCCAACATTTTGTTATGTGAACACCATGTGACTATTCTAAAACCTCTGCTGAACATGGATGACTGGTACTGGAGGTAGGATGTTTTCTTGATATATTTTTATCAGTTCCCTAAAGGTTTTTCCCTTACTCTGTTGCTTTTGTTTTCATAGTCCCCCCCACCCCCGTGCAGTATTTAAAATTTAATAGAATCAAACTTGAGTGCTTTATAATTGATAGATTTCTATTAGTTGTATAAACAGGAAACGGTCTCTGCTTTTTTGGAGATTATATATATTTCATTTTTGTCTAGTTAAACTCTTTTAAATTGACTTTTATTGTTTTGAATTTATTGAATTTATTGTAGTATGAGATGGCAATCTAAATCAGATTTTTGTTGTTGTTGTTTTATTGATAAATGCCCACTATTTGTTTATTTATTTATTTTTGTGGTACTAGGATTGAACCCTTGAACCCAAGAGTGCTCTACTACTGGACTACATCTCTAGCCCTTTTTATTCTGTTTTGAGACAGGGTCATGCTAAGTTGCTCAGGCTAACCTCAAATTTGGAATCCTCCTGAGCGACTGGGAGGATTCCACACTTGGCCATAAATGTCCAGTTTTATCAGTAGTATTTATTGTTGTTATTTTTTTGTTGTTGGGGATTGAACCCAGATGTCTCACATGCTAAGCTTGTTCTACTACTGAGCTACACCCCTATTATTATTATTATTTATATTTTTAATTGTAGATGGACACAATACCTTTATTTTATTTATTTTTATATGGTGCTTGCTGAGGATGGAACCTAGTGCCTCACGTGCTAGGCAAGCACTACTACCACTGAGCTAAAACCCCAGCCCCCACCCCTATTATTTTAAGGAATATTTTTCTTTTTAATATTACATTGTAGAAAAATTGGGAAATATGGAAAAGCACAAAGAAGAAAATAAACCATCTAAGGTTGGCTATCCACAGTTAACTATTTTTATTTTAGAATATATCATTCCAGTGTTCTTTTTAGACATGTATATTCTTTTTCCCTTTCTCCCTTCTAATAAGGGAGAAAGGGAAAAAGACTGAACAACAATAATTAAGTAATGATTTCTTTTAAAAAAAATTTTTTTTTGTAGTTGTAGATGGACACAATACATTCATTTTATTTTATTTTTTGTATGTGGTGCCAGGGATCAAACTCAGTGCATCACGCATGCTAGGCAATGCTCTACCACTGAGCCACAACCCTGGCCCCAGTAATGATTTCTTTTGTTTGAAATTTTGCTTTTTTATATATTAAATTCATATCAGTTTAGGCCATTTGTGGCTTTCTCTTTTGAAAATCAAAGACGGTTTGCTTATTGCCTATTTCTAAATGTCTTATAATTGAACAGAACTAGTAATAAAGGAAGCATAATTGCTCTATCAATAAACACTCACTGATCCTAGTGTGGTGATGTGCTCCTGTAATTCCAGTGACTTGGGAGGCTGAGGCAGGAGGATTACAAGTTCAAGGACAGCCTCAGCAACATAGTGAGGCCCTAAGTAACTTAGGAGACTCTGTCTCAAAAAGTAAAAAGAGGCTGGGGTTGGGGCTCAGTGGTAGAGCATTTGCCTAATATATGTGAAGCATTAGGTTCAATCCTCAGAACCACATAAAAAAATAAATAAAGGTATTGTGTTCATCTACAACTAAAACAATATTAAAAAAAAAAAAGTAAAAAGTTCTGGGGTTGTGGCTCAGTGCCTAAATTCCCCTGGATTCAATCCCTGGAACCCGCCCCCCCCCCCAAAAAAAAAAAGATAAAGTTAAATGTCTGAATAGATATAATACTATAAGTGAAAAAAATATAAATTAGAAAAAACTTTACAATCAAATATACAGAAGTCTTTATAAACTAGCAAAAATAACAACCATAAATCTAAAGTTGAGACAAAGAATGTGAACAAGTATTTCTCAGAATAAATACTAGTGGCTTTTAAAATTTTGTTTTATTTTTGTTTGCAGTACTAGGGATTCAACCCAGGGTCTCACACATGCTAGGCAAGTGCTGTACCACTGAACTAGATCCCCAGCCCCCTACTATGGTTTTTAAACATATGACCAGATATTCAGTCTTTTTCATAATTAAAAAATACATGTTTAAACAGGGAGGAAAATAAGTATTTTTTTACTTATTAGAATTACAAAGATACTGACCATGGTGGCACACACCTGTAATCTCAGTGGTTTGGGAGGCTGAGGCAGGAGGATCGTGAGTTCAAAGCCAACCTCAGCAATAGCGAGGCAGTAAGCAACTCAGTGAGACCCTGTCTCTAAATAAAATACAAAATGCGGCTGAGGATGTGGCTCAGTGGTTGAGTACCCCTGAGTTCAATCCTCAGTACCTCCCGCAAAAAAAAAAAAAAAAAAAAAGGAATTAGATAAAAAGTGTGAATATCATGAAAAATAAGAAAAGACTGGAAACTGTTTTAGGCCAGAAGAGACTAAGGAAACATGGTGACTAAATATAATGTGGAATCCTAGATTGGATCCTGGAACAGAAAAAGACATTGGTGAAGAAATTGATGAACTCTAAATAAAATCCAAATTTTATTAAATGCTTCAGTAATGTACTAGTGCTAATTTTTTAATTTTTACAAATGTGTAAATAGTTATATAAGATGTTAATATTAGGGCTGGAGTTATAGTTCAATGGTAGAACACTTGCCTAGAACGTGTGAGGCACTGAATTCCATCCTCAGCACCACATAAAAATAAATAAATGAAATAAAGTTATTATGTTTATGTACAACTAAAAAAATACGTTAGCATTAGGGGAAGCTGAATGAAGGATATATGGGGAATTTGTATAATTTTAAACAAGTTAATATGCTATTGAAAGTGAAAGTTGGTTCGTCTTGTTTTGGATAACAATTTGTCAGCATCTACCAGATTAAAAATGTAGAGTTTCCTCTGACCTATTCAATGCCATTTCTAATATTTTTCTCTACATGCAAATAGAGATACAAAGGTATTTTTTGCCACATAGTTTGTATTGGCAGAAGTCTAGAATTGATTTAAATATCAATAAGTAGGTGGCTGAGGAAATAAATTATAATTGAATCACACAATGGAATTCTGTGCAACTGTTAAAATGAGATAGATCTAAATGTATTGCTGTGGAATGACTCCCACCATATATTGTTAAGTGAAGAAAGCCATGAGTAGGATAGTGGACTACTGTTGTTGTTGTTTTTAAATTAAAATGGGATAGATGTAGGAATACATGCACTCCAATATATATGCACCTGCAGTGTGTAGTTGCCTCTAGAAAGGAGGGAGAATCTTGGCCATTTGTTAGAGAGTGACTTGCCTTTTCATTGTTGACCTTTCATACTATGTGCATTTTTTTTAAATCCTGTGTGTTCATTATTAACCAAAATAATTAGTCTATACAAATAAATGAAAGAAGGCAGAGTATGGTTTATCTAGAAATGGTTAGTATCTTTCTGCCTGCCAAAACCATCCTTTCTAATGTACATCCATTAGAATCTTGAAAGCAAGACTTCCTTGCTGGCTTTTAGTATAGCATGATAAATATGAATATATAAATAGAGGTTTGGAGAAATGTGTCTCTCTCTCCTTGGCCACTGAATTTTGAGGCAGACATGGCAGTTATTACTATGTGTCTCAATCAGTGTACCTTGCATTGTCCAGTGGAGCAAGCCAAGGAGACAGGAGAGATGTGGTGTCCTGAAATGGGATTTTCAAATTGCCCATGATTTCAAAATTCTATCTAAAGGTGTATTCTCAAAGAGGCTTTGAGTATTTTTTTCCATCTACCCACCCCAACAATGCCATTCCTGTTGCTGGTGTGTGCCCTTATCTCTTCTGCTGTTTCCTTCCTCATCCAAAAACAAACAAAACCAAACTATATTTCCTCTCCAATATTTTTTGAATGAAAAATTTTAAACAGAAAAAAATTGAATTGTACAATGACATCATATACTTACCACTTAGATTCTATAATTATTTGCTATATTTGCTTAATCATGCATTTAAAAAGTAAGTTGCAGATACCAGTACACTTTACCCCTAAACACTTAGGATGCATACATATAATTTACTAGAGCATATTAGATTTTTTTTAATATTTATTTTTTAGTTGTAGTGGACATAATACCTTTATTTTATTTTTATGTGGTGCTGAGGATCCAACCCAGTGCTCCCACATGCTAGGTGGGTGATCTGCCTCTGACCTGCAACCCCAGCCCAGTTTATGGGTATTTTTTTAAAGAAAAATTCATACATAGTGAAGTTATAGTTGAGTAAAACAAATGCTCAAATTTTAAGTAGTTCATTTGATGCAGGGTTTTTTTTTTTTTTTTTTTTTTTTTTTTTTTTTTGGTACTGGGGATTAAACTCAGGGGCACTCAACCACAGAGCTGCATCCCCTGCCCTATTTTGTATTTTAGTTACAGGGTCTTACTGAGCTGCTCAGCACCTCCTTGTGGTTGAGGCTGGCTCTGAAGTCTCAATCCTCCTGCCTCAGCCTCCTGAGCCGCTGGGATTACAGGCATGTACCACTGCTCCTGGTGATGCAGTTTTGATGAATGCATACACACCTGTATAACCCAAACCCCTTCAAGATATGGAAAAGTTTCCACATGTTCCTTCCCAGTTAGTCCCTTTTGCTACCCTGGTGATAATCAATGTTCTGATTATTTTCATCATTGGTTAGATAACCCTTTTGTTAAATTCACATAAATGAAATCATTAAATATGAACTCTGAGGTTTCTTTCATCATCATAATATATTTTGTTACTCATTTGTATTACTATATACATTTGTACTTCTTTCCTTTTTTGTTGCTGAGAAGTATTCCATTATGTGAACATACCACAGTGTATTTATCTATTCTCCTGTTGGTGAATTCCTGGGCTATTTACAGCTTTTGGCTAATATGACCAAAATTCCTGTGAACATCTGTAAGTCTTCTTTTGGACATATGTTTTTATTTCTTCTGGATAATTACTAGTTCATATATTTAGATTTATAATGAACTGCCAGATCTTTTCCCAAAATGGTTGTACCATCTACCACCAATCTAGGAAACACCCTTATTGGTCTTTTAAAATATATATAAACATAAACAAAGAGGATTTCTCCATCTGAATACAAGTCCTTTTTCAGATAAACATTTTTATGAATCTTTTCTCGCAGATTGTAGTTTGTGTATTTGTTTTGGTGAGCACTAGTTTTCAATTTTGATAAAGTCTAATGTATTAGATTTTTCTTTTGTTATTGCTTTATGTGTCCTAAGAAAACTTGCTCATGTGATAGCTTCATAGTTTTAGATTTATATTTATGATCTATTTTGTTTTTCCTGTTTGGTGTGAGGTAGGAATCATGGTCCTTTTTTTTTCCCCCCCCAGTATGGGTACTGAGGAATTCCAACATTATTTATCATCTATTCTCTATTAGATTGCTTTGGTATCACGATAGTTGTTTTTAGTAGTTTAAAGGGTAGGCTTTTCTTCTTGGCTTTCTTTGTTATCCAAGTATGGAGAAAGGAGAGTTATGCTTTCCTGGACTCCTAATCCCTCTACTTACATTTTGTTATATTCCGGATGTTCCCAAGTCTTGATTCAGTAAGCCCATAGAATTTTCTCTTCTTGGCAATGATTTGCAGTGACTGGATTCTCTGTTTTGTTTGGACATAGGATGAGCAATGTCCCAGTGAAGGAACGGGTGAAGGTGTCCCAGAACTGGAGGCTGGGGCGCTGCCGAGAGGGGATTCTGCTCAAGTGGAGGTGCAGGCAAGTAGCTTTTCACTCTTTAAAATCTTCCTGGGACCAGGGGCTGGGGTTGTGACTCAGAGGTAGAGCACTTGGCTAGCATGTGTGAAGCACTGGGTTCAATTCTCAGCACCGCATATAAATAAATGAATAACATAAAGGACCATCAATGGCTAAAGAAATATTAAAAAAAAAAAATCTTCCTGGGACCAAAGATCATAATGAAAACTAAAATGTCATGGGGACTATCTTGGGTGCGATGGCACTGGTGATACTTTAAATACCACAAAGGGTGCAGCAGAGGGACAACTTATTTTCACATTTAAAAAAGGATTATAAAAAATGTACTTTGTTTACAAATGCCATATTTTATAAAAAATAAATGTTTATTGTAGAGGTTTGAAAAATAATTTAAAAAATATAAAAAATAAAATAAAAATTACCTCTAATTCTACCATGCAGAGGGGACCTCTATTAAATTTACTTCATCAAAAGGCATAAATGAAGGGGCCGGGGTTGTGGCTCAGCAGTAGAGCACTCGCCTAGCACATGCGAGGCCCTGAGTTCGATCCTCAGCACCAAATAAATAAATAAGTAAATAAATAAATAAGACAAAGGTATTGTGTCCAACTAAAAAATAAATATTAAAAAAAAGGTATAAATGAAGTCAGTGCTCCAGTCTATCTTGTTTTACAATTATTTTCTTTAAATCTTTCGTTTTAGGGAGTTACTTCTTCACTCTTGGCTTCCTTTAACATTCTCCTGCACTTTTTAATTTAATTTAATTTTAAGTGTAGGAATCAAACCCTGGGCCTTGTGTATCCCAGGCAAGTGCTCTGCCACAGAGCTACATCCCTAGATCCAACTCCTCTTTATTATTAAGAGGCAAAAATAGTATCTAAATGA
This sequence comes from Marmota flaviventris, assembly GCF_047511675.1. Classification (NCBI taxonomy): domain Eukaryota; kingdom Metazoa; phylum Chordata; class Mammalia; order Rodentia; family Sciuridae; genus Marmota; species Marmota flaviventris. The sequence continues at coordinate 26,265,994 of NC_092501.1, forward strand.
TTGGATGTATATGTTACAGGAGGTAGAACTTAGAAAAGGTGCCCGAAAATTTAGATGGTGGCTGTGCCACTGTTAATGTCACAAATTTTATGCTCTGTCAGCATAAATTATTTTATAGTTATTATTTGATTGCCTGCCAAAAAAGTGCTTCTTGTTGGTTGGTGGCAACGGGTAGGAAATGGCATCAGTCCTCATTCTGGACTGACCTTTCCCTGTGCTGATAGATGCAGGTAGGCTTTGGTATCTGATGACCTTCTCCTTTGCTTGGTATCCACTGGTTTCACTGGTATCAGTTGCTGTGACTTATATGTTAGTGGTGATGGTCAAGAAGCTATGGGAGATGAAGGACTTATCCTTTGCTTCCCACTTGTGTCTTTTGACTCTCCCTACTCCAACCATACTTAATACCAAAGAATATGCTGGGCATGGTAGCACATGCCTGTATTACCAGCAGTTCTGGAGTCGGCTGCAGGAGGATCTCAATTTCAAGGTAAACCTTAGCAATTTAGTGAGACCCTGTCTCAAAAAAAAAGGCTGGGGATATAGCTCAGTGGTAGAGCACCCCTGGGTTCTGTTTCCAGTACTGAAAAACAAAATAAAACAACAATAAAAAGAAACCTCAGAGAGTAGAGTTTATTTCTCTATCAATGTTTTGTCCCTGACATTGTCTTTTTGGGCTAGATTCCAGTAGTTTGGCAAATAAACACATAGGATAGTTACCAGGCTGCCCTGGGATTCTCCACTGTTCACCTGGCATGAACCTGGTTTCTTGTCCTAGGCAAATGCTGTTTACCAGATGGCTCTAAAGCGCATGAATTCCAGCCCCCTCTGTTTGCTGCCTACTTGAGTGGGCCACACACTCATATGAAGGATATTGAAGAGGAATGTGCATAATGAATGAGAATGCAAGCATTTATACACAGTCTACACATGTTCCATGTAATATATGCACACCCTTGTAAAATCCCTCATGAGCAGAAACTAAGTTACTACAAAGTCCAAGCTGCATTTAATGGCCCGTCAAGTCAATTTGCAGAACTTTTCCACATTCCCATGACGCTTGTTTTAAGGAACCTGGGGAAGAAACAGCCCAGTTTGCTCAGACCGGCTTGGCAGTGGGAGATGATGTCTGTACATGGGGTTGACTCAGATGTCCCTGTGCTTTTCTTGGGACCTGGTAGCTCTAGGACCTCAAGGTAGGATAGGACAGGTGGTATATCTACCTTGGCAAAGGCTTTAGTTTCCACCAGAAAACCTAGTATCTGGCAGAGTCTTCTTTTTTCTTAAGGCTCACTCTGTGCCATGAGACTGGCCTGTGGCTTCTAACCTTTCTTCCTCCTACAGATTGGAAAGGAACTCTAGCTATTTGTGGATTTCTTTCATCAGATGCTATGAAAACTGACTTTCTTTATGGCCCCTGAACTGTAGCAGACCTCTGTAGCTGTTTCTCTATCACCACATTTATCCTTCAATTTAGCAATATAGATATCCTCGGAGGATCAAACATGTATCAATACATTAGCATCCTTTCCTGAATGGCTTTATTCCTTTCGCTTATAAAATTGCTTTCACTGGGGCTTCTTGGGGCTCATTCTTCTCCTTTCTTCATGACACCCTATCTCACCTATTAGGAAAGGGGTATATGTGGAAGTCTTGGAGCCTTGGAACCTTTAGTCTTGGAACCTTTAGCACTTACACATCAGTAAGGATGCAGGATGAAAGTTACTTGACTTGTCTGGAAGAGCTTTTGACTCTACCTACTCCTTAACCTTTTAATCTTTTTTTTTTTTTTAATATTTTTTAGTTGTTGATGTGCCTTTGTTTATTTATTTTTTAATTTATTTGTGGTGCTGAGGATCGAACCCAGAGCCTCACACATGCTAGGCAAGCACTCTACCCTAAGCCACAACTCCAGTCCTAACCTTTTAATCTTATAAGCTCTACTTACTCATGAAAAACCAAGGTAGCCAGTTATTCAGATATTAAGCATTCTCTAATTAAAAGAGAGATTTAGTTGGTCTTGCAATTTTGACTCTTTTAGAAAGTCCAAAAAGGGTTGGTAGAGTGTTTGCCTAACATGTGTAGGCCCTAGGTTTGATCCTCAGTGCTACAAAGAAGAAAAAAAAAAAAAAAAAACAAGGTCCAAATATTAGGTCACCACAAAGCTCACTCTGATTTTCTATGGGTAGCCAAGGGCTGGCAGTTTTGATATGGGGATTAAGGTGTGAACTGTTAGCTTTGCAAGCTGTCCTTGGTAGATTGGGGATTGGTCTCTAAAAAATTGGGAAGTCAGGTTTTCTTGATGTATCTTGGTGAGTTGTAAATGTTCTCTTCCATCTCTGTAGTCAGATGCCCTGGATGCAGCTAGAGGATGATTCTCTGTACATATCCCAAGCTAATTTCATCCTGGCCTACAAGTTCCGCCCAGATGGTGCCAGCTTGAATCGTCGGCCCTTGGGAGTCTTCGCTGGGCATGATGAGGATGTTTGTCACTTTGTGCTGGCCAACTCACATATTATCAGTGCAGGAGGGTAAGTGCTGCAAGTTTCTCCTTCCACCCTCTTCTGTAGTGTTCTTTGAGGGACTTGTGTCTGTTTCTGACTTCCCCACCACAACTCCAAAGGGACGAGAAGGAGTACTAGAAGGGCTGGTGGTTTTTTTCCATTTAAAGCAGAGTTTTACCAAAAGCAGTTAATAGGGTTAGCTGGAGAAGGAAAACAGGAAGAGCCTTTAATGCAGAGTGAAGCTGGTTTTGATACTTGCCAGGGTGAAATTTATTTTAGTCCTAGTTCTGTTCAGCCCTAAGAGTGCTGAAGATGTAAAGGTACCTAGAAGCTCAGCATCTTTTGGACCAAATTGCTTAACACTTAGCAAGTTTGGAGTCACTGGAGACTTGGGCTGTTTTTGTAGATTTATTCTCTTCCTATGGAGAGAATAATTGACTCTTGGGGATGTTCTCCTTATTTCTGTCCTAGAGATGGGAAGATTGGTGTCCATAAGATTCACAGCACCTTCACTGTCAAGTACTCAGCTCATGAACAGGAGGTGAATTGTGTGGACTGCAAGGGGGGCATCATTGTGAGTGGCTCCAGGGACAGGACGGCCAAGGTGAGGTGGTCTCCCCTTTATGTACTGTTATTCCCTCCTGTCTATAGGGAGTGTGGTGGGATTGGCTGAGAGTACTGGATGGGGGCAGGGGAGAAACAACACAATAAAGAACTCACTTATGTTTCTCTGGTGCACAGTTTGCCATGCCAGGCTGTGTCCTTGCCAGCTGGACTAGGAAAGGAGTGGACAGTGGCTGGGAAGCTTGCCACTCACTTGAAATGTGGCGTGAACTCAAAAACAGAGGGCCTGGCCAGCTTTTCCTCTTTGAGCTGAGTTTCCTCAAGTTTATGGGTTGAGTTCTAACCCCAATATTTTATTTTAAAATCTCCCTTCTTTTGCTTCTCTCTATTTAGGGAGATTAATTTTTCACCACCTTGTTTATAAGCAATCAGGATGATAATTAAAATATGTTTTTACTGCTTTTCTGGAGAGTGATGTGGTCAGTAAGCAGTGGAGATGATGAGAGAAAAGAGTGTTGTTTGTTGTGTCATTGTCGAAATGCCTGGTCCCCAGCCATCCACCAATGCATAAAAGAATGAGGCTGATAAACAGTGTGACCTTTGCTTTATGAACCCATCTCATCCATATCTAGGTCAAATAGGCTCATACTCATGAGACAGAAAAGTTCTCCATGCCTACATCCAGCAGTCCTAGCCAGGAAACAGGCCTGGTTCTTTGAGGCTGCTGTAGGAACTTTGCTGATAATTAAGTTGGTGGTACAGGAGGCCCAGGAGTATCTTGCTTATCTATTTTATAGTATCTAGAGGCTCCAGAGTGCTAACAGGAGCAAAATGTTTGCTGGTGTCAGCAAATGGGCCACTAAGTCATACAGAGAGGGAAGTTGCAGTTTTTACTCAATAATGTTTCTGATTCTGTGTACCCTCTGCTGTTTACTTCTTTGTGTTGCTAATTTATGTAAAAAGAAGAGATTAATATGTTCTCTCTCTTTGCTGTTTTTTGCCTTACATTTTGATTTAGTCAGAAAGAATGCACACCAATACAGGAAACCTGGGAAAAATCACACAAATATTTTAAAGCAATTAGGCAAACTGATTTTCCTGTCATTTGCTTCTTCCCCTGCCTCATATTTATTTCATATTTCTGATTGGTCACTGTATTTGTAGCATTTTTTGTAAAGATATTGGCCTTAACTTGTCATACTGCTCAAAAGTAAATTTGCATAGAAACATTTTGTGGCATATATGACCTAGATATTTCTATCTCATTCTGGCATCTTCCTGTCTTGACTGCAGGCTTCTTCCAGTTCCTCCTTTTTAATGACATCTCTTTTTCTGTGGTGTGACACCCAGGGCAGTATAAACCTGAGCTTTGTGACCAAGTGAAGCAATCTGAGGGTTGGAGAATAATATCAACTTTATGTGGGTTATTTGGTTCATTTCATATATAAGTACTAAATCAGTCCTATTTAGTGGCTTAGATTTTTTTTTTTAATATTTATGTTTTAGTTGTAGTTGGACACAGTATCTTTATGTTATTTATTTATTTTTATGTGGTGCTAAGGATCGAACCCAGGGCCTCACACATACTAGACGAGCGCTCTACGGCTGAGCCATAACCCCAGCCCAGTGACTTAATTTTTAAAAAATATTTAAAATAGGTACTTTCTCCTTTTAAAATTGCAACACAGTTCACCCTCTTCCTTTTCAGAATTTCTTATGGGTCACTGACAGAACTCTCTTCTCTGATTCTTCTTTATCTCCTGAAAGGTGGTTGGCTCTTTGGGGGGTTCCCAAATGCTCTCCCAGCCAATTCATCTTTTCTGGCTTTCTGGATGCTACTTGGGTTTTCCTCCTTTTTCTTGTTGTCTTTACATTCAGCCACCTTTCTTTTCCTAGCCCAAATTTGTCTGTAATTAACTCTCCATTTCTTTTCAGTGGCATCTGCAATTCTATAGCTATTTCTTCAGACTTCTAATGTACCTAAACCTACATAGGAATTTATAAGTGATGTTTGCCTATAAACCACTATAGATTATTTTTGGGGAGTTCCCCAAATATATACTGTCTTTTAGGAAAGAGAAAATTGTTTTATGGGGTTAAGGAGACAGAAACATTCTCTTTGCAAGATTTCTGAGCTGGGAACTGCCCAGAGAGCCTTCTTCCTTCTCTGTTTCCCAGTTTCAGATTTTCTTTGACTTAATTTGGATTGCTTCTCTGGGCTTTAGTAGGGCCAGTTTTGTCCCAAATGTCAACAAATTGTAGCCTATGTTTTTGGTGCCTGGGCTGGTACTGATCATCTTTCCATTTCCTCTTATTTTTCTGTTGTTTGATTCATCATTATGAGTGCGTACTATATGTGAGACTTGGTGCACCAGGCACCCAAGGTCTTCAAAGGTGAGGAAGAGGCAGCTTCTGGGCTCAAACATGTACACTTGTCCCTGAAACTGATGGGAAGAGGCCAAGACTATGAAGTATAAGGCTCTTAGGAAGGACCTGAAAGTTCAGAGGAAGGAGAGAACACACTGGATAAGAAGGGGGAACTTTAAGAAGGAGGGAGCACTTGATCTGTTTTTTAAAATCTGATTTTAGTCATTTTTCAAAGCATAGGTTTGCTTATTTTCTGATGATGTATTGATTCATTTTTCTCATTTTATCCTTTAGGGTAAATTTTCCCCCTTATAATTCTGTTCATAATATATTTTGGATACCCAGCATACTCTGCTGTATTTACTCTAATTTTTATTAGACATTATAGTCATACATAATTTGGCTTATTTTTTTTTTCTTTTTGTTGTAGTTGGACACAATACTTTTATTTATTTATTTATTTGTGGTGCTGAGGATTGAACCCAGGGACTTACACATGCTAGGCAAACTCTACCACTGAGCCACAACCCCAGCCCAATTGGACTTATTTTGAAAAATTCATAAATGCATATGGCATAATTTGCTCCATTTCAATCCCCAGTACTATCCCTCTCTCCTGTATCTACTCTATTTTATAAGGGTGTTCTTTTTTTTTGGGGGGGGGGGTACTAGGAATTGAACTCAAGGGCCACTTGACCATAAGCCATATCCCTAACCCTACTTTGTATTTTATCTAGAGACAGGGTCTCACTGAGTTGCTTAGTGCCTTGCCACTGCTGAAGCTGGCTTTGAACTCATGATCCTCCTGTCTCAGTCTCCTGTGCCACTGGAATTATAGGTGTGTGCCACTGTGCCCAGTAGGGTTTTCATAATATTACAAATTATTCATGTTTTCTTTAATGGCTTTAACATGAACAAAGCATCATTTACTTACCACTTTTTTTCTAGTGGGTGAATGTTTGCACCGATTTTTTTCCTGGATCCAAGGACCTTGTAATAAGAATCACCTTCACTGAATGCCTGATATATTGGTCAAATATTATGAGAGGTGATTTATGCTTATCTTCACTTTTCCACAATACAACCTGAGAGAAGGGATAATTTTCCATTTGATATATGAAGAAACTGAGGCTAAAATGTTATGAAATATCCCTAAGATCAAAGATAATAAGTAACAACTAGGGTTCAAACCCAGATTGGTTGGATTCTAAAGTCTGTACATGCTTTTCCTTTTTTTCTTTTTAAATATTTAGTTTTTAGTTATAGGTGGGCACAATATCTTTATTTTACTTTTATGTGGTGCTGAGGATCAAACCTGGTGCCTTACGCATGGTAGATGAGCACTCTATATCTGAGCTACAACCTCAGCCCTATACATGCTTTTTCTACAACCACAGACTAAAGGGAATATTTTACCATTTAGATTTTTCTTTGTTTTAGGATTATTTTATTAGGATAGATTCTCAGCATTAGAATTCCTGAGTCAAAAGACTTTGGTCATTCTTGCTGCACCTAATCTGCTTTTTAAAGGGCTTTATAAATGTCCATTCACCCTTAGTTTTTTCCAGGTTGGGTCTGTTTTGAATCTGGCCATTGAGGGTGAAGATATGACCAGCATACTGTGTCTGCTCCTTGTCCTTCAGGTACCAGGATACTCATGTTTGCTGAAGGATGCTCTGCTGCTGTGGCAGGCTGGGAGGGTCACTTTCCCAAAGTTATACTTGGAATTAGCAACATGCTTCCTGAGCCACTCCCAGAGACTAGGAACCTTGTTCTGTGGTTCACAGAATCTAGGAATCTACCAATCTTCTCTGTGGAGTGCACTAGTGAATTTGGGCTTAGGCTGTCCCCAGAGATTTTTGTAAATTAGAGTTCTTAGTGCCCACCCCCACAAACAAGAACTTGCCTCCCAGGGTATTTGTTTATAGCAGGGAAAAGTCAAAGCTATCTTCTAAGATGGAGCAGTCTAACGGAGGAAGACAGAAGTACATCTAGTTATTGTCAAGGGACTGATAGAGTCCAAAGAATAAGCTGGAATTCTGGCATTCCAGGGAAGATTATGGTATTTACCTTTTTGCTTGTTTGTTTGTTTGTTTTTTCTTCCCCCTCATTTAGGATCTTCTTGTTAAATTTGTTTTTTTACCCCAGTGTTGGGAAAAGTTATACATCACCCCACCCCCAACTCCCATCACACAGAGAAACTCTAAGAAACACTTTCTCCTTTTATAGGGAAGAGATACCATGTGACCCTAAAGCAGAACCACCCCCACTCCATCACCTACCCCTTAAACTGAAGGAATGTTTCCTTGAAGTTCTTCCATCTAAGGTCCTGCCTGCATTGGGTGTGTTCCTCTTATAGCACTGCGGGAACCTTGAGAGGTCATTGATCCATCTGGCTGCCTTGGGATCTCCTCTGGGGACAGCCCCTACATTTGAGGTTTCCTTTCTGTTTGGTTAGAGGCTTATGTTCCTGTGTGTGTCATCTTGGGTAGGGTGAGGTGAAGGGGGAGATTTCTAAATGCACTGGCTGCCAAGAGGGCTCTGTGAGTGTCGATTAGAGTTAAGCCCAGAGTGGCTGCTAATGTACATTCCTGACTGATAGGGACCAGATAATGTGCTTCAAGCAATATTTTTAACCTGTAGGAGATATGGAAGCTTAAGAGAGCTGAGCTTTTCTGCTACTTTTGGTGACACTAGGTGCTAAATGCCCTGCTGACATGAATAGCATTGGATCCTGGGCATTATGAACAAACAACAACATACCACCTTCCTGCTTTGAAGACTCTCTTCTTCCATTCTCTCCTTCCCTGCAGTTTTCTTTTTACTCTTCTAACTATTCATGTCTTCCCTTACCGCATCTTGATATTCCTTCCTCTCCTACTTGCCCAAAGTAAATTTTTGGTGAGAGATAGGAGAAAAAAAAAAACACAAACATTGGGTGGGGGCATTGCTGAGAGGGGCAAGCCTCATCTTCCCACCCCTTTCTAGTCAAGTCTCAACTGAGGAATGTGGAACTTCTAATTCCCTGGTATAAAATTGGCTGGTATGTGAAGGTTCTTAAGCAGAAGTAAAAGAGGGTGGTTAGAACTGGGAGTTAGAGTCTGTCTGGGTAGTAGGTAAGCTAGAGGCTGGAGAGGCTCCTCTGCTGATACCCTGAACTCTGTGTGTACAGGACAGAAAGGATTCTCCATTTCCCTACCATCCTATGTACAGTCATCCCCACCTGCTATACCTTATCTCTCCTTTAATCCCAGGCAATGCCAATGAGAACATCTCCTTTCCTGTTTCCAGGTATGGCCTTTGGCCTCAGGCCGACTGGGGCAGTGCTTACACACCATCCAGACTGAAGACAGAGTTTGGTCCATTGCTATCAGCCCATTGCTCAGGTAAGGGACATTTTTTGGTGTAATTTTTTCATATAATAATGCTTTTGCTTTACTATTTACTAGGTCAGATGAGCTAGAAAATCTTCTAGCTGTGCATTCTAGGTTGCTTTGAGCCACTCTCTTGAAGATTTTTTAATTCTCCAGAGACTTGAGGTTTTTAAGCCCTTTCATATATTCATGGGATTGAGATAACCTTCCAGGAGCTAATTTCCTAAGCACCTAACCTCAGAAATATTAAGGAAAAAACACCATATTGGAATGTAATTAAGAGTCCAGCTGTAACCAGAGGTGTTCTTTCCAGAGCAGATGCCCTCTGGGATTCCTCCAAAGCAAAGGCCTCTCAGCATCCCTGGAAAGTGACAGCAGCATCTAGTCTGCTGTCATGACTCACATTTCTGCTTTATTCCTTCTGGAAAATGTCCTCTGGCTTATCCCTTGTAGGTTTGAATTGTCAGGAGAGGCTTGGGACCTGTATCCTACTGGACCCTCACCCAAAGATAAATAGATGTGAAGAAACAGAAACTGGAAATGTAGAAGTGTAACATTTTTTATGATGGTTTTACCCTACCCCTTAAACAAGTGATCTTTGTGTCCTGACTTCTGGTTTCCCCCCACCCCACAAGTACTGGGGATTGAACCCAGGAGCACTTTACCATTGAGTTAAATCCCCAACCTGTTTTCATTTTTTGAGATAGGGTCTTGCTAAGTTGTTTAGGACCTTACTGTTACTAAAACTGGCCTCAAATTTGCAATACTCTTGCCTCAGCCTCCTGAGTTGCTAGGATTACAGGTGTACACCACTATGCCCAGCTTGACTTCTGCTTTCTCAGCTCTCTTGAACTAAGTCAGGGTCTCTGTCCTCCCCAGCCAGGGTACACTGCCTCTCTCCTGTACCTTTTAAATCACAGTAGTTCCTAGAATCTTTCCCATCTTTGTCCTTCACTCCACACCTGCATGGAATTGGGAAAGCTGGAGGACTGTCACCCTCCAGCACTGGGTTCAGTCAGTCACTTGTTTTATGAGTGAGTTAGTCCCCCCTTTCCTCAGCCCCTTTCAACCTCTTTTTCCTCACCCCATAGAGCCTGTACCCCTCCTCCTGCTCTCTTCTACAACTCCCTTTCAAACTTTTTTCTTCCTAAGAATTAGAGCCGATTAGCCACGTCATTAATTCTTCAATTTGACGGCTGATATAGCAGGACCTGAAACACATTGCTGACCCCAGAAAATGGAGACCCCATTCCTTAGCATATTGACGATGGGAGAAGTTAATTAAAATTCCACAGAGCAGAGGTGTCGGCTAACCTATAAACCTGTCGCTGTTCAGAACAAATCATTCCAGCAATCCTAGGAAAGAGGGAAGGAAGACTAGTGGGGAGTGGAGAGGCTAAGTGTGTGGGAGTGGAGGTGGAAAATGGAGCCATCCAGCTTTGTCTCCTCCTCTGTTTCTCCCTCATACTGCCCTTCTTAAAGTCCATTAGCAAGGTGCAGGTCTCGATGGGCTAGATATTATATATAAGACTAAGACAAGGCAGGACAGTGTATGGGAGGTGACAGGTATGCTAGAGACTTTGCCTAGTAGTTGCCTATGGACTTTTGCTGGCTTCAGAAAATGAGGGTGGGTGGGTGGTGGAGGAAGTGCTTCAGGTCCATGTGTTTCCTGCATGTAGATCGAGGCCAGAGAGCACAGATAGGCTCTCCCCTGTTCCCCCAATCCCAGAGTCCCCTACTGCAGCCACCTCCTCTGGAATGTGTTAGGCTACCTCTTAATAGAAGAGAGCACAATACCCATTTCAGATGATGCCAATAAAAGAGATGTCAAGAAGCTTTTGAGATCCAATAAACTAAGTTTAGGTTTTGGGCACAACTTGGAAACTGGCTTTGGGGAAGGACCTAGGTATATGATATTCCTACTGCTATGTGACTGCTGCCATTCCCTGCAGCTGACAGTTCCTTCCTAGTCATCTGCTTTGTGCAGACCCTCAACTAAGTCCTTGCTGCGTTTCATTTTTAGTGAAGTTCTGGGCTTGTGTTTTCTTCCCAATCTTCAGAATCTTCTTAGTGTATTTTCTTGGCCCTGGGTGGTTCTTTTGCTCACAGTTAGCTGTTTGGCTGCTGACTTAGTTGTTTTTTTTTTGGTATAGGGATTGAATCCAGGGGCGCTTAACCACTCAGCTACATCCCCAGCCCCTTTTTTTTATATTTTATTAGAGACAGGGTCTTGCTGATTTGCTCAAGGCCTTGCTAAGTTGCTGAGGCTGAGTTTTGAACTTGCGAACCTCCCATCTCAGCCTGCTGAGTTGCTGGGATTACAGGTGTGCACCATGGCACCTGGTTCTGATCTACAGTTTATATGTATATATATAAACTGTGTGTGTGTGTGTGTGTGTGTGTGTGTATTAGTTTTAGGTGGACACAATACTTTTGTTTCTTTTTATGTTGATGCTGAGGATCGAACCCAGTGTCTCACCCATGCTAGGCAGTGCTGTACCACTGAGTCATAATGCCAGCCCTGACCTATAGATTTGAGATGGTTTTTCCTCCAGCTCCACAGATGATGTCTTGAACTCTTTTAAAATAGTTTTCATTTGGGGTTCTGTTTTTATACTAGATGACCAGGGTAAATGTTGATGTTACCTCTGCCCCCTTTTCTCTTATCCAAAGAATATACTGGGCTAGGATCTTTATACTTTATTGTTAGGTTCATTTCTTTTTATTGTGTTCATGACTTTGATCCTTTCAACAAACTCATCCATTTCTTCAACCTTGGGAGGCACTGACTCTAAGCCTCAGGGTCTATTGTTTATAGTAGTCTGGGACCTCTGCTTTACCCTCTGCTTGCAGGGTGGGCTAGGTGAGTCATTCCCTTCTAGCCTTCACTTCTTCATCTATTAAGTGTGAATACTCTTTTCTTTATAGACCTTGCTAGATTACTGTAAAGATGACCTGAAAGAATGTATATGAAAAGACTCTGAAAAGAATCTGCTCTTATCTGGTGTAACATTTGCTTAGTGACTTCAGGTGTTCTCATGTACATTCTGTGGGCTTCTCTGGGCTTCTCCAGACTCACAGGGAGTTTCACTGCTCAAGAAGAGACTCAGTAGGAACCCCTCTTCTCTCTTCTTTTTTCCTTGGAGTGTCCTTGCCCTCAACCACTGTCTTCTGTTGCCCTCTGTGCCACCATTCCTGTTGATTATGGTTGTGATATCACTAATGTGATGTGACCCTGGACCCCTCATGAAGAACATGAGGGGATGTGGGCAGCAGCTGTTCTATGGGGCAGGTCCTCCCCCCTTTACCTGCCAATTTTTTATTGTTTCCTTGTATAGTTACAAAGAACCTTGGCATTTAAGAGACATTTAGCTCAGCTCTTTCCTTGATTAATTTCTTTCTCTATTTAAAACACTTTGCCAGACCTATTCACTTTACCTATTTTTGATGCAGGGCTTTTCTACTTCTTATGTATATACTCAGTCACTTGTAGTAGGAAACATGGAATCTCAAGCCTTTGGCTTAAGCAGTGCTATCAACCAGGAGAAAGCAGGTGTTCTGTCCTGTGTCCAGGTGTCCTTTTCTTTGGTGAATTTTCTTGAATTCTTGATTTGTTAACAGTTGTGGGGATGATATTTAATATCTCTTATGTACTCAGAGCTGCATTTAGATACTCAGAAAATGCAGAAAGAAAACAGTAGGTTCTGAAGATATCAGGCAAAGACCTTTTTCTCTGTATCCCTTGTGCCTGCCTACTATGCCTCTTATTGTTCTGACTCTGATAATCTTGTTTTCAAGATTCATGCCTTATGAGTGAGGCCCACTTCCTATAGAGGAAATCCCACCCCAAGCTGTTAGGAGGAAGGATGGTTGAGATGGCAGAGTATGCCTGGAGTGAAAGGGTCTGTCTGAGTGTAGTTGTGGGGCAAGAATACATCAAGCCCAGTTGGTCCCAGGTGTACAACCACTTGCAGTCACATTGAATTCTGAGGACTTTCTTATGAGTAAAACAGAAAAGAAGATTTCGTTTAATTGTGTAATATGTTTGATTGTCATTTAAAAATTATTTCTAGTGGAGTAAAGTTAGTAAATAAATACTCAAGAGCAAGAACATGTGGAACTGTTGAGGACTTAACTTCATTCCTTTGTACTTCCCATCTTTTCCTTTTTTATTCCCTTTCACCTCACTCCTGTGTTTTCTGAATACTTGCTATGTGGCGGCCATCCCAGGATCTTCTTAATCAGTGGTGGGAATAGGATAGATATATTATTATGATGCTTGCTAGGCTAGACTAACTGCCTTAAACTTAGGCCATTTCTGATTGGGGGAGGGAGGTGTTATTATCTTTTGAACAGAGGGGTAAAGTAAGGCCCAGGGAATATCACTGCAGGGACATATGCAGGGTGGGGCAGAAAAGGCTGTTGCCTGTCGTATGCTGAGGGCAGCCATAAGACAGGCCTCTGAAGCATTACCGTGCCTTACTTCCCAGCCTCTGGGATGGTGGCTGTGGCCCTGTGGCTGAAAGGCTCTGTGGGAACATCTTTTCTTCCCAAAGGCCAGAGCTGAGCTAAGGAGTAATGGGGGAAGACAGTGTATAGGAGGGGCTGGACCCACTCAGGTGGCTATGAATGATTGCACCTTTCTGGGAATGTATGAACGCATAGACCCTCAGTTTTCAGACCCCTCTAGCAAGCAACAGGGGCCCTGTGGTGAAATGAATGTATAAATCCCCCTGCCCTGATTGTCTGGGAGGGGAAGGAAGAGGAGTGCACAGCTCTGCTTTCTTCTGCAGACACCATGTCTATTGCCCTGCAAGGGAAAAAAAAAGGCACTCTACAGAGCCCTCTTCCCATCTGCGAGCAGTGCTTCTGTCGTGTTGGTGAGTGTGGTCAGGAAGACTTCCCAGGACTCTTGGGTTTTAATCCCTCCTCTCCTGTTTCTGTCATCAGGGAAATATATGTGTGGTATAGGTGTAGAGAAACTTGACTTAGCTGTGTTATTGAATATACAATATAATCTTGTGTAACTTTGCTCACTGTGGTGGCCTGTTTGTTTTTGGGGGGATTAGTCCAAGTCTTCATGAAATGTACCAATTCAAATTTGTAAAGTGAGTTGTGGCCTCTGGGGGGTTTCGATGAAGGAGCTGCCCCTTCTTGCTTCATTTCTCACAGAGGTGAGGGCAAGTCTGGAAGGAAAGTAGTCACTGTGCACTGTTCAGTTGGGGTGGGGATTCTGGGAGAGCAGGCTGTTTGTTCCAGCTGCAACAGAGTTTACTGTGTGCTGTGTGTGGTAGACACTCCCCATCAGTCTGCTGAAATGCATCTTTCTTTACTAAAAGTTAATTGCATGTGGAGTGTGCTCTGACAGTGAGGTGTAAAGGACTGGAAAAAGAGGCAGTCAGCCTTCAGTGTGAATTCTCTTGTATTTCAGTGGTGCAGCAATCATCTGACCCCAGCCTTCATTACTCACTCAGTGCTTTTAGAGGAAAGAGAATCAAAAATAAAGATTGCGTATCTAAGTTTTCCTTTTTCTGGGTGGCAATGGACAGTTGGTGTGAAGGGAATCCTTAGCCTTGATAATGTGGAGAAAGATAAATGAATCGCTTTCTAGTGCTTCACATTGTAGTTGGTCCTCCTGGTGACATGTGTGGACCATGACTATCTCAGGGATCCCTGTGTTATCCCTCTCCAAGATTGGGACAGAGGGGAAGCCTCCCCTTGGATCTGCAGTGGAAAGGAGACCTAAAGATCTAAGCAAGGAGTGGCTTGGTGTCCCCCTTCACCACACAGCAGAGCATGGTAGGGAGCATCCTGCATGTAGTGTCCCTAGATGAGAGAGTCAAAGGCACAAAGACACCATAGAGGGGCCACAGGTTGGCATAGCTAGAAGGGGCATCGTGACACCTGAAGGAAGATGGAAACTCTGGGTAGTGGTAAATGGCCCGCTGTTCCAGACTGAAATGAGCTAATCCTGGAAAGGCATAAGTATGGGGTGCCATTGAACTGGAGTTAGATCCTGCTAAGTCTCAGTTTGATGGACTTCACCCTAGTCTTCATTGCCTGTGAAACCCAAGCCTCTCAGCCATCATATTCATCAGAAGGAAGTCCCAACACCACAGGGGTGGGTTTCAGTTCTTTGAGACCCTTTATTTCAGCCATTATCCAGGGCAGGATGGGAATAGAGAGGTTCATGTGCTAGGCTGTTGGCCTGAGACCAGAACCTTCCCAGTCCTGGTTGGCCTAGAACCCATTTGTGGGAGCAGCTTCTTCCTGGCCAGCATGGCTCACTTTTTAAGAGCTAACTTAAAAAAGAACAAATTGAAAAAAAAGAGGAAAATGCACAAATTTAAAAAATGCACAAAAATAAATACTCATCACATACAGAGAGAGAGAGAGAGTGAGAGAGAGAGAGCACGAATGCACTAACTTACATAAAACACTACAAATAGAAACAGAAGCAGAGGGCCAGGTATATTGAGTACAGAGTTGATGCATTGAGACTCTGGCCCTGACAGCAGGGAGCCATTTCCATTCTTCACTCTTAGTTTTGGAATTCTGATTCTCTCATTTTTTCCTCTCTACTTGCTTCTCTATTCCCTCCTATCTCCCTCTCTGCTCCTCCATCTCTTTTTCTTTCTGTACACTGCTTAGGCATTGCTGTTAGCTGTACTGTCACAGGGAAACCATTGTGAACTAGATGGTACTGTCTGAGGGGAGAGGCAGGCAAGTAGTACAATGTGGAAAGTTCTCAGAACAGGGCTCAAGAGAGCTAGAGGGACACAGATAGGAGGAATCTGTTCTGATGTTTTACAACACAGCATGGTGACTATAGTCTGCAGTGATTTATGATATATTTCAAAATAACTAGAAAAGAATATTCCAAAGGTCTCTAACACATGGAAATGATAAATGTTTGGGGAGACAGAAATGCTAATTACTCAGGTTTATTTACTACACATTCTATGCAGGTATGAAATTATTGTACTGTATCTAGTAAATATGTGCAAATCCGTGTCAATTAAAAAATAGCTGTGCAGGGATCAGTCTCTACCCTCTGCTGCCAATAGCCCTGTTTCTCTACTCTTCACTTGTCTCATTGGGAAGAGAAGAGGATTTTCCTGCCTTGTGTGCTGCCGACTGTCCTAGGTTATATGTGCTGTGTGCCTATTTCCACTTTTGATTACTGTTCTGCCGACAGATAATTTAGCATTCACATCCCAAGGTGGAAGCATGGAGTTAATTTAATGTTAAAATTAGAGGTTTTTTTTTTTTCTTTCTTTCTTTCTTTTTTTTTTAAACTCTTTAAACTTCAGTGTGTGATGAAGCAGAGAAGGAGGCGGGAGGGTGAAGGGGAGCCATAAATTCTGTGGCTGGTGTAGCTGTTCTCTGAGCAGCCCTCTAAGCAGCCAGGAAGCCTCTGATGTCGCCACAGCACTTTCATTAACATTTAAATTAAGGGTTTGTTTTCCAGGCTGTTTTATAGGCAGGGACCTTTCATGGCCTGTCACATGCAGCACTTACCCCCTCTCCCCAAGCAAGTGTGTAATTGTAGCCACTACTCTGTCCTAACTCTGGGTTGTAGCCGGAGGTTCAAAGGAAGTTCTGGGGATGAAGCTCTGGAGGTACAATCTGTGACAGTAAGGATGGGGGTGTTACTCCTTAAATGAAGGTGCTTTCAGGGCTCCTTCTCCTCTTCTCTGACCTATGCTTTTCTCTGCCCTTCAAGGGACACACTTTGATCCAACTCTGACCCTCCCACCCTTCCTTCCCTTGGGCCATGGCCAGGTGGGAAGGGTGCAGTCCATCCACCCCCATAGATTCTCTTTATAGCAAGTTAGGGTTTGGGACTGACTGTTCTAAGATATAGGGCTCCATGCTTAATCTTCTTTCTTTTGATTATTATTCCTTTTTAGCCTCATAAATACTTCCTCTTACTATACTCACTCTTAGGGAAGTAGCAAAAGGGATTACCATCTGGAAAGAATTTATAATACAGTAGGGTTCTTTGGTCCTAAAAAAATACATTCTTAGGTAGATAGATGTGTATACACATCTCACTTAATCACTAGCTCCCTCCAATACCTGTGCTGGATGCAGCTTACTGACGTAGGAGATCATTCAAGGAAACCTTCTGGATCTTGGTATTCAGAGGAATCTCCCCCATACCCTCAAGGAATGAATTTGTTTCCAAGCTTTCTTTCACATGGGAATATCTGGCAGTATTTGGGGGTGTATCAAAGAGTCATGCTGGCTCTGTTCTCTCTCCTTCCCCAACGTTCTGACAGCTCCAGAGTTCACATCCTTTTGGACCTTCATTCACTTACTGCTGGTCTGTACCTACATTTACTCTTTTCAGTGATGAGAAGGGCAATGGAACCTCTCTCTTTCCATTTAGAGGCTAAGAACTTCCTTTTTCTTGGGGTCTTGACTTCACTGCCTAATCACCACATATTTCCTCTTTGCTTCACTAAGCTACTCAAAGCATCCATAACTTATCTGCTGGGTTGAAGGTGGCTTAGTATCTTGCCCTCCTGTCCCAGGTAACCTCATCAACAGGTGGACACCCTCATGCTTTGGGGTCCTGCCCAAGGGGAGTGAGGAAAGTGCTGGGGCAACCCCTCTGCAGGTGCCACTTGGGTTCAGATTGCAGGCTGGTGTGTAGGCCCCGCCTGATGGTGATTAATCTGGAACATAGCCGGCAGAGGCCCCCGTCGGGGAAGCTTTGGTCCCTCACTGTGAAGACCTTTGGCTCGGAGACTGAACTGATCTCTGTAGCCTGCTTCGGCTTAGAGTTTGATCTGTCAAGGCTAAAGAGGAACCTGATGGTGAAGCGGAAGCTTCTAGCCCTGTCTGACTTATGGCACTGATCCGTTCCAGTGGCCTTGTCATGATAATACTCATAAGTTTGAGAAGATTTCCCCACCTGTTAGTTGTAACATTCAGATCAATCAAGAGGAATCTTCATGAAAATCTGTGCTTTTAGTTTTTTGAGCCAATGAAACTTACTCTTATAAGTAGACTAGGGTGGGGTTTGTAGTGAGATTAAGTAAAAAGGGCAATATTGAGACTATGGCTAGATGAGTAG
Source organism: Marmota flaviventris (assembly GCF_047511675.1). NCBI lineage: Eukaryota > Metazoa > Chordata > Mammalia > Rodentia > Sciuridae > Marmota > Marmota flaviventris. The sequence continues at coordinate 26,283,888 of NC_092501.1, forward strand.
CAGATTGTATGTTTGAGAGGAGTAGATCATGTTGGAGGTGGAAGGATCACCCTCCTCCTGCAGTTAGGTAGTGGCTCTCAGGTCATTTTCGGCAAATTTTAACATTTTGGTTTGGAGTAAAATCTTAGCTTCCTTGTTTTCATTTCAAATCAAATTTCTCTTTGAAAATGCCCACCCACCCCCATCCCTGCCACCTTTTTATTTTTCAGTGTCCCGGTCCCTGGGATTTCCAGGTGCCAGTCCATGGTGCCAGTTGTATTTTTTCCTATTCTGAATTCGGGACAGGAACACATGGCTCTACTTGGCCATGGGTTCAAGATCCAAGAATAGGAATTCTGCCACCCATGACAGTTTTCCCATGTTCGTGAGCATCAGCGAGTTTCATTATTATACAGTTACTTTTGGCAGTTGGGACTTAGGACATAAGAGTTGGAACATTTTCTTTATAGCATTGAGAAGAAGAAGGGCATCCATGTGTGCCACCAGCAGTGGAATATGCTGGTACCATTGATATGGGAAACTGACTGTAAAGATGCTGTGAATCACAGAATTTTGTGTTAATTCTGAATTTTGCTGTGCTAACTAGAATTCTATGCAAGATGACAAAGAATTAATTTATATATCAGCAAACCAATGAATTATTGGGCTCTTCCTTCAGACCCAAACTACAAGATCTCTGTCTGTGTGGGCTGGATGTTTGCTAATCCCTGTGCTTCTATAGCAGTTTATCTTTCTTCTTTCCTTCCTTCCTTGGCTAATCAGCCTACTAGGGCACTCCAGAGGTACTTTATCACCCCAGCTACGTCCCCATCCCTTTTTATTTTTTATCTTGAGTCAAGGTCTCCCTAAGTTGCTTAGGGCCTTGCTAAATTGCTGAGGCTCGCTTTGAACTTTTCATCCTCCTGCCTCAGCTTCCTGAATCACTGGGATTACAGGCATGTGCCACTGTGCTAGACAGGTATAGCAGTTTCTTGAACAGGATTCTCTAGAAGTTTCGTATTATGAGCTTTGGCGAGTAAGGGTTTTCTTTCCTGTCTTGGGTGAGGTGACACAACTCCTATGCCTCTGGAGTGCCCTAGTAGGCTGATTAGCCAAGATCCTTGCCACTTTTCTGAGCTTTTTCTTACTCCACTTTCTGGGCAGGACATTTTCATAGGGGGCAGTGTGTGATCTGGACTGTAACACTCTATCAGAGAGGTTTGACTCAAGCCTATGCTGATAAGGGTGGGAGGCGAAGAGGGAAGAGGTAGGTGAGTACACGAAAGTAGAAGCCATGGTAATTGCAAAGGGAATATTAATCCAGGAGCTGCTGGCCCAGGAAATTGCTTTTTGCAGAAGCTTTCCTTATTCACAGTTTGCGGTACAAATTAAAACCATGAATGGGCACCAAAAAGTATAGAGGGGACAGGTAGGATGCCAGTTGTGTTGTGCTAACATTGAAAAGGATCAGCAGCGTCTTAATTGCAGGAGAAAATTTGAAGTAACGAGAGAGAATCTTTTAGCAGAGTGAAATTATTTAAAATCACAATTTGCTGTGATTTTCCCTTATGTTGTCCATGTACTCATGTTCAGGCTTATCTCTGGACCTGCTCAGCTTGCCCTGCTGTCTTCTCCTCTGTTCCTTTTTGCAGCAAAGTCATAATCCAGCTTTTAGAACAATGGCTATGGTGACCATGGTGTGGTATTTCAATTTTCACAGCAGCCTCATCTAGAGTCAGTGTGCTTTAGAAAATATGTACATTGATGCTGAGGATTAGAGCTCCCACTTGCAGGCTAAAGAGCATGCATCTGAAAGGCAGGAGCTTGCCTGCTTTGAGAAGGTGTTAAAGCCAGGAATCTTCTCTGGTCCTTGTAACACCAGTGGGTATGCTTGATAAGCGGACCGTGAAGCTACTAGGCCCTTTTCCTCTCTTGATTCCCTGTGCTTCTCCATCCATGACTTTCTGCTTTCAGGCTGGATACACTTATGTCTTTTTTGCTTCTGGATGCTTTGGTTATGCTGGAGGTGAGCGTGTCAGGGGTGGCCTCCACTGGCCTTGTGCTGGCATAGTAAGAAATCAGGTGAGAAGCTGCAGATTGACTTCTTTCTAGTTGCTGAACTATACAGGGAGACATGAGGAAGAAACTGAAGGCTTTGTGGAAGTTGAACTTTCCAAGTATAAATGTGCCCCATTAGTAGAGACCACTGTTTAACTATGGGGTCCTCTTTGCCTCCTTTGTTTGGGGCTTCATTGTAACATGGCATGCATTGGCTAAAGGAAAGACTGAGATATGAGGGATAAAGTGACATGTACCACTTTCTGCCTGTGGCCACCACAAGTGTCCCTCTTTATGAATTAAGGAATTTTTTTTTTCTTTTTTCCCTGCAGTGCTGGGTATTGAACCCAGAGCCTTATGCATGGGAGGCAAGCATCTACCAATGAGCTATAGGCCCAGCCCCATTAAAGAATTTTGAAAGAGAAATTAGCTTGAGGCTTGTCCCAGGTCAGGCTTGTGATGCCTGGCCAAACTCTGGCATATCATAAATTGACATGAACATACTTTATATACAGAGATACAAAAAATTATGCACTATATGTGTAATAAGGATTGTAATGCATTCCACTATTGTCAAGTATTTTAAAAAAATAATAAAATCAATTAAAAAAAGAAAAGAAACACAGTCCCCTAATAGGTTTCTGCCTAGATTTAATTGCCATCACTGGCACAGACTTCTTACCCTGGGCTTACTGTAACATGACCTCTAGGGCCACAGAGAGTTGCCAGCACAAAGCACATGGCCCTGTCTCTCCTTCTGAGGACTCTGTTCTTGCAGGGTATTTCTCTTTCTCCTGCTATTTTCTGCTTTGTTGCACCTATAGCATTAGCCATTCTGGCTTAGTCTGTCTCTTTTCTCTTCATCTGATAAAGAGGAAAGAGATACTGAGTGATTAGAAGGGGTCCTTTAGTAACTGACCCAAGAGGAGCATCAGCTGGGCAGGAGGGTGAGACTTGTTATATTTGGCAAAGGGAGGAACATGTGGGTTAATGTGTCTGAAGTATTTTTTTTTTTCTGCTTGTTCAACACTTACTAGTGCCCAGGGTGAGCTAGGGTTGAGAATTTTTAAAAATTTACAGAAAAAACCCACATAGATTATTTAAAAGAATCTTCTACTTGTTAGAAATTTGTAGCCACGATTTCTAGCAGGCTGGTAAGGACAAGCCCAAGAACAAGGAGAGAAAAGTCAGAGTTTTAAAATTATATTAGATTGGCAGGGTGTATCAAAATAGGAATGTGAAAAACTTTTGACACGTAAATTCCACTTCTAGGAATTTAACCTAAGGCAATAACCAGACAAGTATGTAAGATATATGTGTAAAGACTTATAGCAGGAACACACCAATATCCATTAATGAGCCTCATTAAATGTTTACCCTACATTCACTCAATAGAATACTGTGTAGTCTTTAAAAAGATGATACAGATGTATGTTTATTGACCCTAAAAGATGTCATAACACATTGTGGAATGAAAGAAGGTCACAAAATAGTATGATAGTTAATTTAAATGTCACCTCAGGGATATTTCTTAAGTGATAAATTTCTGTTGACATTTAATTTTGTTTTTTACTTTTTCATATTTAATTTTTTAATGATCAGCCTGTTTCATAATTAGAAAGAACATAAATTACATATAAACTTTTATTTCAATATCAGGCAATTATGGAAGGACTTCTTTTTCCCTTACATAATTACTTAAATTACAGTAAACCTACCTTTACTTTGTATTTAAATAGCTTTATTGAATTATAATCTATATACCATAAAATTGAGCCATTTAAATGTATATTTTTTTAAAGAGAGAGAGAGAGAAAGAGAATTTATTTTTTTTTTTAGTTTTCGGTGGACACAAAATCTTTATTTTATTTTTATGTGGTGCTGAGGATTGAACCCTGCGCCCCGCGCATGCCAGGCGAGCGCACTACTGCTTAAGCCACAACCCCAGCCCTTAAATGTATAATTTAAGTGTACAGTTTTCTGATTTTTAGCAAATTTATAGAGTTTTGCAGCCATCACCATAATTCAGTTTTAGAATATTCTTGTCACTCCAAAAGATCCTTCCTTCCTTTTACTTACGCTCCATTAAATATAATTTTTTGCTTGGAACCCTTTTGGGGGAAAGAAATAAGCAAAAATACTGGAATTAAAAAAATTAGATAGTATAAATTCAGAACCTTTTTTTTTTTAAGTAACTCATCTGTTTGAGTGCCTGTCTTATAGACATATTAAATGCTGTTGTGCATAGTCAGATGGGGAGCAGGAAGCCCACAAAGTAGTTTTATCTATCTAGGAGCTTGTAGTGTAGTTGGGTGTATACATTCAATAGCAAGGTGTTCTGGTGTGTATGTAGTATGAGTCCCATTGCTTTGGGGGTTATTTATCTTCAGGAAATCATAAGGAAGCAATAGATTTGTTAAATCAGGGGATACTTCATGGGTGACATGGAGTTTGAAGTAAGTCTTGTACAATGTCCCAGTGTATTGCAGAAGGCAACTTCAGGCAAGGGAACTAGCATGAGACAAAAACATAAAAAGGGATGAGGAAGCTCAAGGTAAGTTTGGGGATCAGGGAAGACAAATTTGGATGATTGGAGGGAAATTTTGGGGGCCCAGTTTTGGAAGGTTTTGAAGAGACAAGTTTGACTTTATCCTGAGGAATATAGGGAACCATGGATGGCTTCTGACCAGATTCAAGTAGTTTAATGACTAATGTGGCATAGTGTACAGAGGAAAGGAAAGACTGAGGCTGGAAATTTTTCCAGTAGTTCACTTTGCCGGCAGTAAGGGACTGGATCTTTGGGACAGTGGGAACTGTCAGTAGGCTGTCCTGAGTGCATGTAGGACAGGAGGGGAGAGACCAGTTGGAGACCTTTGTGATCCTGGTGGTAGGGTGCTGGTTTGAACAGACCCATTTCTGTTTTATGGGACCAGTGGTAGTGACCAGAGATAGCCAGGAATGGTGTATTGGGGCTCAGAAACCAGGCCAAGATGCAGAAGGCCTCCTTCACATGGAGACAAAAGTATAAATAATATGGAGATTAGAGAGAAAGAAAGATAGCAGGATAAGAAGATTCAAAGAGGCAAGAGGAACAATCATAGAGCATGAGGAGAACTAGGAGCCAGTAGAGCACCTGGGCAGAGAAGAGAGTGGACAAATGAGGATTTTCTGGGCAACTTATATCAATCAGTTGACTACTACCTTGCTTGCTATGCCTCCTCCCTATTCTAATTAATAGGTATCATAGATAGGTAAAAATGCAGACTCTACATATTGATGCAAATACTTAGTTTTCCTTGCATGATTTGAGCATTTTGTTTTCAAACTGCGGCAATAAATTTGCTCTTTCTCAAGTTCTCCCTGCTGGCTCTTTTGCTCCCTGTTGTTCTTCCTTCTGTATAAAATTTATTTATTTTTTCTCCAGGGTTGTCTATTTCAGGCTTGGTAGTATTTCTCCTCATCCCACAATGCCACTCAAACTCAGAGGAGGTTTCGAAGGTCAGTAACTGAGCTGGAGATGCTCAGTGGCACAGTGAGGGAGTTCTTGAATCCTGGTTGTTTCCCCCAGGGATCCTGATGTCCAGGGCAAGCAAGAGAATCTGGTTTAGGAGCAAGAAAAGAAGCACCAACCTTGTAGCCATTGAAGGTATTTGGCATTGGAGCAATGGGCTGCCCAGGTTCTGGGCTTGCTTGAGTAACTATTACTGTATGAAAATCTTTTCTTTAAAGAGACTTGAATAAAAACTTTCCAATTCTCCTTGGATTCTTTTGGGTAGTAATTTCACAGGGCTTGTCATTTGTGTTTGAAGCTAGTGGTGAGGAGGGCGGAGTGAGGAGAAGCGAGGGGGTGGAGATGGGAAGCAAAGAAGGAATCAGAGAGAGAAATTTTATTGAGGGAGAGTTTGCTGGGTTTATGGGAGGGAATCTCTCCCCTCCTCCCCATTCGGATTTGAAAGGGCCGGTGAATCTTTGATTAGGTGCAGGTCAAAAGAATTTACACATTGTGACCTTAATAACTAGAGGTGATTGGCAGGCGGGCTGTGGGGAGGGGGCTGCGGGCCCCTTTCATCTCACTTAGCACAGAGGAGAGACAATGGGCCAGCCGATTTTCCTTGTTGTCCCTTGTTTGAAAAGGTCTGGTGTCTCTACTAGGTACCTGTGACATGGGGGTCTTGATTGGGGTCTCATAAAGGCCCCTGTCAGTATGTCCAAAGGCCAAGAGTACAAAAGCAAGCAGTGGGTGGGGGTCTCAGCTGACCACTGAAGAAGGGAGGGGAGGGCCCTGGAGGCAGTGGAGGGAGAAGCAACCCCCGATGGGAGCCCTTATAGAGGGAGGGAAGGCGGGGGGCAGAGAAGGGCCATTTTTGTCCCTAACTCATCAAGCACATCTGCAGAATTGTCCAAGCTGCTGCCTCCCGGTTTCAAAAGAAAAAAAATGATCGTTTGATAAACCGTCCCGATTCACCACTTTCTCACAAGGGTGGGAGACCCAGCCCTGACCTCTGTATGATTTCACATCAGGACCAGGCTTTCTTGCCCCACCTCCAAATTGCTAGAGAAACTTTGAAATGTATCCTGTGGCTTTCTCTCTCCCTTCTTTCACCCCCCCCCCACCAATTTCCCACCCTCTCCACCCCACTGGCCTCTGTTTTCTCCCTGGGCGCTCCAGAGTGTAGGCGAGTAATTAGTCCCCTCTTTCTGGGGCACAATGAAGCCAGGGTGTTTGGCGGGCCCCTTCCCACCGCTCACAGAGCTGGGGGCCTGGGGGGAAGGACCAGGTGGCATGTGCAGTGTGTTCCAGGCCTGTGCAATCATTGGGGGCCAGAGCAGGGGCTCAGGGATTGGTGTGTTCCTGCTTCTCGAAGGAATGTGCAGAGGCGCATGCATTAATGGTCCCCACACAATGCTTGCATCCCACCCCCCCCACCCCCCCCACAGAGGCATCTTCCGTGAAAAGCTGCTGAACCTGGAGCCCAGGCGGTAGCTGTCACTGCCACAGTGGCGTTATTTCCCACCCTGCGCTTAGTCACTTGGAGCTAACATGGGAGACCAACAGGCCGCGTCTCCCGAGAGCTCAATCTTTGTATCCGATGTGTGCTCCCCCTCTGCCCTGTCAGTTTTGTGTGTTCACGGAGTGTTGATTTTAATGCGGGCCTGTGTAGGTCTGGGAGGCCAGGCTGGGGGGGCCTCAGGTCTTTGTCTTGCAGGGCCTTTTCTTCTTGGAGGGTCTTCAGCCCTGGAGGCTAGTGGCAGATTTGAGAGTTAGGGTGAGATGCCAACTCTGGCTGGCAAAGGATTCCCCCATCCATGCGTCTGTCACAGACCACTGCAGGGTGCCTAGAAAACAAGAGCACCTTGGGATGCTCCAGCACACGCTTGTTTGGCACCCCACCATCCCTTGAGGGGGCTGGTTAGTTCTACCCTGTAGGCTGCCAGCTTGAAGTGAGGTAAATCCCTCCTTGTATCTGAGTCTGGCAGGAGCACAGATTGTGAGCCTCTGGGAGCAGGGCAGGGCCTTTTTTGCAGGGGTTCGGGTAGATGGGACTGGCAGCAGGGCTACTGGGAGAGCATGAGAGTCAGCTGCAGAGACCTCGGCAGTTGTAAGGGCAGAATCCAATAGGTCAGGCAGGAAAGAGGCGGGATGGCAGGGAAGTTTCTGGAAATCACACATGCATTGAGGACAGCATCCCTGATTACTATGGTCTGAGCAGGAGGAATTTTTTCCAATGAGGAGAACTGGGTGCCAGGAGCCGAGGGACAGGATTTGTATCCTATGTGAGACCCAAGGCTTGCTGGGGAGAGAAGATACAGATGGGTGACTTGATGAGGGGACATTGGGGATGAGGCCCAGATGTGGCCTGCTCTGCTTTTGGAGAGAGCATAACCTCCTAGGCACTGGATGTCAGTGACGAGGCCTGCTTTCTGAGCCATGCCCAGGCCATATTTCTAATATCTGTCATGGCCCTGGGTATGGGGACCTTCCTCTGAGGAGCAAGTTTTCAGAACAAGGCTGTGTCTTCACTTTCCATGTGGATCAGAAGGCAGAGATGAGTTGGCCCTGGGGAAGCATCTGCCAGGGTTCACCAAGCACAGCGACTCCTCTGTGCTGCTGTTGGCACCCTTCAGACTGTCTCAGACATTAGTGCCAGTTATGCTTCCAGGTCCAACAAGGAAAACGAAGCTGGAGTCTGAAGGCTTTTGAGGGACCTTAGTCCTAAAGGGGCCTACCAAGAAGAAGGTTCTCCTGATTTGGGTCCGTATTCCAGTTTTTTTCATCAAGAAATAGGCATTCCCAGCAATACATATCTCCTCTTATTCATTTTTCACTGTTCTTTTACTTTAATTTTTCCAAGGGCTGTTTTTCCCTTCCTTTCTTTTCCATTTTACAGAAAGCCTGAGAGACACAGCTTGGGTGTTGGCAGTGTCAGGGATAGTCAGCCTAGAACTCGAAGTTTGGACAAAGCACTGTTACTCCTCCCAGGCTGTCCTGCCAGTGCCCGACTGGGAGGGCACTGCCACATTACAACTTCTAAATGCTAACTTGATGGAGAAGAGATACAAGCATGGAAACAAATTAGATATATCTATAGGGGGTGTTCAGCTGGAGAAAACGAGCATTTCTTACTAAATGGAGTGCAAGGCATTTCATTATTAAGCTTCATTATAAGAGGAAGAGTACAGCAGGCCTCTTTGGAGATTCCCTGGGCTGTTTTTTTTTTTTTTTTCCCCTTTTCCATTTCTTTTAAAAAGTATAATTGTATTTAGGGTGGAGGAAGAAGCAGGAATTGCTCTTAGTAACTTTGCAGAGCAACCAGTGGTTTAAAGCAAAGCTTGAAGCAAGGTAGAGGACAGGGACAGATGGACCTGTGGGAAGAAATTGAGTCCTTATTCTTTGACAACAAAAAGGGAATGGAAAAAGCTCTGGTGGGTTGGGAATAATGTTCAGAACCTCGCTTCTGAAACCAAGATCAAGGAATCTGGAATGATGGGAATAATGTTAAACAAAAAACCTGACTATCTGGGAGACCCAATATTTGACTTTTTTTTAAAAAAATATATACTTGAGATTGAGCACAGGGTAACTTTGCCACTGAGCTATAATCCCCAGCCCTTTTTATTTTTTTATTTTGAGACAGGGTCTCACTAGGTTGCTAAGATTCTTGCTGGTTAGCCTCAAATTTAAAATCCTACTGCCTCAGCCTTCCAAGTCACAGGATTATAGGCGTGAGCCACCATGCCCAGCTTTGATGACAACTGTTACTATTACTACTACTACTACTACTACTACTACTACTTCTTCTTTTTCTTCTTCATCATCATCATCATCATCATCATTATCATTATCCAGGGCCTTTCATATGCTAGGCAAGTACATCATCATCATCATCATCATCATCATCATCATCATCCAGGGCCTTTCATATGCTAGGCAAGTACTCTACCACTGAGCTGCATTCCCAGCATTTATTTGACTCTTCTAATTTCTGTATTAACAGGACAGAATGGTAGAGAGCAGATGGAATGCAAAGGTCTGACAAAGCTGTCATTTCTCAGCATCCACAGAACCTTCTGCTTGTGGGTCAAGGTGGAATGGGATGGACTAGCCTTTCCCTGGATGGACTAGCCTTTTCCCTTTTTTTCAGGCAAAAGTTCTATATCTCCTTTCAGCTCTGTGTATGTGCATCTGTCACCTGCCTCTTAGCCCATGTACCCATAAGTGTGTCAGGGTGGCTGACAGTACTTCATATCTGGTGCCTCCCACCAAACCTTTCCCTGGGTTTGTTTGAGTGCACATTAACTTTGATCCAGGCAGGGGCAGCCTGGGCTGTCCATGGTGGATTATCTGACTTAGATAATGAGCTTGGCTTTCCAGTGCTGACTTGGTTTCTTGCTGCCGCCATCACTGCAAGACTTATGTCCATAGTACAATCAGTCCCCCAGAAAACTTTGATCTTGTTTGCTTGCTCAAAGAGGTTCATAGTGCTTGTTTAGTTGAGGTTCTATCTAACCTATCAGATTATCAGATATACAGTATCCTTAGGAAAGCTGAGAAGAGGTATTGTCATGAGTATACTTATGAGCAGTGTACAAAATCTCAAGTCATTTCGTATTAGTACTTATTGTTACTTCATCAAAGGCCCCAAGTTTTTGCTTTTCTCCACTCAAGCCATCCTTTGCTTTTACTACAAGCTTATACTTGGTTCATCCTCCCTGAGGCATCAGGACTTTAAGTACACAGGGCATCTGCCTGAAGGTGGTAGGCCTCACTCCTCATGGAATCCTAGTCCCTTCCTTCAGCAGACAAGAGCTTCCTGGTGAACCTGGAGTTTGAGAGCTCAATAAGCACCAGCAGGAGGCAGCTCACTTCTGACTCCCTCTTCTCGCTTTTCCCCTTCATCCCACAGAGAAGAAAAGGTGTTCCTTGTGCTTTTTCTACTTTCCCAAAGTGGAGAAGAGGTGATCAGAGGAAGTAGTTAGCAGCCATGAAAGTTAGCTGAATGATGGGCACCAGCACTGTGATTGAATTTTCAGGCAAAAGTTCTATATTTCTTTTCAGCTCTGTGTATGTGCATCTGTCACCTGCCTCTTAGCCCATGCACCCATAAGTGTGTCAGGGTGGCTGACAGTCCTTCATATCTGGTGCCTCCCACCAAGCTTAAAGTGAGGTGAGTCATGGGGCCAGTATATCAGGAACCCATACCACCAGCATGTTTGCAAATTTGTCATTTCATTCTTCTGAAAAGTGGTTGTCTCTCCCAAGTGGCTTAGTAGGAAAGAGAAAGCTTCTAATCAAACGATTTTTCAGTATCCTGCTATTTTCCCCAAGAGAAAACCCTATAGTCTTATGGTTTGTGACTTCCGAAATAAAGGAAAAATATGCCACCAGAAAAAAATTTATCCTAAGGCCAGTGTTGGTGTGGTGTATGGGTTGAGCTAAATTAGAACTGACTGATTTCCAGGCCCAGCAGCTCCTGACTCTGCCACGATGCGAGAGCCTCTCCTTCAGAGACTCAGTGAGGATAGTCTTTCCCTCATCTTCTCTAAGGGATAGTCACCAAAGAGGTCATGGCATCAGCACTCTGGGGCCCAGTGGAGAGGAACTGACAGAGGCAGGAATAAGAGGGGAATAGATAAGTTAAAGGAAGTGGCCTACTAAAGGGAACCACTGGTCTGGCACCCCTGGGTGTTGAGCCTCCATTTGGAAAAGCCCTGCACATCCATGCCTGACAATGCTATGTGGGTGTGTTTGGTTTGGGGGAGCTTGAGGGCCTAGAGTTTTGTGGTGGGCAGAGTGAAGCCATGCTTGAGCCACCTCTACCCCGCCAGAGAACTTCTTTCTGGGTCTCTTGGGACCAACTTTGGCTCTCTTGGAACTTTAAATCTCCCAAAAGGGAAATGGGTACTAGGTGCTATGGGATCACTGTTGGCTTTTTGTGGCCTGGGTTTGGAATGCATTGGATTGCAAAAACAACTTCCTTTTATTATTTTTTTTCAAACCAATGAAACACTCCAAAACCAAATATTAAAACCCCCCAAACTTTCATCTATCTCCCTGTCCTGAGGCTTTATTTGTTGGAGAGTGAGAGTGCTTTCCCTAACCTCCTTTAGGTTGCATGTTGAACAAAGTGAGAAACCCAGGGAAGGAGGAGGCTGGTGCCAAAAGGGCTGGCCACTGCCCCTCCTACCTCTGCATCCCCTGGCCTGCCCCAGCCCAGCTGCCTCACAGTCTGGGCCACAGCCCAAGCAAGCAAAGGCGCCTTGACTAGCAACAAGCCCCAGCTTTGTTGTGCCTGTTGGGGAAATGCTTTCTGGAGTCCAGGGATCTCCTCTGAGAACCACCTGTGCCTCCTAGCCTCCTGCATAGCTGGGTCTTCTGGCACAGGGCCCTGCATTCCTGCCAACAGGCTGGTGGTGTGGTGGGGAGATGGTTGAAGGGGCTCAAATTCCAGTTTGCCCCTTAAGGCTGCTGCTTGGCTCAGGATCTTTTGAGGCCCTCACCAGGTAAAATTGGTCATGTCTGTCATCAGCATTGATGGTGTCTTTCTGAAGTGGTCTCACTTCTTAACTCCAGTTCTTGGTGTTTCAATAAAGAAACAATATAGGTTCCCTTTACTAGGCCACTTCCTTGATCAAGAATCTGAAGTGACACTCTATTGTCTAGCTAAGTGATGATGATAATAAGATTGATCAGCAAGTAGGGAGTGCTAACTAAATTCCAAGAACTATGCCAAATACTTTGTGCCTAAGATAGGTACTGTCATCATTCTCATTTTACAAGGAAGAAAATTGAAGCCTGAGAGAAATAGTTAACATGCTCCCAGTCACATCTCTGGTGTTCCCAGAGTTTGAGCCTTGGTATCTGACTCCAGAGTTCATGCTTTTTAGCTGTTGTGCTATACTGTTAACTTCCCTGTCCCATGTTAAACTCTCTCATTTGGGATCAGAACTTGTTGATTGTCTTGAATTGATTCTAGTTTAAAAAAAAAAATGAATTTAAGACTTGATTTTCTGGTTGGGCCTGAAGCTGCTTATGGGCAAGCCTATGTGGATCTTCTTTTTCTTGAGTACTTGAGCACCTAGCACAGGGATGGCTTGGAGAGCACTCTATGAACTTACTGAAGGAATCAGCCCTGTCTTTGCCTGCCTCCAGCTCAGGAATTGCCCTGACAAGGTCTTGTTCTGTGAGAGGAGTGGGCAGTGCCAAAACAGGATCTTCTGTCTGTCCCATGGGCAGTCTGAGTGTAGCTAAGGAGAAGAGAATGTCCTTTATAGGCAGGACATATGTTGATGCAGGGGTGGCAAGAAGAATGGAAGGCAGAATCCAGGCCATATGTGATGGGGACCCAGCCAGTTGTTCCCAGCAACCTGATTCATGAATCACCATGGGCCTGCTGACCTACTTGTCTCTTCTAGGTTGTTGGACTAGACTGTTGGAAAGGAGGAGACTGCTCCATGAATGGCCAGAGTGTGAGGGCAGGATCTCATTTTACCTTTCTGAACTATAGGTGTTAGGATTAGCCACCCTTTGCTCTGTAGATGCTTCTATAGAGAACATACTTGTCAGGGCTTGAGGTGGGGTGAGGGTTAAACTGTAGTTCCTAGCAACCAGCCTAGGGCAGGGAAAGAGCAGGGTCAGGGTGTCACATCATACTACCATAGTTTTCATGGCTAGGTCTTTTTTATGTTGAATAAATTTGCAAAAAGTGACCTGGTTACTACCTACAAATCATGTACCAAACTATCCAGCTGCCCACAGCCATCGCTGCTCTCGAGTAGAGTTCATATGGACTCTCAGAGACTCCATGGTGTGTGCTGAGGATTTGATGGCAAATGGGGCCTTATCCTATTTCTATTGGTGTGGCAGAAGGCAGTCTGGGAGGCAGGGCTGTGCAGCAGTGGCCTGTGCCATGCATTTGTCTTTTCTACTCGTCCTGGACACTTCTATGTTATCATGTCATTAGTAGTATTAGAGATTATCTGGTTTGGGGGTATCCGGGTAGGGCTTGTTGCAAGAGGGAGGGGGTTGGAGGTAACTGGGCTGAGGCTTGCCTCACTTGTCCCCAACCTCTGCTTAGCCTTATAAAATTTAGTATAGATGCTAGGTTACTAAAGTATTCTGTTGTTTTTCAAAAAAGTTGAAAGATATTGTTCTAATATAACTGGTTTTCATTTTATAGACAAGAAATATGAGGCTCTAGGAAGTTATGGACTTGCCCAGGGTTAGGCAGCCTAAGAGCCACCAAGCTGGCACTGAGGGCCAGCTGTTATGCCCAGCTCTGACCCTTGCCAGAGCCCAGGCCTGCTGGCCTTGGGCCTACTCTGCCCAGTGCTCTGGACCTCTTCACTTACCCATTGGCTCAAGTCCTCATTCTTTCTCTCGCCTATACACAACTCATTTCTTAACTACCCCTTCTATCTGTGTTTTTCATTATTATATTTTCTCAAGGAAAACTGATTCTCTCTCCTGTTTCTGGCGCTGAGGCTCGCTAGTGATAAGGGGACAGAAGCCTGCTTGCTGCTGGCTCTGTGGTAGCTTCCCCCTATGGAACCTGCATTCCAAAGTTTGCATGCTGTGACTCTGACCCCAGATAAATCTCATGCTTCTCCCACCCTGTACCTCCCTAGCCTTGATGCTACCATTCAGAAGAGGACTCAGTTTGCCCTTGCTTAGTGCTGGGTGGTAGGGTTGCTGTGGTGGCAGGGTTAAGTTTCAGTGTCACACGGGTCTTCTGAGTCTCCCTGGCTTTTCACTCCCAGGGAAATCTCTTTCTGAAGAAGTTTCCTGACTCTGTGCTGCTTATGAAGGCCCAAATATGGTGTGAGCTCCAGGCCCAGGGCAAGCTAAGCAGAAATAGCACTATGGTCACTCTGTCACATAGCCACCTCCCTCTTCCCAGCCTGTTTGAGCTCTATCACCATCCTTTCCCTGTATTTTGCTTCATAATGTAGGGCTGTGGAGCCAAGTACAAGTCAACTGGTTTGAGTGCTTCCACCTCCCAGAAAACTTTTGGGGCACTGACACTGCCCAAAGACATATGGTTGGGTGACCATGGAGGTAGTGGATGGCAGCACCTTCCCTCCCTCATCCAGGCCCCACCCTGGCTGCCTTATGCAGGCCCTGGCCTGGCTCACCCTGGTGATTCAGAGCCCTCTTTTGTTTGGCCTGCACAGAACAGCCCCAGCTCACCATTCCCACATGCCACAGTCTCCCCACCATTCACTGAGAAGGCTGAAAAGCCCTCAGCTAATTGCGTTGGGCTGAAAATTACCACTTCCCTGCGTTCCCCTGCTGCTGAGGACATTTGTGTCACTGCTGTATTTAGGGGGAACAAAGGCCCCCTGTGGTGAGAGCCCAGGTACGAATGTGGGATGGGGGGAATAATTGCCATCTCTCCAGGTGAAAGCCCCTGTTAAACTTCAGTAAGTCAATTAGGCTTGGAGGGGAGGGCAGAGACCCCCACAATAAACTGTTCCCACCAAGCAATTAAAGAAAATCATTTTAGCTTTGAGGACAGAAACTGCTTATTAGAAATTTTGTGGGGCCCCCTCCTCCCCTACCCCTGCCCCCCCTTGGGGATGAAACAACAAAACGCCTTCCTCAATAGAAGTGTTTCCCCTCCTTCTACTCATTGTGTGGCCTGAAAGCACTTACTGTGGGAGGGCGGAGGGAGGGACAGAGACAGGCTGAAGGGGGGAAAATAGCAGGGGCTTAACACCTGGGCTGGTGCAAAATCACAACTGCCCAGTGTGAGGTTAGGTAAAGAGACTCCTGTGGGCATAGTATGTCCCCAAGGTGCATGTGGAGTATGCTCTAGTAGGACTTGCATGTGCCCCCAGACTACTAAGAGTGGCCACTAAGCAGTGCACATGTCTATGTGTAGCCTCTTGAATGCCCCTTATCAAAGGGAGCAAATGCAAGGCTGTGTGGGGTGTAAGCACACCTTCTCAGCAAAGGGTGGCAAAACCAGGACAACCCAACTGGGCATGCACCTCTTCCCAAGACTGTGACTGGGCCCATGTTCTCACACCTCCCAGGAGCCAAATACCAGCACCTGGGAGATAAGCCACAGCATAGCTTTCTGCCTCAGACAGTCAGCAACAGAGGGTGAAATGCCAGCAGCTACCTACAGGCTCCAGGCTAAGAATGGTTTTGTCTCTACAGTGTTGTTTCCCATGTTGTTTGGGTTGGGGTAAGGTGTGGAGACTAAGTAGGAAAGAAATCAGAGGCCTGGCCTGGCACATGCTTTCTTGGTATCTTGTGTGGCTGAATGGCTAATGGGAAACCCCAGTTTACAAAGCCTTGCCCTCCCCAATTTCTGGGGAAAAACATAGGTCTTTATTTTCACTGGGGAGGATGGCAGGGAGGGAAGTAGACTTGTGTGATGGTCCATAACTGTAATTTCCCAGTGCATACGTATGTGTATACCAAGAGCACAGATGGTGGAGGCCCCACACTCTACCATGCCCTATGTCTTGGCACTTTGGGGGAGAGCTGGTGGCACTGATGGTGGGCATGGCATGGGGCCTGCCCTGGGCCCAGTGCTTCCCTAGGGCTCATGATGTGTGTGGCCTTCGTTCCAGTGAGGTAAAATTAAACATCAAGGGGTTGATCTTTCCCAGAAATCAAATATGCCAAGTTATTTGCCTACCAAGGGGCCTTAAGAGTAGAATTTGGTGTCTACAGGCTGGCATTGGGAGAAGAGGACTGTTGACAGAGTCCTGAGCAGCAGTGGGGAAGTAAGGCTTTATGGAGAGCAAGGACTGGCTGGAATTTGAAGGTCTTGAATAGGTGGCCAAGATGGAGAGGAGCAGAAAGGAGCTGCTCACTGTAATAGCTGGGATACAGTGGCTACTCTGAGGAGATGGGTCTTTAGAGCAACATAAATTTCAAATACTTGTCACGGTTAACTTTGATTTTTTAGTATATATATTTATGTGGATATGTACATCTAAACACACACATGTCTGTTTATGTACCACATAAGGATGAATTTATATAATTTTTATGACATGACATCACTTATTATTTTTACTTGCCAAAATGTGATTTTCCATGAATGGGTTTTGGTTTTCTCATATATAATTTCTGACTTAGGACTTCAAATGTCTTTATGATCTGGGACCAAATTTATTTTTTTTAAAAAAGAGAGTAAGCCAGGCATGGTGCCACATGACTATAATTCCAGCAACTTAGTAGGCTGAGGCAGGAGGAATCCAAGTTCTAGCATAGCCTGGGCAACTTAGCGAGTCCCTGTCTCGAAAAATAAAAAAGAGTACACGCCTGTAATTCAGTGTTAGAGCACACCTGAACTCAATCCCAGTATCTCTCTCTATCTCTCTCTCTCTCTCTCTCTCACACACACACACACACACACACACACACACACCCTTGCAACAGGAGAGTTGCTTGGGGTTAAAAAAAGATTGCAGTTGGTTGACTTTAACTGTGTATATATATTTTTAAACTTTTAAAATCTGAAAAATTTCTTATACTCAAAGAGAAAATAGTAAAATTAACCTCCATGTTTTCCATCATCATTACTGTTAGGGTTATGTTTTCAATTGGCTTTCAATTGACTTAGATGATCACGTGGGAAGTGTCTTTAAAGCATCTACTTCTTAGATGCCAGCACTGCACTTGATGAGAATGGAAGGGTCTAAGTGTGGACCAAACTTTGTGCCTCATGGTTTCTAGTAGAATTTTTATTCTTGTCAGGCCATGAAAAGGAGTCCAAGGATCAGGACTTTGTACCTAGAAAACTCTATTCCCATCTCCTGCTGCTGTCCACACTGCCTGTCCAGCCCTCCTGGAGTGGGAAGGTAGATGTTTCCTGGTGCTGCTCTTGGGTCTTGGTGTGAGAGAACCCCTCATAGCTTTTCTGAAGCCCCAGGCCAATCAGTCTATGCTACTCAGTTCCATCTGCTCTCCTAGCAGCTCAACAACTATTGATTTTATGGTTAAGGTTAGCTATTCTTGGTCAGGCTTCCAGGTCACCAGTAGACGCCTGGCAAAGCACTTTTCTCATTTTTTAGTGGCACATTCATTTAGGTGAATGTCTAGCAGTTGCTTAGCAGAGGCTCTGTATGAGTCAGGACAAATTGGTTGTAAGTGACAAGTTCAAATTAGCATAATTAAAACTAGGTTACACTTATGAAATCTAAGGGGGAAAACTGAACAACAAGACCGAAGGAGGAACTCAAAGACAGTGGACCTCAGAAATAGCTGGAATCAAACGCTACAGTGCTGTGGGGACTTTGTCCTGTCTCTGTTTCTTTTTGGATCTTGGCTCCTTCCTTTTCCCCAACTGATCAGCTTATTCCATGAGACAGTCACGAACTCCTGAATTTGGCAATCCAGTGTTTAAGTCATAGACCATGATTAGCTTCCAAAAATCCTAGGCCAGTCATCTACCCCTTAATCAATTAACTGTGGCTAGTGAGGGAAAGTCATCTAAGAGCATAACATCTCTCTTGAATCACATATATGGGGGGAGAATGTAAGTCAGACAACAGTAGCTGTACACTTTTCATAAAGGCCATATTACTCCATGACATTCAATCCCAAAGTGATTGGTCCATGACTGTAATTTCCCAGTGCATACATATGTGTATACCAAGAGCACAGGTGGTAAAGGCCCCACACCCTACCATGCCCTATGTCTTGGTCAGGCCTCCAGGTGAATACAGTGGCTGTAATCAAAGATGCTGGCTACTAACTTTCAAAAAGTCTGGAAGGGGACTTGGGTTGTGGCTCAGTGGTAGAGCGCTTGCCTAGCAGCATGTGTGAGGCACTGGGTTCAATCCTCATCACCACATATAAATAAATAAAGGTCCATTAACAACTAATAAAAAATATATATATATATTTATATTTATGTCTGGAAGGTACAGTCACACTACAGATTTAAATCTCCTTCTCTTTTAATTTCTAGTCGGGTGATTAGGGATTCCTCCTCTGTATGCCCTTAGGAAAACGTGCCATTGCCAGGTGCAGTGGCACACACCTGTAATCCTTTGGGAGGCTGAGACAGGATAATCCCAAGTTCAAAGCCAGCCTTAGCAAAAGCGAGGTGCTAAGCAACTCATTGAGACCCTGTATCTAAATAAAATACAAAATAGGGCTGGGGATGTGGCTCAGTGGGTAAGTGTCCTTGAGTTTAATCCCCAGTACCAAAAAAATAGTGCCATCTTCCTAATGTGATGTGCCCTGAGGAAAGAACCCAGCTGCAGATGCATAAGGTTGGATGAGTGAGTAGTGGCCTAGCACCAGCCCAGGACTGGGGACAGAGAGACTGGAACAAAGTCCTGGGATGGCATAGGCCTGACCTGACCAGGCCTCCTCTAAAGGAAAAAGGCTGGCAGGCTCTATGATTTGGAATTAGATTCCAGGAATATAGCTTATCTTCCAGAAAAAGGTGGAAGATAGGGACTCCTGCCTCTCCCCTCCTCAGTGCCACTGTCAAGAGGAACAGAAATCTTGGGGAGGAACAAAGTCCAAGGTCAAGATTCCTGGTGCGGGCTGGGGATGTGGCTCAAGCCATAATGCGCTCGCCTGGCATGCGCGGGACACTGGGTTCAATCCTCAACACCACATAAAAATAAAATAAAGATGTTGTGTCCACCGAAAACTGAAAAATAAATATTAAAAATCTCTCTCTCTCTCTTCTCTCTCCTCTCTCCTCTCTCCTCTCTCCTCTCTCTTTAAAAAAGAAAGAAAGAAAGAAAAAGATTCCTGGTACTCCTAACTAACCTGGAAAAAGGGGAGTTCCAAGGAACTTCCTTGATTATATGATCTTCCTGAAAAGCCATGTAATGAAAATCTTGCAGAAAAGGACCTTTTCTGCTGTCCCCAGCCTGATTATTATTATTATTTTTTTCACACTGCAAAATAAGCCTCAGTCAATGTGGCCAATACAAGGACTCTGGGGACCCCGTTATCTCCCAGTACAGAGAAATAGTTGACACATGCATGTTGTTGGATTTGCATATTGGTTTGCTGCTGCATTCTACAAATGGAGCTTTCCTCTTAAAATGAGCTCTCCTCTCTAGTGGAACTCTCCTTTTCCAATGCAGCTCTTCTCTCCAGTGGAGCTCTCCTCTACCAACAGAACTTTCCCTTAAGGAATAGGCTTTATCTACTATGTACACAGATAGATACAGTAGATCTTATTGTCATGGATCTACTTTTATAGCCCTGCTGTATATAATTTATGATGCTTATCAGGCCCTGCTTTTTTTTTTTCAAGCTCCATGGTATTCCTTCCCTTCTCTTGTCCCCTAGCTCCTATAGCCTTCAGGATAATGGGGGTGGTGGGTGGGGTGGAGTGCAGTGATTAGACCAGGTCTAAGAGTGACAGCTTCAACTCCTCCTATTCCTTCCATCTTGATGAAAGGCTTAGCTGGACATAGCAGCAGCAATAATTGGAGTATCAGTGTGGGGCACCTGGGTACTGTGCAAGGTAAGCCAGGTCTCAACCTTTACAGCTCACCAGGGAGTTCAGAAGGGCACCTATTTGAAGAACCTTCTTTACTTCTTCATGCTGAGCCTGGTTGTGAAGCAGCTTGGGGGAAAGCCCTGTTAGAGCATCAGGGACTCTGGAGTTCTCATATCATCTTCTCCCAGGTCTATGCCACTTATGAAGCTGATTAGGCACAGGAAGGGTCTGTCAGGTTCAGCATGTAGCCAAAGGCTACATGGTTTGTGTGATATTCAGAATCACATTTTATTCCGTGTTCCATCATTTTGACCCATCCCTGGCTACTTCAGAATGAATAATTTTATTATCATCTCCTTTTTAAAAAATATTTTTTAGTTGTCATGGACCTTTATTTTTATTTATTTGTTTATGTTCAGTGCTGAGAATCAAACCCAGTATTTTACACATGCTAGGCAAGCGCTCTACCACTGGAGCTACAACTTCAGCCCTATCATCCTTCTTATAATCCCCTATTTCTATTTTACTTTTTACAGAAGTAATAAATGAATATATTCTAAGAGTTAAAAAATCTGAACAATTTAAAATATTTGGACTATAAAATGAAAATCCCCATTAGTTACCTATAATCCCTCCCCATACACCTTTTTTCTTTTTTTTTTTTTGTAGGAGGTCTGGTGTATTTCACTCCAGATCTTTTTATTTGAAGCAAGCAGTGAACATCATGTAATCTTATAAATATGTAAGATTTACCCATACAAACACATGGTTTTATGTTGTTTCAGATTCACATTATGCATGTGCCTGTGAATTGAATTCCTCATCTCCCTGTGGGGTTCAAAAGTCCTTCCATGTCTAACACCTAGTCTACTACATCCTTTTAACTGCTGTATTCTAGATCAGAGTAAAATAGATGCACCTAACTGCTGTATTCTAGATCAGAGTAAAATAGATGCACCCTGTGTGTGACCAGACTTCTATTGATGGACACTCAGGTGATTTTCAGTGTTTTACTATAATAAACAACCCTCATGAAACATCTGTGTACTTGCCTAGTGATGCATATGTTCAGGTATTTTTCTAGGAAAGATACTGAGAAGGGACATGGATTGAGAGGAAAATGCACTTACAAGTTTTTCTTTTTCTTTTCTTTCTTTTTTTTTCCTGTAGTACTAGGGATTGGACCCAGGGGAACACTACCTTTGAGCTACATTCCCAGCACTTTTTGTTTTTTATTTTGAGACAGGGTTTCACTAAGTTGCCCAGGTTGACCTCAAACTTGTTATCCTCCTGCCTCAGCCTACCAAATAGCTGAGTTACAGGCATGCAGTGTCATGCCTGGCTAGTTTTTTTTTTTTTTTTTTTTGGTACTGCGGATTGAACTCAGGGGCACTCAACCACTGAGCCACATCCCCAGCCCTATTTTGTATTTATTTAGAGACAGGGTCTCATTGAGTTGCTTAGTACCTCGCTTTTGCTGAGGCTGGCTTTGAACTAATGATCCTCCTGTCTCAGCCTCCCAAGCCACTGGGATTACAGGTGTGTGCCACTGTGCCTGGCTTACTTACAAATTTTAGATGCAGCCAAATTGTTCTCTAGTTTATTCTGTCAGATTATATAACCACAAATAGTGTGTACAGTTACCCATTTTCTCTCATTTATCAGTAAGTAATGATTAATATCAAGTTTTTGAAAAATTTTGCTACTCTGAAAGGTAAAAAAACAATATTTGATTTGGGGAGTGGGTATAGAATAATGATTAAGAGGTGAGTCCCCTTCCTCCTAGTTGTGTGACATGATAAGTTTATTGAACCTCTGTGTTCCTCAATTTCCTCATTCATAAAAGGGGATAATATTGATAGTATATACATCATAGTGACCTTAAAAATCTTGATTATAGAAAATTTCAAAATATACAAAAATAAAATAATTTCCAACCCTTGGCTATTCTTGCTTCATCAGTACTTCCATACTATCTCCTCCATCTTATCTTTTTTTTTTTTTTTTTAGTTTGTTTAATTAGAGTTACAAACCAAAAAGAGACTTTAGAACAAATGAAGACTTGAATAAATCTTAACCCTTATAGGACTTAATTTTTCTTTAAGCAATTAAAAATGTAACAATATCAGCAGACTCTCCCATATTATCTTAAAACAAATATCAGAGTAAATATAACTTCTGAGTAAATAAAATATTCTACGAATATTTTAGTGTATCCTCTGAAAGACAGTGATGCTTTTAAAATGTAATCATAATACCATTATCATAGCTAGAAAAATATTATCAGATATGTAGGAATATTTTGAAGGTTAAATGAACTCTATGGAAAGTTCTTAGAACAGCACCAAGTATGTATGTAAGGATTTGTGATTATTTTTGTTGTTTTAATTGATTTATAATCCTTTGATTACTGTAGGTTTAACACTATTCTAACATTTATATAGAAGTAATTTTTTTTTTTTTTTGTATCAGGGGAGCATAACCACTGAGCCATAAAAAATGGTTTCATTTTTTATCCACTTTCTCTGAAGATCACAGTTAAGATCTGATTCTCCATATCCCCAGCCCTTTTTATATTTTTATTTTGAGACAGGACCTCACTAAGTTGTTGAGGCTAGCTTTGAACTTGTGATTCTTCGGCCTCAGCCTCCTGAGCCTGCAGAGATTACAGGTGTGCATCACCTTACCCAGCCGGCAATGCATATTTTTTCTATAAAATTTTTATTCACTTTTTTTGCCCATTTAGCTACTTTCCCCCATGATTTATAATATCTCTTTATACAATCTGGATTATATTAATTTTTTGACTATTTCATATGTATGGTAGTGCCTTTCAGCTGGTTGATTATGATGTCTTCTGTTGTGTAGAAATTTCTGTTACTTGCAGATTAATTCTATCAACTTTACCTTTATAGCCTCAGATTAATACCTTTCTGAGATTATAAAAATATTTTCCTATAACTTTCATGGCTTTTCATAGAGTTTTAAAAAAGTTTATTTCCTAAGTCCATCTGGAATTAACATCTCCTGGAGGCAGGGCTCTAATTTCATTTTATTTTTTCACATGTATATTCAATAATCTGTACCATTTGTTAACTGGTTTCATTTTTTATCCACTGTCTCTGAAGATCAGAGTTAAGATCTGATTCTCCACAAATACATGGGTGTGGCTTTGTATTCTTTATTCTGGTCCATTGATCTATCTGTCTAGCGTGAATATAGTCTACTCTATATAATATCTGTTTACTCTAGCATAGTAAGCTTTACACTATCTTTTGATCTGGTAGAGTAACTTTCTCATTGTTCTTTTTCAAATATGCCTGGGTTATTTTTATACTTTTCTTCCAGATGAATTTTAGAATCAATTGATTAAATAAAAAATCTTGGGGCTGGGGATGTGGCTCAAGCGGTAGCGTGCTCGCCTGGCATGCGCGGGGCTCTGGGTTTGATCCTCAGCACCACATAAAAATAAAATAAAGACGTTGTATCTCCCGAAAACTAAAAGATAAATATTAAAAAAAAAAAAATCTTGGTTATGGGGCTGGGATTGTGGCTCAGCAGTAGAGCACTTGCCTAGCACGTGAGTGTGAGGCACTGGGTTCGAGCCTCAGCACCACATAAAAATAAATAAATAAAATAAAGATTTTTTAAAAAAAAATTGGTTAGATAAGATGATATTGAGTTTGTAGATTAATTAGAGGAGAACTGACTGTCCCATAATCTTGAGACTTCCTATCTAGGAGCATGATACATTTCTCCAGTTATTCAGTGTCCTTTAGTAAAGTCTTATGTGTTTTGCATGTGGATCTTTTCTTTTTTTATTTTTTGAGACCAAGTCTCACTAAGTTGCTGAGGCTGGTCTCAAATTCATGATCCTCCAAGTCAGTGGGATTACAGGCTTATACCACTATGCCTCTTGGCCTTTTCTTACTTTTTTAAAGTATTAAAATTCTTTCCGTGAATGTATATTTACATTTTTTAATTGGTTATTGCTTGTATGTCTGTGGGTGTTTGTGATATGCCATACACTGTTCCAAGCATTTATCCCCAAGAATTTTTACAAGTGTATGTCTAGGTACTATTGTCATTCCTATTTTACAGATAAAGAAACTAGGTGTATTTGTCCATTTTTCTCTTACAATAACAAAATACGTGAGGCTGGGTAACTTTATGAAGAAAAGAGGTTTATTTGGCTCAAGGTTCTGGAGATACAGGGTTGATGAGCCACATCTCATGATGGACTTCTTGCTGGCAGAGTCCTGAGGTGGTGCAGGGCATTGCATTCCAAGAGACTGGAACATGCAGCTGGGTCATTGTGTTTCCTCTGGTGTGTTTGTCTGTCTTTCTCTCTTCTTATAAAGCCTCCAGGATTCAGTCATGGGGGTTCCACCCTGATAACCTTATCTAATTCTAATCACCTCCCAAAGGCTTCCTCTCTAAATGCTATACTTGGGTTAAGTTTCCACCTTCTGAATATCTCACAATGGGGATTAAATTTCATGATATGAACCCTTAGGGGACACTCAGAACACTTTGAACCCATAGCACTGGACTTTAGAGAGGTTAAATAACTTGCCTAAGATGACCCAGTAACTAGGTGCAGAGCCAAGAATCCATGCCTGTATTCCTTTCTGCTATTGCATGCCACATTCCTGCCACCTCATTCAACTCTGGGATTAGTTTGAATTTCTTTTTTTCACTGAATCTATTACGTTTTCTAGATAAACAGTTATATTGTCTGCAAATAATAACCATGTATAGCTAGTCTTTTTCCATGCTTCTTTTTGGGTATCTAATTTTGTGAATATCATATTGTCATTTCTTAGGAAGTCTGCCCTAGTTAGTGTTTGTTTCCTTTAGCCCTGAGACACGTTGCCATTTTTTTTCTTTCAGAAGCACACAGGGCAAGCAGTTGCATGTGTTTCAGTGCCATATAATGGAAAATATAGTTTAGAAACTCTTCTCCCTGAAGCCCTCAGCCCATCTTGTTAAATTCAAAGATCAAATGAGCATAAGTCATTCCACTGTAATGGATTTGTTTTTGTTTTTTTTTTTCTTAATGTTTTCCCCTCTCTATTAATTCCATCCTTCCATTGCTCAAGTTTCTGATTCTTGAGTGGAGTGAGTGCATCTGGGAAGAACAGCCTCTGCCCCAAGCCACCTCTTCTCTATCCTGGGCCAGGATCTTTTATCCTTTACCATTGGTCTCCCTGTAGGCACTTCCCAGCTGTGGGATCACATCCTCCCTGGGGCCCTTTATTGGGCCTGCCTTGTTAGAATTACAGTGGGGTGAGGAGTAAAGCAGCAGGAGCTCCAGCCATTCTATCCAGGCCTAATCTTCTAGGAATCCTCTTGTACCATTCTGTCCTTGATGGTCTTGGCCTGAGAGAGGTCTGAGGCCTGTGTGTGTAACTAAAGAGAGAGGTAGTTCAGGGTTTCCCAATTGTAGACATCAGGAGTCAGTCTTCTCCCTGCTAGCCAGGGCCACGTTGAGAGGAGAGGCCAGTGGAGTTCCTGCCTTCTGATCAGGGGCTTCCTGACCTGACCTTGGGTACTGCTTCAGCCCAAGGTGTGTCAGGGTGGACGTTGCTGACACTGGCTCTAGCAGGCAGCTCATTATCTAGTCTGCCTGCTCTTGAGGGCCCTGAATTTCGACAGGAGTGTTTACTACATTGTGGTTTCTCTTACAAAATGTAAATAATGTGTTTTTCTCTTTAAAAATCAGTACAGAATACTCATTAAAGATAAGATTTGGAAAAGAAAAAAGAGGAAAGAATTACTTATCACTTTTTTGCCCTAACACAATTACTTTAAGCATTTTAGTGTTTTCTCCCACTCTTTCATTTTCTATGCACAGGATGTTTTTTTTTTGCTTTTTAATACTGGGTATTGAACCTAGGGGTGCTTTACCACTGAGCCATATCACCAGCACTTTTAATTTTTAAAATTTGAGACAGGGTCTAAATTGCTGAGGGCCTTGCTAAGTTGCTGAGGCTGGTCTTGAACTTGTGATCCTCCTGCCTCAGCCTCCCGAATAGCTGGGATTACAGGTGTATACTACCACGCCTGACTGCACAAACTGTTTTTTAAAAATAGTTGTAATAAAGCAGTTTGGACCCTGCTTTTTTCTCTTATATTATTACATCATAATTACCTTGCCTGTAATCACTGGGAACATCATTTTATTTTATTTTATTTTTAATATTTATTTATTTTTTAGTTGTAGTTGCACACACTACCTTTGTTTTATTTATTTATTTTTATGTGATGCTGAGGATTGAACCCAGGGCCTCACACGCGCTAGGCGAGCACTCTACTGCTGAGCAACAATCCCAGCCCAGGAACATCATTTTAAATGACCTTGTAATATTCCGTTGAGTAGAATAATCATTGTTTATCTCCCATGTTTTTGGTCTTGGCCCCTTGAAGGCAAGGGATTTCCTCCTTCCCCAATTACCTGATTGTGGCCCAGTCATCCATGAAGTTGGCTAAACTGAATGTATATTTTCTGCCTGCACCCTGTCTTTGAGGTTATTGTATGCCAGTTGTGTGTGAAATGGGGATTCTGTTTGTCTTAAAGTTTACTCATTCAACCTTCAGACAGGCCTGTTGGTCTTACTGTCCTTTAGTTTGATGAACAAAGTTGTATTTAGCTCTTGGAATTCCCCCTCTTCTTCTACATGCCACTGTGGACAGTGGGCCCTATTTGCATGCTCTGGGCCTCCATTACCAGGTCTGTGGATGCATTCAGGGTGGGTGTACCCCTGGCTGCAAGGTGGGGGGTGTTTGTGTGAGAAAAACAAGATTTCTTTGTCTCTTTTTTTTCCCTCCCAATGCACATTTGTTTCCTTCCTCCTGGGTGCCTAAGGTACCCTGTGGGCCTGAATCTCAGACACTAGCTTTCTCGTACTTTCACCGGCTCCCGCCTCTATCTTTCCTCTTCCTGACTTTTCTTGACCCTTGCTCCCCCTCCACTGGTCCCTCCCTCACTGTGCTGTCACTGCAGCCACTGCCCTGGCTTCCCCTCGCCAGTTTGTGTGACCTTCGCACTGTATTCATGCTTCGGGACTTACCCGTTGTAATGATGTCAGAGACAGAGGTTAGCAGATGGTGGCAGCAGCAATGAGACCTGACATGTTCTAATGACTCCCTCCTTTCCACCCTTGCTGGCCAAGCTGATAGAGGGGCAGGGGTTTTCTTGAGGTATTTAAGGAGGGGGCCAAGGGAAATCGGGGGGCCCCCAGGTGCCGATGAGGCCTGTGACCTTTGCTGCTATAATATCAGTGTTTCACAAGCAGGGCGGTTCAGGAGCCCACTTGCAGCCCATCAAAAATTGATTTAATTGCAATTTTTCCTCCAATTAGGAGCAGTGGAGCCTGACTAATTGGAGTAATAGAGAGTAATAAGGCTCAGATAAAAAGCCTTCCTCGGCTGCCTTTGTATCTCGTGTCAGTGCCTGTCAGAGGTCAGAGAGCTTGCATATTCTATTAGGCAGCCTGGCCTTCATTTGTACAAATTAGTTTACCCAACAGTAATTAAAATGCCAATGCGGGTTAAAGAGAACTGAATACACTTGATGGGCATGTTGGTGAATGATGTGACAGCTCTGGTGGCCTCCCTTGCCAAAGTGTGTCAGCCCAGGCTCAGAGGCTGCTGGGGCCTGGGCCAGCTGGGCGGCTCCAGGCCAGCCACGGGCACAGCCGCTGATCACACCACTTCTGCCACTGTGTCTCCAAGCCAGGCTCTTCTTTCTTCTTCAGGTGAAATCATTTGTTTGTTTGTTGCTTCATTCATTCAATAAGCATTTGAGTTTTCAATATATTAGGCATTATGCACAATATAATGTTGGGACACAAATAAGACTTGAATTGTAGCCCAGATAAGAGTGGTAAGTGGTGATATGAAAGCTTGGGCTCTAGAATCCAGACTGGCCAGAGTCCAATTTCAGTCCTACTGGTCACTACTTGTGTGAGCTAGAGCAATTTTCATTACCTCTCTAAGCTTCAGTTTCCTCATCTGTAAAATGAATGTTATGAGGATTAAGTAGAATAATGTTTTTGAAACACTTACTCAGTGCCTGAAAATAGTAGGTGCTCCATAAATTAGTCATCATCAGTATCTTGGGAGATTGATTCCAAGATACTAACTCCCCATCAGTGCCCAAATCTGCAGATGTTTAAGTTCCTTATATAAAATGACATAGTACTTGGATGTGACCCATGTACATCCTCCCATGTACTCCTCCCATGTACCTTATTTATTTATTTTGGTAGTGGGGTTGAACCCAGGGGCAATTTCTCACTGAGCCACGTCCCCAGCTCTTTTTATTTTTTGAGACATGTTCTCACTAAGTTGCTTAGGGTCTTGCTAAATTGCTGAGGCTGGTTTTGAGCTTGTGATCCTCCTGCCTCAGCTTCCTGACTTTCTGGGATTACAGGTGAGTACCACTGCACCAGGCTCCCATATACTTTAAATCAGTTTTAGATTATTTCCTAATGTGTTATGTAAATAGTTGTTATATTGTGGTTTTTTTTTTTTTTTTTGGTGTGTGTGGGGGGGGGGGGTGTGGGGGGTGTGTGTGGTGGTAGGGATTGAACCCAGAGCCTAATGCATGCAAGGAAAGCACTCTACCAACTGAGCTACATCCCCAGCTCACATAGTTGAGGAAAAGAAAGCCATGCTCTGTAAAGATGCAATCTTTTTTTTTTTTTTTTCTGAATGTTTTTGACCAATGGTTGGTTGAATTCATGGAGGCAGAACCCATAGATATGCAGGGCTGATTGTACTAGTGTTGTTAAAACAGCCTAAACTGATGCAAAAGCAGTGACAGTCTACTTTCCTTTCAGTCTCTCCATGCCCAATTCATTTTACTTTCCCTCTCACCTTCCTCTTCCTCTTTTAGTGTCTTGTTACCATCTGTTCTTCAACTTATATACAGAATCCCTAATTGTCCTGGTGTCTTTCTTGATGTGAGGACTTCTGTGTCTACTTCTTGGGCTGTGATAGCATCTGTGATGCCAGGCTCACCTGAGCTTGAGCTAGGGGACAAGTACAGTAGGTTGAAAATCTGGAGAAGATCTGTGACAGGATGAGAAATTGTAGAAAACTGGCTTTAGGTAAGGAATTTCTGGTCCAAAAAGGAATGACTTTTGGACCATCTGGCTAAGAGAGTGCCTGTATTTGCGTGAGCATGTATGGATGTGTGTTGACACTGGTTTTAGATACTGTTAGTATTTCTTTTGAGGTTCTTATGAGGGATTTCTCTCACAACCATGTGTAACAGTCAGGTGTCATTCAGATTTCAGTATTTGGTGATTTGGGGGTATTCCTTCAAGAAGTAGAAGGAGCTGGTGCTGGGGATATAGCTCAATTGGTAGAGTGCTTGACTCCCATGCCCAAGACCCTGGGTTCAATCCCCAGCACCACCTAAAAAAAAGGGAGCTGGGCCCAGGGTAATATCTGTGATCCCAGATACACTGGAGACTTAAGCAGAAAGATCACAAATTTGAGGCCAGCCTGGGCAACTTGGAGACCCTGTCTCAAAATAAAGTAAAAAGGACTGGGGGATGTAGCTCAGTGGTAGAATCCTTGCCAAGCATTTGCAAGGTCCTGAGTTCAATCTCTAGTATCACCAAAAAAATAAAAAGGCAGGGGCTGGGGTTGTGGCTCAGCGGTAGAGCGCTCGCCTAGCACATGTGGGGCGCTGGGTTCGATCCTTAGCACCACATAAAAATAAAATAAAGATATTGTGTCCAACTACAACTGAAAAACAAAATATTTTTTAAAAATAAATAAATAAATAAAAAGGCAGCAGTGGAACCACCTTCTCAGCCCACATGACTGACTTCTTGAGCTATGTTGGCTTTGGGCCCTGGAAGGCCCTTTCTGTGCAATTCCACAGATTTGTGTGAAGTTCCTCCTCTGGGTCATGTACTGCTGAGCTCTGAAGTACACATGACAGTTCCTTAGGAGGAGCCATAGAAGGAATGACATGTGTTTTCATTTTGTAGTTCTACAGATTTCTTGAACCGTTGACGTGCTTAGTATCAGGCCCAGCACAGTAAAGGATGTGGAAAGAATAGGTGCTGATGTCAGGTAGATGCCAAGGGTGCAGGAGACCAGACCACGGTGTTACATTGGGCACAAGGGCTGTGGAGCTTAGAGAACTGAGGGTGATGGAGCCATCCGTGAGGAACAAACCCCACCCATAGCCCCTTTCAAAGTACCCTTTCTGGACAGTATGGAGGGTGCCAACCGTGTATGCAGCAGGTTCTATGTACAGCCACAGAATCCTGGCGTGTTCCCTGAAGCTGGGCTGTTGCTTCATTTCCCTTTCTCTACAATGGGAATAATGACTTGTATTTCATGGGCTCACTGGGATGTGAAACATCTTTTGGGTTTGCCCAAGTAGTGAATCCCTTCCCTTCTTCTGCCCCACGTGTCTGTTGCAAGCTCTGGGACACTGCACTTGAGCTTACCCTTTTTTATCATCCGATTTTGAATCTCGCTGCTCTGTGGCTTTTACCTCATTCTTCCTAATGACTGTAGGAACTGGGGAGTGGGGTGGGGAGCAAGCATGGCCACAAGTAGTGGGAAATAGTTCTAGGTGTGCAGGATTGTGTCTACAGGCAGTCTGACCCTTAGTGCCCCAGGCAGTCCCTGGTTTGGATGTGAGTCCTGGTGTCCCCCAGCAGGATCTGGCTCAAGGTATGCTAAACTGTTGCTCACATAGTTTTTTTTTTTTTTACTGAGTGTTATATTTCATTAAACTCTTAAGTCTTCATAAGTCCCTTGAAAACACTCTTCTTTATCTCCCTTCCTGTTTCACAGTAGCTAGGCAAGAGGAAAGGATAGCTTTTAGAGAGAAACGGTGATAGGTATTATGACCAGGCAATTAAGAAAGCCCTTCATAGGATATGAAGGTGAGGGGCTCTTCTGTTAGTGGCAGATGGTTATGGGTAGATATGGGTGAGTATAGGACAGGAATCCCTGAGAAGGGGTATGGCGTCCCCATCCCACCCCCACCCTGCCTGCTGAGAGGTCAGATTTGGGGGTGTGGCAAGAATTAAAGTTCTACACTCCACCCCGCCCCCATTGACTTACCTTGACACTAATTTAGGCCTGTGGCTAACCAGAGGCCTGCTGTAGGCCTCCTTAAGATGTCTGTCTGCATTGGCACCCTCCACCTGGTCCCTACTCCTCAAAATTTAGAGAACCCAATTGCCCGCTCCAATGATTTCCAAGTGGCTATTATGTTTCCAACTTAAGGTAATTGGCTTTACCAATTATTAATAGATTACCCAAAAGAGAAAAGTATGGTGGGAGGGAGGTGAGGGCCACACCTCCTGATTTTGTAGTTTGGATCTTCAATGTCCAGTGGATGCTTCCTAGCCTGGGAGTTGCTTGGGGCATGGCAGGAGTGGTTGTTTTGGCACTGCTGCTCTACAGTATAGTGGCTGCTGGCAATCCTGTAGGTCAAGAGGAAGCTGGGATGATAGAGCATGTCCCTGGAGGAAGTCTTGACTTGAGGCACAAGGGCCCCAGGGTGTCTCATATGGCTTTGTTATCAGCTTGGGACTGACAAGCCACACCACCCTGCAATTTGGATGGTAAATCAGCAGCTTGGCTAATGCCTGCCCTAACATCTCCCTTATCAGCAACAGCAGCCAGCTCCCCAGTCCAGCCCAAGCCACTGGTTTCTTGAGAGTCCTTCCTGTAGAAATCCATTTCTCACTGACAGGCCTGGGAGTAGAGCACAGGTGCTGGACTGGGCAGATGGGCTCCTGCCTCACATTGCCAACGTGTCATTAGTATATCCAGTCTCTCTTGCCCCATACAAGACAAGTAGAGACATGGCCTATCCCTGCCCCAGGGCCCCTGAATGACACAATTGCTTTTAATTTTCCTGTTTGGCCTTAGATTTTCAAGCCTAGGTTTCCTGAAGGCAACTCCCCATCCCTTGTGTGTTGCTGCTGCCAAATTCTCAAACAAAGGACTGGTCTGGCTCATAGGTTCAAGTTCTAGTCCTAGCACTATGGATAGCCTGGCTTATTACATTGACCCTTCCCACACAGTTCATGTCTCCACTTAAAATAAAACTATGCAGATTATACGTTGAGTCTTTAGGGGTTTAAGAGACACTTAGAAAAACATGGCCAGCATACTTCTCACCTGCATCTTGGCAACTTTGGACAGTACCTTTGGAGGACTTTTCCTGACTCCCATCCCACTCCCCTGACCACTTGATCCCTCACGTGTCCAGCCTGTGTATTAGCATAAACTTATCTGTAGGATTTACTTACCTTTCCTCTTTGTCCTTTTCTCAGTTTGATACATTTATACCTGCCCGTGCTTATCCCATATTGCCAGGTTCCCTCACTTCTTAAACCATTCAGGAATGCTCCAGTCACCCCTGCCTCTAACTAGGGCATCACCTACTAGCCTCCAATTGTGTGTTCCCATGAGGCTTTTTTTTTTTTTTTTTTTTTTGGTGGTACTGGGAATCGAACCCAGGGACTTGTGCATGCAAGGCAAGTACTCTACCAACTGAGCTATATCCCCAGCCCCCCATGAGGCCTTTTCTGGGCTGTGGCGTGTGCTCTTGTGTTCATACAACTGCAGCCTGACAGGCTTGCTCCCTTGGGCCCAGAATGGAACATCTAGAGGTCTGTTTTATGGTGGGCAGAGACCACTCAACCCAGTGTGAGTAGTAGGCTCATCTATGATTTTTTTTTTATACCTTTACTTTATTTTTTCACTTTTATGTAGTGCTGAAGATTGAACCCAGGGCCTCCCACATGCTAGGCAAGCACTCTACAGCTGAGCCACAACCCCAGCCCCTCAGCTATGATTGAACCCAAAGGTCCTCTGTCCAGGCAGCCCTGGGAGTCTGCAGCCCTCCCCTTCCAAGCTGTCTTCCCATGATTGCTCTGATCACTCTCAGCTGCTTTTCATTCTGGATTAACTCCACCATCCACTAGGAAACAAGCCCTGCATTTTCCACTGTGTGGCCATTTTCGACACAAGTTCTGACAAGCCAGATCTAACTCTGTTCTCTTTTTGTTTGGCAGCTCTTTTGTGACAGGGACAGCTTGTTGTGGGCACTTCTCACCCCTAAGAATCTGGGACCTCAACAGGTAAGATTCCTGAGCCCACCATGGCATCCAGTGGGAGGTGGAGCTGGAATAACTGGGGAGGCAAAGGAAAGAGCTAGCAGAGCCAGCCCTGCCTCAGTTTGCCAAGTGGTCCTGGGGAGGAGGCTAGAGAAGATTCTGGCCTGAAACCTACTGGCAACCTCCATGGTGGTGCCTTCTGATGTGGAGTCATTTGGGGTTAGATTGAGGAGAATATTGAAGTAATTTGTAACAAGGAAATAATTTCATATGGAATTTGTGATAACAATTTGGAATTATGATATCCTCTCTTAGGAGTTACTGGCTACATGATTACATAAAATCCCATTTATCCTCAGGTGATTTTTGTAAAAGAAATTGTGGAGGTGGTTTATAGAATCTATAAAAACAATTATACAGAACAATTAAAATACATCTAGGTTTTATTCCTTGCTTTGGTAGGCTTGACACTGTCCCATCTGATTATCTAACATTCTGTTATTAAAAAAAAAAAACTTTTATTTTGAAATAATTATATATGCATAGAGTTACAAAGGTAACTTAAATACTCATTAACATCTTACATAATATAGTATAATGTCAAAACTAGGGAATTGGCATGGATGCAATCCACTGTCCTTTATTTCAATTGTGAATGTATGTGTAATTCTATGCAGTTTATTACATGTGAAGATTCATGTGCTCACTTCCACAATCAATATACAGAACTATCTGTTCCATTAGCACAAATATCCCTCATCCACCCCTTCACAGTTATACCATTCCCTCTTGTCTGTAACTCCTGGCAACCACTTCTGTGTTCTCCATCTAATTTTGTCATTTTGAAGATGTTACATAAATGGAATCACACAGTATGTTACCTTTTGTGACTGGTTCTTTAAAAAATTTAGCACACTTTCTGTGAGACTCATGGAAGTACTGCATGTATCAGTAGCTTATTTCCTCTTTTTTTCTGAGTAGTGTTCCATGGTGTGGATGCACCCAAGTTTCTTTCTCCATTAAAGAACATCAATCCTTTGAAGTGCACTTAGGTTGTTTTCAATTTTTTGACTATTGCAGATAAAGCTGTTAAGAACATGGGGCTAGGGGTGTGGCTCAACCAGTAACGTGCTCGCCTGGCATGCGTGGGGCGCTGGGTTCTATCCTCAGCACCACATAAAAATAAAATAATAAAGATGTTGTGTCCACCGAAAACTAAAAAATAAATATTAAAAAATTTAAAAAAAACATATGTGATAGGTTTTTATGTGGATGCACATTTTTTTAGAGAGAGAGAGAGAGAGAGAGAATTTATTTATTTATTTTTTTTTAGCTTTCGGTGGACACAACATCTTTGTTTGTATGTGGTGCTGAGGATCGAACCCGGGCCGCACGCATGCCAGGCGAGCGCGCTACCGTTTGAGCCACATCCCCAGCCCTCGATGCACGTTTTTAAAAATTTTTAAATTCTTTTTAGTTACACACGACAGTAGAATGTATTTGCACTTATTATAAAGTTATGGAGTATAATTTCCCAGTCTTGTGGTTGTACAGGATATGGAGTTACACTGGTTGGGTATTCATATATGAACATAGCAAAGTTATGTCTGATTCATTCTACTGTCTTTCCTATTCCCT
Organism: Marmota flaviventris; assembly: GCF_047511675.1. Classification (NCBI taxonomy): domain Eukaryota; kingdom Metazoa; phylum Chordata; class Mammalia; order Rodentia; family Sciuridae; genus Marmota; species Marmota flaviventris. The sequence continues at coordinate 26,318,611 of NC_092501.1, forward strand.
TCCCCCACCCCTTCCCTTCATTTCTCCTTTGTCTAATACAATGAACTTCTATTCTTCCCTCCCCTGCCCTTATTGTGTATTAGCATCATCATATCAGAGAGGATATTTGGCCTTGGTTTTTTTGAGGATTGGCTTATTTCACTTAGAATGATGCTCTCCAGTTCCATCCATTTACCTACAAATGCCATAGTTTCCTTCTTCTTTATGGCTGAGTAATAGTCCATTGTGTATTTATACCATAGTTTCTTTATCCACTCATCTGTTGAAGGGCACCTAGGTTGGTTCCAAATCTTAGCTATTGTGAACTGAGTTGTTTAAACATTGATGCGGCCACATCACTAGAGTAGGCTGACTTTAAGTCCTTTGGGTATGTGCTGAGGAGTGGGATAACTGGATCAAATGGTGGTTCTATTCCAAGTTTTCTAAGAAATCTCCATATTGCTTTCCAAAGTGGTTACACTGATTTGCAGTCCCATCAGCAGAGTATGAGTGTACCTTTTCCCCCACATCCTCACCAACAGTTATTGGTATTTATATTCTTGATAGTTGCCATTCTTTTTCTTTTAATATTTATTTTTTAGTTTTAGGTGGACACAGCATCTTTATTTTTTTAAAATTTTTTACGTGGTGCTGAGAGTTGAACCCAGTACCTCACGCATGCCTTGTGACCGTGCTACCACTTGAGCCACATCCCCAGCCCAGATAATTGCCATTCTTACTGGAGTGAGACGAAATCTCAGTGCATTAATTTGCATTTCTCTAACTGCTAGAAATGTTGAACATTTTTTCATATATTTGTTGACCAGTAGTATTTCTTGTTCTGTGAAGTGTCTGTGCAGTTCCTTTGCCCATTTATTGATTGGGTTATTTGTGGGTTTTTTTTTTTTTTTATGTCAAGTTTTTTGAGTTCTTTGTATATCCTGGAGACTAATGCTCTGAGGTGCAGATGGCAAATATTTTCTCCCATTCTCTAGGCTTTCTCTTCATGTTCTTGATTGTTTGCTGTGAAGAACCTTTTTAGTTTGATACCATCCCATTTATTGATTCTTAATTTTACATCTTACACTTTAGGAGTCTTATTGAGGAATTCCGTTCCTAAGCCGACATGATGTGATTTGCTCCTACTTTTTCTTCTCATAGGTGCAGGGTCTCTGGTCTAATGCCTAGGTCCTTGAGCCACTTTGAGTTTAATTTTGTACAGGGTAATAGAAAGGGGTTTAATTTCATTTTGCTACATGTGGATTTCCAGTTTTGTGGGTGCATATTTTCATTTCTCTGGGATAAATGTGCTAGGTTGTTTGATAAGTGTATGTTTGGTTTTTTTCTGTCCAACTTTTTCAGAGTATCAATATCATTTTACATTTCTACCAGCAATGTATGAGAGATTCTTTACATTTTTACCAGCATTTGATATTGTCATTATTTTTTATTTTAGCTGTTGTATAATAGGTATCTTATCCTGGTTTTTATTTGGGGAGGGTACTGGGAATTGAACTCAGGGGAACTCGACCATTGAGCCACATCCCCAGTCCTATTTTGTATTTTATTTAGAGACAGAGCCTCATTTTGCTGAGGCTGGCTTTGAACTCATGACCCTCCTGCTTCAGCCTCCAAGCCACTGGGATCATAAGTGTGCACTACCATACCTGGCTCATCTTGGTTTTAACTGCAGTTTTGCTAGTAGCTGATGATATTGAACATATTTCCATATGTTTATTTACTATTTGCATGTTCTGCTTATTAGCAAAATATCTGACCATGTCTTGGCCCACTGGTTGTTTGCTTTTTTTACTGATGACTTTTGTACATTCTTTATATATTCTAGACATTAGTTCTTTGCAAATTAGTGGTTTGCAAATATCTTCTCCTAATCTATAGCTTAATGTGTAGTTTAATGCATTTCTGCAGAACAGGTTTTAAATTTTGATCCAGTCCAAATTATTGACTTTTTTTTCCTTATTGATTATACCTTTAAGTCTAAAGACTTTTCAGTTAGCCCTGAGTTTTTTTTTTTTTTTCTCCACAATTTTTATTGGTACATTATAGTTGTACATAATGCTGGGATTTGTTGCTACACATTCTTACATGCACACAGTATAACAATAATTTGGCCAATATCATTCCCAGTATTTCCCTTTTCCCTTCCCTCCTCTCTCCTCCTGGTCCCTTTCCTGTACTCTACTGATCTTCTTTCCATTTTCATGAGATTTCATGAAATCTCCTTTTCCTTTTTCCTCTCTAGCTTTCACATATGAGAGAAAACACATGACCCTATTTATTTCACTTAACCAAATATTCTCAAGTTCCATCCATTTTCCTTTAAATAACATATTTAATTTTCTTTTCTTTTTAAAGAGAGAGAGATTTTTATTTATTTATTTTTTAGTTTTTGGCGGACACAACATCTTTGTTTGTATGTGGTGCTGAGGATCGAACCCGTGCCGCATGCATGCCAGGTGAGCGTGCTACTGCTTGAGCCACATCCCCAGCCCAATTTCATTTTCTTTATCCATTCATTTGTTGATGGACACCGAGGCTGGCTCTGTAGCTTTAGCCCTGAATTTTAAATGCCAAAATTTACAGTAGCAGTGAAGGTGTGTTTCTTGCCAGTCTCTTCCTCTGGTTGATCTAGTTTTGTCTTCTCCTTTTCTTTCCACTTCCCTAGGGAAGTGTTCATAAGGTCTTCTTTCTGAAAAGTCCATTCTGTTATTAATCTTTCCAAAAGTTTTTTTGTAATACAAAATGTTTTAATTAAAAATGGTTTTTCCTATAACATCCTCTTCTAGTAGTCATCCAAGAACAGGGATGGAAAACTGAGTACATCCCCAAACAGAACACTGCATCTCCAGGTTGCCCTGGGTGTTAGGACGCTTACCCCTCATTAAGGCCATTTGCTTCCTAGAGCTTGATCCTGGACAAGCAGCAGCTGAACCTCTCCCTTGAAGGATAGGCTGTAGATGTCTGAATTGGTTCTGCTTTTCCAGGGTCCTCTTTTTCAGAAGAAAAAAAATCTAGGTTCTTCAGGTTTTCCTTATGGACACAGTAGAACAATTAGCCATAGTGTTATAAGTAACAAAGACCTAATTTAAAATGGCTCAAGCAATAATGGAATTATTATGATCTTAGATGACAAGGAGCAGAAGTTGGGTGGTTGGGTGGTTCCAGGGTTGATAAGTTCAGTAGTTGGAGGCCACAAAGGACAGTATTCACTCAGCTTTCTACTATGTTGCCCTGGTCACAGTGGCTTTTGCCCCTCCTTTCAGATTTGTTTAGAGCAGCTGCACTAACTCATAAGGCAACACTCAAAGGGAAGACGGAAAGAAGACACATCCCTGCCTGGGCCCCTTTTTATGATGAAGAAGCTTTTGCTAGGACCCCCTGAGCAGACTTCTCCTCACATCTAGTAGCCAAAATTGTGTTCCATTGCTCACTATAAACCACACCCTGGCAAGGGGAAGAGCCAGCTTCCCCTACACACTGGCAACACAAGGGAGGAGGGCAGGTGTGGCTCAGAGTCATTGTGTGGTAAACAAGAACAAGTCTGAGGAATAGCTGGAATAGTGTGGGGATCACACTGGCTCTAGGACCACTTTTATCCCTCTGAGTACTGAGGAGACCAGATGTGGTTGGTGAGTGCAGGTGCTATCACCTCCCTCATTTTAGATCTACTTTTGTTTGTGTAGCCAATGGTCATGTTGTACCATTACCAGCCTAGCTAAAACTTGGGTCTCAGACCTCTGAGATGTTGGCATCCTACAGCCTGTGAAACTTGTTCCCATGAGTTTACTCCTGAGCTCTTGCCACTCCTGGTCCTTCTTGCTTCTAAAAGGAGCTGAGCTAGGAGGAGCCCTCCCTAGTGGGAAGAAGCACGCCAGGACCAGGTCATGGGCCTGGAAGCTGCGAGGAGCTCTGCAGGGAGCTTTGCTGTGTGGCCAGAGCTTTTTTCCAGAACTACTCCACTAGGTCTGTGATCTTGAGCTGCTCTGGGCTTCAGTTTCCACAGTGGGAACTTAAAAAATGGAAAATAATTACCCCTACCTAACAGAATGAATATGAACAAAGTTATTGTAAAAAAGTGCCCCACCTCAGGGACACTCAACCAGTGCAAGCTCTGTCCTCCTTCCCGCCTCCTCCCCACCCACAGCTGTTTCCACACCAGTACCCTGGAGTTTGTGGAGGCCTAGCTTTTTAATCCTCAAAATACCTGTGACATTGTGACCAGTGGAAGAGAAAAGAAAACTGCTGACCTTGTGGCACAAAAAAAAAAGTTCTTTCCAGGAAGGCTGTGGGTCACAGATGAGCACTTCTGTCAAAAGCCAGCTTCATTTAGTCATGTCACTGAGTTTTTAGGCTTAGCATCATCACTTGTCTGTGTGTAGGATGGCATACAACTGGGCAGTGCGAGCTGGGTGTACCACCATGGCCCAGCATCATCTTGAAGACTAGCTTGTCTTTGAGCTGCCTGGTTACCTTGAAGGGGACTTATGGAATGGACGGAATTCTAAAGCACCAACTCTTCGAATGTCATTCTCCTTAGACCTCACCAGCCACAAACACTGGGTCATTACTGCCTCCAGAATGAACCCAAATGAAAATGGGCACGAGACAGCTGCAGCCTTGATTCTTACTGGAGTCAGATAAGATTCAGCCACTCCATCCCCTGGCTGGCCTGTAGGTCCTGCATGTGGCAGGACTCCCCTGGGCATCACTTGGCACTGCCTTCTCTCCAGTCCCCAAGACTCTCCTCCTCACCTCTGGGAGGAACTGGGACTTGTATAAACATCTTTCCTATCCTCAGTGGGGGTTGAGGGAGTGAGGAGAGATGCCCTGGTGCAGGTGCCTGCTTTCCGTGGGAGGAAATGGATGGACAGGATGACTCTCCAGAGCTGTCTTTCCCAGAGAAGCCCAAGCAGATAATAAAGCCATGTAGAAAATAGGATTAAGGTAATGACCAGGCAGGACCCAGTTTGATCTTTCAATAACACCAAAGCCTGACTGACAGGCGACCTGCAAGGTGGAGCAGCATTGCCGGCAGGACTCGGGTGGTGGTGTGCTGCTCTGGCTGGATTTTTTGCTTTTAACTTGTCACCACTGAAACCTGAGTAGCTCCTGGATTTTCTTTCATGTGTGTGCTGTGACTTGAGTGGAGGGGGCATCCTGCAGGGGCAGTTATACTCTGAGCATCTAGGCTGCCCTCAGGATGGTGGGGGCTGGGACACCTTTTAAGGGGCAGGCATCCTGTATTCCCATCTGTGGAACCATAGCTCACACCTGTGCATCTCTCAGGTACCCTTCCTCGGGCAGCCTACACACTGAGTGATTGGAGACTCCTTTCAGTGTCTTCCTAGCTCCCCTGGCCCTTCATTCCATCAAAACCTCTAGGGACTATTTTCCACATGGACTAAGCAGGGTGGGGTGGAAGAGCACACAGTCATTGTGTAGGTGGCAAGAGGCCTGGCTGTCCCCCTTTCCCTTTCTAGAGCTGAGCTCTATGGAGTAGGGCCTGAGGACAGGGAATTTCTAATCTGTCTAGATAATAAAAATGAAGTCCTTTACCCAACCTTGAGATGCTGCTGGAGGTTCCTGTTTCTGATGGTCAATGGTCTTCAAGACTAGTTTTCAACCCTCAATTGCCAGTAACTCCTACACCTCCATCTTGGTAGACTCTGGTGATAGCCAACAGCTGAAATAGCTCCAGCTTGGCCCTGTGGTCCTGTCAGACCTCAAGAAACTATGCCAAAGTTCCTTGAGGCCTGGTGGTCTCTGTCTGCATTTCACCAGGGCCCTTGAGTAGGCCCTAGGGAAGGTGCTAGGTGTTGATTGTGTGGGTACACCTGTCAGTGGCTGGAAGGTCTGTGTGGGTCTGATGAGCCAGGCATCCCTTACCCCCTGTTGACTTGCTTTTGCTGTGGGTTTACTTTTTTGTCAAGGGGCATTTGAACTGGAGCTAGCATTGGTGCTGACAGCAGGGCATACCTCCTTGCCCCAGTAGCTGTGGGCAGGTGAGCTTCAAGATGAAGAGGTTTGGGCTGGGATTATGGCTCAGTGGTAGAAGGCTCCCCTAGCATGGGCGGGACCCTGGTTCGATCCTCAGCACCACATTAAAAAAAAAAAAAATAAAAGGTATTGTGTTGTGTCCATCTACACCTAAAAAAAAAAAAAAAAAAGATGAAGAGGCTGGTGATCCCAGATCTGAAGGGTATCACAGAGGGGCCAGCTACAGCCCTAAGTCATTCTGAGGACTATGAAGTAGGGCAAGGGGGTTTTGGTACTTGGCTACTTCAGAGCATTGAGTCCTCATCTGGATACCATTGCCCTGTATGTAGCATACTCTTGCACATCCCCTGTGTCTTGCTTCCCTTTGGGCCAGGGCCATCCTGTTTCCCATTATGCTTTTCGTTTCCATCTTAAAGCCCCTAAATCTCTTCCTTCTCAATAAGGGTAGGAGCAGAATAGGCTTTCCACCCATTCTAACAGGTACCCTTTATTTCCCCGCTGAGCCTTTGCTCAAGCTGACTCCATGAATATTCCACATAAGGAAACCTGCTCAGATGTCAGTTTGAACAGTGCCCCATCATGAAGCCCTGTTTGAGCTGATCTATACCTGGAATTTGTGCCCTTTTCCACTGTTCAACTTGTTAGCACACTCATAAGGCCATCAGGTTGTTCACAGGTATGGCCTGACCTATCTGCCTCTCTGAGCTGGGAACCCATCTTGATCTTCTTGCACGGGCACAGGACATTAATATGGGGCATCTGATGGCATTTGGAATGGCAAGGGGCACCTTGTTAAAGGCGGCAATGGGCAGGCTGGCTGCTCTTGAGGGTACCATCTATACATATACCACCCAGGTGTGACTTTGTCTTTGCCCCTGGCCCTATGCCCCTCCCTGTGCAGGGACCTGGCCTTCAGTCAGGCTGATTACTGGAATTGCCCTTCTTTTAAGTACCTGCCTTCTCCTTTGAAAGTATTACTGACAGCTTTTTTCATTCTCTTTTTTTCTTTACCTCTTTAAGGAACCCTGTAATTTCTTTTTCTCTCCCCCCTTTCCTTTTTCTTTCTTGTCTCCTCTGTCTCCCTAAACTCTTTGAAATTGGCTCTCTGCCCACTGACACCAAACTGATACTTTGCGTTTCACTTCTCCTTATCCCTTTATGGCAACAGATGTTGAAATTTTGTATCCTTTTATCTGCCCGGCTGTCCCTTCCTGTAATTACGATCCCCTTGTTAGCAGTACAAAGTGGGCTGCCCGGCTGCCCGGCTGCCTGGCCTTTGAGCCATTGTGTCTGAACATGTGTGTGTGGTGGGTACTGGGGTGTGTGCACACACACATACATGCATGTGAGAAGCTATGTACTTGGAAGGGCCCTTTCTCTCTTACCTGAAGGGACTGGGACCAATGAAATTTCCCCAGTTTCCACTCCTCCACTGTAATGTTTGGGATGTTTCTTTGATTCTGTCACTTACCTCACTGGAGGACTAGCCTCGGGGTACCTGGGATGTGGACAGTCCTGCAAAGCACAGGTGAGACTTGCAGGTGGCCCTGGGTGTGTGTGTGTCTGTTGGGGCAAAGTTCTTGGGCAGCTGAACAGAGGACATTGAGGGCACTGAGACAGGGTAGGCACATTCCCCAGGGGAAGTACCATGACTAGAGCATGCACTCCAGAGAGTACAGACTTGACTTGGCTGTTTACTAGGCGTGCAACCTCTAAGCCTTAGTTTGCTCATCAATAAAATGGGTTAAGCTACCTTATAGGTCTGGTTAAAGGGTCACATGAGCTGGTCTGTGTGAGGCACTCCATAATACAGGACACACATAAGAATTCACCTGAGCTGTTGTATGGTAGCTACTCTGCTCCTAGGTAACCTGCACAGCTATTAGACCCTCAGGCCATTTGTCCTCTGGAGAACGAGATGTAAGAAGGTAAACTGTCCCCCTCCGTCCTCTCTCACCAAAATCTATTGCTGCATTTAAGGGTAGCACATGCCAAAGAGATGTCCTTATATGCAAACAGAAGTGGGAATGAGTACCAGAGGGAGTGCCATCAGGAACACAGTATGCTAAACGTGGCTGGAAAACGGTATTCCATGTGGGCTGGGAGATGGAGCCAGCACTGATTGGGAGTGCTCTGGCATGGGAGGTCTGTGGCAGGTGCATGGCTGGGGTAGGCATGTACAGGCTGGGATAAGAGTGAAACAGAGCATTGGATTCTAGCGTGGCACTCAGGGTCTCTCCCAGACGGATCATCCAGGTGTTCAGGGATAATACCTACCTGTAGTTAGCTGTCCCCACAAAGATAGTGATGGATGTCAGTGTTTTAAATTTCCCTCCTCCCTGACTGTTAACAGTTCCTCTCTCCTACCTTCATGTGCAACAAGACCACTAGGGCAGGGTGAGTTAGGCCAGGAGGACTTGAGTTTCTTTTAAGAAACCACTCAAGGTTGTGACCATATTCTGCTTTTCCCTGCCCAGGTACTGGGGGGCTCCTGGGAGAAGCGACACATAGCCCAGGCCAGGGCAATGGGTCTCCTTCAGGCTACCCCTCCCCAGCCTGTCTCATTCATCAGGCTCACGCAGGCAGGCGGCCCCATCTGTCTTTATCTTTCCCTGGGTTGAGAGAGAATTGCTGGAATAAGGCTCAGGGAGGCTGGGGTGTGGAGGCCCCCCAGCCCTCAGTGGCTCCTGGAGGTTCAGGCTTTGTCCAGAGTTGGAAGGGAATGGACTTTTTGTCTGGCCCTCTATAGTGACAGTCTGGGCCCCTGCTCCTGTCTTGGCCCAGGACTCTGAGGGGGAGCCCTGTTCCCACACAAGTGTGTGACAGCCAAGGCTCTGCACCCCCCAGCCCCCCACAGTGAGAGGCTGAGAAGCATTCTTAACATTCTTTACAGAGAAAAGGGGTGAAATGTCTGAATTTGGGGGTCACCACGTTATACAAATTGCAATCTAATCGTTTTTACAAGAACACACTTGTAGTAAGAAAAGGAGCCCAGGAGGAGGGGTGAGGAGACAGACAGCTTGTTTTGTCCCCCTCCCCCCAAAGTTTGGGGCTATTGTCAGGCCAGTCTCTCTCTCCACCAAAGCAGTTGAGCTAGAGTTTTCTAGTTAAATTGGGCTTGGGGTGGGGGCCACAAAGGGCCCATGGTGCCATTTCTGTTTGTTTTCCCAAATCAAAGCCCCAGCAGGGCTCCAATGGTACTGCTGGGCTGCTATTTGAAGAGACCGGGCCATTTCCCAGAGCCTGGTGTGTCAGTTTATGCTCTGAACTTAACCTCACAGGCACTGCACAACAGAGCCTTGAGGGTCTCGAGTCCAGAGGCAAAAGAAATTGTATCTTTTTATTGGCCCATTTAAAGTGTGTGTGGCCATTTCAGAGAATCAAGAGAACACAGCAGAAAGCAACTCCTCAGCGCCTGGCCAGACCAGGCCAGGCTAACAGATGAGGGGTTCAAGGGACTTGTCCCAGCCCCTAGGGGCTGCTACTTACTGGGCTCTTGGTTCTCCCCCAAAGCATTAGGAGCCCGTGGCCTATTCTGTATTTATTAGTGGCAGCTCTGATGCTGAGGCAGGGCTCAGGTTGGCAGCCCAGTCAGGATGTTCCCCTTTGCACTGCTGACCCTGCCTAGCCCTGTAGGTGCCTGGCTCTCCTCCCCTCAGGAGAGAACCCCAGGACTAGGGTGGGCAGGCAGCGCCGTGCTGGGCTCCACTCTGCTCGTTCTCCGCCTTTCATCTTCTATTTCAAACAGACAAACGTGAAATTACTCCTACAGATTAAAGGGGAGAGCGCCTCAGTCATTCCTTATGGCCTCACTAATGGAGGGGGCAGGGCCCCAAAATCTGGAAGTAGAGAGAATTGTGGAGTACACAGCCTTCACCTGGTGTGCACAATGTATGTGTGTGCCTGCGAGAAGGAAAGAGCAAAACCCCTACTCCCCACCCACAATAGATTGCCCTGCCTAGTGTGATATGGCTGGTGTCCCAACTGGGAAGGCAGAGCTTCTCCGAGAGCAAGGTCAGTGACCTCTAGGGGATTGGGCAACCCTTCTACCTGCTCCCTTTCAGAGCCCCCAACAGACAGGCCTGTTTTCTCCCCAGCCTAGCACAGGGCCACTAAGAAGAACTTCCTTCTGGAGGAGGCTGGGCCAGTGGGAGGGACTTGGGGCCTAAACCTACACTGGACAGCAGCAGTGCTCCTTGCTGGGGGTTCACAGGGAAAGGCTGGGTGGTAGAATGGAACCCCCCAGCTTCCTTCAATGCCTTCAGCCTTTAGAGAAGACGGAGGCTCATTTGGGGAGTGGGAGGGTTGAGGGTCAGCAGCCTAAGTAAGGAGGGAGGCCTGGGGCAGAATCTGCCTTTGGACATATGGCTGGCAGCCTTGCCTTATCTGCCTCAAGCTCTTTGCCGAACACTGCCGGGGGCCATGAAGTCATCCCTACACCAGGCCTGGGCCTTTTACCTGAGTTCCCCTGTGGAGAGTCCATGACCTTGTTTTTCCTGTCATGCCAGGAAGGAGGGTCCAGCATCTCATAGGTAAAGGAAGTGGAGGCATTGGGCCCAGAGGGTGCTGCCTTCTTCATTCCCCCAACATTCTGCAGAAACTCAATACTTCTACCCATCCCCTAGCCACAGGGATTAGCGGGTGCACTTGATGTTGAAGGGTAGTTGCTAGGGCCGGGAGGCCCCCCTACATGGTTGCTAGGGGTCTGGCATGGGGCGAGGGGTCTGCCCACTGCCGCGGTCACGGAGGGAATTACACAGTCACAAAGAAATTGTTCTTCTCAGTAATCTGCTCCTGGCCTCCGGGTGGGGTGAGGGTGGGGGAGCAGGCTGGAGCCCAGCAGGCTGGGGGCTGTGATCACAGAGGCGTGCTAGCCCCAGGCTGGGGGCCAGAGGGCCGGGAACACCAGGGACCAGCATGCTAAGCTGCTTTCTCAGCGATTTCTCTCCTCGGACACAAAGGTGTTTACTTGTTTTAACATCTCCTGGGACTCCCCTTCTCCCTTTGTGTGGTCTTTATCCCCAACGAGGTTTGAGCCCCAGATTACAGGCAGGAATTAAGGCATTGGTCTCAGGCAGCTCAGAACTGCATGACCTGCAGGATCAAGGAGTATAAAGTAACCAAGTGTGTGCACGTGAGGGGGGCCGACCCCTTCGGCAAGGCCATTCACGGCCCTGAGAAGGAGCGGCCGGGTGGTGGGTGGGCAGTGCAGGTGTGGCTGCAGAGCTGCTGTGTCCATCCCATTGAGGCTTCAGCTGGGGGCTGGGATGCTGGGGGAGGGGTGGGCACTGGTGCTGTTGGGAGTTTCCTAGCTGAGGAGGGCGGGCCGTACATCCCAGGGGCCTGATGCCAGCTGCAGGAGGAAAGAATGTGCACAGCCAAGGTGGGGCAGCCTCTTACCCTCTGCCCTTCCTCTCCCCAGTGGGCAGCTGATGACACACCTGGGCAGTGACTTTCCACCAGGGGCTGGGGTGCTAGATGTCATGTATGAGTCCCCTTCCACACTGCTGTCCTGTGGCTACGACACCTATGTTCGTTACTGGGACCTCCGCACTAGTGTCCGGTGAGTGTGCTAGCATGGGAGGGAGGATATGTGGTGGGAGCCTGGTGCCCATCCCAGTCCTCCCTCCAGTCCTGGGTCAGCCCACGGGACAAGAACAGAGAATCCATGTCAGGAGCTGGGAAGAAAGGGGCCAGTAAGGTCACATCAAGCTTAGACTCTCTACTCTGGTCCCTGTGGCCTGGGAAACTGTGGCCAACAAGCCCTGATAAGGACAGGCATTTCTCAGAGCCTCCCCAGCTATCAGGTATGGTACTGTCCCTCAGTATTCTGCCCCAGCCTTTAAGTAAGGCCTTTATTCTCCCCATCACAGGTTCTATGACATGTATCCATACCATGTGAAAACACAAACAAGGGTGTTTGCTCTATGGTTAGGGCTTGGAGAGTGTCCTTTAAAGAGGATGCCTTCTCCTACTTAAGTTTGGTCAGTTAAGAATCTCTCCTCCAGTCCAGCGTGGCTCTGTAACCCCTGCCCCACAGCTCTTCTAGGAACCTGAGGAAGCTAGGTCGGGCACTGAACCTCCCCACATCTCCTCTTCCTGGACAGAAAATGTGTCATGGAGTGGGAAGAACCCCACGACAGCACCCTGTACTGCTTGCAGACAGATGGCAACCACTTGCTGGCCACAGGGTCCTCCTACTATGGCGTTGTGCGGCTATGGGACCGGCGTCAGAGGGCCTGCCTGCACGTAAGTATCCTGCCCACCTCATGCCTCTGGGATGCAGGACTCATTATGGGCCACATCTGGGAGTGGGTGATAGAGCCAAGGACATGCCTAGGAAGGGCTGGAGGAAGCCTACAATGGCACATGTCCCTGTTTCACCAGGCTTGAAACTCTAGATTGGGGAAATCCCCATTTCCCACTTGGAAAGTTCTTACCTCTTCATGTGACCTCCCTTCTAGGCCTTCCCGCTGACATCTACCCCACTCAGCAGTCCCGTATACTGCCTACGGTTCACCACCAAGCATCTCTATGCTGCACTGTCCTACAACCTCCACGTCCTGGACTTTCAAAACCCATGACAGGCCACCCTGCCTGCCGGCCAGGGGAGTCAGCTACTCAGGGACCTCTTTTGCTTGGAGGGTGCAGTGATACCTCCTCCCACCACCCCTACTGTGCTCCTAGACTTGTTGCCACAGTGTTCAGGTGTCTGAAGCTAGAGGCCATGGCTCCTGGGGTACCAGGGCTCACCTAAGGATACAGCCCCTCCCAGAACCAGTGGAGGCACAGGACCTGCTGCTCTGGGAGAATGCAACTGAACCCGTGGCCTTGCACCCATCTTACCAGAGCAAGGACCTAGCCTGGAAAGGCCAATCCTGCCACCATATCTTCATAGGGCCATGGCAGCCACAGAATGAAGTGAGGCACTCTAGCCTTCGCAGATGGCCCCTTTCTGCCCTTCCCTGGAAGGAGAGGTGAGGCTGCCAGTGCTCCTGCTGGCATCAACCAATCCTCAGACTCCACCTTTGACCAACCTCTTAGGGCTGTGAGCTCATTCCTGGGACAATGTGACCTAGTTTTGCTTTGAAGCCAAGAAAGGACAAAGGGAACCTAGCAGTTTTGAGTGAGTTCTGAGCTAGCCCTACCTCAGGCCAGCTGTGGAGATATGCTATTCTTTTCATTTTTGTAAAAATAAAGCTTGATTGTTCACAGACCTTGTTCTTCACTGATGAGGCTGTTCTAAGAGGTCGAGACCAGCTTGGTGGCGCTTCATTCTTTATGCCAAAGAACAAAGGTGTCTTCTTCCTAAAGAACTCCCACCGACCACCTGCCTGTCTAGCCTCAAGGGAGGACTGTGGAAGGACTTTAAGATGCTGGGGCATAAAGCTGTTGTCACCTGTGGTGACCCTTCTTTCACCCTACCTCAACACATAGCAACACTGTGACCCTTATTTTGGCTTTTCACCCACAATATCATAACATCCTATGCTCTATTTTCAAGGTTTCTGCATTTTTAAAACTTCCCCCTTGCCTACATCCACCTTAGGAAGTTTCTTCTAAACTACTAAGCTACTACTTTTTTGTTGTGATGGAACTGAGGATTGAACCCAGAGGTGTTCTAACACCGAGTTACATCCCCACCACTTTTTGAGACAGGGTCTGTTGTCCAGGCTGGCCTCAAACTTATGATACTCCTGTCTCGGCTTCCCAAGTAGTTGAGATTGCAGGCATATGCCACTGGGCTCTGCTCTTCTGGGCCACTCCTACAAACCAAGCTAGAACAGGGGCCTACCAGCCCAGATTCCCTCTGAGTTTATGAAGACAGGTTGGGGAGACACCCTGCCCTACTGAAGTCACGGGCTCTTAAGCTCTTCTCCTTTTAGGTTCCCAGGATAGAGAAGGGAATGCCACACCAGCACCCTCTGTAGGGAGAGCAGTGGGGCCCAGAGGCAGGCAGCCTACAGAGGTGGACAAAACGACAGTCCATCTGCAATAACTCAGAATGACTTTACTCAGGAAACAAGACCATGAACAGGAGTTTGGTATAACACCTGGACCAGTTCCTATAGACTGTAGGTAGCTCCAAGGAGAGAGGAGGTTGCCTCATGCCGGAAAGGCCCAAGCCTGGAAGTCAGATAGTATCCTCCATGCCAGAGGAACAAAGCCGGGGACCAGCTACTGGGTCTTACAGTCCCCATCACTGTGGGCCGTCTTTACCTTCTTTAGCTCCTTTTGTAGCTCTGACTCAGCCACCATGATCTCCTTTGGCTTCTGATACTGTGGACAGATCCAGGAAGAGGACATAATTCAGTTACTATCTCCCTCCTTCCATACCCACACTTGGGCCCCTCTGTGCCCTTATGTATATAAGGAACTTGAGATGTCAGGGGGTCAAATTATTTACTCAGGTCATGTGGCTGGGTAGGAGCAGACCTTAAGCCAGAACCAAAGTTCTGAGGTTTCTACCACTTCCTTCATCATCCTTTGCCCTCTTCTAGTTGTGAACTGTGTGACCCTCCTCTCCCCGGGCTGAAATGGAGACACCCAATCCCTAGCAGGGACTCTTAGGGAATAGGAAATGGGCAGGGAAAGAGGAATCTCTCCCCAAATATAGTGGCCAAGAAGTCTGGGTAAATCTTACAGAGATTATCAGGGTGCAGTTGGCATGAGCAAAGCTCAGCAAGGAATCATCCAGAGGTAGCTGGTATCTGTCTAGGTCAGGAATGGAGAACTTCTTGTAGTACCTGTAGGGACACCAAGAGGCCATTGTGGCACCTAGCAAGGCAACCCCAACAGTTGGGCACCAGGCTTCTCTATAGTTCTTACCCACTTTCCACAAAGCTGGAAGGGAGGAAGGATTCTTACCAGTTAGAATGGCATGATTTTTGAGCTCACTGGCACTGGAAAGAAAAGTATGCCCCACCTTATGTCCAATCCAAAGAAAGAAGACCAGAACTAGTCCTAATTCCATGATTAGACCAAGGGCCTGTATGACTCATGTTGCAGAAATAAGACTCCCAAGACAGGCAGAAGCCTCCTGGAACACACACACACAGCTCAGGCAGCTTGGGACTCCTCTGCACTCCAAGCCTCGTAGGCACACCAGAAAATGGGACACATGTCCTACAATGGACAATAAGGACATCTAAGGCCATCCCCCAAAGCTGGGGCCCACAGTTGCCATTTACATGGTATTTCCACTGAAGACCCCAGGTACCTTTTCCTCTTTGGGGGTCTTTCAAGGCCTTGTTAGCCTGACACTACTTGTAAGTCAGAGAAGTGTGTTCACAAGGAAAAAGCTCGCTGCGATGACAAACCATCTCCAGTTCTGGACTCTCCACCTTGCTGGCCTTGAGACCCCACCCCTCCATTTTCACACCATACATGGTGCCTGTTGTCTGCAGGTGCCAGGCAGAGATTAATGATCCCTTTTAGTTTAAAAAGAAAGAAAGAAAATCAAGCCTGTAATGTGTATGACTGAACTTCAGGGAATTTGCCCCCTTCGCTAAAGAAGAAACCCCGCTCAAAGATGAAACAGCTTGCTGCTTTTCCAGCTAGTTGTCAGTGGAGTCAGGGTTAGAGGAAAGTTCCTTGCGCCTGTTCCAATACTTATTATGCCAGAGAATGAAGAAAGGCCATCTCATCTCTAATAGGTCTATTTGGCATTTCCTTGGTGGAAATGTGGCCTGGGCCCTGGCCAGGGGCTGCCAGACCTGTCAGCTGGGCAAAGCACCACTCTGCTGCAGAGGCTGTGTGGGCTGGGAAGGGAAACACCTCAGGCAGGTACAAACAAACTCAAGTGAGGGGCCTGCAAAAGACGGGTTTTTAATACTTCAGAGGGGCCTGGTCCTTGTGGTGACAGCTACCCTGAGTCCACTTCAAAAGCCCTGATGCCCTGGGGACTCAGTTGACATCAATGCAGCACTTCTGCCCCATCCTCCCTGCCCAAATCCCTCAGTTTAGCAAGGCTCCAGGGCCCCCTCCTCCCAGGTTCCCCACTCCCCACCAAGGTGCGAGGACCCATGGCAGGAAAAGAATGTTTACTTAAAGGCTGACAGTTCAAAAGGAGTGGGGGTTGGGGGATCCTAATGGCACCACAAGTTGCTTTCTTTTCCAAAGCTCTGCCCCAGGGAAAGGCGATCCATCTGCCTGCAACCAGCGAAGGAATGCTCTCCACATCCTCTTCCCAGCTGAGGGCTCTTCCTGAGGCCCTTGGTCTGGCCAGCAAAGGTGGCAGACACTGATAATAGGGGGGAGTCAAAGGTTAAACAGCAGAGATTAGGTGAACACAAAGGCTTGTTAGGAAGTGTTAACATCTTCCCTGCAAATATACACAAAAAGCCAAACCAGTGCTCCTCACCACCACCCCCACCCCCCCATTCCCCAGGCTAGGCCAGTGGGAAGGAAAATGAATCCTGAAGCTTGGTCCCAACAGCAACATCAGCATCAGAGGGAACTTGAGGTGCATAGTTTGTCCCCATTCCTTGTCCTACTCCTACTATAAGGCTAGAAGGCTGGGCACAGACCCTGAGGCTCAGCTTTGTTTTGAGTCTTACAGTAATGGATTTAATTTATTGGTGAGGTTAAACAACTTCTCCCAGGAGGCTCCTGACAGCCAGTGCTGGAGAGAATAGGGATATCTGCTTTCTTTCCTCAGGGCCAGCTGGCACCCTCCTATCTCTGTTCCCCCAGGCTTGGGATTTGCCAGGACAAGGACTGCACTTGACTTTCTCATTAGCACCTGGATAAGAGAGGGACCCACTGTGCTTCTGGAAAAGTCAGAATGCTTAGCCTCAGGCAGCTGCAGACATGCAGCACACATTTACTGGACATCAACTGTGTCCTAGGCCTTGAGCTGTGCGCTGGTGATTTAAGGACGAAGAAGAAACAGGCTTACCTGTGTAGACCTTGCTTGTTAATGCTAAAAGCTAAAGATATTTATAGCAGGGCAATTCCCCAGCATCCTGGCATGCCCCACTTTCTCCATCCCTACCTCCATCACTGTTCTCAGTAGCAACCAGGCAATGAACAACGACTTATTTTCCTTCCTTCCTCCTTTCCTGCACCCCCCTCCCTGGGATGAACCCAGGGTCTTGCACATGCGCTCTACCTCAATCCATACCCCTAGTCCTGAAATGGTATGTAGCTTTGGTTTTAAACACATTTAATCCTCAAAACAGCCCTCTAAAGATCTGGACACAGTGGTGATTGCCCTCAATCTTAGCAACTCGGGAGGCCTGAGGCAAGCAAGTTCCAGGCCAACCTGGGCAACTTAGTAAGACCCTGACTTAAAATTTCAAAAAGGGCTGGGGATATAGCTCAGAAGAACACTTCTGGGTTCAAACCCCAGTACAAAAAACCAACAAAACCCTCTCAGGTTGGTTATTTCTATATCATCTTTTATAGAACTGAGCACAGCAAAGTTAGGTATGTTGCTCAAGTCACAAAGCCCTTATTATAAGGGCATTCCCCCAATCTCCTAACCCCTCCATCTCCACATTCTCATCAAATAATAGATCACCTGGTCTAGATTCCCTACATTTTTCCAAGGATGGGGCAGATACTGGGTGGAAGGGCGGGGGTGTTTAGTAACAGGTTCTCTATCCTCAGATTCAACTACCCTGCACGTCTCCTGGGTACTCTCTCCAATACATTAGGGTTCATCCTTTCTGAATGTCAAAATTTAGATGAAACAGTAGGCTTGCAGTAGGTCTTCTAGCTCTGTTTTATGACCCTGGGCAGGGCACTTAACTTCTGGGCCTCAGTTTCTCGCTCTAAATTCCTTCCTAAAATCAAGGAGCTACAATAGATGAACTTTAAGTCATTGTCAAAGGGCCCAAAATGGACTAACTCTGAACCTCTCTTCTCCTTGTGCCAAATCGACAACTCCTTCATTTTGGTTATTTCAGAAATGGCCTACTGCCTCCATCTCACTACTGTATTCCCTCCCCAATTTCCAGCCCTTTCTCACCCCATTCTCCCTTGAATTGAATAGGGGGGCACAAGAGGTTGGGCCCTCAGCGAGAGAAAGCCCTTGGAGGAGGGCTGAGACCAGAGGAGGGCTATGTGGACAGTCTCATGGGCCCCACACACCTCTACCCTGCACGTTGGCTTGGCAGAAGTATCCAGAGAAGCCTTCAGTCATTCCCTCCCAGCAGCAGGAAATCTTCCTAAAACCCAAGGCTTTGGGAAAACTGAAGCCACGCCTAGCATCTCTTGTTGGAAAGTCATAATGCATGTGCACATACACGCTGGCAGGACCCTCAGAGTCCTAATGAATTGAAGCCTGTTGAATCCAAACTGACCTAAACTTATCTGGCCATAAGATCCTTTTCTTCTATAATACATGATGCTTATTTACACCTGCCATGGTGATCATTGATGTCCAATAAGCCAAGCTCTCTTCAGATTAGTTTCCAAAGAATTGTTCAGAACTTGCTTCAGGCCAGCCATTGTACTAGGTTCTCATATGTATCTGATATCATCAAATTCCCCAAACAATCTGTGAGGCAGGTATAAGCATGTTCCTATGATTCAGAAGGAACCCTTGCCCAAATGCTACAGTAAGAGATCAGACTTAAGCCAATATCTTCCTACTCTAGTACCCTGGCTCATGCCACTTACAACTGCCAGCTTCTAGGATGAAGCCAGAAATCTTCTTTCTACACAAACATTCTTATCAAGACCAGAAGATACATACAGGGGTCCTAGAAAAGCACTTTCTTCTCTCCCTGGCTTATGCCTCATTAGTACTTGAGGCCAAGGACACAATACACTAGAATCAATTCTCTAAAGCAAAGTGGCCAACCCAGTTCTTCAGAGACAAGGCAGATATGGACAAAGCAATTCTTGTCTGGCTTTGGTCAGGAATCACATTCTATAATATGAGAATGGGGTAGGCACAGAACCTCCAGGTGAAGATAAGTTGACTCAGAGAAGAATGCCACTGTGTGGTAGAGACTGCAGAAGCCTGGGCACCAAATGAGGGTGCTAGCTCTCCTTCTGGCAAGGAGGAGAGAGTTTGTATATGGCTGACCATATACTTACATTTACATAATTATTAATATATAAAATTAGGATAAAAATATGCATCCTGCCTATCTCTGGATGACATGAAGACCAGAAAACAAATTTTTAAAGTGTCCTGAAGACATTAACACTGCTCAAAGGAATAGTGTTAAGTTTTGTTTAATGAGTGGGAATACAAGTATACGACACATTACCACAGGTAGAAAGTGAAAATTCCACCAGACTCAGGAAAGATCTAGTTAAGAGTTCAGGGGGCCTTCCAGCTACCTCTTAACAGAGGATCTGTAGAGGGGTGGGGCTGAGCCAGGATGAGACCCTGGACCAAAGTCTCCATGTTGGCTCTGAAGTGGGCACCAAAATGCTCCTCTCTCCTTTGTGGGAACCCCATCTTCCCTGGCACCACTCTAATCATACCTGGCCTCCCCCAGTGCTTCAAAAATGACTTCCTCTCCTTGGGCACTGAATGGGTCTCTAGCCATGGAGCTCCTGGCCAATAGCGCCACCTATGGCTGGATGCACGCAGGAGATGGGGCCCAAAGGATCTACCAGCAGATGAATTTTTGGTGAGCTAGCTAGCCTGTCTACTCTCACTCTTGTAATCACATTTCTGCATGATATCTGTATTCGACAGTGACCTCTGGGGGACAAAAAGGAGGCAGCAGCCAGCTCCACAAAGTGCTAAGCTGCAGATTCAAGTGCTATCAGAAGCACTTTTGTTCCCAGTTTGGATCCAGGGCCTCTTACGCCAGGGAATGCTTGCTGAAGTACGGAGTTTGTTTTCCTACAGGCAATTTCTCTGTTGTCTGAAATTGCTAAATTCCACTTTAGGCACTGACTCCTGTTAATGATGAGAGCAATAACGGAAATAAACTGCCTTTTATCTGAGGGCTTCAATGTGCTTTATAAACGCAAACCCTTATTATTATGACTTTATATTTATAGACAAGGCCCACTGCAGGGGCTGCTGGCTGCATGTACAGCAATAATCCTGAAATTAATTCATTCATCTCCACCCCTTCCCCTGTCCTCTTAACCCTGACAAAATGATGGGGTATGGGTGTCATAAGAGGAGGGCTGCACTGGAGGAGCCTGGGAGTTGCCTTGCTTCCCTGTGGGCCTTATGGACCTGAGGAAGACACAAGGAGAGGCTGGCACCACACCAGCTAAGGAGATGGACAAAGAGCTGGGGCCTCCCAAATGCATGTAAGCAGAAGATGGGTAGAAGCACCTCTAGTTAGGTTCAGCAGCCTATGAGGCATATTGGGCACAAGTATGAAGCAAGAAACCTGCCATCTTGACACCCCAATCTATTTCATGGGAATTGATACCCCCATACTCTAATCCCTCTGGTTCAGGTCAAGACTGATTCACTCCAGGGCTCTTTTCTTCTCCAATGGTCAGTCAGAGTTCCATAAACCCAAATGTGATCATTTTGAAAATGCATCTGGGTCACCTTCTGTCCTTTCAACACCCCCCCCCCCAAAGTTGGCCTCCCCCCACCAGTGGACCATAAAGGGAAGTTGAGCACCCCTATTGAAACAGAATGCCAGGGACTTCCAAGAGGCCAAAGCATCTGTCCACTGTCCCTTAGTCCAAGGAGGAATTAGGGTTACTGCTGCCCAGTCCAGTATTTTAAAGTCCTTTAACTGCTACCTCAGACAGTTCCAGACCATGGCTCCCTGCCAGCTCCAAAAGTGATGTCACCAGGTCAAGTTCCCCATGGACTGGATCCAGCAATGAGGTCAAGGTCATAATTAACCTTATAGCAGAAGTGAAATCATAAGTGATTCCCTCATTCCTTTATTCATTCAACAAATATTTACTGAGCCCTAATATGTGCCAGGTACCATACTAGGCACATGTTCAAGTTCCCCTCCCTGAGGGAACTGATTACATTATTCAAGCTGCTCCTGCCCAGGGGAAGCCCTTCACTTTCAGTACCCTGGGTTTTTTGTTGGGTCTGCTTTCCTCCCTCAGAACTGGAGGAAGGAGGGTGCTCTGGCTTTGGAGTAAGCAACACTCTGGGACATGCCCCCACCCTGCCTCTGCTCAAGTACAAGCAGATAGGTGCTCACACACAACTCACTTCTTGTTGGTTGTTCTGACAACAATGCAGCGCTCCTTCTGGGCCACACCAACGCTATAGACATCCTTAGGGTAGGGGAGGTTTCGAATCCGCCACTGGAAACTTGTCTTTGTGTCCTTACGCATGAAGATAGGCTGCAGAAGGCAAATTCAACTCAAGGACAATTCAAAGTCTCTGCCCTCAGGGTCAGAGACCCTCCCAACCTCCATAAGACACTTGGACAGACATACATACATTGGCATTGCTTTCCTTGATGAGCTCAGGCCCCAGGCTTCCTGCTCCTGGGAGTGCTGGCTCTCCCACTTCAAGCTGCCACTGGCTCAAGGCTCCCAGCGCACTTTTCACTCGCCACTTTCTCACTGGGGACAGAAGCAAGCAATAGGATCACAGGGAAGAAAGGGTCACTGCTCTTTCCTGCTGAATCGCTGACATCATGTTAGTTCCCAAAATAAACAGGATAGAAGTAGAGCATTTAACTGGGCATTGTTCAACTGAGCAGGGATCACACAACCTGTGAAACCTCAGTGGAGCATTTCAGTATTATACAACCTACAAAGCCCAATTCATAGGTGCACAGACAAAAGGAATTGGCATGAAGTTCTAGAAGCCTAGGAGTCAAGAAACACTCAAGTACAAGGAGGACACTGAGAGTTGAAAATGGTGATTTCTGGTTTTAGGAAAATTTGGATCCCCAAAAGGAAGTTTAGATGCATTTCCCTGCCTCTAAAAAATGCAAGGGAGCCAGTATGGTAGTACACGCCCATAATCCTAGAGGTTCAGGAGGCCGAGGCAAGAAGGTCAAAAGTTCAAGACCATCCTTAGCAACTCAGTGAAACCCTGTCTTATAGTAAAAAAGGTCTGAAGATGTGGCTCAGTGATAAAGCTCCTTTGGGCTCAATCGCCAGTATCCTCACCCCCCCCCCAAAAAAAATGCAAATGAAAAATGAATGAAGAGAGTGAAAGCTATTTGGTAATTTTGTCTCATGATTCAGAAAGTTCAGATATAGAAATTCATTCATTTCATGGGGCTGGGATTGTGGCTCAGCAGTACAGCACTCACCTAGCACGTGCAAGGCCCTAAGTTTGATCCTCTGCACCACATAAGAATAAATAAATTAAAATAAAGGTATTGTGTCCAACTACAACTAAAAAGTAAATATAAAAAAAAAAAAGAAATTCACTCATTTCAGGTATACCTGGCTTATAAAAAACTATATTATCAGGCTAGTTCAGTGGCAGAGCTCGTCTCATAAGAACAAAGTACCATGTTTAATCCCCAGCACTGCAAAACAAACAAAATCTGAGGCACACACTGTATTTTAAATGCACTATTTATAGAAGATCTAATGTGTTTTTGCAAAATGGAATTTTATATTTGCAAGTTTATAATGCAAATAACCATCTCTATTTTTTCTTGCTTTACAACCCAGCTATTTGTACAAATTTTTTTAAAAATAATTTTTAGTTGTAGATGAACACAATACCTTTATTTCATTTATTTATTTTTATGCTGAGGATCAAAGCCAGTGCCTCACATGTGCTAGGCAAGTGCTCAACCACTGAGTTACAATCCCAGCCCCCCACACCTTTTTTTTAAGGATATATATTATGGAAACTAGTTCAATGGACATTATCTAGAAATCCCTGCTAGGATTTTCAGAAACTCCTCTCAGCCCTGTCCTAGGGACTGCTGTGGTGCAGTGGAACTACCTTTTTGGAGGCATAATCCCATTTCCTGCCTACTGTATTTGGGATCCCTGGGTCTGCCATCTCAGGGTGTCCTCCAGCCAGAACAACACAGTTACTGCTCAAGACCAGCAGCTGCCTTCTGCAGCCACTGCAGGGAGTGGAACAACTCGAAGTGCCTGGAGTGCTGCTGCCGTTGTTTCCAAGTGCAGGCTCCTTTTTCCCAGCAGGAGAGGTCATGGCTCCAGTCTGATCCTCAGCATCAGGCAAGTGGATGGTTTGCCTTTAGACCTGAGCAGCTGTGCCAACCCACACACCCTCACTGCTATAAGGAAAGCATGTGAACAGAACACAAAAGCATGCTGTAAAATTAAGGTTTTCCATTGAATATGTGCTTTTATAAGGTCTGCTGCATGCTGTGTATGATTTTATTACATCTTAGGGACAAAAGTTCTCCCTAGAAACACATTTCCAAGTTTATAATGAAAATTAATAAGGAAGAATAAAACTTGGAAATGTGCTTAATAGACAACTTTTTCCCCCCACAGATACTTTCTTAAGTGAATGGACTGTGACCAGGAGTATATCCAGATATATTCACTATAATATTTCACTTAATTGTAAGCCAGCCTTCTGGGAGGCCTCTATCACAACTGAAAACTCAGGAGTGACAAATACTTCCAAAAAATAGCTTATTATGACAAGACCCTTGTATCCTGCTCCACACTATCAGAAAGATTATTCCTAAATCCTTACTCAAGCTACATATAAAATGCTGTGTGCTGGGCACTGTGGCTTATACCTGTAATTCCCGCTAGTTGGAAGGCTGAAACAGGAAGATTCCAAGTTTGAGGCCAGCCTGGGCAAGCTGGCAAGAAGCAAGACCCTGTCTCAAAATAAAACAAAAAATATAAAATACAAAATAAAATTTAAAAAGTATAGGGATATAGCTGGTGCATAGCATATATGAGGCCCAGAGTTTGAATTTTTTTTTTTTTTTTTTTTTGATACCAGGCATTGAACCCAGGGTTACTTAACCACTGGGCCACGTCCCCAGCCTTTTTTTTTTTTTTTAATTTTTAAATATTTTTAGCTGTAGATGGACACAATACCTTTATTTATTTTTATGTGGTGCTGATGATTAAACCCAGTGCCTCATACATGTAAAGCAGCACTTTACCACTAAGCCACAATTCCAGCCTCTTTATTTTTTTAATTTTTTTGTACTTATAGATGGACAGCATGCCTTTATTTTATTTATTTTTATGTGGTGCTGAGGATCAAACCCAGTGCCTCATACATGTAAGGCAAGCACTTTACCACTAAGCCACAATTCCAGCCTCTTTATTTTTAAATTTTTTTTGTAGTTATAGGTGGACAGCATGCCTTTATTTTATTTATTTTTATGTGGTGCTGAGGATCAAACCCCAGCACCTCACACATGCAAGGCAGTGTTCTGCCACTGAGCTACAGCCCCAGCCCTGCATTTTTTATTTTTTGAGACAGGGTCTTGCTAAGTTGCTCAGGGTCTCACTGAATTGCTAAGCCTGGCTTTGAACTTGTGATCAACCTCCTGAGCCACTGGGATTACAGGCATGAGCCACCATGTTCAGTCCAGGGTTTGATTCTTAGTCTCACACATACACACACACAACAACAAAAAAAAAAAAAAAAAAAAAAAGAAAGAAAGAAAGAAAGAAAAAAAAAAACTATGTATAGAATAAGGCAAGAAATTTTGTTCTCAGGCATACTGACAACACTATCAAAGGACATCTTACATGGAAGTGCAGAACTAGAACAGCACTTGGGACCATTTAGTGTCAGGGCAAACAAGCACCCTTAGTCCTTGATGGTATCTCTATATAACAGAACATGACCACCACAGATCTTATGGGTGAAAGTTATTTTAGAAAGTATCTAGTCCAATAACTGTATGTTTGCTTGTTTGTTTATTTATCCTAGGGACTGAACCCTAATATGCTTTATGACTGAGTTACATCCCTAGTCCTTTTTATTTTTCATTATGAGACAGGGTCTTGCTAAGTTGCTAAGGATCTCCATAAGTTGCTGAAGCTGGTCTTAAATTCCTTAGCCTACCAAGTCAGTGGGACTACAGATGCACATTACTGCACCCGGCTATGTCTTTATTGTTGTTGTTGTTTATGCATATATTTTTAAAATGGGAAACATTTCTTCTGTGCCTGCTCACCTTCGTCTCTTGCCATTTCTTTCCAGGAGACAAGAGTCTATTGAGTAACAGACAGACCACTTTGCAAAAGCCACAGTTAAAATTCAGGTCTCCTAATCCCAAATTCAGAATCTGAATCATTAATAAAAGGTTAAACTGCAGCCCAGAAGTATTCAATAAGTGTTTGTGATATAAGCATTTTGTGATATTTCTTTCCTTTTTTTTTTTGGGGGGGGGGGTACCAAGGGATTTAACTCAGAGGCACTCAACCACTGAGCCACATCCCTAGCCCTTGTGATAGTTCTTTAAGTAACTTTATTTTTGGCAGTATTGGGGATTGACTCAAGTTTCAAGCAGGGCATGGTGGTGCACACCTGTAATCCCAGTGGCTCAGGAGGCTGAGGCAGGAGGATCACGAGTTCAAAGACAGCCTCAGCAAAAGCAAGGTGCTAAGCAACTCAGTGAGACCCTGTCTCTAAATAAAATACAAAATAGGACTGGGGATATGGCTCAGTGGTTGAATGCCTCTGGGTTCAATCCCTGATACCAAAAAAAAAAAAGAGAGAGTTTCAGACATGGTAGGCAAGCACTCTACTACTGAGCTCATTACATCCCCAATCCTTTTTATTTTTTTGAGACATAGTCTTGCTAAGTTGTTCAAACTAGTACCGAACTTGTGATCTTCCTACCTTAGCCTCCCAAATATCTGGAATTTCAGGTGTGCGCCACTATGTGTGTGTATATATATACACACACACACATTGGTCTTTAAAGGCTAAACTTCAATTATCTGAAAAAGTAAATATGAGGAATGTCTGACTACCTGCGGCTGGAGAAGTGAGATGCCCCTGTAATCATGGGCCATGTCAAATTTGATGTCCATTTCACTACCAGTGTGGCCTGGGAAAGGCAATAACCACCCTTTGAATTCCTGTGCACTCTTCTACTCCAAAGAATGCTGGGTTTTTCATAGAAAGCTTTTTTTTTTAATATTTATTTTTTAGCTGTAGTTGGACACAAAAACCTTTATTTTACTTATTTATTTTTATGTGGTGCTGAGGATTGAACCAAGGGCCTCACACGAGCCCTCTACCACTGAGCCAGAACCCCAACCCTCCACAGAAAGCTTTTTTTTTTTTTTAATATTTTATTTTTTAGTTTTAGG
Source organism: Marmota flaviventris (assembly GCF_047511675.1). NCBI lineage: Eukaryota > Metazoa > Chordata > Mammalia > Rodentia > Sciuridae > Marmota > Marmota flaviventris. Next base: position 26,344,765 of record NC_092501.1, read on the forward strand.
TGGACACAATATCTTTTTTTTTTTTTTAATGTGGTGCTGAGAATCGAACCCAGTGCCTCACATGCCAGGTGAGCACACTACCACTTGAGCCACATCCCCAGCCCCCATAGAAAGCTTCATAAGGAGGAAAAGTTTGCTGTTCGCTCCCTCTTTCCAAGCCACTCAGGCCACAGGAGCTTTGGCACCCTTGGCTGCCTCATCATTTTTTTTTTTTAACACCTATGAAATTACCTTCTTTGTTAAAAAGTAATACAGAAGAAAGTTTTCCTTTTCAACCCTTTAAGAGATAAGATCCAAAAATTATTTTGGCAAAGTCCTTATTTATCTCATACATAAGGGCATGAGTACACACGTGCAAATACACACTTATCTTTCTTGTCCATGTCTTTGTTCCTGAACTCAAGGACAGCTCCTGCGGCAATAGAAGACTGTTTCTACCTGCTGTCACTCTGATTTGATTATACGTTAAACCCAAACTGGTGTGTGCAAGGCAGCTCCCTGGGTGCTGTCATCTCTTCCCAGCTGAGCCAGGGTCAGTCCTTGGGAAGGAGACTTTCAATGACCCTGCAAAGGGTCTGATACGGAATATGAAGGAGGCAATGCCTGGGGACTTTTTCCTAAGTCAGCAGGAAACAGGCTGATGTCCCAGGCTGCTGAAAGAGGCCCGATCTTTCAGGTGGGCTAGAAAGTAGAGGTCCTAAAGGCCTCTTTCCCCAAAGCTCCAAAGCCTGGCCCACTTCCAATGTGGATAATTACATTCCCCTTTCCTAAATACTCCCTGCAGCTTAAACTAGATGCAGGATTCTTCTTTTCTGCCCTAAAACACTGCAACATTGCTCTGTGGCTATTAAACAGCTGCCGCGGCCCATCCCTGAGGAGGCTGAAGGGAATCGAGTGGGTCATTTATAAAGCTGCTGAAGTGCCTGGGGATGAAAGTGCTCAATATCCTCCAAATGCGGCCTGGGGTGGTTAGGCTGGCGGTCAAATACCAAAGCAGATTAAGCAGTAATCCGAATGTAATCGCTAGGGGATGGCCTGCCCTTCAGCCTCTGCTTCCCTGGACACGCTGTGTTTTTCTGGGGCTAGTTTGATGTTCCGATCATTGTTATGGGGCCCTTCAGTTTTTCCTCTATGAATACATACAGCATTCATTGTGCGGGGTGGGAATGAATAGCCCCGAGAGATTAGAAAAAAAGATGACACTAACATGCTTATTAACACTGACTAGAGAAACTTTGTCCCAGGCAGATGCACACCTATTGGCAATTCTTCCTCTTTAAATTGAGATTTTTTAATAGAAACAGCAGTTTGGCCAATTACCAAATTTATATAATTAGTTGGAAAATGTAAACTATTTCTGCATACTGCCACAAAAACCACATCTGTATTTTATTTCATAGTATACACAAGCAAAAGACAGCTCAGATCCTAGGATTATTTATTCTTAAAAATTAACAGCTGGGACTGGATGTGGTAGTGTACACCGGTCATCTCAGCAACTCAAGGATTGCTAGTTCAGGGGCAGCCTTGGCAACTTAGCAAGGACCTGTCTTAAAATAAAAGGCCTGGGGCTGGGGATGTAGTTCAGTGGTAGAGCCTAGTATGTGTGAGGCACTGGGTTCAATCCCCAGCACTTTAAAAAATTAAAAAATAAAATAAAAATAAAACCTGGGTGCAGTGGCATGCTCCTATAGTCCCAAGTACTTGGGAGGCTAAGACAGGAGAATCACTTGAGCCTAGGAATTCAAGGCCAGCCTGGGCAAACTAGTGAGGCCCCATCTCAAAATAATAAAAACAATAACAACAACAACTATGATGACGAAGAGTATTTTGTGAGGGCAGTTGGGTAGGGGTTAGGGGAGAAGAATAAGAAATGGATCTACTGTTCTCTGGCTACGGTCCAGTGGCTGGAGTGGGGTGATTCTTCATGCCTATCAGTCCCCATTCAGGTCATTCTGGGAAAGAAAAATTGAATAAGACTAGGCATGGGGGCACATGCCTGTAATCCCAGCTATTTGAGAGACTCAGACTCAGATTATAAGTTCTAGCCTAGCCTGGGTAACAGCAAAACCTCTTAAAAAAAAAAAAAAGAAAGAGAAAATAGGAAGTAAAGAAAGTTAGATTTAAATATTCTTTGCTATACATCAAAGCACAGATTTTTTAGAAAATATTGTTTAGCTGTCAATGGATCTTTATTTTATTTATTTATATGATACCGAGAATCCAACCCAGTGCTTCACACGTGCGAGGCAAGCACTCTACCACTGAATCACAATCCCAGCAAGCACGGACTCTTGATTGGACAGAACTCAGAAACCTAACAGCAATGTGATTCTGAAAAAGGTACTTAACTTCTTTGAGCGTCTGTTCTTTCAACTGTAAAATAGGGATGAGGATACCTATGTCATAGGGGTTTTCTTTTTTCCATTGGTGTGGGGTACTGGGGATTGAACCCAGGTGTGCTTAATCACTGAACCACATCCCCCAGTCCTTTTTATTTTTTGAAACAAGGTCTCACTAAATTGCTTAGGGCCTTGCTAAGTTGCTGAGACTGGTCTTTCAGTCCTCCTGCCTCAGCTACCTAAATTGCTCTGATTACAGGTGTGTGCCACCATGCCCAGCTGTCATAGAGTTTTGTTTTGTAACACACACACACTGTGTATTTGTGTGTGTATATATGTAAACATATACACACATATAAATATGTACACACACACACACACACATATATATAATATATATATATTAGTTGTAGTTGGACAAATACCTTCATTTTATTTATTTATTTTTATGTGGTGCTGAGGATTTGAACCCAGTGCCTCACACATGCTAGGCAAACACTCTACCAACTGAGCTACAGCTCCAGTCCTGTTATAGGGTTTTAATGAAGACAATTACATGATGTCATTCATATAATATACTTGGCATGGTGTCCAACAAGAATTAATGTCATTAGTAGGTAAAACTTTAGTCAAATAGTATTCTCTCTCATGAACAAAGTCTTACTCTATTTCTGCTTTTAAGAAAAAGGAGTTTGAGTCAGGCCTATAATCCCAGTGACTCAGGAGGCTAAGGTAGGAGGATCACAAGCTTGAGGTCAACATTGGCAATTTAGCAAGAGCCTGTCTCAAAATGAAAAATAAAAAAGGACTGGGAATGTAGTTCAGTGGTAGAGAGCCTTTGGGTTCAATCCCCGTACTGCCAATAAATAAGTACATAAGAAAAAGAAAAAGGAGTTTGGAGGCCAGAGTCTGTCCTCTCTTGCCACCCGGAGAAACAACAGGTAAATGTGGGATACTGGGGCTTCAAATGCTACAAATGAGGGAAACTGCACTTTTTTTTTTTTTTAATTTCAATTTCATCTCCAAGTTCAACAAAAAAGCCCAGGTTTTGTTTGTTTGTTTCCACAGCTGTGGCAACAATAGCTGCTTTACTTGTTCTTTGTGGAAAAGAGGGGTGATATTGGGGGCTGGGGTGAAGCTGGGGCGAGGTGTTGCGGTCAGTCTCTGGCCTGGATATGGTGATGGTTAGCCCACGTGACCTCTGCTTTCATAAGTTCTCCCCTGTTAGGCATTCCAAGGCTGTCACCCCCTGGGAGCACTATAAATTACAATACATTGTGAGGATATTACTACTGTATTGGTTTCCTCCGAATCAGTGTCATATGCTAAACACATCAAGATTTTTAATAGCACCAGACTAAGCCAATTGGGACCAAGCCCAAGCAGTTCATAATAAGGAGGGATCAACACTTCACTCTGCAACTGAACATGCGGAGGGCACATATTTTAAGACCAGAGACCAAGAGAATGCAAACCAGTGTAATCCATGTTGTCGGTTCTAGACATTTATGAGCTGTCAGAAAAAGGGAAAAAGAAATTCCCTCACCAATACAACCTGTCGATCAGGCCTAGGAAGAAATTAAAGTCAAGAATAATGACAAGAAAATAACCCAGTCCATGATTCCATCATTGGTCTTAGCATTTCAGGTGGAACTTAATAAAGAGACCAACTCCCACTGCTGACAGCCTTAGGCCCTGGGTCACAGAGCCAACCTCCTAGCTCTGGGAAGTCAGTTAAGGCTGATGTGCGTACCTGGGAATAGAAAGTGGACAAATCAAATAATTCCCAGAAATTCAAACTGGAACCCCTATTCATGAGCCTATTCATAGAGGGAAAAATCTGTAGGAACGAAAAATGATAATGCTGCAAAATCACCAAGCATACCCCCTTTGGTTCATTCTTCAAGATGAGGGTCGTATTTAACGGTGTTGCCTTGGAGGCAAGGTCAGAAGATACTGCCTCTGATGCTTGGTGGCTCAGAAAACACAACAAGCAATCAAAAAGCCTGCAGTGAAAGGCTGTCCTTATCACTACGGGCTACAAGGCTCACTTCAATACCACTCCTCTGTTAAGTTTTTCTCCAACTGTTTCTCTACATACCCCCTCCCAGCTTAGAATTATCTTTCTCGCTGGCTGGGGCTGGGCTTGGGGCTGGGCTTTATGGGTCAAAAAAAAAAAAAAAAAAAACTCCCACTCCATTTCCAGTGTCCAAACTATTTTCAGTAACAACCTTGCCCCAAAAGCCTGAGTACTCCCTCCCTCAGTTTCCACATTTCATGCTGGGCAACTCCCTCAAGTCTAAGGCTAGGAGCATTGGCCTGTGCTCAGAACAATCCCAAGCCTTCCAAAAAGTCCAATGGAAGCCTGTTACTTACCAAGTAGTTCACTCGTCTTCTCATCATATTCTTCAGCCATTTCCTTTCCATCTGGGAACAAATAGTGCACCTTTCTTCTCCCTACACACAGAGCAGACAGTGCCTTACCTCACAGCCTTCCTCTGCCTTGCCTCATGCTGATGTGCAAGGGGCCTTGCCTGGGAACAGCAATAGCCCTGGGAGTAATGAGAAACCCCGCTGGAACCCCTAGGAACTCCTTGCCAACCATCACCCACCATTACTTTAAGTCATATCCTGGGGCTCACTTGCTTTCTGAAGCTTCTTCCTCTGATCATGCCTTTGCAATTTTCTCTTTGCAATTATCAGCAATAATGCCATAATTCTTCCCATCCATGAAACTCTTCTTCACCCTTCAAAATCCAGCTCAAATGTCACTTCCACTGGGAAGTCTCCCACAATTATCACCTCCAGCTCATTGGCAGAAGTAATCACTTCCTCATCTGCCCCCTCCCATGGTGTATTCACATGTATAGTGGAGCATTTATCACATATTATAACACTCCTAAAAGTATCAGACATGAATGTCATCACACGTCTTTCTCTCCCCAGTTTCTAAAACCAAGCTTACACAGGATGTTGAGCTGGGGTTGTTGACCCAGCACTTCCCTTCAGTCATGCCATTGTTCTACCTTCTTCCACCACACATCTCTAGGTCATTCAGAGACACATGATGGCAACTGCCATGTATTTGCTCCCTGACAAGGTACTTCAGTTATGATTTTACATCTACTTGTGTGTGATTCTTTGATTATTGCCTGTCTCTTTTACTGGATAGGAGCAGTTTTATCCCTGTACCTGTGGTTTCCCTGAGAGTAAGCAGAGTACCTGGCTCAACGAAATAGTAACTGAAAGAATGAATAAATATTGACACATCCTCCACTGACAACCACGGAGTCTCCCAGCCCAATTTCTCTACCCACATAGCACAACCATAAGCATTTGCTTAAGGATGACTGTGTAACTTCCTCTTTCTTTTTACATATAGGACACAGATATAGGTATGCCCTCAGAAAGACTAATAAAAGGGCATTAATGCTCAGTAGGCATGTACACTATATAAGATTCAAGAATAAGAATCCTAGCTGGGGACTGATGCTGTAGTTCAGTGGCAGAATACTTGCCTGGCACGTGTGAGGAACTGGGTTTGATCCTCAGCACCACGTAAAAATAAACAAATAAAATAAAGGTATACTTGGCCAGAGTCGTGGCTCAGTGGTAGAGTGCTTGCCTATCATGTGTGAGGCACTGCGTTCGATCCCTGACACCACATAAAAATAAAGGTATTGTGTCCATCTACAACTGAAAAAAATATTTTTTAAAAAAGCATACTGTCCATCTATAACTACACTTTTTTTTTTTTTTAAGATTCCTAGCCAGGGGGCTGGGGTTGTGGCTCAGTTGGTAGAGTGCTTGCCTAGTATGTATGAGGCACTGGGTTTGATTCTCAGCACCACATATAAGTAAATAAATAAAGGTCAATCAACAGCTAAATAAAAAAAAATTTAAAAAAAAAGATTCCTAGCTAGGTATGATGGAGCACTCCTGTAATTCCAGCTTGGCTGAGGCAGGAGGAGCTCGAGTTCAAAGCCAGCCTCAGCATCTTAGTGAGGCCCTAAGCAATTCAGTGAGACCCTGTCTCTAAATAAAATATTTTAAAAAGGGCTGGGGAGGCCAGGGTTGTGGTTTGGTGGTCAAGTGCTTGTCTAGCATCCATGAGATACTGGATTTGATCCCTGGCACCACAGAGAAATTAAAAAATAATAATAAAATAAAGGTTAAAAAATAATTGAAAAAAAAAAAAAAGGCTGGGGATGTGGCTCAGTGGTCAAGAACCCCTGGGTTCAATCCCTGGTACCAAAAAATTACAAAAGAGTCCTCAGGTGGCTTTTTCCTAATTTACTCTTCTGGGAACAGTTCCCTTGAGTCATTTTAAATTTGTATTTCAGGGAAACTCAAATCCCAAATTTGCAGGGCATCTCAACAGGCTTTTAGGTTCCACCACTCTTAACCATTTGGGTGGTTCATAGGAGACATCAGGTCTTTTCCTATCAGAAGAAGGGCACAAGGTACTGCCTGTGCACAGCTGAGGGCACCTGGCCTGGCCATCTTCTCCCCTTTGCCTCCAGCCTCGAGTACTGGCAGAATGTGGTACTTACTATCAACCAGCCAGTTTACATGTTTTATTAAATTTAATTCTCACAATAATCCTATGTATCTCCATTATCTGTATTTCACAGATGAGGAAAATTGAGGCTTAAAGATGTGAAACTTAGTCTAACATCACAAAGCTAGAAAATGACAGATTCAGACCTAAACTCTTTTGAGGCCAAAGTCCAAGTTCTAATAATTATATCAGAAAAATTTGTACAGCTTTAAATATTTGTAAGGTTGAAAATTGTTCCAGGGATTTATTGAAAATTTTTCCAAAGAGTTCCTGTTTACATCCCTATACCTGCCAAGATGGCAAATCTGCATTTTAACAAAGCATACCCATATATTCAATATTGTGGGGTTTTTTTTTTGTTGTTGTTGTTGTTTGGGAAAAAACCCTAACAATATCATTTTGTGATGCTAATAATAAAAGAACTTAACACAATCTTGGCTGATATAATATTTGTTTAAATATTGTTCTGTGACCAAATACCTGGGCTTGCACCTCTGAATACCTCTGAATTCATATTCAGAGCAGCATTATTCACAATAGTCAAAAGGTAGAAGCAACCCAAGTGTCCCTCAACACATGAATAAACAAAATGTATGTGTGTGAGGAGGTGAGTTGTGCATAAATACAAATGGGATATTATTCACATTTTAAAAGGAAGGAAATTCTAACACATGAACTTTGGAGATATTATGCTATAAGAAATAAGCCAATCATAAAAGGACAAATATCATACAATTTCATTCATCTGGTTTCCTAGAGTAGTCAAATTCACAGAAATAGAAAATAGAAAGGTGCCTGCCAGGGGCTGGGGAGGAGGAGAGCACAGAGTTTACTGACAGAGTTTCTTGAGGAAGATGAAACAGTTCTGGAAGCTGGGTTCAGTGGCACATGCCTGTAATCCCAGTGGTTCAGGAGGCTGAGGCAGAAGGATTGTGAGTTCAAAGCCAGCCTCAGCAACTTATCAAGGCACTGAGAAACTCAGTGAGACCTTGTCTCTAAATAAAATACAAAATAAGGCTGGGGATGGGACTCAGTGGTTAAGTGCCCCTGAATTCAATCTTTGATACCAAATAAAAATAAAATAACAATTCTGGAAATGGATGGTGATGATGATTGCACAACAGTGTGAATGTACTTAATTAAAATGAACTGTAGGCTTAAAGAGTTAAAATGGTAAATTTTATGGTATGTATTTTTTATCACAATAAAAACAAAAACAGCCAGACATGGTGGCATATGCCTATGATATCAATTACTCAGGAGAATCCTGAGTTCAAAGTCACCCTGGGCAACTTAGCAAAACCTGTATCAAAATAAAAAGGGCTGTTGATGTAGCTCAGTGGTAGGGCATCCCTGGGTTTAATCCATGCGCGTGCGTGCTCTCTTTCTCTCTCACATGCACACAAACAACAATCAACATTGTCCTGTGAGATAATGTCCAAAGTCTTCTGCAAGGCAAATTCCCCAATTTTCTGCAATCCATTTCCACCTTTTCCCCTCATTGCTCCTTGAGTGGCGGGGACCCTTTCATTCACCCTTGTATCCTAGCACCTAGTAGCACAGCTGACACAGCATAATGGTTTGTTACAACTGACTGAGCAAATGATTTCTCACCACTAAACATTTTGTTATTCCTTGAGTAACCAGAGTAATCAGTTGTATATTTCCATACCTCCAAGCCTTTACATGTTGAGTCACTGTTCCTTAAATATCATTCCCTTCTCCACTCCGCAAACACCTCTTAATTCCTTAGGACCCAGAATATCAGCCCTTCTGTTAGGTCTCCCTCCAAAGAGATGATCATTTCCACTTTCATGCTCTCAAAGCATTTTATACAAGATTTCACCCTCTACTTAACATGCACTATTATTTATTTACATGTCTTTTCCTGACCATTCTGTGCACTCCTAGGAGAATATGTCTTTTTTTAACTGTTCTAGTACAGAACTTGGCACACAGTATGGACTCCCTTAAACGTTGCACAAATGAGCAGCTGACTTTAATTTCCACAAACTCCAGGCTTCCCTGATTGGCCTCTACCTGGGACTGAGTCCCCAGCTGTTAGCCTTATAGCCTCAGAAATTTAAACCTAATTTGCTTTGGCTGCCAAGTGAGTCCAGAAAAGAACCCTGAAGTCCAAGAGGCCCTACAATGGACAGTTAGTTCTATGATAAGAAAAAGTCAGAACTCCATACCTGGTGCCCACTCTTATAGGCATGGTCCTTAGTCCTTGTTCTAGCTCCCGTAAAGACCAGGGCACATTTAGAGATTCACTTTGCAAACATAACAATACAGCTGTAAAGGATCTCAGAGGTAAGTGGTGGCCCATCTACTTCATTTTACAGATGAGGAAAGCGAGATCCAAACAAGAAAAGTGGCCTGCTGCACAGCTCTAGAATTAATGGCAGAGTCCAACTAGAACCCAGGTCTCCCTCTTCTTCATGACACCAAGCTGCCACCGGCAACCGAATCCCCAGACTGAGGTTCATGGGAGCCCAGATCAAGATCAGTTGTATCACTGATTCGCTGGGGAAGCTGAGTCTGATCTAAAACTTTCCAGGATTTCTGTTTCCTCGTCTGTAAAACAGAGTAGAAAATTATCAGAATCCTGGTACATCAGTGATTAGCAAATGAGATAACGAATGGGAAAGGAATTATTATGTATCAGCAACAAAACTCCGAGCGGGGCGAGATGGTGTAGGGAAACCTATGAGGCGCCCAGAGACGTGGGTTCCAGTCTCGTCGTCTCTGGGCCTCAATTTCCTCTTCTGCCAATACGGGAACTGGCCTGGCAGACGACCGCTGCGCTTCCAGCTCTGCCGGCCGAGGCCCTTCCCCGGGGACACCAGCGCGGAAGGCTGGACCCTAGTGGTGAGGACGAGAGAGCTCGCGGGCGCCTCGAGTTACCATCCTGCAGCAGCGCTGTCTTCTCTGCCGCCCGCAGACTCTCTAACCAGCCAGTCACCGCCATCTTCTCTCCGCCCAGCCACGCGCACGGACGCTGCCATGGCAACTGTTCCGCTGAGGGTCACTTCCTGCTGACCCGGATGGAATTCTGGGCATTTGCCCTTCCCTCTTACCCCCTTCGTCCGCTCTCATTGGCTCCTTTGGTAAGTAGTTTATTCCTTCTCGCCAGGTGACTCTCCAAGATCCAGAGTTGATCCCACCTTGGGAAGGACTCTTAGGTCTGGCCCGGTGGAGGTCTCTCCCCTGGCTCCCAGCTGGGAGTCCCTGACCCGTGCCAGCTGTGCACGCGGCGGGTGCACCACACCTGCCTGAGTCTTCTCCATCCCCAGCTGTGAGACCGAGACTCCCCCAGTCCCGGAGAGCGCCGCACACCTGCTATGGCAGTGCCCTCTTTCCCCGCAGCTGCGGGACTCAGCCCCCCCCCCCCCCGCCCCATGCTGAGAGTCCTGCTCCCCGGGCAGGTGCAGGCTGTTCCCGGCGCCCCCCAAACCACCCTCCCAGGTTTTCCTCTTCAGTTATACCCTTGAGAGGTAGTTATGTGGGGTTTATGGGCAGGTGTCCTTCCGTCTCTACTCCTTTGAGGAGATGAAGAAGACCTTCCTAAATAGTTCATTTCCTACCTTGGTGTCTTTTTGGTAAAGCACTTTGGAAGTGGGATGCAGCACGGGCAGACTGCTGAATCTTCAGTGCAACTCCTTTGAGGACTGCTATAATTTCCTACCTCTCAAAAATAACCTCAATAGGCCCTGTGTTCCCCTCGCTTCCCCCAATGCCAAACTAAACAACCCGTGAGTGTAGAGCTAGCTAAACCACTGAAGTTTGATTGGGTTTTCTGAGATCCCTGGAAACTGGGCTGCTGCCCTCAAGGTCTGGTTGGTAGAGGCTCCATCTCTATATGCAAATGGGTTGGGAGAACTCAGTTTTGGATTTCTACATGACGTCTGCCCTGACCAACCCTTAAACAGAAAGGATCCAGCCATACTTCAATGGACCCCAGGGGCATCCTGAAGGCATTTCCCAAGAGAAAGAAAAGTCATGTCAATCCATCATCAAAAGCATTGACAAAGATTCCCAAGAGGGAAGAGGGAGAAGAAGCAGGAGGTGAGCAGACATACTCTCAGAATTCTCATTCACTTGAACCCTTGGCCTTCCCATTGTTTGGTCCTACTTTGTTCCTGTCCAGAATCAGGTATCAGAACTGAGGCAACCTATCCAGGACCTTCAGGTCTCTGTACCTGACTTGGATTAGCCATATCTTTTCTTTTTTTTAAATTTGGGTACTGGGGATTGAACTCAGGGGCACTCAACCACTGAGCCACATCTCCAGCCCATTTTTGTAATTTTTTTTTTTTTTTAGAGACGGGTCTCACTGAATTGCTTAGTGCTTTGCCATTGCTGAGGCTGGCTTTGAGCCCACTATCCTCCAGTGTTAGCCTCCCCAGCCTCTGGGATTACAGTCCTGGGCCACCAAGCCCCGCAGTCACACATCTTTGATAGCTTCCTGTTTCCCTTCTTCCCCACCTAAGACCTTCATCAGTCAGAATATACTCCCTAATCCCTCAGGAAATGACTGGTAGAATTTTTTGCTCTCCAGGAGGCTGCCCCAACTGCAGACAGAAATCCCCCTTGATGCTAGGAGTGCTAAGGCATAAACATCATCACAAGTTTGAGGCCAGCCTCAGCAATTTAGCAAGGCCCTGAGCAACTTAGCCTCAGGCTTGTAAGTTGTTTTGGGCCCTATTGACAGAAAGATGGCAGAGGCTTTATGGGGAGTGGGAGCAGGAATCAAATCTGCTAGACTGTGAGGGCAAGAAACAATAGAAGAAACATGCTTTGTTGAAAGAATAAATGATAAAGTGATTCTGAACTGCAGTTCAAAGTAGGGAGGGATAAGGCATTTATTTACTCTTTTATTTAACAAATATTTATAGGCTACATACAATGTGCCAGACATTGTTCTTTGTTACACCAGAAAACAGGATAAATAAAAATTCTCACCCCTTATATTCCAGTGATTGCCTATGAGGAAATTGGCTGTATGCTTATAAGGTAGAATCCCCAGAAGGCAGACTGTGTGGATGGAAGGAAAATGATTGTTTTAGGGGGAGAGGACTACAAACATGTCATTCTCATCATATCTAAAAATTTTGATAATAGGCATCTAACTGTCCCTCCCACAGAGTGGCTGAGCTCCCTGCGGGCTCATGTTGTGTCCACTGGCATTGGACGAGCCCGGGCAGAACTCTTTGAGAAGCAGATTGTTCAGCATGGTGGCCAGATATGCTCTGCCCAGACCCCAGGGGTCACTCACATTGTGGTGGATGAAGGCATGGACTGTGAGCGGGCCCTCCACCTCCTCAGACTGCCCCAACTGCCCCCAGGTGCTCAACTGGTAAAGTCAACCTGGCTGAGCTCCTGCCTACAGGAGAGAAGACTGGTGGACACAGCTGGATTTAGCATCTTCATCCCCAACAGGTGGGCTGGTTCCTCAAATGTTTTCTGGCAGCATCTTGAGTCTATTCTTGAGCTATTCCAGATGACTATTTTCTCGTTTATTTTGTGATACTGTGGATGGAACTCAGGGCCTTGCATATCGTAGGCAAGCCCTCTACCTACACCCCCAGCCCTACTTTTAAAATTAGACACATGAGAAAATAAGGTTTCAAAATAGAGAAGGATTGGGGATGGAAATAGGACGAGACTTTGGGTGTCTTAACCTCCTGTCATCATCCCCCAGGTATGTGGATCAACCACAGCCAAGCAAAGTGGACCAAGACTCTTCTGCTCCTCCTGGCACTCATGGGATTCTGCCTAGGACAGCCCTTTCTCCTCTGCCTCCTCCTACCAGAGCTGTATCTCCTCCCCAAAAGGCAGAAGAGGCACCAAGCTCCCAAGTCCAGGTCAGGAGCCTCCTAGCACCCTGGGTATCTGATCATAGAAGTGGGGAACATCAGAAGGTACCAGGCCCCTGAGACAGTAAGTCTGTCTTGATTTAGCACATACTACTCAGAAGCCCAGGGCTGGACACTGGGAAAGGGAAGCCACATAGTACATGTCCCAATGCTAAAGGAGACCTAAGCTTGATGCAGAAGCCCCAGCCTCAATGTTGGGTCTGAGAAGGAGACACCCACACATGCAAAGACAACTCCCACTTTTGAAGTGTCCTCCTCATGGAAGGAAAGAATTTATTAACTCTTCTTCCCTACTTCAAGCCCAGCTCCGATGATGAAACCAGTGATGGGGAAGGGCCCCAGGTTAGCACAGCTGATCTGGAAGCTCTGATCAGCGGCCGTTACCCAACCCCACCTGAGGGAGATGGCGAGCCTGGCCCAATCCCAGAGGCCCTGGATAAGTGGGTCTGTGCACAGCCCTCAAGCCAGAAGATGACCAACCACAACCCACACATCACAGAGAAGCTGGAAGTGCTGGCCAAAGCCTACAGCGTCCAGGGAGATAAGTGGAGGGCTCTGGGTTATGCCAAAGCCATCAATGCCCTCAAGAGCTTCCACAAGCCTGTTAGCTCCTACCAGGTACCTTGGAGGTAGGGTGGTGTTGGCCGGGACATCTTGTCTTTACTAGCCAGGACATCAGGCTTAATGGTTAAGATTTTATGTTTGAGAGACTTTCACAAAGAAACAAAATGGGAAGTGAAAGCAGATTAGCAAAATCTTGAGAATTGTTGAAGGAGGTGATTGGTGCTTGGGGGTTCAATACAGTGTCCTCTCTGTTTTTAAGTTTTCTGTATACTAAAAAGTTTAAAACAAAATTCTAGACTCTGGAGCCTAACAGACCAGGGTTACTGTGTGACAATAGGCAAGTTACTTAAACTTCCAAGCACCAGTTTTCTCATCAATAAAAAGGGATTAATAATAGCAACTCATTCACGGTGCTCTTATGAGGAGGAAATGAGATGGTCCCTGGTGCACAGAAATGATATACAGTAAGCACTCAGTACACGTTGGCTCTCACTATTGCCACGATGATGATGGTGGTGGTGGTGACTAGTCCCATCATTATTCCCCACTTCTTATCATTGGTCTCTATTCCTCTGGGAACTTAAAGACAAGTTACCCAGCCCATATTCCATCCAAACTTCTCATCTTCAACTGTGCCCAGGTTTTCCACAGCCACACATTTGCCTGGCTGACTTTTCAGCAGACATCTACTAAAGGAATCTACTTTAACCTACCCCTGGTTCTCCCTAGCTGCTTTCTCAGTTTTCTTCCTTACCTCTGTCCCCATCCTCCTCTAGGAGGCCTGCAGCATCCCTGGGATTGGGAAGCGGATGGCTGAGAAAATCATGGAGATCCTGGAGAGTGGGCATCTGAGGAAACTGGACCACATCAGTGAGAGCGTGCCTATCTTGGAACTCTTTTCCAACATCTGGGGAGCTGGGACCAAGACTGCCCAGATGTGGTACCATCAGGTCAAACCATGGCTCAGCTGCCATTTTAGTATTGCCATGTTTCAGAATTCTGACCTTATAAGTCCCTTTGCCTTTTTACCAGGGGTGACCTGGGTATCATTCTGCTACCTTGTATGCTGACGAGAATGAACCTAGACTATAGGGAGGTAACTTCTCAAAGGCATCAGTTCTCAAATAAGTCCATCTCCTGGCTTCTAGAACAGCCATGTGGCTTGGTATCCTTGTGGTGTAGGTAGGAACAAGAAGTATATTTCTCTGTCCCCCAGAATAGCACGTGCCTTCCTGAGAATTCAGGACATTCAGAGGAAATGTTCAGAAGAGTAGATCCCAAATCTAGCCATCCCAGAATTATCTGGGGGCATTGATTACAATGAAGAGGCCCAGGCCCATCCCCAGACCAGTGGTGCCATGAATTAGCATCTCTGGATTATGGCATGTCTTCTAGGCCCCTAACTTTCCCAGGTCCCATGAGTACAGACCCTCCCACACCTGGGGTTGGTCCTCTCTCAGGCCTTGAATGGAATCTGGGGCAATAGAAACCTCCTGTGTCTGCTTGTTTCCACCACTTCATTGGTCCTGGATCCTCAGCTTTCCTTCTGGTTGCTTTTTTCCAGGGTTTCCGGAATCTGGAAGACATACGCAGCCTGGCCTCCCTGACTGCCCAGCAGGCCATTGGCCTGAAACATTATGATGACTTCCTGCAACGCATGCCCAGAGAGGAGGCTGCAGAGATTGAGCAGACAGTAAGCAGGTGTCCCAGAGCAGTGAAGAGAGCCAGGCCCTGCTATAAGGTTCTGGCTTAAAGCCAAAAATCTTTGATCTCTCAGCTGGGGAGCCCAACAGGCAGAGAAAGCCATGGATCTCCAGAGGTTGGGGGAAGAGCAAGTTGAGACTGAAGCTACAGGCCCAGAGGGAGCTTGGGAGAGAGCTCCCAGTATTAGTGTGAGCACTGGGTAACATTAGAGCTAGAGTAGAGGCTTGTTATGGGTCCAGTTATTCAAGGATGTTGGAGTTTGAACAGAGCTAGGGTAGAGTGGGACAGGGCAGAGGTCCTTTTTTTAAAACATTTTTTTTTAAATAATTTATTTAACAAAGCCCATTTTGTTGGATCTTTGGGGTGTTTCTAATTTTTCATTTTTATAAGTGTTTCTTTTTTTAATAGTTTTTTAGTTGTAACTGGACACAATACCTTTATTCATTTATTTTTATGTGGTGCTGAGATTTGAACCCAGGGCCCTGCACATGCTAGGCAGACGCTCTACCGCTGAACTACAACCCCAGCCCCAACATTTTTTTTAATATTTATTTTTTAGTTGTAGTTGGACACAATATCTTTAGGCGAGCACTCTACCACTGAGCTACAACCCCAGCCCAGGGCCAGAGGTTCTTAATGGTTTGTTTTTTTTTAATACCATGGATTGAACCCAAGGGTGCTTAACCACTGAACCACATTCCCAGCCCTTTTTATTTTTTATTTTGAGACAGGGTTTTGCTAGGTTGCTTACAGCCTCGCTAAATTGCTGAGGCTAGCTTTGAACCTGCGATCCTGCTGCTTCAGTCTCCCAAGCTGCTGAGATTACAGGCATGTGCCCCTGTGCCCAGCTTCTTAGTGCTTTTTTTTTTGTGGATGGACACAATACCTTTAATTTTATTTATTTCTATGTGGTGCTGAGGATTGATTGAACCCAGTGCCGCACACATGCCAGGCAAGTGCTCTACCACTGAGCCACAACCCTAGCCCTTCATAATGTTTTTTTTTTTTCTTTTTTTAATATATATTTTTAGTTGTCGATGGACCTTTATTTTATTTATTTATTTATATGTGGTGCTGAGAATTGAACCCAGTGCCCCACCCACATGCTAGGCAAGCACCCTACCACTGAGCTACAATCCTAGCCCCTTAATTCTTTTTGATTCACTAACTTCTTTTGAGAACCTGATGAGAACTGAACTGTGTCTTCCCAAATATATACATGTGTGAAGTTTTTTCTAGATGTGTGGACCCTCTGAAGCCCATACAAGTCTTGTCAGCATTGGGTTAGGGTTGGTATAGGAGCATAGTACTAGTAGGAGTAGGTGTGGGATTAGGAGAAAGCTCCAACAAGATTGGATTAAATAAGGTGCAGTGGTATCTGCCTATAATCCCAGCTATTTGGGAGGCTAAGTCAGGCAGGTCACAAGTTCGAGGGCAACCTCAACAATTTAGGGAGAGTCTGTCAGAAAATAAAAAATAAAAAGGGCTGGGGATGTAGCTCAGTGATAGAGTGCCCCTGGGCTCAATCCCCAGTACCAACAAAAAAGAAAAAAAAATGAGTTAAGGATAGGCCTTGATTAAGAGGAGGATTAAGATTTATAGTTGTCCAAGAAATAAAGTTTGGTCAAGATAAGGATTTGGTTTAGAGCTACATTAGAGACTATGTTTTATAAAGTTTGTGTAAAATCAAGAGTAGAGAGAGACAGGAATAGATGTGTCATTTCTTCAGCCAGCATCAGAATTAGGGGTTGTGGGCAAGATTTGCTCACTTTGGTCAAGAATCCTAATGGATAACACTCTGGGGAAACTGGCCTAGCTTGATAGAAATCATCCTCCAGCTCCACTCCAGGCTAGAGGGTCTATGGAAAGGCCCCTTTGTACTCCTGTCACCAGGCCTCAGTGTTAGTGATGACACCGTCACTCAGCCACGGTGTCTGGGCACAGAGAATGCCCCAGCCAGCCACCGGCCTTCAGCTGTTAGAACAGAAGAGGCTTCCCACCTGGCTCCCTGTGCCCCCTTTTAGGGCTCCAGGCTTAGAGGTTTTGATGGGATTACTCATCTGGGTCTTCTCCTCCCCTTCTCCTGGGAAGCCAAAAAGGGCCTGAGGAGATTAGCAGAGCCCAGCCTGTCAGGGGAATTGAGGTGTCCTGGCTGTAGGTATCCAGGGCCCCAGAAATCTGTGTCCTGGAATGGAGGCGGGAATGCATCTGCATATGAAAGGCTTCAGTGTCTCTGGGTAGAGGCTAATGCGTTTATTTCTCCTTGGTGAGGGATGATCCTTCTACTGACAGTCCCCTCTGTCTCATCTCCCTACTCTAGGAAGGGATATAGTCATGGGCTCATATCGGCCCTTTCTTTGCTTTCATTTCCCACAGGTGCAGTTATATTTCTGTGTTCCATTTTCTTTCAGGCCTGGGCCTAGGGCTCACTGCCAGCCGCCTGCTCAAGCCTCAAACCCCAACTAACTGTCTTTAGCTCCAAATCCATGGACACCTAGGCCTGCCAAGATCTGGCATCTGGCTTCCAGGCACTTGGCCCCTTGTTCTAAGCAGAATTTTGTAGACCAGGGCATGTGGGTGTGGGTTGGGTCAGAGTTGAGACAAAGTGTCCCTCTGCTCTTAAAGAGATGCCGAGGGATGATGGGTGCCCTCCCACAGAGGTGGAGCCAGTGTCTTCTCTCCTTGGGCTTATCCCCCATGTGGGATGGTTCTCCCCTGGCCCAGTGCCAGCTGAAGAACAGCAGTGCCCCAGGGGGGAATTCCCTCAGCCTGGCAGCAGGCTTGGGGCATAGTGTGGACCCTGAATCACAGAAGGCCCTCTGCTGCCTTGGGGGAGGAATTTTAGAGGGTTTGAGGACTACCTTCCTCCCTCCCTGCTCTTGCTCAGGTCCGGGTGTCAGCCCAGGCCTTCAGCCCTGGGCTGCTATGTGTGGCATGTGGCTCTTACCGCCGGGGGAAGATGACCTGTGGCGATGTGGATGTGCTCATCACTCACCCAGATGGCCGGTCCCACCAGGGCATCTTCAGTCGTCTCCTTGACAGCCTTCGGCAGCAAGGTATAAGCATCTCTGGTGAGCAGGGGGCAGGGAAGCAGGGAAAGGAGACTTGAAAGAGCCTCACCTCACCTGTAACCATGTCCTCTCAAGGAGGAGATGAAACATGGGCCAGCAGCACCCAAAGACTCAAGTCTCATCTGGTCTTTCTGTGACACTGGGAGAGATGGGCAGAATTGACACCCCATTTCACAAATCAAGAGATTGGCCCAGAGTGGGCAGGGTCCCTCAGGGCAGAATCCAGTGAGGTGGGAATAGAGAACTCGGAGAACTAGGAGAGACCTGGGAAGGTGGGCAAAGTGGGGTCTGGCTCCTAGCCCTCTCAGCCATACCCTGTGTTGTGCCAGGGTTCCTCACAGATGACTTGGTGAGCAAGGAGGAGAACGGCCAGCAACAGAAGTACCTGGGTGTATGCCAACTCCCAGGGCCAGGGCGACGACACCGACGACTAGACATTATCGTGGTTCCCTACAGTGAGTTTGCCTGCGCCCTGCTCTACTTCACTGGCTCTGCTCACTTCAACCGTTCCATGCGGGCTCTGGCCAAGACTAAGGGCATGAGCCTGTCAGAACATGCCCTCAGCACAGCTGTGGTCCGGAACACTCAAGGTGTCAAGATGGCTCCTGGCCGAGTGCTACCCACACCCACCGAGAAGGACGTCTTCACACTCTTAGGCCTACCCTACCGAGAACCAGCAGAGCGCGACTGGTGACTATGGCTCAGGGCACAGCAGCCAGTTGAACCAGCTGCCCCACTCCAGTTTCATCTGGCTGAACTTTACACTTAGCCACCTGCTATCTTCTGTGAAACCAAGCCTGGGGCTCAAGCCTGAAGGAAAGAGTCTGGCTCCCAAGGCCTTCCCATCCCAGATCAGGCTGCTATCCCTTCTACCCTACCACTGCCCCAGGATAGTTCTGCACACAGCTTCTTGCCCCATTTTAAACAGGAACAAGTAGCTGGTTTGAAGCCACCTTCCTGTGCTGAAGGCCTCGGCATCCCGCTTCCGACCCTGAGAAAGGTCTGACTGATGTGGGTGGGGTGGAAGCTTCACCGGGAAAGGAAAGCAGCTGTGGTCTCAGCATCACCCAGAACTCTTCAGAGGAGGGGAGTGAGCCATTCACATGTATTCCCTCCACCCACCCAACTTCCTGTACAGCTGGAGCTGCTGGGAAGGGGGTGCCCTAGGCTCCATGAGGACAGCATTTGAAGGCCGAGGGGCCCAGTAAAGTGCATTTGACATTCACTTTTCCCAATGTCTGTGAATTGCTTTACCCCCTGCCTGCCTTCTTCCACCCAGGCAGGATAGAGATGGGAGCTAAGTGGCAGAATCCAGAAAAGTTGCATTTAACTGCCCTCTTAGGCAGGCCTGACTGAATCAGCTCCTGAATCGAGAATGGGGACTGGGGTGGATGTGAAAAGGGAGAATCAGCCAGGTGTGTTGGCAAAAACCTGTAATCCGAGCTACTTTGAAGGCTAAGGTGGGAGAGACCACAAGTTCAAGGCCAGCCTGGGCAACTTGGCAAGACCCTGTCTCAATTTTTTTTTTTAAAGGCCTAAGGATGTAGCTCAGTGGTAGAATGCTTCCCTAGCATGCAGGAGTCCCTAGATTCCATATCCAGAAAGACACACACAAAGGGAAAGAGTGGGGTACTAGGATCTTCTCTCTAGCCACCTGTCAGCATGTGCTGTGGGCTGTGCCCAAGAACAGGCTATTTGGGAGATGAACAAGGGTGACAAGGCTTTTGGGAAGCAATTAGGGACAACATGCCATCTCTGAAATACTGCAAGGAAGGCCGCCTGGAAGAGGTGGGGGCAGAGTGGCAGGGAAAGTAGCCTTTTGAGAGGGGTCAGCAGGCTCTGGGGAATAACTTGAGAGGATGCTAGGAGTCAGGAGAAGGCCAGGCTGGTAGAGGACTGAAAACAGAGGTACAGGATTTAGTCTGGTAGAGCAGATAGGAGTAAGTCCAGTAGGTAGGCTCAGTAGGGGTTCTGAGGCTGGGCCTTGCAGAATAGGGAGAATTGGTGGGAGTGGGGGTCTAAAAAGAACTATGAAGAGTAATGGGCCAAGAGGCAGGATAACGTTGTCTTGGAGGAGCAGTGAGGAGTCTGGAGAGGTCCCAGGACATGGGAGATTTTGAGGTAGAGCATGAGAATGGCTAAGCAGTGGGCTCCCACCTCCTGTGTGTTGGTGTGTACTTGGGGGAAGTCCTGCCTCTCTCAGTAACTTGCAGAGTCCCAGAGCTCACCCTCGCCTCCCTGGTTGCAATCCTGGGACCCAGCTGGGTGTAGTTGTACATACTTACAATCCCAGCTACCTGGGAGGCTGAGGAAGGAGGATCACAAGTTCAAGGCCAGTGTGGGCTGCTTTCTTGGAGGGAAAAATCAACAATCCTGAAACCTAAGCAGCATAAGAGTGAATCTCCAACTCACATCCAGATCCTTAATGCTCTGAGTCCTTATGAGGAAGAAGCTAGAAGCCCATGGGGCTCAGAGGGCCATTCCACAGCTCAGTCCCAACCTGAAAGGTGACCCAAAGTCCCCAGGAAGAGTGAGTTCTCCCTGCAGACTTACAAGGAAACTTCATCAGCCTGAGGAAGACAGGAGAGAAGAGCTGGTGACTCTCTGGGACCATAGCTGTTAGGACTGCCCTTGATCACTCCTTAGGAGCTCTGCTATTTCTATTCTAGTCTGATCCCATGGTACCTGCCACTCTCTTCATTAACAATTGGGATCAACAGAAGCCCAAAGACTGGGATATGGAAGTCCAAATGTGGAAGTTGCTTGTCCCCTTCTGCTTCCCATGTTAATGCCCCAGGCAACTCCAGTACCAAAGAACAGGGCCCTTGGGATTAGGAGCTGGGTGGCCCAGTAGGTCACAGATAATCTGGCTAGGTTAACCCCATCCTAATCTGACATCCCTCCCATCTGCCTTAATTCCTTGCCCCAGAAGACTCAGAATTTGGGCTGTGCCCTCAAACTATAGACTCCTGGTTCCATCTTTCAGCAAGGGCAACAGGAAATTATGGGCTAGAGAGGGAGAGTCCCCACAGCCTCCAAGGACCATTCTGGAGTGGTGTCCTCCTGGGGTCAGTTGGCAGGCAAGCCCTGGGCCCTCATCCTCTCATGCCAGCTCTCATGGCCTCAGTTTGTGCCTCTGTTAATTTCACTTACCCTCTGACACTTTGTGCCCAAGATACACATCATGTTTGGGCTGCTGTGCCCCAGTCTTGCAAAACTGGCAGCCTTATCTTCTCCCACGGCCTGGAGTGATAACATGAGTCTTGTCCATAACCTTGCTCTGAAAGAAGAACAAGATAGATCAAATCTTCCCCATGGATTTCAGCTCTTCATGGGGAGCAGAGTGGGCACAGAGCCAGGATCCTCCTGGCCTGTACCTACAATGAGTATGGCGAGGTGGGTAAGCCTAGTTGTGTCCTGTCCCACAGTTCCAAGGGCTAGAAATGGAAAACACTTTATCCTACTTATGCTGAATCATGAAATTCCTGTCCCTTTATGTGGAATGGGATGACTCCTGCCAGGACTAAGGGCTATAACTTAGAGATTTTGGCCTTACTCTCCTTTTTCCTTCCCCTACCAGGGGAGCCCCTTCCCATCGTCTCTAAGATGGACCTCCCATGGTAGCTACAGAAACAGGCAACCTGTGCTACCCAGAATGCAGACACATACAGGAATTGTTCCTGCCCAGGATGGGCTCCCCAGACCTTTGGCTCTGTGTCTACTCTGCTCTTCAGTCTAAGCACCAACCAGTAGTTTTCTAGAACCCTTGAGCCACTGGGCTTCCATGCTTCTGAGCTCTGGGACTAGGGAATCCTTGTGACTGAAACCCCAAATAACCAGAGATCAGGACAGGTCTCATCCACATCTTCCTACTTGGGGGCTCTGCAAGCCCAGATCCCCAAAATGGAGGCCTGTGCTGAGGCTGAGCCTAGCAACAGCCCTGAAGAGAGCATCTCTTAAAAAAACTCTGGACCCAGAGATGAGGCTCCAGGGATTAAGATACTGCAGGGACACTGAAGGACACACAAAAACTGGAAGGCCTCTGCTTCATGCTTAAGTGACTGTGAAACCTCTTTTGGGTCAGCGGTGGTGGCACCTTTACCTGGGGACTCAGGCTTGGCCCTAACTGATGGGCCCATAGCACCAGACATGGATCCACCTGCTCCCAGCCCCACTGCTCTCACTTGCAGGCTTCTAGTCCTTTACTGTACGTGTGCAGACGCCTGTGGGTATGCGCCCTTCTTTGACTACATGGTCACTTCTCTGTGCACCTAATGTGCGTTCCTGGACTCCATGCTCATGTGCTGTATGTTCATGGTTTTGTTTCTGAGTTCGTATGTCCCTGTACACCTCAGCCCTGGGATTTGGGTCCCTGTGTGGTCAAGGGTTCAGGCTGGAAGGGGGTCCCTGGTGGTCCCGGGCAGGAACTATGGAAGGTGGTGGAGCCTGGCTGGGCCCCAGGCTCTGGGTCCTCATGTCCATGGAGGAGGCCGCAGGGCGGGCCGCCTGCGTCAGCCTTGAGCGGCCATCAATAGCGCGCGGTTAATTAATTTGATGGGAACAGCAGGGACCGCCGTTTGCATTTAGTGAAGTTCCAGGAACTTCCAACCTCATCTTCATAATTGGCCTCATAAATTGTAAGAAAGAGAGAGATCAGCAAAGCGGGAGGGAGGAGGGGCCGCCCGTCCGTCCTTATTTAATTTTATTGCTGAAATTCATCTTTTTAGCCTCCTCCGCCTGAATCGGCTCTCCCAGCCGGATTTGCCTAATCATGATAAATTAATATTCATTTCCCCGCCTCTTACCCAGCTCCCGCGCTTGGATGGAACTGGGGAGGGTCTCCTTCCAGCCCCTCTGCTAGGCCTTGGGGGCAGCCTGGTGGGTAGGGGCCCCCAAAGTGGAGCTTGTGTGCAGAACTGAAAATGGCCCCTGGGGAAGAAGGAGGAAAGGTTGGGAGAGAGATGGGGCCTCTGTTCCTTTGTGAGGAATGGGCCCCAGAGGTTGACTGGGACTCTCAGAGCATCCAGAAAATTGAGATACCACCCCTGCCCAGCCAGGGCTGAGTGGGAAGCAAGAAGGGCCTGAGAAAGACTTTGGAGGCCCAAAGGCCAAGACTCAGGGTAGGTTTGGAAGAAGGACCAAGGGCAGCTGGAATTGAGAAATGAATGAAGGTTGGTTGACCTTCTGTTTGTCCCATTCCATCCCCAGCTACATACAGGCCACCTTTCCCTCTGAAGACATCCCAGTTGTTGAGGCCTCAAGGTGCCCATGGCCTTTGACTGAAGTGACTCTCTACTCTTCAGCAGCCGACTGGATAGCTGGAACCCATATGCTGGGCATCTGTGCTGTGCTGTATGACTGTCACAGCTACTGCCTATCACTGCTAAGGCCTTTTTAGAGGTTGAGCTAGGAGTGTTAATTTCTATCCTTTTCCCTGGACATTGGGACCCCTGCAGTCCAAAGGATCAGAATTCCCCATGTCTTGTATCATAATTGTGTGAGAGACCTGGAATGGATTTTTCTGTTTCATCTAGCCCCTTGTCCCATTTACAGATAAAGAAACTTAGGGCCAGAGATGGGAAGTAACTAGCTCAAGGTGTCATAGATAGGAGCAAGAGATGCTTCTACTCCACCTTGGGAGGCTGAGCATAATGGGCAGGATTCTAGATTTCTGACCTCCAGTGACCCTTGTCCTTATCTTATCTCCTCCCTTTTGAGTATGGGTAGATCCTTCAATTATGATGAACTCCTATGGTTATGGTAAATTATGTGGCAAAAGGAACATTATGTGGGTGGGTTTGGTCTAACTATGAAAACCCTTTAAACTCTCTGGCTGGTAGCAGAAAGAGCAGTCAGAGAGATTCTGAGCATAAGGACCAGGGAAGTTTCCTGAGGGTCAACCAGAAAGGAAGAAGGACTTCAGTCTTGCAACCAAAAGTTACTGAAATCTGCCAGCAACAAGAATGTGCATGGAAGCAATTCTCCCCCAAAGTCCCAGAGAAGAGCCCAAGGTGGCCAAAGCTTTGATTTCAGCCTGTGGGATCCTAAGCAAAAGCTCAACTGAACCTGCCTGGACTCCTACCCTACATAAATGGTGTTGTTTGAAGGGGATACATTTGTGGAAATGTGTTATGCAGCTGTAGAAAGGAGATATGCAAAACCTAGGGAAAGGACATCTTAGGAGCTCCTATTAAGGGGCAGAACAAAGTTGGGAGAGGTCTGGGGGCTCTATCCTAATCCCACTCCTCTTTACCCTATATTCTCACCAGGCAATAATTGACTGGAGTTGCTTCCCTGTTTGCCAAAGTCCTTAACACAGGCCAGGCATGGTGGTGCACGCCTATAATCCCTCATCTTGGGAGGCTGAGGCAGGAGAATTCTGAGTTCAAAGCCTGTCTCAGCAAAAGCAAGGCACTAAGCAACTCAGTGAGACCCTGTCTCTAAATAAAATCCAAAATAGGGCCCGGGATGTGGTTCAGTGGCCGAGTGCCCTGAATTCAATCCCTGGTACCCTCCAATAGTAAATATTTTATCTAAGATCAAACCTTGTAACCATTTCAATGGGAGTCTGGACCTTGGTTTATGAGGAACGGTGAGCTTCTCTTTCCTGGCCAGGAGGAATTCCTATGGGACTGGCTCAGATACAACCTTCCAGCATCTGGGCAGTCCAAGCAGAGCCGACTGATAACTTAGTGTCCTTTCAAACCAAAGTTTGCCTCCCCCTCCCAAACCAGAGTTTTCTAAAATAGCCAGGGGGGGTTAGGAGGATGCAGGTAAGGGATATTTTTGATTCCCACTGGAGGGCGCCAGCTTCTTTGAAGACTGGGGAATACCAATTACCATTTTGCAGTTTCTGGAAGGAGCCTTCAGTGAGGAGAGGAAGTTCAAGTTAGCCGCGCCATATGTCTGGTTTATTTCAGCGGCATTCCTTGATTGACCCCTGAGTCTGGCCAGTCTTTGCTTAACCCAGCCCTGCACATGAATTATCTGTAACCTCTGGGTAACTGAAGTATCCCCATTTTGCAGATGAGGAAAATGAAAGGTATACTGACTTCTTATAAATTACACAGCATGTCAGGATCAAATCTGGAGTTCACCCAGATCTCCGTGAGTCAGGAAGCCCAGCTGGTTTCCCTGCTCCACTCTGGGAGTGGCTGTGGCCCAGATCTAAATGGACTATCTGTCTTAACCCTTCTCCCTCTTCCCCCACAGATCCAAAGCAAGGAGCTTTGAGCTTCTGAGTTTGCAGAGGGTTCCCAATGCTAATGTTGGGGATCCATGCCTGATCTTAAAACCTGGGGTTTTAAATCAGCAATGGCCCTCTTGTCCTGAGGTGGGATCCCCTGATCTCTTCACCTCCATTAGGGAGTTAGTGTGTAAGGGGCACCAACTCCTAGGAACTCCTAACCTACAGTAGGGGTGGGCCCTGGATTTGTAACTCAGACATTCATATACATACCTGATCTGCCCCCTAGACTCCCATATGTGTCTGCACAAACCTGACCCTTTCCCCTCATCCCCTCTATGTGTGGGTGTACACACCTGGCCCCTCTCTAACAGGAGCCACCCCACCTTCCCTATCCCCACATGGACTCCACCAACAGGGCCTGATCAGGGCCTGGCCTGGCTTGAGACATTCCCTAACCTATCTCCAGGCTCCTCCTGAGGGGCCCGCTCTCACTCTCTTGACCTTGCATTCAGTACTGGTGGTGCAAGCCTATAATCCCTCATCTTGGGAGGCTGAGGCAGGAGAATTCTGAGTTCAAAGCCTGTCTCAGCAAAAGCAAGGCACTAAGCAACTCAGTGAGACCCTGTCTCTAAATAAAATCCAAAATAGGGCCCGGGATGTGGTTCAAGTCACATGTGGTCAAGTCACAGGGCCTCCCCCTACTGGCCAGCCTCACCAGCATGCCAGACACTACACTGGAAAAGGAATAAGCCCCTGGCCCTGG
This sequence comes from Marmota flaviventris, assembly GCF_047511675.1. Classification (NCBI taxonomy): domain Eukaryota; kingdom Metazoa; phylum Chordata; class Mammalia; order Rodentia; family Sciuridae; genus Marmota; species Marmota flaviventris. The sequence goes on from NC_092501.1 coordinate 26,370,838, forward strand.
GAAGAGAATCAGGGCCGTGCCTGGAAACAGTCCTGGAGAGCTGGGCAGCCCCAGCTTCCCACCTCAGGGGCCAAGGACCGCAGCCCCTGCCAGCCACCTGAGGGCCTCCTTGCTCTCCCCACACAAGTGCCCACAACTGCCGGCCCGCTAAGTGACGAGGAGGAGCCCAGGGAGCTGCCCCTGCTGTGGTGCAGACTAAGTCTGGACTGTAGACCTGGCTCCGCTGGTAAGGGTTTGAGCCTTCCACTCCTTGCTTCAGCTTCGTTTTTCTGGACCTCACTTCCTCCGTCCTCGAGGAACTAACGGGAGTCGGATCTAGATGGAAGTAGGGGGATGGTTCGGACGGGGCAGGGGCCCTTAGGGCAGCCGCGGGACCGGCTTCCTGGCAGGGCTGGGCGCCGGCCACCAGGTGTGTCGGGCGCGGGGCGGGGCAGGCGTTGAGGCCGACAGGCGCGCTTCCCCGGAGACGCCAGCAGAGGGCGCCCGAGCACCGACGAAGAGGCCGGGCCGCGCGGGAAGGCCTGGTGGGGTGCCGCCAAGGAGCCGCTGGGCGCTGGGAGGAGGCCCGTGGGTCCGGCTCCTCCAGGCGTTGGAGGCGGGGATGAAAGGTCCCAGACCTCGCTGCCGCCGCGCGGCCCCGGCTTCTCTGGAGGATGCTCCGGAAGGGGACGTGTCCCGGCGCGTCATTAGGAGGGCAGGTAGACCCTCCCCATCACCCGGCTGGAGAGCAGGGCCTGGGGAGCCAAGACTGGTGACCTTGATGCTGAACGGAGGGGGCCCCTTTCCCACACACCTCCGGTTAGGACAGTGTCCCCTGGGGAAGCTCTAAGCTAGGAGAGCCGGTGGGTGAGATGACCAAAGGAGCGGGACCGGTACCTCCCCTGCCGACCGCTTCTGTCGCCCACCTTGTCCGCAGAGCTTGGCAGGGAGAAGAAAGAGCTAGGAGAGGAGGAAAGGGTGAACGATGGAGGGCGCGGGGAGCAGTCACCGGGAGAGCGCACACCCAGGACCGGCAGGATGGCTGGTCACCTAGAGGGTCCGGCTCCCTGGGGAAACCCTCCGGCCGTCCGCCCTCCTCTGCTGTGCTGCGGGCTGAGCTCTCAGGATCCATCGCTCCGCCCGTGGCCCCCTTCCAGCCGCCGTGATTTATGGCTGGGCCAGGCCCAGCGACCTTGGACGGATAACTAATGACGGGTCAATAACGCTACAGAAAAAGTGAACTGGTAGGGGGAGGAGGGACGAGGCCCATTAGCCGGCCCATCCCTTTCCGCCAGGCATCTCCCCTCTAATCTTGGCGCCTTTCAGCTCTCCCCTTGCTGGGGGCTCCCCAAGGGCCTCTTGACAGCTCTGAGAGATGATGGTTAATACATCTGAAATGGCGGGGTGAGGGGAAGGGGGGGCCCACCGGGACCAGAATACATTGGACAGACCCCAAGTGAGTCACTAGAGAGTAAGGAAGATGGGTGGGGTGTCCTGGGAGTACACCACCCTTCCAGTCTATAGACAGGAAAGATTCCTTGCTGGAAGCCAAACTTGGTGAGTGGAATCCTTGCCAGGCAGAAGGCCAGCCTCTCCTAGAGAGAAATAGGGAGGAATTCTTGTGCCCTCCATTCCCCTCTGTTCCCCTGAACCTATCACCACCTCCTGGCCCATTTCTCTGGTGTCCTCTGGCTCCTCTCACCCCAAGCTCTCTGAGGTCAGACTGTTTACTTTGGTCTCGGTGTGGGATACTCCTGTTTGCCCCATGACCTGCTTGCATGTGGGTTGCATCTCAACTGCTATGTCATCTGGTTCCTATTAGCAGTGGACCAAAGCCTCCTACACTCAAGTCTGCCCACTCCCTTTCCCATGTTTGCAGACACCTGGGTTGTCACTGGGTCCCCCAGTCTATTTTTAATACCCCAAGGAACCCCAGGTTAGGAGGAGGGAAGCAGCTCCCTCAATGCCTGACGTGAGTTCATACACCTCCCCCAGACGTGTCATCGTCCAGGTGCCAGGGCAAATGCTTTTTCATCTTCCGATCCCATTTTGTGGGTAAGGAAGCTGAAGCTCAGAGAGGGGAAGAGTAGAGGGAGGAGCTGAGCCTTCAGATCTCCTGGCCCTCAATCACCTCCTCTTCCCTGCCCCTCCATCCCAGGGTTCCCTGTTCCCTGTTCTGTTGGTTCATCCTTAACTCTCACCCAGCTCTGTCTGCAAAGAGGACACACAGTGACAGGACCACTAAGGCAAGAGCATTCGGTCACAAATTAAACACAGGGTGACAGAACAAACCTGTAGGGAAGTATGGGCCACTGGGATAGGGGAACATATTCATACCTGTGTGCACCATCATGGTGGGGACACTGAATGCCCTGTGGACTCATATTTGTACATCCAGGCATGAATTCATGGATTCATTCAACAAACAAGTACTAAGTAGCTACCATATGCTAGGTACTGGGGATGTAAGGACAACACTGGGGAGCTTGTATTCTAGTAAGGGGACTATATGGAAGAAGTGCCTCCTATGTACAAGGGAAACCTCTATTATTGTGTGGTAGAGTGTGAACTTATTGCAGGGCAGAATATGAGCATGGGTGGAGGCATATGCAAGGTAGCAATTTGGGGGTGGAGACCCTAATCTTCACCCATCACCTCAATCCCTCACTCCACATCCGACCTCTCCACCTGTCTTGAACAAAACTCAACAAACCCCCCAAATCTATTCCTTCTATGTCTTACTAGCTCAACTTGGAAACCTGAGAGGTCCTGGCTCCAGGACTGGCTATACAACTTTCTGGACCCAGTGCAGAAAAAAAACCCACAGGGCTCTTTATTAAAAATTATAGTGTTTCAAAACAGAGCAGAGCATTAAACCAGGCATAGGGGCTCTTGGGAATGCAATTCCCCAAGGAACTGCACAGGTCACATGCCAATGAAGTCAGCCCTGCCTGCCACCTCATACTTTCTTTTCCTGCAATGACTTCCTGCTCTGCAAGCTCAGTCCTCTGTGGGTCTCTCACCTGGGTTGGCCCCCTGCCTCTGCACTTCTCAACTTTCAGCCTCCTGGTTACTCTCTGTCTGGTAAGTCTCATTCCCTCTGCTCACTGGACACCATTCACCTGGACTTCTGGCCCCTTTCATTCCTTGACTCCAAATACTTCCTATACTTGCCCATTTTGCTCAGCGTTCAATTCTTTAGAAAATTCCTTCTTCTTAGCCAGGCATGGTGGTGCACACCTGTGATCCCAGTGACTGGGAAGATCAGTATGGGCAACTTAGCAAAACCCTATCTTAAAAATAAAAAGGTCTGGGGATGTAGCTCAGTGGTGGAGCATTTGCCTTGTGTGTGCACTCAAGGCTCTGGGGAGAGGGATGGGAAGGAAAGAAAGAAGGGGGAAAAGAAAGAAAGAAAATCCACTTACTTTGGCTGCTTCCTCCAGAAGACTCTCCTGGTTTTCCATATCACAAACTATGTGTCTGGATCAAAGCACAAATCACCTTCTGCCTTCACTCATATGCATTTGTCTGGCCTCTCTAGGAAACCTAACATTTCAGAAGATAGGGACAGTGTCTCTGTATTAATCATTGTAACATCCCCAGCACCCAGCTGACACCTGCTTGGTAGGGGCTCCGTTAATATTTGTGGATGCAGCTGTGGAATCTTTTGCATGTGGTTGTGCGTGGATTGGATATCCTGAATTGTGTGCACAGAACAGTATGCAGGGCTGGTGTTCTTGTACAAGCATCTCTGTTTGTGTCTGCACATACTTCCATACCTGTGCATGCGCATGGAGGTAGGCTGTTCCTGTAGGTTTCTGTAGACCTGGGCCTGAATTGGAGGAGTGTGACCGTGTGCACATTGGTTTATGTGGGGTGTGCCCACATCTCTGTGGCAGGTGTATGCTTATTCATAGCACAAAAGGATGTGTGCCCTTGAGGTCCCATGAGGTCGGGGTTGTGCCTAGACAAGAGCTGCAGGTGCACCATGCAAGGACACAATCGGCTGGCGCGTGTGCAGGCCATGTGTGTGCACAGCTGCGTGTCCTGGCCGCGGGCAGCCCGGTCGCCCTGTGCGCCCCCTGCGCCCGCTGAGCCCGCTGAGCTCGCCGCTTTGTTCGTCTGCCGCGGGCGGGCCGCATGGTCTCCAGGAGACTCCCTGGCCCGAGCGTCTCAGGCCCCGCCGCGATTGGCGGCCCAGCAGCGGCCCGGCTCCCTCCTGGGCGGGCGGAGCCGGTCGGGCTCCCGTTACCGGCGCGGGGTGGGTAGGGTGGGGGTGGGGGCGCCAGGCCATCCATCTTCTGTTATTACAGCGTAATGGGGCTGCTCGGGCGCCCGCCCATTTGTCATCGGCCTCGTTCGCTGATAACGGGCATTTGTCATCACTTTCCTCTGCGCCAATGTCATCAGCGCCGCTGACAGCGGGGTGGGTGTCTGTGTGCACATGCACATAGGCCTGCTGGACACGCGCTCGTGCATATACACACGTGCACACAGAACCTGAGGGGACATACTGGTCCTGGGGGGCACATGTCCCTGCACTGGAGATGGACACATATGCAGACTTGGTCGCAACAGCCTCATCTGTCACGCAGATATTCCCAGCTGGAGCTCCTCTTCCCCAGCCCAGAAGCAGGGCAGCTTTGAGTGCAGGTGGCCCTCTGCCAGCTCCCTGTGTGGACACGTGTGACATCCACCACCACCGTTTGTGGAGCTCCACAAGCTCTATAGGCCTATATGTGACTCTGTCCCTCTGGCAGCACAGATTCAACCAAATGGTCACATTCAGGCATCTAAGGACTTTCAGACACAGGACCTGGGTAGAGTCCTGCAGGCAGGGTAGTGGAGTGGTAGATGATAGGATGATGGGTGGTAGGCCCCCAAATGCCTTCTTTCCAGCCCTCCAGAGACAATGTAGTCTGGGAGTCCTTATGTCACTCCTGGCCCCATTCAGGTTCTGAGCCTAGGCTTATTTGCAGCAAGAAGTACTAAGGAAAGATTCCAGAAAGAACTTTTCACCTGGAAGTGGTACAAAGTAGCCTGAGGCAGGGATGTCACTGGTAGCCAAGAAGGTAGCTTGGGAGGGAAAGAAGATCCCTTGTCTATATCCTATGCCCTCCAACCAGGTGCCAGCCATTTCTGTCTTCCTGCTGCTGCTTTGTAGCACATTCATCTTAGGATGGCAGAGGGGACTCCATTAGTCCTTATTAGGCAGCCCTACCCCATCTCTCTGGTCCCCAGTTGCCTGGCACATAGTAGGTGCTCACTAGGTAGCTACTGAATGAATAAATGATTGAAGACAAGGTATATAGGGGAGGTGGGGTCCTCCTTAGTCCCTCCCAGAATGGGCGCCAGCTTCTGATGGCTGAGATCTCATCTGACTCCCCTCCTCATTCTTTCTGCAGCCCCCCAAATTCCCCTTCTCCCCCAGCCTCTCCCTCCTGGGCTGACGGGGAGGGGAGAGGGGAAGGTCCCCTGGCAGAGCAGGGCTCGCTTGTTCCTTGTAAATGAAGACCATAATTAACATTAAATTAAGGTAATACAAATGAAGGCAACATAGAGGCTGACAAGATGAGCGTTTGGGGAGGCAGTGGGGAGAAGTGATTCATATTTTTAATTTACTGTACGGATGGGCCGTGTGGCTGGGGAGCGGGCGGTTTGCGTGGAGGGGGTGTCGCCCCGCGATGTTTGCTGGGCTCTGAGCAAGCACACAATGACTATTAAACTCAACTGTCCATATAATGGGACAGATTCGACACGACGCCCACCGGAGCGCCAGGAGCCAGGCCGGCCAGGCTGTAAATCCTGCCCACATGGCGCCCTCCTGCCCACCTGCCTGCCTAGCTGGCCTGGCCCAGGCCTGCGACAGGGCAGACACAATCCCCACGGGCCTGAGAGGAGTCTTGGGCCTGGGGAGCCTATCAAGAGGGCCCAAGCTCCTTGCCCAGCTATGCCTGGGGTTGGGGCACTGGGGTCATGGATGAGCTGGAGGTGGGATAGGCCTGGCAGTGCCTCCTGGGATGGGCGGGCAGGAGCTCTGTGGCCACACACGCAGTCCCTTTCAGGAATTGCACAGAAGACACTGGTGTTCTGTCCCAAAGAGAGGAGTCAGTCATGGTTGTCGTCATCTCTGTCACCACTCACATTACCAAGCACCTACCATGCTCCAGGTCCCAGGCGACACAGCAGCCTGTGAGGAGCCTGTCGTACTTTACGTGTGAAGAACAAAGTGAGAGCCAGCGAGTGACTTGGTCACAGAGCTTGTAAGTGTCCAGCAGTCCTATGTTGAAAGAGTGTTCCATCCCGGGCCTCCCACCCCGATTCTGGGGCCACCCTGTGACCCCACAAACTGTACAAGGAATTAAGGCCATGTCTCCCCAGTCCTCACCTTCCGGACCCTGAGGCTTAGATGTGGAGTGCTTTGGGACAGGGGCGTGCGTGATGAGGTTGTGTGGGAGGTGTGCCCCCACGTCCTCCTACCCTCACCGCAGCCAGCAGAAAGGTGCCAGCACATCCCGGGTGGGCGGACAGGGATTCCTGCTTACTCACTCTGCACACAGAGCCAAGAGACGCTCATCCCTGGGATGAGAGATGCAAGTGTAATTTAGGTTTTGATATTATGAAAGTCTCGCTGCTCTAAAACAGCGGGGCACTCGGTGCCTCATTAATAAAGGATAAACTCGGAGTCTATTTACAAGGCGCTTTTTGGGGTTATTTACTCTCCAATATACATATGTAATGTTGTGCATACTTACCGCTAGGTAGGACTCACCCTTCCATCCTGGGCCTCCAGTCACCCTGGAGAGGGGCCCCTGCAGGGTGCAGAGGGTCACTGGGGAAGAGGGAATGCTGAGGGCCACCTGGGACCAAGGAGGCTCTGTTGGAAGTGACAGGCCCTAGGAGGGGGAATCACAGAATTGTAGAGCTGGAAGTAGAAGGGCAGAGGGCATAGGCACCTGTCCCCTCCCTCCCCTTCCTGAAGTCCCCTTGGACCGCCAGCCCGGCTGCCTTGAAGGCCGGCTCCCCTAGAGATATGTGACAGGCTTAACTCACTTGCCAGGTGTTCAAAGTTCTCCCTCCCCGCACCCCTCCCACTCTATCAGGCCCGGCAGCACTGCCACCCTGCCCGGGCCCACCCGGGGCACATCCTGTGCACACTGGGGATAAGCCCCTCAGCTTCTGAAAGAAGGCCAGCCAGGTCTTCTGAGCAATATCCCCTGTACAACACCAGACCAAATCCTGTGCCATCCTTGTCATAGCCCTGTCACCTCAACATCCAGTGCCCAGCAGGGCTGAGTTGGCAAGGTCTTCCTCACACCAAAGAGGAGTTTACTTCACAGCTCCTGGAGCCTATTAGCCCAGCCACAGTGAGGAGCAGTTACCCACAGCAACCAGCCCCCAGCTTCTCTCTGCAGCGGCCACCACCTCAGCCTGGGCTCTTCACTTAGTGGGAAGATCTGGGTAGCCATCATAGGTGGTGAGGTCATGTTCTCATCCCCATTTTGTTTACTTTTGTGGTGCTGGGGATTGAACTCAGGGACACTTATTATGGAGCCACATTCCCAGCCCTTTATTTTTTATTTTGCAGCAGGGGCTCACTGAGTTGCTGAGGCTGGTCTGAGTTTGGCCTCAAACTTGCCATCCTTCTGCCTCAGTCAAGTCACTGGGGTTCTAGACATATACTACCACACCCCAATCCCCCATCCACATTTTATAAGTGAGGAAACAAAGGACAGAGAACTCACTCAATGTCACCCAGCCAATAGGTGTCAAGCTAGGGTTTTAACTCAGATTAGGGTTCTTACCCCCATAAGCCTCCTTGAGATTCCTGGGCCTTCACTACCTGCCCACCTGGGTCCCTGCTCAGCCTGGCCTCCAATGAGGAGTGCTGATTTTTTCTCATGGTTCTATTCACTTACTCGTCCCTGAATACCCATGGCCTGTAGCCTTGGGCCTAGGGACCTCCCTGTGTGGTTGTGGATGTGGTGGGAATGGAGTCCCCACCCTGGTCAGAGTTCTTGATTAATTCACAGAGGACCTTGGATCTGCAGGAGAGGAAGGTGGGGTTGGTGGTGTGTGAAGTGGCCTGTGTAAGGGACACAGTATGTGTAGGGCAGAGGGTGTCTGGGAGAGGCAAAGCCTGGCTAACTTGGGCCAAGGAGACATCTGGTGGCCAATAGGAGACCTGCAGCCTTTCTGTAGGAAGTCTTGGGTGCATAGTGTCAGGGAGAGGCCAGTCCCTTGGAAACCTCCAGGGATCCAAGAAGACACTGTCACCCTTGGGGTAGAGTTTGCAGCTGCTCCAGGCCTCAGTGTCTGGAACTCAGTGGGAAGAGAGTTGGCTCTTGAGTATCCTTCCCACCCACAAGGTTGGGGGAGAGCTGACATGGAGGGTGCTGGACAGAGGGAGGATGGCAAGCAGGAGGATCCGATCCATCATTGTTGGTGAACAATGAGCCGTCACCACCCTAATTAAAGATGTAATTACAGCAAATACATCCTGGGCTGAAAACGAATGATAGACGGACAGCAGGAAGGCACCTTGTAGCCAGCATCCAGGAGGCACCGCTCCCCTCTGAACTGGGGAACACTCTCCTCCGCACCATTCCCCCACCCTGGTGTCAGTGCACCCTGGTAGATAGAAAGGGACTGAGACTGGAGGTGGGACTGGTCAAGGGCCAGGGTCCAGGTAGAGTCTGAGGTGGAGAAACAAGGATAGGAAGGAGGCTTCAATGCCAGGGTGCGAGAAAAAGGGTGGCTTGTGCCTCAGGCAGGGAGCAGGGCCTGGAAGGGTGGGCTTCTCTGTGCAAGCAGAACAGAGCATGGAGTAGGACTTCGGGGCACACCTGTTTTGGGGTAACTGGGTCTTTGTCCAAGGCCCCCGAAGGTGTGGGGGGGAACCATGCTGGGAGGCTCAAATTATACACAAGGGAAAGAGCAAGGCTCTGGTGGCCACACTTGCCTTTTGGTGTGGTCTAGACTTCAGGGACCAGGGCAGGGCCAGTGGGGGAAATAATCTCCTGAAGGCTGATTTGTCCTTACCTGAGATCAGGTACAGGCAGGGTACTGGCCACCTGAAAGAAGGAGGGATGGGTGTCTCTCTCTGACCAGCCTGGCTTCTGCTGTTCCCTTGGGACACTGCTTTCTCTTCTGAGGCCCTGGGACCCACAGCCCCACTTACCCTCAGGGAATTGGAAACCCTGAGCACAGGGTCAGGTCAATGTGAGGCCAGCCAGAGCTGTGACGATCCCAGGGGCGAGGCAGGAAGGCCTGTCCTGATGGGGAGCTCAGTGGCCTCAGCCTCTTGGCCCCATCTGCTGTGATGGCCCCCAGCCAGCTCCTCCAGGGTATATGGACTGACCCATATGGGTGGGGGATGGTGGGGAGCCTGGGCAGGCAGGCAGAGGGGAGGGAGGGAAGGACACTGACAGCAGAACAAATGCTTGTAATTTTATAACCAATCTCAGTGTGTCCGTGGGGGGCCGTTTGTGCCTCCACTCAGGACCAATCAGCTTGACAGAGCTATGAGTCTGCCTGAGTGAGTATGAGCAGCTCCCCCCAGTGCCACTTACTGCAGTCTCATTACGGGCCCAGCCCAAGACCAGCTAGAACTGAGGGGCTGCAGGGAAGGGGACCCAACACAAGGTAGGCCAGAGCCAGCCCCAGGCCAGAGCCAGGAAGGCTGGGGGCAAGGGGTGAGGAGCTTAGAGACCCAGAGGCTGAGAGAGAGAGAGAGAGAGAGAGAAGAGGAAGAATTCCAGGAAATAGTAAACATTTAGTAAGCACCACTGGGCGCTGCACATTTAGGATCCAGAGATCACAAGTCCCTGCCCTCAAGGGGCTTGCAATCCTTCTGGGCAGCTGGAGAGATTACAGATGGATAGGCCCTGGGAAAGTGGAGTTGGAGAGAGAAGTGACCTGAGGGCAAGGAGGTCAGAGGGCAAGGAGGTCGAAGGACAAGTGAGTCAAGACAAGAGGGACTGGAAGGAGAGAGGAAAGAGGGGACCAGGGCACCCTCGGGATTGCAGTGATTGTAGACACACAGGGCTTTGAGGGAGAGTGAGGAAGGAGGGTAGCTTGGGAGGACGGGCGGGCCAGTGGTGGATATTACAGGATGGCCTTGCTGGATATCTGGCTCTGGGGATGGCTGTGTGCCCATTAGTCTCTCTAATTGTCAAAAATCTAATTTAGTGTCTGGAGCCCAGGCTGGCCTCGGGTTAAATGGAGGGAGGCAGGCCTAGCCATAAATCTGCCCTTCCAGCTTGGCCTGGTGCTAATTCTGCAGTTAAGTGAGGGGGTGAGGAGGGCTCTAGAGAGGAGGTGTCCTTGGTGACCCTGTGTGCCGGCCCCCATGTGCTAGGTCACAGCCAGGCCCTCCTCTCTGGCAGAAGGAAGGGGCTCACCTGGGGCTCAGCTGCACTGTCCAGGGAAGTGCCTCAATTCCGAGGTGTAAGGAGGACTGCAGTCTCTCTGGGGGCTGCATGAAACTGTGAAACCATCAGTCTCTTCTGTTCCTGGACCCACTTAGCATCTGCGTGAGCTTCGCTCTTATAAAGGGATTGGGGACAGTTCCTGACTGGTAGGAAAGTCACATATTCTACACAATATCATGACACTTTGGTGAGGAAGGGACACTGATAGTCACAATATATGACCAAGTGGATGGTCATCATGTGCTAGGTGACTGCTGGGATGGCTTCAGTCATGGGAATCACATGATATTCACATCACATACTTGGGGAGGGAAGGGCCATTTCTTAGCAGGGCAAGCTCTCTCTCTCCATTGGGCCAGTCTCTCCTTTGCTGGGCCTAAACTCAAGGTGCCTGAGGACTTGAACAGCTCCCAAGAGCTGCCTGTGGCCTGAGGTGGTGATGGTGGCCCTCCAACCTGGGCTTGGTAATGACCTCACTCCCCTCAGAGCTGCTAATTGAAAGCAAGGGGTGTGGTAGGCTCAGCGGGAGAGGTTGGGGGACTGAGAAGCTTCATAGAGGCTCTGCTTCCATGGGGGGAGGAAAACAATTTCTTCTGGCTTCGACTCCATCTCACCAGGCACCCGCCTGGCCTCTCCTGCTGCTAACGAAGTGCCTTTAATTAGCAGCTTAATAAAATGCCCTTAATTGGCAAGAGCCAATCAGGGGGAAGAGAGGTCTCCTCCTCTCAGTCATTGCTGATGGCGGCACAGCTACAGGTTTAAAGAAGAGAGAGGAATCCACCCGCAACCCAGCATTAGGACCAGTGGCTACAGAACTGTCTTCCCAGGATATGCCGTAGATCCTGATCCCTGGGGAAAGAGGTCTCGCACTGTTTGTAGGTGATGTCCAGAAACCTCTAGGTTCAGGTCCTGCTAAGTCCTGTGCTCAGGTGTCCAGCTGGCAAGGGTTGAAATCAAGTAGATGTTGGTGGCTGTGATCTTTGCTGACTCCCCATTCCCTGCTGCTCTCCAGGGTGCTGCCTATTGTTAGGGACCAGGTGCTCATGAGGTCTCTGGCAATATGAGTCCCCTTTCTTGCTGTTTTCTCACCTGCAAAAGGCTGGGTTTTCCTGGTGCTCTGCCAGTCTTCCGGCTCTAGTGGAAATTATGACCACGGCCTGAGTCTGCCTTAATGACCACAGTAGTGAGCTCAGATTGAGATAGGCAAAAAGGCTCAAGGACACCAAGCCTGGTCAAGTAGAGACCAGGCTTTTTAATATCTTTATTTTATTTATATTTATGTGGTGCTGAGGATCAAACCCAGGGCCTCACACGTGCTAGGCAAGTGCTCTACCACCGAGCCACAATCCCAGCCCCAAGTAGAGAGGATTATTAACCTTAAAAGCCTACAGGTTATAGGAATCAATTTTAACAAGGGTCCTACTTACGACAGAGGGAGGAGCAGAAAGGGAGAGTGCTTTTCTGCTTCAATCTTGTACCTACTCTCTAGATTTGGTTTAAGGAGGAAGTGGAGTTCCACTTGGGAGCAGCAGCAATATTACCACTCAGGCAGTCAATTCTTACAACTTGTGGACTCTGGAAATGCTCCTGGAGGTGCGCTGACTTGGCTATAAGTGGATTAAGTGGGATGCAAGGGAGTCAGTCTTCTCACCTACTTAGAGGCAGAGGAAAACTTAAATTGTGGGCTAAAGTTGGGTTGTGGTTGGCTATAACCACCAGTTTGCAAATTAGGTATCACTTTGGCTTCAATCTGACCCAACATGAAATACAACTTTCATGCCAGGGGCCCTGTACTTCATGTCACCCAGCCCTGGCTTCTCTTGATCTTGCTCTCTCACATCAGATTGTATTAAGAGCTACTGTATCTACTGTGCACTCCTTGGATTTGTACACTGAAATATTACTGTTCTTTTGGTCTTTGGTCAAAGAGACAAGACACTTAGAAAATTCACTTTAATCTTATATTTGGAATTTAAATTACTTTTTTTCTGAACAGTTAAAAAAAACCAAACACACTCTATTGCCATGAACCTAGGTTGTGAACATACTGATACATTAACTACACATCACCATAACATAATCACAGAAGTTAAAGCAGTCAGTACTTAAGAATCTAGAGAACAAAGAGCCAAATCAACCAAAAGCTCTCAGGGAAGCTCTTATTTGTTGCCAGGCCTGTCCCCACAGCCGGAGTCCACTGAACATCCCTCAGAGTTGAGTCTGGCTGGGCTCCAGTGGTCACTGATTTGGGAAAGTGTTAATTTCCTTAGTACCCAGAAGTCTAAACTTGTAGTTGGTCTTTTCCTTCAGTGTCCATGAAGGGGAAGGCTCAGAGGGGAAGAAACATATTAAAACGCACATGCACAACCAATCAGGAACTAAGAGTCAGCTGGTTCCGTTGGGCAACAAATATTTCAAATGTTAGCTGCTTCCAGGAAATTTTAGATCATAGATGCTCGAATTCCAATAGAAGGGGTTTCCAGCTATCAATGCAGAAAGTTCCACCTGAAATCAGGCAGCCATGATCATTATCTTTTGGTTTCTCTACTCAAGGATTTCTGATGTCATAAATGAACCATAGGTTAAAAATATCAAGAAGCAAAGTTCAGTTTTTATTCCCCTGAGAGGGGGCTGTCCTTCTAGCACTGATTGAGACTATGGTTAGAATAAGGGGCTCTGGACTGTCAGTGATCAGCTGTGTGGTCAAGACATGGGGAGACAACCCAGCTGGTGGGTTTTGGGTGTACCTGGAAGTCTGTTGAACTCGTCCAAATGGGGAATCAGCAATGTGGATTAAAGTCATATGGTAAACCTGATCACCAAAGAGTGTGATGGTCCCAGAATTGAGCTTGCAGCTTACCCCTCAGGCCTGCTTCTACTTCTGGGCTTAGTATTACCATCTAAGGCAAAATGAAGATGATAAGGTCAATAATACTAAGGTATCTAATCTTAGGAAAAGAAAAAAAAAAAGTAGCCCTAATTATTTCTAATATGTTCCACCCCTACCCTCAACCCCAAGCCCTCTGTTTCCACACACAATCAAGTGCTAAATAAAGAATAGACCAACCACAGTTGTTCAGACCAATGGCAAGGGATGAGTGCCTATTTTCTTCTTTGCAGCTTTAATTGTACCAAAACAAAACAACAACAAAACCCCCCAAATGGGTGTTTGTTTGTTTTTTTTACAGAATGATTCAGGGGTGTCTAAGTGTCTTTTCCAGTTCAAAAACAAGTTATGAGGGCCATGCTTCATTACAGAGTTAAAAAAAAAAAAAATCCCTGTCTCTGAAGTGAGGACACATCAGATTTTAGCCATGGGACAAGTATAAAAGGCCTCCTATCCATAATTCACATACACTTTCAGATTGCACTTAAGGAAGTAAAAAGGTATTTTCTCAGCAATGAAATACACACATGAGCAGCAAACCAGGCTGGTCTTGTCCAAGCAGCCTCAGTGTGAACAGAGGTCATACCTGTCTATAATAGGTGCAGCTGAGTGCACCTGCCTTTGAAAGGTTTCAGCCTATCTTTATAAAAGGTTTCTTTCAGGCCCTTCATTGCAAAGTAAATTTTAGTTTAAAGAGACCTACAATAGGGATACTTCATTTCAGAGCCAAGAGACATCTTTGGCTCCTTTCCTACCATTCCTTTAAATGTGTAGTGACTTCCTTTGTCTCTCTTTTCTTTTTAAAAAGGTCAAACTTTACATTTATTCTAGCCCAGTTGGGGATTAGTGATAATCAATTCCCACTGAAATCATGCAGAGATAGTAAGTGGGGTTTACCTTCTCTGGAAATGAACTTCTACTTACCTGATTATTTCTTCTACAATGAACTGGTAAATGACCCCCAGAGCTGAGAAATGTGAACAATTCAAGTTTTTCAGACCACTTAACTTCATTCCCATTTCCATCAGCAGAGAGGACAACTTGCACAATAATCTCAACTGAACTAATGGTTCTACATCTGCAGGGTCCAGCCCTGACCTCATGTATGATAGACTGGAAGAGCTTCAAACTGCCTTAGGATCAATGCACCTTCACTGAACTTAGATGTCAGAGCAAAATCCTGGACAGCAGTAAATGGTCAGCAGCTCCCACTTTTAAAAATTTTGCAGTGCTGGGGTAGAACCTAGGGCCTGACACATGCTGGGCAAATGCTCTGTCATGTAGCTACATCCCCAGCCTTGTTCCCATTTTGGAATAGCAGCATATAACAGAAGGGCTAGTAAAGTTATGGCTATTGGACAATATTTGAAACCCTTGCCTTTTTCATGTCTGTCCTGCGTGTTTTTCAGGGCTGACACCCCTCTATCTTCATCTGCAGCAAAATCCTTAACCAATCCAAAAGCCATTAATAGTCAACACAATAGACAAGGAACCCTGATAGTGGCTAAGTAAGAAACAATAGCATTTGGATAGCTGGGAAGGGAATTACACGAAGAAAATATTTCCCAGGCATAGGCATTACACTGGGTAGTATTTTCTGAATAATTTGAAATTAAAAGCTTTAAAAGTATTCATGAAGCAGGAAAGAAAAATGGCATTTGTATAACCTGCCTCTCTGTATGTAATGACAACATTCAATTGAGAAGGGAACACCTTCTTGCAAATCAGGGGGAAGAATGAGGATGTTCTACCATGCACTCCCACCCCCTTGCACTAAAGGTGATCTGGCTACAGGTCACTTCCAACAGGCTTCCATTCTATTTGTATAGCAGCTGGTTAAAAGTGGCTCTCTTAAACTCAACAGGGTAGATTAGGAATAGAAGCAAAGGGCCTGATTGCTCAACTTCCAAGGGAAACAGGAGGCTGCCCTGTGGCCTCAGGGCCTGGGGGTGTGCCCAGGCCACCTCTCAGTAGGCTCACTAGTGCCTGGGGAAACAAACTGGGTATGCAGCCATGGTGCTCCCAGGATAGTGTGGCACAAGTGCCCTTACAGAGGGTCCATTTGTGTATGTTGTCCATCAACTTCCAGAGAAATTTTATTGATTGGGAAAGTAGAGAGCAAAATAAGGCCAAGAGGAGGAATAAAAAGAAAGAGAAGGCAGTTTCTGCCCATTAATAAACCCTGTGTGCCAAACTTCACCCTGATCCTCTCTCTGGCAGCTTTGCCCTTTTGCAAATACTGGGTTTGGGAGAAGTAGAAGGAAGGTTCTGCAGTGCAAGGTTAAGGTTAGATTGATTTCTGAGAGATGGTATTTACTGGCCTAAATGAAAAAAAGTCAGCTTTCACTCCTGACCATCTCTTAAGCTACTCCACTGGTAGTCTTGGCAGTCAGGAGGAATTCAAAGATGTGAACCATTATGCATAGTGCACCAAGTGACTGGTTCTGGCCTTTTCAAACCTTTCTGTAGGCTGAGCCTTACCAGTGATTTAAGATGAAGTACAATGCTTTTTATTACACATCTAATTGTTAATGAGAGGAAATGCAATCAGCAACTCCTTTCCACACTCTACATGGAATCGAGGAGACTGCTGAGTCCAGAAAAGATGCAGCCATTGATGGAGCCCAGGAAACTTCTGTCCCCTCCCCTTCTTTGGGTGGGGAGAAGAAGAAGAGAGAAGAGTTGTAAATATGATGAGAGCATCATGTTCGAGAATCCACTGCCTCCACATGGTCACTTGCAACAAAAGCCTGGGCTTGAAATTGTCACTGAACACATTTAGCTCCAAGTGTTGCATTTTTCTAGTTGATCCACCTCATGTTAATTGAGGATATTCTCTTCACACACCTTCTTCTCAGGTTGAAGAGGGCTTGGTGGGGAGGGAAGAGGGACAGAAACAGAAAGAGGATGGAAACAGGAGGCCCAGGTCTTCCAGTGTATTTGTCTCCCCCATCCCCCAAGGATGTACAGGGTGCTGTCTCTCCCACACATAGTGGGCTGGGTTTCTCTGGCCAGGTGTAGACACTCCTGCAGTTAACAGGGGGACACAGGGCCCTGTCTGCCTGGAAGCTGCATCCTTCTGTCTCCTACATGTGGGTCATCTGGGGAAACTAGTTCTGCTTAATGGCAAAGCAAGAGAGATTATGGCAAAACACTAAATATATTTATAAGTCATCTTTGTCTGGAACCCAATGGGGGAGAAGCAGGTGCAGAGGGAAAGTGGGGAGAAGAGGGGAGGGGAGGTTTAAAAGTTCCAATCATTCACACAAGATAGAAGACATCTTCTGATAGCAGCACTGAAGCAGTTGGCTGTGCTGAGCAGACTGTCCTGGTCAGCTGTAGACCAACTATGTCCTAATAGGAGTCTCAAAGCCTTGCTCCTCACTGGTCCGGAGATCCAGGTAGGAGTTTGATTGTTGCGGTTGTTGCTCATTCTGGTCTTGGCAGATACTTAAATACTGCAACTTTAATGAGTCCTGTGTGAAAACAGAACAAATAGTCATCAGCCCCTTTCCTTAAATTTTTCACTTGCTCTAAAAGTAAAAGAACATTCACTTAGCTGTCAATTGCAATAAAGGCTTGGGGGCCCTTCCCAATGGCTGCTTTCTGCCCATACAGCACAGGAACTTCTGTCAGAGGCCTAACTGGGGACTTTAAAAAAGGGTGAGATTTGCTGACATGCTCTGGGCACTAGTACTCAAGCAGTGACTCTGATGTCCTGAGGTTAAGAGTGACCAATAGTTGGGCATCAACCTTTCACCTGCTCCCTGAAATGGCAGAGCAGGCAGGAATGGCTTGGGGTTCTGCTGGAGTAGCCAGGAACCCAATGATGGCACTGAGAGAAGTGGGGGAATCTGGGGAAGCTAATCTTCATCTGGCTAGAGGAACTGTAAATGTAAGCACTAGAAGTGCTCCTGGTACCTTCAAAGACAGATGTATAGATGGTGGCTGGACACGTGCCTTGGAGATTAAAGTAGCAGGTGAGACTAGAGATTAAAACTTGAGAGTCATTTATATTGAGATGGGAGCTAAAATCTTGGGAAAAGAGAAGGCAGCTAGGGAAGTGAGCTTAGATAAGTCAAAATGCTCATGGATGTCTATGTTTTAGGGGTGAGAAGAGGAAGGAGACAAACAATCAGAGTTAGGACAAATAATACAATTGGGGACTAGGATTTTTGCTTAGTGGCCGGGCATATACCTAGCATGCCCTGGATTTAATACCCAGTACCTCTTCCTCGAAAATAAATAAATACATAAAAATGCAAAATATTGTAAGTCTAAGGAAAAGGAAATTTTGCCAGGTACATGATAATTCTAATATTTCATAACAATGACCACTTTTCACTAAAGGCTTATTATGTGCTAGGCACTAAGAATTTTACAAATAGTATTTCTGGGCTGTTTTCACAAGAGCTCTGTGAGGTGGGATCTGCACTCTCATTTCACTCATGAGCAAACTAAAGTCTGGGAAGTCTCTTGCCCAAGGGCACATAGCCTGTGTAATTTGGCTAAGGAGGCTGAGGAACAAGGAAACTGTCCTCTATGAGAGGGGCTGGACACCACCTTAGAAGGAACACTACAGAAAGAGGTGCAGACATGTAGTCAATGTGTACCTCTGACAAAAAAGCTGCAACCAGTGTGGGAAACGAGAAATGACAGCAACACTCCCTTGTAGCTGGTACCAAATTTCCTGAATTCTCAATAACCCAATGCATTTGTGAAGAGACCATGTATGATCTGAATATACCCAAATATAAAAAAAACCTGGATATTTTAGGATTTTTACCTGCCTCAGAGAAGGGCTGGACAACTAAGTGGGAGGAATGGAACTCTTGGTAACTTCAGAGTAGCTGCTCCTGTTTTATAGGCTCTCTGGGTCATTACTTAAGATTTCAAACTGGTTCAAATATTATTTCATTTATATCCTCTGGAGCAGGAATGGTTCATTCTACTACTCAGGGAGAACCCCAGAATCCTCTAGAAATGAGCCTGGCTACCTTGGTAAAAGCAGTGCCCAGTGGGGCAACCCCTGCCCTGTCCTCACACACTGTCTGCTTTCCCTGCTTTATAAGGTTTGGTGAGACAAAGGGACTGAGAATGAGAAAGCTCCAAGAGGAGTACACCTTATAGCCAATATTACATTTTCTACCCACAGTGCCATATGCACAGTTGTTTTCATACCTGGGTAAGTATGAGGTCAGTATATGGTTGTTTATCTGGAGATGTAGGTGTATGTTCGAGAAGGGGAGCGGGGGGGCTCAGCTTGGGTTGCTGGATCATTTAGGAAGTCCCAGATGAGGATTGTGTCATCGTGTGAACTACTGACAATCTGGAATTCATCAAATTGGAGTCGGAAAACTCTTCCAGAATGCTCCTAAAGCAGAAACGAAAGGGTAAGAATTTGAAATACTTCAAAACCAAAAGGGCACAAATTCAGCCTCATATCTAAAGACACCTATGGAAAGGCTCTTTACCATTTAGTTGTTTCAAAAATACAGAGGGAAAACTTGATTTGGCTAAAGAGAGAATGGGAAAGTCAAATACTGGGCAGCTGATTTCACAAAGTAAAGTAATAATCGTTAGTCAAGGCAGTAAATAGCATCCTAGTTTCTCATTGCCAACTCTCCTTGGCTTGGCCTAGAGGAGCACCCTTCTTGGTACTTCCCAGGCCTTATTCTCCCTGTGTCTCTAAGTTTCTTCTACAGAGACTAAGGGGTATGAGCAATAATAAGAGGTGTGTTGGTAGATGCTTTCTGAACTTCCTCAATTTGTAAAACCATTTATAGATTTTCATGGTTTATCAACCAGCTTCCAAATTCATGAAAACCAAATGGTTGACTCTTACACCAAGTGGGTCTGAGCCTGGTCTAGTACATCACTGGTAGTAAACAACATAGTGCAAAGTACTCTCATGCCCCTTACTATCAATATTACTTCATTTTAATGTTATCACTATTTATTTGTTTTGCCAATCTTGAAATTCACATAAATACACCCATCTACTACATATTCTTTGGTGCCAGAGTTTCTTTTACTCAACATTATAAGATACTTCTCTGCTGTTACATGCAAAACAGTAGTTTGTGGTTTATTTATTTATTTTTGTTACTGGCTGATATTCCACTGTATGAATATCCTACATTTATCTTTTCTCCTATTGGACATATAGGCTGCTTATAGTTTTTTAAATATTTTTTTACTTATTTTAAATATTTTACTTATTTATATGTGGTGCTGAGAATCGAACCCAGTGCCTCACACATGCCAAGCAAGTGTGCTGCCAATGAGCCACAGCCCCAGTTTATAGTTTTTGATTACTGTAAATAAAGCTGTTGTGATTATGCATAGGCCTTTCAATGGACACTCGCATTTACTACACCTAGGAACAGAACTTCTGGTCCATGGAGGACATGTATGTTTTAGCTTCAGGGATACTACTGAAGTGTTTTAAAATTTATATCACTTAAGAGAGGAAAAAAAAGTTGTGTAAATTTATATTCCCACCAATAATGTATGAGTTCCAGTTGTTCACATTTTTATCAACACGCAACACTGCCATTCTTTTTTAGTTTAGTTTTGATAGGTCTCTAGTGGTTATTTTATTATGGTTTTAGTTAGTATTTTTCTTTAGGAAGTTGAAGTTGCTTTCCTCGTTTTCTCAGAGTCTTATCATGAATGTGTGTTTGTCAAGTGCTTTTGCTGCATTTATTGATAAAATCATGTGACTTTTCTTCTTTGGTTGTTGATATGACAGATTATATTAAATGATTTTTGAATTCTGAATTAGCCTTGTATTTGGAATAAATCTTACCTAGTCATGGTGTTACTATTTTCTTTACACATTGTTGCATTGTTGGATTCAATTTGCTCATATTTGGGCATTTTTTTTTAAATTTAAGAGTTATTCATTTTATTGACACATTACTACCTTTTATATAATTTCAGAAACTGTGAAAGAACTAAGCACAAGATTAGTAACAATATCATCCTTAAATATGAATCAAATATATTAATAAAAATTCTACTTAAAAAAGTAATATTTGTCATGCAATTTGTTTGCCTATTTAATTGTGGCAAAAATATAAGACAAAATTCACTATTTTGTCCATTTTTAAGTGCATGGTTCAATAATCTATTGACATTGTTGAGAAACGGGATCTCCAGAACTTTTTCATCTTGTAAATCTAAAACTCTATATCCGTTAAACAAGTCCTTATTTCCCTGTCTCCCCATCTTTGCAATCACCATTCTACATTGTTTTTATGAATCAGTCTACTTTAGATACTTCATATAAGTGACATCCTACAGTATATGTCTTTTCATGGTCAGCTTATTTGACTTAGCATAATGTGCTCAGGTTCATCCATGTAGATGAAATCTATGGGACAGGAATTCCTTAAGGCTGAATAATGTCCCATTGTACCTGACACCACACTGTTGATGGACACTTGGGTTGCTTCCATTTCTTGGCTAATTGTGAACAAGACTGCCATGAATGTGAGTGTATAAACTGCTTTAAAGTCCTGCTTTCAATTCTCTTAGATATATACTTGAATGTGGGACTGCTGGATGGTGATCCTATCCTTTATTTTTTTGAGGAATTACCATACATCATTTTTCATAATGACTGCATAATTTTACATTATTCTTAAGATATAAACAAGCTCACATACTAGTTAGTGTCTATGTTCATGAGAAATACTGATCTGTAGTTTTCTTGTAATGTCTTTGTCTAGTTTTGGTATTAGGATTATGCTGGCTTCATTAAACGGGTTTTTATTCACTGTGCTTTTACTTGTAGAAGTGATTGGAGAAAATTGGAATAATTTCTTCCTTAAATGTATTTGATAAAATTCACCAGTGAACCCATCATCTGAGGCTTGTGTTCTGTGTTTTGAAAGGTTTTTAATTATTGATTCAACCTTGACAGATAAGATTGTCTACTTTTGTGTGAATTATGGCAGATGGTATCTTTCAAGGAACTGGTCCATTTCATCTAGAAGACCAAATCTGTGGGCATGAGTAGTTCATCACACTCTGTAATCCTTTCAATATTCATGGAGGCTGAAGTAATGTCATTCTCTTTTTATTCCTTATGTTAGTAACTTGTGTCTTTTCTCAGTTTCTGGCTCATTGATTTTATTGGTGCTTTCAAAGAACCAGTTTTTGGTCTTGATTTTCTCTATTGATCTCCTGTTTTCAATTTTATTGAGTCCTCTTTTTTGTGGAAGTACTAGGGATAGAGCCCAGAACATTACATACAGATAATGATTATTAATAATCATATTCCTTTTAAAATTGTATTTAGAGATAGGGTCTTGCTAAGTTGCCTAGGCTGGTGTTACACTCCTGATCCTTCTGTTTCAGCCTCCTGAGCTGCTGGATTACAGGCATGTACCACCATACTTGGCTTCTTTTCTATTCTTATTTTGGACTTCACTTGATCTTCTTTTAGATTCCTCAAATAGGAGATCAGATTATTGATTTTGGATTTTTCTTCTTTCTATAATATGCTTATAAATTTCCCTCTAAGCACTGTTTTCATTGTATCCCACCAATTTTAATAAGTTGTATTTTCATTTAGTTGAAATACTTTTCAATTTCTCTCGAGATTTTTCTGACCTATGCATTATTTAAAAGTGGGTTGTTTAATCTCCACATTTTTTGAGATACTCTAGCTATCTCTTGTTGATCTCTAGTTTAATTCCACTGTGGTCTGAGAGAATGCATCCTATGATTTCTCTTCTTTTTAAGTTATCAATTATGGATCTTTACTTTATTTACTTATATGCAGTGTTGAGAATTGAACCCAGTGCCTCACACATGCTAGGCAAGCGCTTCACCACTGAGCCACCACCTGGGCCCAAAATGATTTCTGTTCTTTCAAATTTGTTAAAGTATGTTTATGGCCCAGACTGTGGACTATCTACCTTGGTGAACGTTTCATGTGAGCTTGAAAAGAATGTGTTGGATGAAGCATTCTACAAACTTCAGTTATATCCACCTGAATGATGGTGCTGTTGAGTTCAACTATGTTCTTACTAAATTTATTGTCTGCCAGATTTGCCAATTACTGATGGGGCTGATGAAATCTCAACTATAATAGTGGATTCACCTATTTTTCCAGCAGATCTGTCAGTTTTTTTTGGTTCAGTTTATTTATTTATTTATTTTTGCCTTTTGATGCTCTGTTGTTAGGTGCACATATATCAAAGACTGTATGTCTTTTTGGTGACCTGGCCCATTTATCAACATTCCTTGCTCTGAAGTCTGGTTTGTCTGAAAACAAACAAACAAACCAAAAGGACAAAAACAAACAAAACCCCCCAAAAACCAGCCATGGGGAAAAATACATTATATACAGAGGAATGAAGATAAATAATTTCTTATCAGAAACCAAGCTAGAAGAAAATGAAATGACAATGAAAAGCTGCAAAATGTTGTCAACCTAAAATTCTTTAACCAGCAAAAGTATCTTTCAAAAATGAAAGCAAAATAAAGACTTTTTCAGACAAATAGAAGTTGAAGGTTTGTTACTAGTATATCTAAATATGAACTGTAAAAGGAAGTTCTTTAAGCAGAAGGAAAGTAATATCAGATGGAAACTTGGATTTATACAAAGGAATGGAGGGCAACAGAAAGGTAAAGGCCTGAGTAAAAATAAATTACTCTTCATTTTTTCCATTTAAAAATTTCCTTAAGGGCTGGGATGTAGCTTAGTAGTAGAGCTCTCACCACTAAAGGCAGGTATGGTCACAATGATTAAAAGACAACACACAATTATATGCTGAATCTTGAGAAATTCATTTTAAATATATAGACATAGTTATGTTAAGCCAGGCGCAGTGGTACACGCCTGTAATCCCAGCCCCTCAGGAGGCTGAGGCAGGTGGATCGTGAGTTCAATGCCAGCCTCAGCAAAAGTGAGGCACTAAGCAACTCAGTGAGATCTTGTCTCTAAATAAAATACAAAATAGGGCTGGGGATGTGGCTTAGTGGCCAAGTGCTCCTAAATTCAATCCCAAGTACCCCTGTCCCACCAAAAAAAAAAAAAAAAGCCATCATTAAGACATAGGAAGGGGCTGGGGATGTGGCTCAAGCGGTAATGCGCTTGCCTGGCATTCGCGGGGCGCTGGGTTCAATCCTCAGCACCACATAAAAATAAAATAAAGATGTTGTGTCCACCGAAAACTGAAAAATAAATATTAAAAAATTCTCTCAAAAAAAAAGATATAAGAAGTTTGCATGTATCTAGTAACAGGTTAAAAACACAGGAAGCAAAAGCTGTCAGAAATGAAAGGAGAAATAGACAAATCAAGAATTACAGTGCAGATAAAAAATTCCTTTCTCAATAACTGGGAAGACAATATGGCATAAAGAGTCCACTATTATGTATAATTACAATGTACCAATAAAAAACTGGTAAAGACAAACAGAAAATCACTAAATATTCATAAGACTTAGATAACATTATAAACCAACTTGACTTAATTGACATTTCCTGGGATGCAACTAAAGCAGTAGTTAAGAGTCACAGACATATTTAAAGTTTTAAATGTTTATATTAAAAAGAAAGGCCAAATTCAGTGATCTAAGCTTTCTACCTTAAGAAGGCAGAAAAAGAAAACTCAGTGAGAAAAAGCAGACATAACTCTGATCCTACAGACATTATAGATTTAAGTAAGAGTACGATGAATAACTTTATTTCAATAAATTGGATAAAAGAGATGAAATGACCAAATTGCTTGAAAGATAATGTCTTAAAACTAATTTCAAAAGAAACATTAAATCTGACCAATACCAAATATGTATTAATTTTAATTTAATTTGTAATTAAAACTTTCACAAAGAAAACTCCAGGCCCAGATGTGCAACTGGTAAATTCTGTCAAATATTTAAAGAAGAGTAATATCATATCTAGAAAAATTCAGAAAATAAAGGAGGGAATTTTTCCAAAGCAATTTTGTAAAACCACATTACCATGAAAGCCAACCAGAAACATAAGGGGAAAAAAAAAAAAAAAAAGCAACAAAACCAATGCCCCTTATGAACACTGACACAAATAAATTCTCCAAAGGATATCAGCAAAGAGCCAGGCTTGGTGGCATACGCCTGTAATCCCAGAGGCTCGGGAGGCTGAGGCAGGAGGATTGACAGTTCAAAGCCAGCCTCAGCAACTAGTGAGGGCCTAAGCAACTCAGTGAGACTCTGTCTTTAAATAAAATACAAAAATGGGCTAGGGATGGGGCTCAGTAGTTGAATGTCCCTGAGTTTAATCCCCTGATACTCCTGCTCCCAAAAAGATTTCAGCAAAGTGAATCCAACAATATAAAATCAATGTACTACACTAATTAAAAGAATAAAAGTGAAAACCACACTGCTATACTGATGAACACACAAAGCATTTAAAAATCCAACATTAATTCCTAATAAATACTCTTGGCAATCTAGAAACAGAAAAGAACTTCTTAATTCCCTAATAATGAATATCTATGAAAACCCACAGGTGACATCTCTCATCCCTAGCCCCTCAACCTCTTTCTCCCTCTCCACATATATAGTTCAAGACAATGCTTTCTGCCTAAGATCATGAATAAGGAGGACATTCACTCTTACCAATTCTTTTAACATTGCTCTGGGGATGCGATCCAGTGTAATAAAACAAGAAATTGGAAAAAAAAAAAAGGTATATTTAAAAATAAAGTAGATAGATTAGAAAAGAAGTGAAAGTTTATATTTCCATATATTTGCAGTGAGTAGCACTTCTCTCTGCTTTTTTTTTTTTTTTTTTTAAACACCCCTAGTGTTGGGGAGGGAACCCAGAGCCTTATACATACTAGCAAACTAGGCAAGTACTCACTCTGCTGCTAAACTATATCCCCAGCTCTACTTGCAGTGACTTATAAGAAATTGAAGTTTAAAAATACTATATCCAGTAGCATTAAAAAAAAATACTCAGGGACAAATATAGCAAAAGACATGCAAGAACTTTACAAAGTGAGCTATAAAAATCTGCTAACAAATTCAAAGAGACCTAAACAAATGGAAAGATATTCTGTTCATGGATCAAAAAAGACTCAACATACACTAACGAGAAATCAATTTTTCCCAAATCAATCTAGATCCAACACGATTCCAATAAAAATTCAGGAGACTCTTTGTTCAACTTGCCAAACTAATTCTAAAATTCACATGAAAATTCAAAGAATCTAAAGAATCCAAAAAACTCTGAAGAAGACAAAATTGTAGGACTATACTGCTTTACTTCAAGTTACTAAAAAGTTCAGATAACTAGAAAGCATGATAGTAGATCAAGATTGACAATGGAAAAGAGAGAGACCCATATCTATACAGTCAATTCATTAAAAAATTTTTTTTGTAGTTGTAGATGGACAGAATGCCTTTATTTTACTTACTTTTATGTGGTGCTAAGGATCGAACCCAGTGCCTCACACATGCTAGGCAAGCGCTCTGCCACTGAGCCCTAGCCTCAGCCCCAATTCATTTTTGACATGGTTGTAAAGACTATTTAGAAAATAGCCTTTTGAACAAATGATGAACAAATAAAGCATTGGATATAAAAAGAGCCCTTCTCCCCCAAGCCCCTTTGATCTATACCTTGTACTATTTTAAAAAATTAACTTGACAGACATAGTGGCACTCGGGAGGCTAAGACAGGAGAATTCATGAGTTCAAAGCCAGCCTCAGCAACTCATTGAGACCCTGCCTCTAAATAAAATACAAAATAGGGATAGAGATTTGGCTCAGTGGTTAAGTGCTCCTGGGTTCAATCCCTGGTACACACACAAAAAAATTCAAACCCAAAACCCAAACCAAAAACACCTCAACAACAATAACAAAAACAAACAAACAAACAAACAAACCAAACCAAACCAAAATGGACCACAGACCAAATATAAACCATCTAACTATAGAGCTTCCAGAGAAAACAGAGGGAAAAATTTTGTGACTTTGGATTAGGTAAAGATTATTAAAGGGCTGGACCTGTGGCTCAGTGGCAGAGTGCTTGCCTAGCACGTGTGGGGCACTGGGTTCAAGTCTCAGCACCACATAAAATTAAGAAAGGTACTGTGTCCATCTACAACTACAAAAATTTAAAAAAAGATTATTAAAGACATAATAGAAAATAACACAAGTCCTAATAGAAAAAATTGATACACTAGACTTAAAAGTACTATTTTGCTTTGTTTTGTTTTTTTGAGATGAGGTCTTGCTGTGTTGCCCAGGCTGGTCTTAAACTCATGGACCGAAGGGGTCCTACACCTCAGCTTCCTGGGTAGCTAGGACTACAGGTGAATACTACCATGCCTGGCAAAAACTTTTTTTTTTTTTTTTAATCCTCTTGCCTCAGCTTCCAGAGTAGCTGGGATCACAGGCATGTGCCAATGTGCCAGCAAGAACTGCTTTTAGAAAGACTTTAATAAGCCATGGACTGGGAGAAAATATTTGCAGATCACAAACCTGATAAGAGATTTTTAGTCCAGAATATATAAAAGACAAAATTACTATATTAAAAAATGAGCAAAAGATTTAAATAGATACTTCACATTAAGAGAAGATATATTGATGACAAATAAAAACATGAATAGAAGTGGGTATGG
The DNA here is from genome assembly GCF_047511675.1 of Marmota flaviventris. Classification (NCBI taxonomy): domain Eukaryota; kingdom Metazoa; phylum Chordata; class Mammalia; order Rodentia; family Sciuridae; genus Marmota; species Marmota flaviventris. Next base: position 26,397,759 of record NC_092501.1, read on the forward strand.
TGGTGCATGCCTGTAATCCCAGTGATTGGGGAGGCTGAGGCAGGAGGGTCACAAGTTCAAAGCCAGTCTCAGCAATTTAGCAACTTAGCAAGAACTTGTCTCAAAAAATAAAAAGGGCTAGAGATATAGCTCAGTAGTAAAGCGTCCCTGGATTTAATTCCCAGTACCCTCCCCCAAACCAACCAAACAAAAAACCATAAATAGATGCTCAACATTATTAATCAAATGAAAACCATAATGAGGTACTACTATTGATACCACACTTATTAGAATAACAAAAATTAAAAAGATGGTGATATATATATTGGTTAAGTACTCAAGACATGTATATAAATGACTTTAGAAGCTTTATTTCTAGTAGTAGCTTAAAAAAAAAAGAGAACAACTCAAATATTCATTAACTGGTGAATGAATAAATTGTGGTATAACCATACAGTGGAATACTACTCAATAATTTTTTTTTCATGGTGTTGGGGATTGAACCCAGGGCCGTGTGCATGCTAGGCAAGCACTCTACCAACTGTGCTTCAACAGTTTTATAAAAAGAATGAATTATTGATATATATCAATAACATGAGTTATCACAAAGTAATTTATGCTTGGTTAACAAGAGGCAAAAAAGAAACAGTATTGATTCATTTTCATAAAATCCTAGAAAATGCAAACTAATAAATGCTGAAAGATAGCAGATCAGGAGCTGCCTGATTAAGGCACAGTAATGTAGGATGGGATGGAATGAGAAGGGATTACCAAAGGGCATGAGGATATCTTTAATACCTATGGTTTTACTGGTATACACATGTCAAAACTGATTAAATTGTATACTTTCAGTATGTTCACTTTACTAGATACTAATTTTACCTTAATAAATTTGTTTTTAAAATAATTCAATAAATAACAGTCACAAGATCTGAACAGACACTTCACAATAAGAGAGGTTAAATGTGTGAAAAGATAGTCAACATCATGAGTTATCACAGAAATGCAAATGAAAATGACAATGAGATACCACTACACACTCACTCAAATGGCTGTAATTTTTAAATAATACTAACAATACTAAATAAGGCTAGCAAGGACGTGGAAAAATGGAACTCTCATATATTGTTAAGACAAAAAATGCCACTCTGGGAGGTGGCTTGGTGGTTTCCTTTGAATTTTAATGTATAACAGGATTCAGAAATTGCACTCCTAGATATTTACTCAAGAGAAATGAAAACAGTATGGACATAAAAATCTGTAGAAGAATTATTCAGTGGCTTTACTCTAAATCAACAAAAATGAAACATTCCAAATGTTAACTGGTGAAGAAAAAACAAACTAGGTCATACACACAACGGAATACTACTCAGCAATAAGAAGGAACAAAGTACTGACACATGCAAAAACATTGATTAGTTGAAGATTAAGTGAAAAAAGCCAAACTCAAAGGCTACATACTAAGATTTATATGATATTTGTAAGAACGCAAAACTAGGGATAGAAATCAGATGAATGGTTACTAATAATTGTTAGGGGTTGGGAGAATATACTGATATGAAGAAGCATGAAAGAACTTCTGGGGATGATGGAAATGTTCTGTATCTTAACTTCATTTTACAATAGTAAAATTCATGGAAGTACACTAAGAAAAAAGATAAATTTTGCTGCATTTAAGTTACATCTCAAAATCCAGATTTGTCAAAATTATTGTAAATGAAAGAAAGTATACATTTCAAAAGACATGTGTGAAACATGCAGGGAAAGCTTGTCTGTTGCTAAAAGAATGTGCTTTAAACCCAACAAGGAAAACAAAGAAACATATCCCCCCTTTCTTTTCCAGAGCGGAGACCACAATGTTGAGAGTCAGGATTTAGTACATCAGGTTTTGAATGCTTGCTCTTGACTTTTTCCTGAGTCATATAAAAGATTCTGTCCATCCTGGGGTCCCACCTAATCTTCTAATCTCAGCATTTGCCAATCTAGACCCTTGGTAACAAAATGGTAAATAATATAGTGCTTCTGAAGATGACATTCTTCTTTTTGACTCATTTCTTTTCCCGTGTCAAGATGTTCAGATGGGGCCATAAAGGGAATAACAAAGACGGGATTTAAGTTATGGGAGGCACTATCCCATGAATGGGATGCAAAACTAAGGGTTGATCAGAGGGTTCTTATATTCCCAAGGTACTTTTTGTAGGCACAGGTGTGCTGGTCCTCAGATTCTGGACAGGTTCCAATTTGAGTAATTATATTCTCTCTTCCTTAGCACCCCCCCCATCCCCCACTTGCTGTTTCTGGTGGATACAGAATTCTTATTCACTTCCTGTACTATACTGCTGAAGAGTTGCTGTGCAGCTGTTAAACAGCTGCCACATTCCTCTCCATGTATAGTCTCTAAAGCACTTTTGGATGAAAGGCACTACATAAATATATTTTATTGTCATGTATTAGAGGACTTTACACTTAGTAGTAGATTTTGTGAGATTCTAACTCTCAAATCCAGGTCTATATTTCCTACCATACCAACAATAAGGCTCTTACCACAAGGGTCCGTAGACAGAGAGTCCCTGCAGGAGCACGGGGGTCCAAAGCAGCCAGAAGATCCCACACTTTAATTTTTCTAAAAATCAAAAAGGAGATCAAAATCTCAGAAGCAAAATTAAGGGAACACAGGAAAATGACAGAAAAAAGTCATGGTAATCAATATGGATGGTAAATACAGTTTATATTAAAAATCCAGCTCATAGAAATAATATTCTTTTTTTTTTTTTTTTGAAACTTGGTTCTTACATACATTCTTGGGTAAAGGTTATTGGTCTTAACAGGAAAAATGTAAATGATTAACCTAAAAATTAGCAATAAGTTAGCTTTAGCCAAGTTATATCTACACTTCAGGCTAAAGAGCTCTCGTGTATTAGAATTCTTAAGAGATTACTCAGAACTAGACATCTACAACTCTGAGGTACCTTTTTTGTGGTCTAAGAATGTTCACATATACTGGAGGACTGAGATCCATTTAAGAGTTCTAGATTTTATATTAGAAAACACTTATGTTTCCATTTAAGTAGGAAAAATTCACCTCTTCCGAAAATCAAGGTATACAAAAGAAAAACCTCAAAAAAGGTTGGTACAGACAGTCCAAAGCCTTAACCTTGACCTATCTGAACATGTCATTACAGCTTGAATAGTTTCTCAAGGGTAGGACAGTAATGGCTGACTCAAAGCAGAGGAAGTGCTGGTTATACTTTTTGATGCTTGGGTCAGCTTACTATATAGTCAGCAGAGAACTAAGATAATATTGCTAGTTTCTGATATTTAAATAGTTGCCAATATTTGAATTATAGCCTGCTCCCCCTGCCACACCCCAAATCAGGAACCTTGACAAAAAAAAAAAAAAAAAACAAAAAACAATGCTTCATAAATGGGTAACTTAAAAAAAAAAAAAAAGACATTCTTATCCCTTCATCAAATTTTTAAAAATATATTTACTTTATTTATTTTTATGTGGTGCTGAGGATCGAACCTAGTGCCTCACATGTGCGAGGCAAGCACTCTACGGCGAGCTATAACCTAGCCCCTAAATGGGTAACTTTTTATATTCACTTACTTGTATTTACTATTGTTAGACACAAGATCCATTCATAGCATGAATGGATTCTAAAACCATTGGAAATTAGGCTGAAGAAAATAAAGATTAACTTTTAGGAATCACTCAAAGAATTCCAAATCAAAGAGGGGTGTGAAGAGTACTTGCTTAGCATGCATGAGGACCTGGGTTCCATCTCCAGTATCTGCCCCACCCCCAAATCAAGAGATCAAATTCAAGGCCTTAGATACTGCCCTTGAGTGTTTCCATTTATTAATAAGTTACCATTTTATATGCATATGTCATATTGGGTTTGTCTGATTTTTTGCTTTATAAGGCAAAAACAGACAAAGATATAATCAAATAACTAAAATAATAATAAAAGTCAGTGCAAAACGAGTGCAATAAAATAACTGGAAAGAATATTTGATAAAATAATGTAGAGATTAATGAATAGATTAAAGAAATACTGTACAATGTACAAACTTTTAGAAATAAGGAAAGATTATATTTAACATCATAAACTAGAAAGAATTAAGATGAGGACAGAGAAAAAATTTTTTTTTTGTTCTGGGGACTGAACCCAGGGGACTCATGCATGCTAAGTATACACTCTACAACTGAGTTATTCCCTCAGTCCTTAGATTTGTTTTTTAACCTTGTTAGCAAACTCACCCATCATAGGCCCCACTGACAATCCTCTTGTTATCAAATCGAATACAACGCACCAATTCCTCATGACCTTCTAATACTCGTAAACATGCACCACATTCAATGTCCCATAATCTGGAAGAGAACATCGAGTCAAGTCAATTTTCATATGTTCTTTTCTAATCTTGGAATGTTACAATGAAATACTTCATTATGTCTTTTAAAGACAAAAATAAGATCAATAATCATTCATATAAAAGTATATGGCTTTCAGTATAATTTATTTCCTCTCTGCCATATAACTTGGGCAGAAAAATGTATGACTTAAGTTCAAATACATTATGTATTTTCTTTTAAATCTTTTTTTAGTTGTAGATGAACACACAGTATCTTTATTTATTTTTATGTGGTGCTGAGGATTGAACCCAGTGCCTCACACGTGTTTTACCACTGAGCTACATCCCCAGCCCTCATTATGTATTTTCAAAGCACAATGCTTTCTATAATTCTGTATCCATGTTCTCTCAGGAATAAAAAGGACAAATTCAAAGCACAGTTCCCTAGGAAGGAAATGACCAAGTCAGGAGAGTAATGCTTCCTGAAATCAATAAGAATGAGATGTAGATTGTCAGTGACATCTGGCCCTCACAAAGCATCTCCACTTCTGCTACTGAGGAACATTCTCTGCTCTCAAGGTAGTCTTTTCCATGTAATGGAAATGTGAAGCCAGTTCTGAAGGAGTTTTGTATAATAATTTAAAAAACTGTATGCTTTTAGAAAAATTCAAGTGATTTCGAGGAATGATAATTTCCTTAGATATATAACAATAGCTCTGTTTTGCTTTTCTATTTCTTAAGCTGTTGTTTTTTTAAATGGCCTTTTTATTTTCTTAGTTCTTAATTGAAGAGAGGGGGAAAACAGATAAATCTTCCAAATTCTTTTTATTTTTGTGGTGCTGGGGACTGAACCCAGGGACTTGTGCATGCAAGGCAAGCACTCTATTGAGCTATATCCACAGCCCAAATCTTCCAAATTCTAATGGTATCTGTGTCATTCATCTTTGATATGGGGAAAAACATACAAAAAAGTACTTCATTTTGTGGATACCTCATGATTTTAAAGACAGGTGACTGGCCAATTATGTAATTCTAAGACAAGAGCACACAATTTGTAGTAGGGAAATATATATATATTTAATAACAGCAACAAAGGGAAAAGTCCCCCCTATTATTATTTTTTTCCTTATTTTCTCTTACCTATTATATATCAGCATTTTTCAACAGCAGACAAAAGAAATTGTACAAGAATGGCCTTAAACCTCTATCCACCTGTTTTACTTCCTTACTGAAGCAGTACCTCTAAAATAGGTCTATCGGGTGACAAAACTGTTACAAGAAGGAAACACATCAACAAAAACCTTTGTTATGGTTCTTTTCTGCTTGGGGCAAACTTTTGACTTGTAAAAAGACACAAAAAGGAAAAATATTTTATTATAAACATAACATAGTTAAAGATTTGTAAGATCTGTGAACAATTACTGAATGGGAGGATAATACTGATCCCTTCTGGGAAAGGGCACTTGCTGCTCACCTGATAGTGTTGTCAGAGGAGCCACTCACCACCAGCCTGTCTCTGTACTGCAAACAGGCAATCCCTCGTTTGTGTCCATTTAGGGTCCTTACAAATTCACAAGTACTTGTGTTCCACACCTGAGACAGAAAATGGCATTAAGCAGCTGATTTTGAAATCAATGACAACTGGAATCTTGGAGAAGCAGGTATCAGTGCTGACCCACCATGGGAAATCAACTTCTCAGAAAAATGCAGCAAAGTAAAACAAAAAACAAGTTTACTTCATGGTAACAGGGCTAATTTGAAGCTGTCTACTATCACAAGAACATTCATCCAATTAATTTGCCCTTATGGGGTTAATCCAGTCTTACAGATACATTTTTTTTTCTTTCTTTTTTTTTTTTTTTTTTTGTGTGTGGGTACCAGGGATTGAACTCAGGGGCACTCAACCACCAAGCCATATCCACATCCCCAGCCCTATTTTGTATTTTATTTAGAGACAGGGTCTCGCTGAGTTGCTTAACACCTCGCTGTTGCTGAGGCTGGCTTTGAACTCACAATCTTCCTGTCTCAGCCTCCTTACTTGCTGGGATCACAGGTGTGTGACACCACACCCAGGTAGATACATTTTCTTGAACTTAAATTTTTCCCTGCCTTTCTCACACTCAATTTATTATTACTGTTGTTGTTGTTATTAATACTATTGTTATTATTTGCAGTGCTAGGATCAAACCCAGGGCCTGGCATATGCTAGGCAAATGCTTGACCACTGAATCATATACCCAGCCTGTCACCATTATTATAGAAACAAAATGTCTAGCCAAAACTGTTATACAACTTGTCTCACTCATACCTTTTTACACAAGCAACAGTGTCTGAATCTAAGTTATTCTACAGTGAAATTTAAATATGTAGCTGCCCTTGATCAAATTTTCAGACTCCCTATTCTAAGTGGGGGATTATCATTATTATGATTATGATTTTTTTTATGGTAATTGACTTGATTTCTATGTTTTCTTTTTCCAATTTAAACTCCCCTTTATTTATTTTTCAGTCCTCGGCGGACACAACATCCTTGTATGTGGTGCTGAGGCTCGAACCCGGGCTGCACGCATGCCAGGCGAGCGCGCTACCGCTTGAGCCACATCCCCAGCCCCCCAGCCCTTTTTTGTTGTTATTTTGAGACAGGATCTCAATGAGTTTCTGAGGCTGGTCCTGAACTTGGATACCCCTGCCTCAGTCTCCCAAGTCACTGGGATTACAGGTGTGAACTACCATGCCTGGCTCTAAGTTGAGGACTTACTGAAAAATGCCTTATTACCTTTATAGTTCTGTCCCCAGATGCAGAAACGATGTACTTGTCATCAAAGTCTACAACATTGACAGCAGCTCGGTGTCCAACCAAAACCCTCCGGAGGGTAATATCAGTTGGGGAGGCCATATCCCATACAGCAATGGAACGATCTTTGGAACAGGTCACCATCATGCCATTATTGAAACGTAAGTGCAGAACTGCTTCACAATGGTGAATCAATGTGTTTAGCATTTCACCTGTATTTACATCCCAAACTCTGGAAGGGATACCTGAGAGTTAGATGGTACTCAAGATACAACATGTTACCCATATATGACCATCATGCCCCTCCCCAATACTTTAATGGGAAGTATTATACTCTACCTTTCTTTTGCACAACTGAAATAGACACAGGGAAGCAGCAGACAGAGGGAGGGTTGGACAGGGAGAGTGGGAGGAAGAAGGGAATGGGGTGCTGTGAGGGTAGAATCCTTAAGACTTGAAATCTGGGCAAGCTGCAGAGGGCAGCAGCCACCACCACCTGACAATTTGGCCCACACTTCAAGATTATTATTATAAAACTTCTGACATTCAATGACACTATTCAGAAGATATTTTAAATGAAGAATTTGATTGACCACACTCAGGAATCAGAAATGACATGGACTAAAGACACTTCTGTCAGATTTAATAATGATTTGAGTTTGATTACTTGGGATGATAGTAGGTTTTACCACACAGGTCAAGGACCAAGATTACCCAGACTCTAAGTCTAAGCCCCCATTTCTGTGCTTTGCAGAGGGTAGAATAGCCTTCTATCATAAATATGGCCTTTACAACAGAGTGAGAGGGCCCAAGTGTAAGAAATTCTGTGTCATGATATATTTTGTTTTGATTACTCTATTTTTGAGTACTGATTTAATTTCTATAGTTTCCTTTTTCCAATTTAATCTCCCCTTAAAAAAAAAAAGTCATTTTCTGGGCTGGGGGTATAGCTCAGTAGTAGAGCATGGGGCTAGCATACACAAGACCCTAAATTCGATTCCTAGTACTTAAAGAAAAAAATCACATCTTATCCTAAAAATAATGAATGTATCTACAATGCTTTAGCTCTTATGAAGCATCTATAAATGTTAAATGTCTACAACTGCATGGACTAGTTTTGCTATGCCTTGAAATCATGTGACAAGAACCAGCTATCCTATTCACAGAGGATAACTTCCAATGGGAAACATTCGATTTCAGAGACAACAATGTAGTTAACTGTTCCCCCCAATTTTTTTTTCTCTTAAAGTTACTTTTGATGCATTATGCTTGCTAAATCCTTTAGCTTAAGGCAAAATTCCTCACAGAGGTTTCCAACAGTGCTGCTGGTACCCAGAACTTGAGCTACACTGGACTCCAGCAGCATAATGGCTGTGTCATCAAATCACTAATGCCTTTTGAAATTGAGGGCCCCTCCCTGAGTGAAGCTTGCAATTAAAAACTGCAGAGATAGCAGGGGAGGGGCTGGCAACGAGAGCATTGCTCACCTGTATACATTTTAAAGAGATAATACATGCCAGATCTATGTGAAAGGAAACCACCTGAAAGGAAAGCTTCATTCATGTCATTCCCCTGTGATGTATTTGTTGTTAAGAACTGAAAGGTATCTAGATAAATTTCTATAATGGATGATATTCCAAATTAAAACAGAATGTACAGTTTCTTAAATGTGCAAAAATGTAAACTTACCCCAATCATTCCTAAATCAAGTTTTCTGTTTTAGATTGACACACACAAACAAGGGAAGCTGATAATTTAGTCTTCTTTAGTTTCATAACTATGTTCATGCAGATACATATAATATTACTGTGATAAAGAATGGATGTTTCAGAGTTCAAAAGAGTATCGGAAATTTTCTACCTGACTGTGGAATCTGACGATCCAGTTATTATCACCCTCTCATCATACTGGAGACAAAGGACGGAACCTGTGTGGCCTGTGAGAATTCGTTTGCATTCCAATGTGCTTTTATCCCAGATCTAGGATGGCAAACAAGATCCTTTTGATCATAGTGATAATGGGGTGCTGTGGAGACTTGTTGGCTCTATTATGTGTTTGATCCCCCCAAAGAATCAAAGCCCAGAGTAGTGAGGAATGCATTCCTTTCTACAGGTACAGTTAAGCACCTATATATATATGTGGCTTTAATTCTAATGAGGACTTTATCCTTTTCATTAAGGAACTGGGCAAGCCTATAATTATGAGGGCCAAAAGACACCCCTCCATCCCCTCCTCAGTATACTTCACAAAGCAAATTTAACCCTAAAACCATCTGTTTTTATGTTCTTCTGGGGTTGGGGGAACACATCTGGTCTTTAAGGAAATGATCTGGTTTTGGTACTGGAACCACTCTAAAATTCTCACTTATTTTCTAGAAACAATGCCTTGGATTGCTTTATGAATGTGGTTACCCTCATTGCCTTAGCAAAACTCCCATAAGTGAAGAGACTTCACCTTGATTGTGTTGTCTCGAAGGCCGCTTACTATTTTCTGGTCATCATACTGTAAACAGTAAACTCCTTTGCTAGTTTCACTCCGGCAGTGGATTCTCTGTAAACTGTGTCTTCCACATCTCCAATTAGATTCTATTGTCTAGGAAGAAGGAATGGTAAACAGGCAGTTAGTTAGGTAAGGATCTGACAAAACTCTTTTCTGACATTAATGGTAACGAATTTACAGAACTTAAGGCAAGTTAAAAATATGTTCTAGGTAGGATTGGGTATTTGGTGCTCTTACATGTGTTGGCCATTTCTACCAACAGAGGCTTGATTCAGAAGACATTTGAATATCAGCAGAGAAGAAATTTAATAGTTCTCAATGCTGTTATAAGAATTTAATCCTTCTATCAATAAATAATTTCTAAAGCTTTAAAAATTTACCTGGTAATTTACTATATTTTATCTACTCTAGTCACTCATAAAGATATTGATTTTTTTTTTTTTTGTACCAGGGATTGAATTCCGGAGCATTCGACCACTGAGTCACATCCTTAGCCCTATTTTGTAGTTTATTTAGAGACAGTCTCACTGAGTTGCTTAGTGCCTTGCAGTTGCTGAGGCTGGCTTTGAACTCTCAATCCTCCTGTCTCAGCCTCCCAAACTGCTGGGATTACAGGTGTGTGCCACTGCGCCCAGCTAAGATATTGATTTTTAACCCAAATCAATAAACCCTAGTGGGTTTGCTATAATAAAACTGACACTGAAGAATGCTTATGATTCTCTATCATTTGGCAAATACCCCAAAATACATAAGATTCTTACCTCAATGTCTTGTATAATTTTAGGATAAAGTGCTCTATAAAAAGAGTTGGGAGGAGCATTCCCATCAGGAGGTTTGTTTTTGAATAAATACTGTCCCCTAAAAAACAAATATTTCCCAGTGAAAACCACAATATTATACATTTAAAGGAGCTTCATATTTCTTCAAAATGCTTCATAGTTAACATTCCATATAATCTTCATAACTAGCCTGGAGAGATATGTGGGTAAGCCTGACTTCAGGAATCCCATGTCAAGCAGTAACTTTCTGGTCTCGTAAGGAATTTGACTGGTATTAATTTGCTTTTGGTAAAACACAATTATTTCCAGTGCAGACCATCATGTTCCAGGCTTTTCTGGACATTATAACCTCTATAGGCAAATAACTGTATAATCAGAATTCATCTGTTGGTCTTTTAGGGTTCTGTATAGATTCACTGGCCTTATCTTTTGAAAACTCTGTAGTAATGTAATTATATCTTTTGAATCAGCACACACCCCAGAGTCTTCTTCCCCTGAATCAAGCTGTGTCAGCATCAGGGGAGCCCAGCATGGTGAGCAGCCGCAATGCTTCTGCCAGAAGACCGCTTTTCCAGGTTTTTATTTTGTGAGGTATGATGTGTTGGCTGCTCAGTCACATGCTGCTGATCAGTGTGGTTGTACTCTAAATGGAGCAATTCAGTTCATTTCAACAGAAAACAAAGGGATCACAGGAGTGTCCAGCAGCAGGAAGCAAAAGAGATAAAAAGAAAAGCCTAACGGCATTGTGTTGTCAAGTCTAAGATATGAAACTGACTTTCACAGGTGTGTTCCTGGCTATGTACACACATGCATTATACTGCCTTTCCTTGATTCCAGTGAGCAGCATTTGTTAGCATCTCCTTCCTTATGACAGCACATCTCTGGAATACTCATATCCCAAGCTAGATCTTTGCTACCAAAAAAAAAATCAGTAAATGGCAATCACTTCCTGCTGGGTAAAAAATTTAATTCCTCATCCTGAAGTTAAGAACCCACCAAACACGGTGTGGAAGCTAGTAAACCCCACTATGGGTGTACTAACTGCTGTTTTCACTGGCATTGTGCCTTGCAAAGTGGAGACAGGCAGAAATGCCTCCGAGTGTAATCCTGGCACAAGAGAAATCATGTTTTCTCTGGGCCAGTCATCTATTCCTCCCTCTATAGCTCCATTACAATATAATTAATTGTTTGATGTCTCCAGGAGTGCTTCCCCCTGCCCCCTTCCTATTATACACCTTGAAAATTAGTTGAGAAAATGTCCTATCAGGAAAGTAGTTGGCTCTGACTTTTGTATTACTAGAGAGAAGAAAATCTTCAATTGAGAAAATAGTGTTTTTGTGGAATAATGAAACATGGCACAGGTGCCCAGAGAAAAGGGCAAAGATATATTTTGAAATAATTATGGATTAAAGGTACACTCCTCTAAACAGTTTTATTCTATAAACACTTTACTGGCAAGTGATAGATTCTGAATGAGAAAATTTTAGATATGATTCCAGAGCCCATATTCTTAACTACTTTATTGTTTTTCAATGCCTACTATTCTTCAGATCTTCCTTTTAGTCTCTGGTAACCATACATGGATACTCTAGAATTTTTATAAGCAATAATATTATCTCTACATCCTCAGGAAAAAAAAAAACAAAACTCATATACACTTCTCTCATTTTCTACCCCATAGCCTTTACCATGTATTCCTAAAGCATCCCAAATTTTTCATATCAAAAGTGCTATACAAAGGGGTGGACAGATACTGAAAACTGGCTTTTCAATCTATATAGTTTAAGTCAAACTCTTTTACGATGACAACAGGGACCACTTATATGTGAAATGCCTAGTAGAATAGGAGTACATGATAAATTTGAAATATTAAATTCAGAATGCTATCATAAATGTGATCTGCTGATTAAGAAAATGGACTTTTCTCAAATGGTCTTTTATTATACGTTTAGGAGTTACTATTACTGAGCAGAGAAAGCATATTCAGTATTATTCAAGAGAGAAAATGGCAGAGTTCATGTTCTAGGGGCAGACTGTAAAATCCATCTAGATGTAAAATACAACAGCAAAGTGGAAGTTAAATCCTACAGACTCAAAAAATTGTACTTGTTTATTTTTGGTTGTAAGAAATGGGAGGTCTTTCTGCTTGATGCAATCCTAAGCAAAAGATATCATATGGGGAAAGCATAACAAAAAAGTATATTACCATAAGAAGTTTAGTAAGATAATTTCAAAAGAAAAAATGAGAAATTGTTTGTAAATTTAAAAAACTTTGCCTTTTGTTTTTAAAGAGAGGATAGCCAGACATGATGGTCCATGCCTGCAATCCCAGAGACCTGGGAGGCAAAGGCAAGATTGAGGCCAGCCTCAGTAACTCAGCAAGACTCTGTTTCAAAATAAAAATAAAAAGGACAGTGGGTGGGGCTGGGGTTGTGACTCGGGCTGGGGTTGTGGCTCAGTGGTAGAACGCTTGCCTCACACATATGAGGCACTGGGTTCCTTCCTTAGCACCACATATAAATAAAATAAAGGTATTGTGTCCATTTATATGTAAAAATATATTTTAAAAGGGCTGGGGGTGTAGCTCAGTAGTATAACACCACCAAGTTTAATCCCCTATAATGGAAAAGAAAAGAAAATGGGGCCAAAGATAAGAAAATATAGTCAGAATTCTTCTTTTTTTTTTTTAATCATGAGTTTTTTGTCCCAGTGCCTCACACGGGTTAGACAAGTGCTCTAACACAGAGCTACAATCCCAGCCCTATAGTCAGAATTCTTAAGGATAGTCTAAAGAGCAGAAATGAGTTACTATGGTTGAAGAGAAAGGAAAATGAGTGGTAATTAGTACTGCATATTTAATTAATTTATTTATTTGGTTATTTGGTTGGTTGGTCTCTATGGTATTGGTGATTGAACCCAGGGCTTCACACATGCAATGCAAGCATTCTACCACTGAGCTACATTCCCAGCTCTTTCTTTTTTTCTTTCTTTCTTTTTGTTTTTTTCCTTGGTACTGGGGATTAAACTCAGGGGCACTTGACCAATGAGCCACATCCCCAGCCCTATTTTGTATTTTATTTAGAGACAGGGTTCTCACTGAGTTGCTTAGCGCCTCATCATTGCTGAGGTTGGTTTTGAACTCAAGATCCTCCTGCTTCAGCCTCCCCAGCTGCTGGGATTACAGACATGCACCACGGTGCCCATCCTCTAATTTTTTAAATATATTTTTTAGATGTTGATAGACCTTTATTTAATTTATTTATTTATATGCAGTGCTGAGAATTGAACCCAGTGCCTCACACATGCTAAGCAACCCCCTACCACTGAGCCACAACCCCAGCCCTCATTTTTAAAATTTTGAGACAGGGTGTGTGTCCATCTGGCCTTGAACATGTGCTCCACTTGCCTCAACCTCCTGAGTAGCTGGGATTACAGGTATGCATCACTGTGCATGGCCTTAAATAACTGTTTAAAAAGCCAAAAAGTCATCTTTTCAAAGACAGTTTGTTTTTGTAATAGACATAAAAGGTCTTTCTGCTTGATGCAATCCTAAGCAAAACTGAGCAGCTTACTTTTGGTATTTTCACATCTATCTGCAAAGAACTGCCCACTTACCTCTTATTCACTCTGCCATCAAAGAAAAACTTAACTCCTAATTTCTGATGAAAGTTTAGTGTCATTTACACTTCAAATGAGAACAAAGTGAATTTTAACAAGGAACCAAATTCTTTTATAACTAAGAGAATGGATCTCTACAATTGAAATTTCAGGTCAGAAGTTATTTTGGAGAGTTCCTTTTCCTAAGGGATAGAGAACTCTTCTCAGCTGCCTAAAATTTTAAAACTGATCCTGGCATTCTCAGCAAAATGATGAACTTGGAATTTTGTACAACTATGTACTTATTTGCTTTGTTGTACTATATAAAATGAAGAGCTTATTTTCAAAGTATGAAGTAGATTATGAAAGATAAAGTTTCTATTTTCTACAAGATGAAATAAGGGCAAATAAGAAAAATATATTTGGGAAAAAGAAATAACAATTTCCTTTGTACAATTGTTAAATAGTCAAATAATTGCTGGCATTTGGTTCATTTAATTGAATTTGAGAGAAAAATTGTTTTAAATACCTTCATTCTATTTATTCATTTGTATGTGGTGCTGAGGATTGAACCCAGGGCCTCACATGTGCTAGGCAAGCACTCTACTGCTGAGATACAGCCCCAAACCCTGAGAGAAAAATTTAAAAATTCTTCCTAACAGCCAGAATAAAGAAATCTCTGAAGTACCCGGTATAATATTTATAAGTCATTATATTTATTAAATTTTTACTGAATTTAAAAAATATTAAAAAATGAAAGGGAGCTAAATATATTTTTATGAAAAATTTAAGGAAATCTGATTTATGTGAGTAAGAATCATTTAAAAGTATTCTCCATTCTTAACTATTTTGTATCTCTTTATGATTCAAGATAAACAACTGAGAAAATTAATTTGGAAGAATATCATTGAGTACACATATGCCTACTATAGTTTCTTCATATCAACTAAATACTCAAAATGTCACATTTTATTTATGAAATATTCATATTTGACTTTCTTACAGGGACATCTAGAGACATACTATTAGAAGAAAGTTATTTCAAGAAAGAAATCTTCCAGAAGTTCTAGTGAAATAGTACCATGATGTTAAGAGAACTACAAAAACAATTGGTGAAATCTTTCAGGCTGCTATAAGTCTCAGGGAATGTATAATAAGCAAGAAAGCCTTAAGAAGAAACAATTATTTATTTATTTTTAATTTTTCCTGATGGCTAATTTTTTTCTTATTCTAGCTAGGCATAAAAATAAGTTTTGATGACAAAAGTGAATAAAACACAGGCACAGGCTAAAGGCAAGAAATCTTCTGAAGGATAAAATAATAATCTGTCTTATATTATGTTAGGGGAAAACTGGATCTGATGGTTTTTTTGTGATCCAAAGTCACCTTTTAAACTGCCCATCAGCCCATCTACAGAATACCAATTTCTATCCAGAAATCAGAATGCTTCAAATGAGAGGGAGGTCAATTTTCCATTATTTTTGTAAAGCAATACTAACACTACATTATGTTATTTTATGAATGATTGGTCAGAAGTAAAATTGCTGAGTACATGAACAACCATTTACTTTTTACATTTTTAGCTGTGAATCAGCAAAATCACTATATTAAATGGTAAGTGGTCTCACTAGTTTCAAACATTCTTCTAGTAATCGTGAATGGTCAGGTCTGGAAGTTCTTTAATAGGAAGAAATTTAAAAGTCTCACCACCCTCTTCGTTCTGCCAAGCCTCTCCACAGAGAATCTGTCCTGACCATTCTCTCGATGAGCTTCTTCCATAACATGCCATCCGACGTCACTCGGTACCATTCTTTGCACACAAGTTCAGCCGCACAAAGTGATTTGGCATCCAAGTATGACAGAATGTTCTCAGCAATATGATCCAATCCCCGAGCTTTCAATGGGGAGAAGAGGCAAAGCAAAATAGTGGGGATGGTGAATCATTTTTACAAAAGGTTCTTTAAAACAGAACAGCATTTGCTCTGCAATGAAGGCACACTGTCCCTAGTGTAGTCCAGTTTCTTTTTCAAACAGAGGCTTGGGTAAAATGAATGTCAATAATTTTTCCATAAGGTTACAGAAATGAACAGTATTTTCCATCTTCCTTCAGATAAGGAAGTTAAAGCTAACAACCAGCAAACCCCGCAAGACATTAAAAATAAAAAGGATTCCAGAAAACAATTCACATCTATCTATATGGATTTCAGCACTAGGGGATGTTCTATGGATGGCATCTCAAACTCTATGATTCAGACCCTCCCCGCCCCAAATCTCTATATTAGGTCCATTTCTCATTCTGTTTCTATTACTGCTGTAGTTCCAAAGCTATTCAGTAAAAGAAATATCCTTTAAATGTACTGGGGGAGAGTCACTAAGTCAGAATATGCTAGGTTATAGAATTTTGGGAATGCAGAAAAGAGAGGAGGGGGAACATTCTGAGAGAAAAGAAAGCTATGTTTAAGTTCAAAGATAAGTTTAATTTCAGATTTTTTAAAAGCTGTATTTGAGAATAGCTAGTGCTATAAAACCTAAAGAACAATTGACCAAAATGGGGGGAAAAAATCCCAGCTCAATAGATAACTTGGTTAAGTTTTGGATGTGCAAAGGAAAATAGTGACAAGTGCATCTGTGAAAAGTGGAGGGCTTTCCGATTAAAGTTCTTTACCGCTCAAATCTATACTGAGGCCTCAGTGGAAAATAGCCTATAAAACAGGATGACTATACTAATAAACCTCCTTTTGGCTGCTGTTCTAAGTTCACAAGTAAGAGACCAAAAACATTAAAAATTAATCTTTAAAGGTTACGTATCAGAGGTTTTCTAAAGACTTAAAAGTTGAGAAGGATTCCTTCAGACTCTATCTCCCATAGAAACAAACATAAAAGGAAAGAGAATACTGTATTTCATTTTGTGCCTTGAATCATACACAGGCATACTTGGATGCCATTAGCAATGATCCAAATATGCTTATTAAACATTATTCTAATTATAAAAATCGTCTGGATATCAGTTATATTTTTCAGCAGACTTGGGAAAAAAGCATTAAATGGATTTTATTTGGCTGGCATCACATGTTCATATTTAAGAATAAGCAGATGGAGGCATTCTTCATCTAATTCTTATTAAAGGAATATGACTATAAGACAATTAAAAATATAATAATTAGTTCTTCATGCAAGATGCAGTAATAGTACAATTCCTGAATCTTTATTCTGAAACTTTCTACACCATCAGAAGTTTCCAAAAGGCACTGCTGTTTTTCATGGCTGCCATCAAACTGCTCCTGATCATTTACTTGTTCCTATAATAAATCTTTGGAAGTAATTTCACCTAACACTCCAAATAAAACCATTACATTAATGGATTACAGACAGTTTGGGAAGTAGTTTGGTTTACTAAATGTAGCCAGATGGTGTAGGCTTAGAAGTTTAAATGGCTATAAAGCATTAGACTGATGATTTAGTACTTCATAGATTGGTCAGCAGATATACACTAGGGATCAGTATTAGACAAAAGACATAAGTCTAATCAAATCCTAGTCAATTCATAGTGGTATAAACTTGAGATGGTAGCAAGTCTCAGTGATTGGGGAGAACAAGGTAATAGGTACTTTCAGATTGTCTGTACAAAGAAAATTGTTTGCTTATGGCTAAAACAAAATCTAATGCACTATGAGAGGGCAAAAATCTATTCTATTTAACAAAAGACACAGGTAAGTCAGGAAAGTGGTGCACACCCTTAATCCAAGTGACTCGGGAGGCTGAGGAAAGCAGAACACAAGTTTGAGGCCAGCCTACTGTAATTTAGTAAGTCCCAGTCTCAAAACAAAATTTAAAAGGGATGGAAATGTAGCTCAGTAGTTGAGTGCTTGGCCTAGAATGTGTGAGGCTCTGGGTCAAACCCCAGTACTGCAAGGAACACGCATGTTCAACACACACACATGCACATACATGTAAAATTCAGTTTTAAAGTGAATATTTCTAAGATTTCTAAGTATTCCTTTAATTTTGAAGGCCAGCTTAAATCCCAAGTTTAGAAAAACAAAAATTTTAAAAAATATATAGTAGGCAAAGATTAAACAAAGTAGCATGTAGTGAGGCTAAAGGAAGGTATATTATTAAAGGATAGCTTGTTAGTATATACTAAAAGCATGGAAAATGTTCACACTCTTTAATATAGTAGTTCTGCTGCTATAATTTCTTTCCTAGGATGCCCACAAGATTAACATATAAGAATGTCCACCATGGCCTAGTTTTTTTTTTTTTTTAAAGAGAGAGTGAGAGAGAGGTAGAGAGAGAGAGAATTTTAATATTTATTTTTTAGTATTTGGCGGACACAACATCTTTGTTTGTATGTGGTGCTGAGGATGGAACCCGGGCCGCACGCATGCCAGGCGAGCGCGCTACTGCTTGAGCCACATCCCCAGCCCATGGCCTAGTTTTTAATGGGGGAAAAAATACTGAAACTATCTAAATGTTCAACAAAGAGATTAAATACATAGTTTTTTTTTTTTTTTTAAAGAAAATACACTGAGAGAATATATTGCCAGGTACAGTGGCATACACCTGTAATCCCAGAAATTCAACAGACTAAGGTAGTAAGATCTCAAGTTTGAGGTCAGCCTTATCAATTTAGCAAGGCCCTGAGCAATTTAGGAGACCTCATCTCAAAAAAAAAAAAAGACTGAGGATATGGCTCTGTGGAAAAGTGCCCCTGTGTTCAACCCCCAGTATTAAAACAAATAACAACAAAAAGAAAAAGAGTCTATATTAAGGGGCTGGGGTTGTGGCTCAGTGGTACAGCACTTGCCTTGCATACATACGCAAGGCACTGGGTTCATTCCCCAGCATCACATAAAAAAACAACAACAAAACAAAAAAATAAACAAAATAAAGGTATTATGTCCTTATACACTAATAGTATATTAATAGTTCTCTCTGTATATTGGGATTCTGGGAAATTTTATTTTACTCAAAATATTTTTTTTTTTAGTTATAGGTAGACACAATATCTTTATTTTATTTATTTATATGTGGTGCTGAAGATTGAACCCAGGACCTCACATTTGCTAGGCGAGAACTCAACCGCTGAGCCACAACCCTAGCCCAATATTTTTACATTTTGTATTTAAATATTTCCTGAATTTCCTAAGTTCTATAATCAGGAAATGACAACCAAAACAAAAAAATACAAAAGCAAATCCCTCCCAAACAAGACATTTTTAAAATTAATTAATTTAGTACTGGGAATTGAACCAAGGGGGAACTTTACTGCTGAGTGATACCCCTGGCCCTTTTTATTTTATATTTTGAGGCAGGTTCTTGCTAAGTTGCTGAGGCTGGCCTTGAACTTGTGATCCTCCTGCTTTAGCTTCCTGAGTTGCTGGGATTGAAAGGGTGCGCCACTAAGTCCAGCAAGACATGATGTTTTGGTTAAGACTCATGTATCTTTGTTATTAGTTTTCTTTCAAAATAAAATTTTAACACATACAAATAAGAACCTCATGTTTTTCTGAGAATATTTTCCTCTAATACTGATGCTTTGTTGTATTCTAAATTATCTTTAAGAATTCAGAAAAATTACAGCATCCCCCAAAAGTATAACAAGTATCATATTTGAAGTATAAATATATATTTATTATCATAACAGGGCTCTTGATATATCTTCTTTTCTACCAATCCACCCCCCCCCCCCGCCTTTTTTTTTTTTTTTGCAGCGTAGGGGATCCAATCCAGGGCTTTGTACATTCTAGGCAAGTGTTCTACCACTGAAGCACATCCCTAGCCCCTCCTTCTTTCTAAAATACTAAAAATAAAAATAAAAAGCTTCTCATTCACTCTAGAATTAAAACATTCTGTTGATAAATTCCCACAGAAATCGAAATACAAGTACATAAATTAATATATCTGTTTTTTCCTCATGTTGCTGGGGATCAAACCTATGGCCTTGTGCATGCTGGGCAAGCACTCGACTCCTGAGCTACAACCCCAGCCTATATTAACATTTATTTTTTTTTTTTGGTACCGGGGATTGAACTTAGGGGCAGTTAACCACTAAGCCACATCCCCAGCCCTTTTTTATGTTTTATTTAGAGACAGGGTCTCACTGAGTTGCTTAGTGCCTTGCTAAATTGCTGAGGTTGGCTTTGAAGGAGATCCTCTTGCTTCAGCCTCATGAGCTACTGTGATCACAGGCCAGTGCTACTGTGCCTGGCCTAAATTAACATTTCTTGGGAGTAAAACACATTACAAAGACACACCTCAAGTGTCAGATAACACCTCAGAAAATATTAATTTGGACCTACTGCATAGAGGTAAAAAGGGTGAACAGAAGGACACAAGATAAACAAAAGACAGGGGAAAAAGAGGAGTCCAATTTCTCCTGAATTTGATTTTTCTTGTATTTTTACCAAGAGGGTACAATTAAAGGACTTACTTTGTAAAAATCAAGCCAATGAAGACTTTAAAAAGAGAAATAAAAGGCTGAAGATCCAATTCTGTAGCAAATTAATGGTTTGCAAATACATGTACACATACCTGGCAGAGCAGTTATGAAATCCCTTTGCAGCATAGGTTTAAGATATGAATTTATGTGCCCATGTTGGTAATGACACATTTGGGATATAAGATGTTCCACAAATTCAACTTGATCGGACTCTGACCACTGCTCAAAATATTTGACGCACAGTTCCTTTTCCTTTTCATAGCTTGCAGAGAGTTTCCGTTGCTTGGGTACGATCATACTGGAAGTGCCATTGGCAAGTTTTGTCTATGGAAGGGGAGGGATTAAAAGAAACATTAACAGTAAGTACTGAAAATGAGAGAAATATATATAATTTTCTGGTCTGGCATACTGTATTATGCCTTTATGATTGAACCCACTGTTATTTTGGTGGTATTGGACATATGTGAACCACTATTACATAGAAAGCCACAGAAACACCACACTAAGGTGGTAAATCAGGTGTATTTCAGGAAGACAAGAAGAAAGAAAAGCAAATTAGCTTTTTGGGGGTGGTGCGGGTAGAGGGATACTGGGGATTGAACCCAGTGGAGCTTTTCCACTGATCTATATCCTCAAACATTTTTATTTTTTTATTTTGAGACATGGACTCACCAAGATGCTGAGGGTATCACTTAGTTGCTGAGGCTGGACTTGAAATTGAGATCTTCCTGCCTCAGTCTCCTGAGTTGCTGGAATATAGGCACGCCTCACCATGCCTGACTAATTTGCTTTTTCTTATATAAAGCAGCTATTGGATATTTAGACAATTACTTGCTCATAACTTAAATTTAAGGGTCAAATAAGAAATCTTCCACGCAAAGAAAGACCAATTAGTATTGTCAGACTGTGGTACCTTTAGACATAAACTTAAATAACACTCTCATGCTCAATCTACCCCTTTCCTTCCCAAAATTCTATCTTCACAATCATCAAAATTATATGCCACAAAGTCTATTTTATTAATTAATTCATTCAGTAAGTATTTACTGAGCTTACACAGTGAGACAATCACTGTCCTTGGTGCTAAAAATATAACATTGAACAAAAAATGACAGTCTCTATCATCATGAAGTTAGAATCTAGTTTAGGAGGCACATTAAAAACATAAGCAAATAAATAGAAAATATAACACAGATAATGCTGTGAAGAAAAATAAAGCAGAACAAGGGGACAGGAAAAAAAAGGAGATGTTATGATAGGAAAAATTCTAAGATGGTCTCCCAAGATTCTTGTCCCCTGTTATATACATACCTTCCCCTTAGTTATTCAAACAAGCAGTGTGTAAGTACTATTGTGATTAAAATAAGGACCCAAATCAGTTGACCTTAAGATAGGAAGATGAAGGGCTGGGGCTCAGTGGTAGAGCGCTTGCCTAGCATGTGTGAGGCACTGGGTTCAATTCTTAGCACCTCACATAAATAAATGAATAAAGGTCCATCAGCAATTAAAAAAAAAAAAAGGAAGATGACTCAAGTGGGTCTAACCTAATCCCATGAGGCCTTTCAATGCAGGGAGTTTTCTCCAACTGATTGCAGAAGAGGAAGGGAGGCATGTGGCAAGAAGAATGTGGTCAGCTTCCAGGAGCTAACACCAGCATCCCTGCTGACAGCCAGTGAGGAAGTGAGGTCTTCAGTCCTGCAATGACAAGTAACTGAAGCCTGCCAAAACAAGAATGAGATGAAAAAACTTTCCCCCAGAGCTTCCAGATGAAAACTCAGCCTAGCTAACACCCTGATTGATTTCAGCTTTGTGATACTGAGTAGAGAACACATCCATGCTGTGCCAGACTTCTGACCTACAGAACCAAAGCTAATAAAAAGATGTTGTTTTAACTTGCTATGTTTATGATGATTTGTTATGTGGCAATTAAAAAAACAAGCTACCTGGTCAAAGTTTTCCTAAAGAGATGACATGTGAACTAAGGGAACTAGACATTTTGTTACTTGGGAGAACAATGGTCTAGACAAAGGTAATTTTGAGAGCAAGTCCTGGGAGGCAGTTTGACTGGCAGGGTCAAGAGGGCCTGGTATGGGCTGGGGTTGTGGCTCAGTGGCAGAGCACTTGCCTAGCACATGTGAGGCACTAGGTTCGATCCTCAGCACCACAGAAAAATAAATAAATAAAATAAAGGTATTGTGTTCATCTACAACTAAAAAAAAAAAAGAGGGCCTGGTGTGGTTCTCTTAAATGAACAAGAAGAAATAAGGCTGAAGAAGTAGTTGAGCTTATCATCTAGGTCATTTAGGTGGTGCTAACAAATCTCCAAACATGTACCCAAACAATTCCAGTACTCCTTCTCCAAGAATGTTGCCCTTCCCAATAAGAGTA
This sequence comes from Marmota flaviventris, assembly GCF_047511675.1. NCBI lineage: Eukaryota > Metazoa > Chordata > Mammalia > Rodentia > Sciuridae > Marmota > Marmota flaviventris. Next base: position 26,420,593 of record NC_092501.1, read on the forward strand.
AAATTCATGTCCTATCCTTCAAATCTGAACTTCAACTAACAGAATGTGGAGACAGTACCACACAGGAACTTCTAAGCCCACGTGCTTCTGCTTATTTCTTCTTAAGAGTTTTGAGCTACTATGTAAGAAAATCAGGCTGCCCTGCCAGAGGGAGTTGCAGAGGATGAAGCTATGTACAAAGACAGACCACAGGGAGAAGCACTCAAAAGCCAGAGAGTAAAAAAAGCACAGTGGAGGACCCTGTGTAGAGATTAGCATAAGGAAGCCAATTAAGAGACAACTTCAATAGTCCATGGAAGAGATAAATCTTTTGGACTAGTGTGGTAGCTACAGAGATGAAGAGAAATAATTGGGATTCTTTGAACATTTTGTAAGGCAGATCCAACTGAACATGTTGATAGATTGGATATGAGTATGGGAAAAGAAATGGAGTCAAGGATTGCACCCAAGTATGAAGCTGGAGGACACTAAGAGAAGATCATGAAAAAAGAAACTTGATTTGCTACTCTGAAAACAGTATGATTTTCTATAGAGGATAACCATAATTTAGTACAATTCAGCAGAGAAAGCCATGTTACTATCAAGTTCATTCTTGTTTAGACATATTGGATGTACCATTTATGAACCAAATTTGGATAATCTACTTCTGTTAATTAAGGCACTAGTGTGTTTTCTTTTTCTTTTTTTGCTTGCCTTATTTTCTAAACATTAAATCCTCTATCCAGACCTCTTTACAAGTGCTTCCTGATATACAACTGAAAGTGTATTTTCAAAAATGGCATTAAAGCCATTCTGTTTATAAGGCAAGAGCTGACACCTGTAAACAGCAAGCCCTCGTGTGCACAGTTAGAGTTTTTGTAGCACAAATGCCACTGTTGTCTATGATACAGACTAAAAATGATTAATAAGAACCTTGTTGGACATAGGCCTTGGGGAACTTTGGGGCTGTTTTTTGTGTAGGTTGTTGTTTATATCTCAGCAAAGAAAAGCTCATCAAATGTATTGTGAAAATTTGGAGAGCTAAGAAGCAGGTGAGTTTACAAGTGGCCAAATGCCACTTCTAATCCCAACAACCCAAACTCCTACTTCATTATTGCTTATATATTTTTTATCTCTTAAAAGGTGGAAATGGACCCAAATTGGGTGCTGAGTAATGTTTTCTGGTTAAAGACCAGAAATGTCAGCAACAAAAAGTAACACTCAGCAAAAAATATATATATATATATATATATAAAATCATGGGAGACATGCCTGCAGACTAATAGATAAAACTGCCTTAAGAACTTAAGTTTGGTTATCCTACTGCAGGAGCTAACATTCAGCTGTTTTTTATACCTTCCAGTGATTAAATCATGAATGGTATTTTTAAAAATTGGCTATTTGAAATGAGGAGTAAACTGAGATTTCACATATTTGTGAACTGTTCTGGGTTATCTGGCTAGTGTTACATTCTGGTCACTATCCCCTCAAAAGAGTAATTCTTTTTATAGAGAGACACACAGCTGAGATCCATTATCACCTTCCAATGAGCTACTCTTAATCATGTCTCCATAATGTATTGTTTTAAAAGCTTTGGCCATGGAGTAAAAGACCAGTCTCAAATTCTAGCTTCTCAAAATACCGGCTGTGTAACATGGAATAAAAATTTGATCCTGCAAAGAATGGGGAGGAGTTCAGTTTTATCTTTCTATGTCTCTGTTTCCCTCATCTGTAAAATGGGGACTAATAATAGGACCTATTTCATTAGCTTTTTGTGAGGATCCAATAAAAAAACTTACGAAAAGCATGTTTAGCATATCACCTAGCACACAGCAAAGTGCTCAATATACCAATCTTCTTTTTGTGTGGAGCTGGGGATTGAATCCAGGGCCTCCCAAATGCTAAGCAAACACTCCAACACTGAGCTACATCCCCAGCCAAAATTCAACACTTTTTTTTTGGCAGTGGGGACTGAACCCAGGGGCACTTAGCCATGGAGTCACATTCCCAGGCCTTTTAAAATATTTTATTAGAGACAGGGTCTTATTGAGTTGCTTAGTACCTTGCTAAGTTGCTGAGGCTGGCTTTGAACTTGTGATCCTCTCCCTCGGCTTCTTAAACCACTGGGATTTACAGGCATACGCCACCGTGCCCAGCTTAAAATTCAACACTCCTAATGAATTTATGACACTGTTGGAGTTGAAATTAAATCCTTTTTTCTCGTTTCGTTTTATGTACTTTTTCATTTAATTTTTTATCAAAGTAAGTGTATATATATATATGTGTGTGTGTGTTTATATATGCATGCATAATCTTAAGTGTACAGCTCAATGAATTTTCATGAAGTGAACATACCCATGTAGTCAGTACCGAGATCAAGAAACATCATCCCAAACCTCATAATGTCCTCGTTTTTGTCCTTTTTTAGGACACTAGCCATCCTAAAAGTAACCATAATACTCCTTTCACTTTTTAAAATGTGTTTGTGAAAACCAAGTACACAAAAATATACATAATACTTAGGAATAAAGTTTTACAAAATGTATAATACCTATAAACTATAAAACAATACTAAGGGAAATTTTAAAAAGATTTAAATAAATGGGGAGATATCATGTTCTTAAATTGGATTCAATATTGTTAAGATGTTCATTTTTTCTAAATTGATCTTCAGAGTTAGTACAATATCAATCAAAATCTTAGCAGGCAAATTGACACACTGATTTAAAAATTTTTTATAGAGATGCAAAGGATCTAAAATTAGCCAAAATCATCTTGAAAAATATAAAGAAGACGGAGAACTCATATTACTGAATTTCAACATGTGTAATAGTAATCAAGATATCGTGGCTTTGATTTAAGGACAAAAATCTAAATCAGTAGACCAAAAGAGAGAGTCAAGAAACACAAATATCAAGAATGGCATGAAGATAATTCAATGGAGGAATAGATTGCCTTTTCAACAAACGATGCTGCAACAGTGAATATCCACATAGAAAAAAAAGAAAGAAAAAGAAAAAGAAACTCTTTGCTGATCTCACACCATATATAAAAATTAGATTAACTGGATCCTGGATTTATACCTAGGAGCTAAAACCATAAAGCTTCTAGAAGAAAACAGAAAAATATTGGTCCCCTTGGACTAGGCAAACATTACATAAGGGCACAAAAGCACACAAGCTTTTATGGTAATAAAAGAAAAAAGTTGACATATTGGCATGTGAAATAGCAATCCATGAATGATCAATTAGCATACAAAAAATTGTTCAACCTGCTTAGTCATTAAGGAAATGCAAACGACATTGTATACTACACACTTACCAGAATGGTTAGAATTAAAAAGACTAACAAGTATTGCAAAGAATGGGGAGGAATTCAGTTTCTCTCTCATTGCTGGCTGTAATGTTTAATGGTACAACCACTTTGGAAAATAGGTTCACAGTTAAACATATATTTATGATATGATCTAGCCATGCTTTTTTTTTTTTCGTACCCGAGATTGAACTCAGCACTGAACCAATGGGCCACATCCCTAGCCCTTTTTATTTTTTGAGACAGGGTCTTGCTAAACTGCTGAGGCTGGTTTTGAACTTGCAATCCTCCTGCCTCAGCCTCCACATCCACTGGGATTACAGGCATGTATCACCGCACCCGGCATTTCTACTCTTTAAGTATTTACCCTCCTAACATGAAATACAGTTCCACACAAAGACTTGTTCACTGCTGCTCTATTCATAATAATCCCACATGTAATGATACCAATGCCCATATCAAGAGATAAACTGATGAATTGTAATGTATTTATACAATGGATCTAGTACTCAGCAATAAAAGGAATGCATTAGATACACACAAAACGACAAGGATGAATCTCAAAAACATGCTGAATGAATGAAGACAGTCACAACTAAAATTAGCCAACATAATCTTGAAAAGAGTACATCTTTATGATTTTATTTACATGCAATTTTAGAAACAACAAATCTAAATTTTAGTGAGAACACAGCAGTGGAACAGCATATGCCTGTAATCTCAGCGACTCCAGAGGTTGAGGCAGGAGGATTGTAAGTTGAAGGCCATCCTTAGCAACTTAGTGAGACCCTGTCTCATAATAAGATATCAAAAAAAGCTGGGGATATAGCAAAGCATCCCTAGGTTCAATCCCCAGTACCAAAAAACAAGCAAGCAAAAACCAAAACAAGCAAAAAGCCAACAGCACCAGTACCACCACCACCAACAAAAAACCAGATGTATGGTTGCTTTGGGATGGATGTGGGGGTGGCATTGACTGGGAAGGGTACAAGGGAACTTCCTATATTTTGATTGTTACAATCATATGCAAACTGAAAAAATTCATTAAACTGTATCCTTAATGTCTCTGTAATATTAATTTTATTTGTAACTAAGATATTATATTTGTCAAGAACTTTGAAGATAAAGGTCTTTGTTTTTAAGCCTCTTTCCTCTACAATTTTCTTTATTCAGATTTTTCTATAAACAAAAACACAGCAAAATTTAAATTTGAGAACCTCTGAAAATCCACAAGGACACAGTGAAAAAATACATTTATTAAAAAAAAAAAAAAACCAAAAAGCTGTATATGAAGAGTGTATGGGAGAGAGGGTAATGGTTATTGCTAGTGGTAGAATTTATTTGGCTTTCTCAAGAAAAGAATGATGAGTCAACCACTACTGTTCAAATGTCTAGGAACACTGCCAAACAGCCTCAGTTTAATGTAACACTAACTTTGTACTACCCCTGCACATCTCTTTTGCTGGACTGATGGACTGGATGGACAGAAGGAGGCAGGCAGGAAGGGAGGGAGGGAAAGAGGCAGCTGTTAGATGACAGTACACAAAATGAAAGGAGTTGAGTATTTATAGGACTGTCCTCCAGCTTACTCCTCAAAGGCTAAGGGCTAACATTATTTCCCCCTCTGAAAACATTACATGTACCACTTTTAAAACTGCCATGAATTTCTTTGAAGCTGCAGGAGGGGAAAATACACACTTGCAGACACCACTTGGCCTAACCACCACCACTGTAACATGAAATGTGCTACTGACTTTGCTAAATGTATTATGTACAGTTTGGAAAATGTATCATGGGCTGACCGAACTTGATGGTCAAACAAGTTACTTTTAGTTTGCATGTAAACCCTGCTTTAAACAAAACGAAAGATATGATAAGTAGAGAAAGAAAAATATTCTAGGCATAGGACAACATTTGGAATCACGGTTGCAAGGATTAGTAAGATGCAAATAATAAAAGACATCTAAAGGTTCTGCTTGGCTTTGAGAAGGGCTTTGAGAAATCCTCTGGCATTGAAATAAAATGAGCAAGGGCTGTGCTGGGGATGAGGATGCACTAGGATAGAACAAGAATTTTGAATAAGGCTGGAACTTCAACATTATCAATCAACCAACTGCCATTTATTGAGTGACTACTCTGTGCTGGGCATTTTACCAGGAGTAAGGGAAACATCAGTGAACAGGCACAGGAAGTTTTTTTTCTTGGGAAGAGTAATAGGAGGAGAACAGAAGAAGTATGTATCAGAAACTGATAGGGACTGCAAGAAAAAAAACAAGATAAATAGGGAGTGAATAGTGAAGCCTACTTTAACTGAGGTAGTTAAGACACAACCCTAAAGGGCAACGTGTGAGCTCAGATCTCCATGATGACAGTCTTGTGAAGATCTTGGGAAGATCCTTTCAGACAGTAAGAACAGCAATTGTAAAAGTGTGTTCAAGTGAAAGACAGAAGGAAGGCCACTGTGGCTGGGGCACAGTGAATTATAAAAGGGAAAAAGCAGGTGATAAATGAGGTGGCCTCAGGCCAGGTCCTACGGCCTCTGGGACACCGTAAAGAGGTAAAGAGTTTGAATTTCATCTGAGGTATAAAGGAGAGTCCCAGGAGGTTTGAAGTAGTCAAGTATGACATCATCTGATTTGTGCCTTAGAAAAATTAATACTAGCTCTCATAAAGAGAATGGATAAGGGTCTGGGGAAGTAAGGAGGAGGTAACAAGAACAAGTTGCAATACAAGAGGAAGGTAGACTAATGAGAAGGCTGATAAAACAATCTAGGCAAGAGGTGATGATGGCTAGGATTAAGAGGCAGATTATCGAATGTTTGGAAGAAAGGTATTTTATTCTCACAAAAGAGGAAAGAAGAAAGGGCCTGTTGAGAATTGTAAGTCAGGGTTATAATATATATTTATTTTAGTATAATGATTTACTTTTTAAAAAATATTTATTTTTCAGTTGTAGTTGGACACAAAACCTTTATTTATTTATTTTTATGTGGTGCTGAGGATCAAACCCAAGGCTAGGCAAGCACTCTACCACTGAGCCACAACCCCAGTCCCATGATTTACTTCTTTATTAGAGCTGACCCTTGAGATATTTAGTCTGGTCCATTGACCTGAATGGGGACAAAATCAGAATTCTTACTCCCACGGCTAAGACAAACAAGGCAAAACTTGCCAGTTTTGAGACAGAAAGAGAGGAGATTTTAAAAGGCCTATTATACTGTATTCTTTCTAGGCTGCTGCCAGGTTTTAGCTAAACAGGAATCCAAAAACATTGCTTCTTCAAGTATTTTTCCTCTATTGCTTCCTTTGATTTCTTTGTAAAAGCATCTTTTAGGAAAAAGTCAACATTGTTTTGAATTAATTGAAAGGAAATGGGATTATCTACATTTTCTTTTTTTTAATACTTATTTTTTAGTTTACGGTGGACACAACATCTTTATTTTATTTTTATGTGGTGCTGAGGATCAAACCCAGCGCCCCGCGCATGCCAGGCGAGCATGCTACAGCTTGAGCCACATCCCCAGCCCCATCTACATTTTCATTAGGATGAAAAGAAGGACAAGCAAGCACACCTGGGGAAAGAGGTGGTGGTAGTAGGGTGGTCCAGAATAGCCAAAGAACTGAGGTAGAAAAGGAATCTATTGGCACCTGGGTTTCTTTTTACTAGGGAATTTCAAGAGCAATTGAAAAAATTTGTCCATACATTGAACAAGCAGAGAAAAGGTAATGAATGTTCTAAAGTGGGATCATAACTTCCAACATTCTAATTTTTAGTTCTTTCCTTTTTTTTGGACTAGAAATGAACCCTGGGGGTGTTCAACCTGAGCTACATCCCTAGCCCCACCCCTTTTTTAAAAAATCTTGAGACAGGGTCTCATTAAGTTGCTGAGGGTCGTGCTAAGTTGCTGGGGCTGGCTTTGAACTTGGGGCCTTCCTGTGTCAGCCTCCTGAGCTGTTGGAATTAGGTGTGGGCCCACCGTGTCCAGCTAATTTTTAGTTCTTAAGCGGGGGGGGGGGGGAGCTTGTTATAATGACTAAGGATACAGCTCTGTACAGTGTTTGCCTAACATACATGAGGCCCTGGGTTCAATCCCCAGCACTACGAACAACAATAACAAGAAGACACTCTTGTTAACTTTCAGTGTTTCAAAAAGTAGTCCTTTATCTTTGTTGGGGTAGAGTGGGGAGTAGGTAGTTCAAATAGAAGAAAATGATGACTGAACATATAGAATCGGGCATAAAATTCAACAGAAGTAAACGTTACATTTCTCAGTGGGATTATTGCATTAATATTTGAACAGCTTCTATTAAATATGGTTACATATTAGGTGAACTCATAAATGTGTCAGATCTGATTAGTCAATGTGGAAGACAGGAAGGGGCAGATTTGTCAGCAGAGAGAAAGTTCACATTATGAATCTGACTGATTTCTAATATCCAACAAGAAAAAGCCTATAATCATTCCAATTCTTTTAAATAAAGCTCACTGGAAAATAAACTCACAATGTCCCAGTATATATGATTACTTAAAGACTAAACACTTGGCAATCTTTTTTTTTTTTTTTTTCCTACTGTTTACTATGAAGAAAGCCAATATAAAATTCACCAAAGTCAAAACAAAGTTACTTTGATTTCCTGATTTTTTAAATAGTTAAAAGGGATAAAATAATCATTTAACATTTTTAGGTTTCAAAACTGAGATTCTTGTTTTTATAGTGGGCTCCCTCATGCAACTTTATAGCTTCCAGGGTGATAGGTTCTTTTGTTCTAAACCAAGAAACTCAGCAGTTTAATTTACTGCTACATTATTTTAGCTACTAACTACACACACCTCCAAGGCTGGTAAACCCACTGATATAGACAGTGCCACCTTAAAAGGAATTTTGGATGGGTCCTAGTGAAGGGGGGGGAATAAAAGGACATAATGTTTAATTATAAGAAATGATTGAAATAGGCACAGACATACCCCGGGTGCCTCTGCACTGCAGCAAGCTCTAAACTTGTTATCGTTAATGGTTTAAATTTCACTGTGCTAATCATTTCAGGACACAAGCCTTTCTTGATAATCTAATGAATTATTCCAACATCCTTCAGCAAAAAAAAAAAAAAAAAAAAAAAAAAAATCCTCCATGACAGCACTAATTACAAGACGTTTTCCCAGTGCTTATGTAAAATATGACAGAGCAGCAGCTTAGGGAATTGCAGAAAACTGCTTCTAATTTCCACTGAGAAACTGACAAACACCTCTCTTTCATCTCTCCCAGCTCTCAAGTAAGATTTAACTTTCTCATTTAGTTAATTACCGAGTGAGGATCATCATTTCCCCGGATCGGAGCGGCACAGAGCCTTTATCGTGTTAACTTGTGAACTTGATCGATGGCTGCTGCTAAAACTTAATAACTTCACCCCCTGGCAAATTGTAAGATAAATATAATAGGAGAAACTCTGACAGTAAAAACCTGCCAGAAATGAGCGCTGTGTTTATGTTTCTTTGCAGGCAGCAAAAAAACAACCGACAGCTTATTACTGGTTGCGTGTTACTTATATTTAAAAGACTCCAGGCAGTTAACTTTCTACATACTGCTAAAAGTTTGCTCACAAGATGGGAAAAAAGCAGTAGTGTTGCAGAATTGGGGAAGTGAGAGAAGACAAAACAGGGAGAAGGGCAAACACAAGGGACAACATATATTGTGTATGATCTCTTAAAATGTCATGTTTATCATATAAAATGTCCAATCAGCATAAATAGGTATAAAAATCCTCTTAAAAATAATTCTGGCCTCCTAAAACATGATGTGAACTATAACTATGAGCAAAACAAGAGAATTTTGCTCATTCAAAATTTTTCAATGACTATGGGTCCATGTCTGAAGAATCAATTAACTACAGAATTCCTAGATCTCTTTTCAGCTAGAAAACCATTCACTAACTGCACCAATTAACTCTTTATGAAACGACTAGTACACTGCAGCAAGAAAAAAATAAGTAACTTAGTCTAGAATGCTTCATTTAGTGTTTTTTTTTTTTTTTTTTGTACTGAGGATTGAACCCAGGAGTGCTGAACCACTGAGTCACATTCCCCAGCCCTTTTTTATATTTTAAGACAGGGTCTTGCTGAGTTTCTAAGTACCTCACTAAATTGCTGAGGCTGGCTGTGAACCTGCAATCCTCCTGCCTCAGACTCCCAAGCTGCTAGGATTACAGGCGTGCACCACCGTGCCTGGTTCATTTAGTCTTATATTCATCTTCCTTATCTAGCTTAGTCAATCCAGGGACAGTATGATGAATGTTATCTTTTTGGTCAAATTTGAATCTGAGCTTGGAATTTTAACATTTAACTGTGACAGAGTAGATATTGTGACCTGCAGCATAAATGTTACACTTTTTATGACCAACAATACTAAGGACATCAGGCAAGATGTACCCATGAGGTATAATAACAATCAAATTGCTACTTGCCAATACCTGTTCTTCCTACCCCCAAGACAGGTAACAGGGAGAAAAAAGTTGTCAAGTTTAGCAGGGTGCAATGGTGCCCACCTGCAATTCCAGCTACTTGGGAGGCTGATGCAGGAGGATTACAAATTTGAGGCCAAGCCTGGGAAACAGTGAGACCTGCCTCAAAAAACAAAAAAGCGTTGGGGATTTATTAGCTCAGTGGTAGAGCCTCACTGGGTTCAATCTCCAATACAGTTAAAACAAAACAACAACAACAACAAAAAACGGGTGGGGGGTTAGACCTCACTTCTGAGACTTTATTTAATATCTATCATCCGTTGCAACAGAACCAATGAGCTGAATGAAGGTCCAGTGCTGCAGTCCAAGTGGCCTCTAATTTGCAAGTTGAGAGAATGTGGAAAAACAGAACATAATAGTAACAAACTCAATTCATATTCACTAGAGGATCAAATCTACTCCATTTTGTTTTCTTATAAATTCTACAGGGGTTAAAGCAAAGACAGAACAATTGATTTCTTTTTTCTTTTTTTAAAAAAATATTTATTTATTTCTGTATCTTTAGTTTTAGGTAGATACATTAGTTTCTTTTTATGTGGTGCTGAGGATCAAACCCGGTGCCTCATGCATGCTAGGCGAGCACTCTACCACTAAGCCACCACCCCAGCCCCAACTGATTTCTTAAAAATAATATTTATGCTAGACACATTTTGGAAAATATGAAAAATACAGAAGCTTAAAGAACATAAAAATTGCTTATTCCATTATCAATAAATAGACAATGTTCACATTTTGTTGTGTAGGAATCTTTTTGGTCTTCTAAGAGAACTGCTGGTCAATCATTTGATGTATGTAGGGAAGGAAGGGTGTTTCTCTACTATCTATAAAATTCTTTTTCTAACATCAAAAATTAATCCCCGAGGGCTGGGGTTGTATGGTATAGTGCTTGCCCAGCATGTGTGAGGCACTGGGTTCAATTTTCAGCACCATATAAAAATAAATAAATAATGGTCCATCAAAAGTTAAGAAAAAATATTTAAAAAATCTCCTTTACTGAATACCTTAGAGAAGATCTCGTCTTGGAAGAATACAGAATTATAGGTCACTGTGATTATGGAGAGGAAGAGGAAGAAAAGGGAAAAGGAGCAGAGAAGAGGGGAGTGGGGAGGTGATAAGAATGAGAAAAGAAGGGAGAGAGGAGAAGAGGCTGGGGCTGGTGAAGAAGGTAGGAGAGAACAACAAAAGTGACTGGAGATGGAGGAAAGGAGAATGGGACTAGGGAACAGGATGGAAAAAATGGAGGAAGAAGACTAACATATAGGTAGAAGAGTCATTGGGAAGAGGAGAGAGAGGACAGGCTGGGGAAGAGATGAGGGAGATGGCTAGAGGAAAGATGAACTAGGGAGTTAGGGGATAGAGTTTGGAAGGAGGTGAGGAGAGATGATCAAGAAAAGAATAATATAAAAGGAACCTATCATTACCAAGATGTCTGCTCTAAGAGAAGCAACAATCTTGCTGGACAAAAAGGTCCTCTCCCACATAATAAAAAATAAATTTGAAGAGGGAGAGGAGATAAAAACTATTTTGTTTAAAACCACTTCTTAATGTTTCAGGCAGAGTAATAAAGTTTAATTGTCTAGAGACTGGTTGCTTCTTCTGTATACCGTCCTCAGGTAGAGGTTACTCATCTGGATGTTAAATGATGTTAATATCACCGAAATAAAATTTCTGCAATAGTGAAAGTTTAAAGTAAGAGTCTTTTCCCCAACTTTCCCCTCACATCCTCCCTTTATTAGTATTAGCAGTTAAGTCCTTCCATAAATAACAGGTAATGATGGAGGCATCACTTGCTACAGGAAACAAAAAGACATGCTAAAAACACAATTAAAAAGTATATGGCAAAAATAGAGTTTTAAGTAAATAAAGGAAAAAACTTACCCTTTTCCTCCTCTAATACTTAGATTTATATGTTTATAGAAAGGTCTCAGTGACTTGGCAAAACTTGTTCCTAAAGAAAGCTTCATCTAAAACTTGTTTTTTTAAAGACAGGATTCTCAAGAAGCCAACTCAGCTTTCTAGAAGAAACTCAACTCTTTCCAAATGCTTGTTAATGCATGTTAAATGCAGCAAGAAATAATCCTATGAGGCAGCAGCACAGGCCTCTCTTAGCTGCAGTGAATGAAGTAAATGACTTGTAACTTCTGGAAGTCTTGGTTATCTGCAGGTAAAACTTTAATAACCCTTGGAGCATCAAGGGACTAAAGACATTTCTCTCTGGAATACTTTGGTAATTGTTTTCTTAATTTATCCAGGAACAGCTTAGTTTGGATGCAGCATCTGTTTTTTTAGCAGAGATGATCAAAATAACTTGCTCAGATTTACATAAATTAGCAGAGTTTGGACTAAATTTCAAAAAACACAGTTGTTATATAAACTACATTTTTTAAAAAAGATGAAATTCTGGCCTTTCCTCTTTTTAATGACAATAAAGTTCTCAAGTCAATAACTGAGAGACCAAGACTGCTTTGCAAATTTGGAGAAATGTATTTTCCATAATAAGAGATTTATATGAAAACTAAGACCACAAGTACCACACTAAAGTCAGTCCAAATGTCCTTCTGTAGAAATTTATCTTTATGTAACAGAACATTACAAAAAATAAGCATGGTAGTAGGGATGTTCCTTCCCCTTTCTCACTCCCTCCTAATGAAATCTCTACTCTGCTCTGGCCCTGCATTTGATATTGCATCTGAGCCCTGGTTTTCTCTGTAAATATTAGTGCTCCACATGCCCCCAGCCCCTACCAGATCCCCACCCCTTTTAATTTTTCATTTTGAGACAGGGTCTTGTTAAATTGCTGAGGCTGGCCTTAAACTTGTCATCCTCCTGCCTCAGCCTCCCAAATAGCTGGGATTATGGACATGCATCACTGTGCATGGCATCTCCCAATGATTTATTATCAAGATTATAGTGGTTGTGACCAGACGACTACTCTTCTGTCAATTTAATTTTCAGCATTATAACTTATAGCCTATTCTACATAGAAACGGTTTTCTTTCAGATTTGAAGGGCCATCAAGTGCCCTTAAGGTCAGAGTGGCATATTAGCTGTCATAATAAGTAATGAATATGGACAAGAACTGGGCCTCAATTTCCATTTGAAATAATTAAGTTTCATTGGAAGTTACAAGTTCAATTTGTGGAATCAGCTTCTAGTGATAAAAATCTAGTAGGCCTACATCATAAGTAAGTATAAAAGTGGGCTGATTCAGAATATAAATGAACTAGGATAGTAGCAGTGAGAATCGGGGTAAGAGAAGCAAAAACTCAAGACGTTCTAGAAGATAGAGTCTTAAGAATAATACCAAAGAGCCAAGGCATTACTTATGGAAGAAGCAGAAGAAATTATTGTAAAGGTAGAACTGCATAGGATCAGATAAGCCCAGGATCAAGACCTGTGTTGGCTACATACAAATTACATAGGCCTGAGCAAGCTAGTTACCCTCTTGAAGCCTCATTCCCCACCCCACCAAAGATAAATACCACTTATTTTCTAGGGTTGTTATAATAAATAATTAGTTATATGTAAAAACTGCTGATAGCAGGGTGTAACACGTGTATCTAGCTAAGATGTCCTTATTTTCTAGTACCAAGAAATCATCTCAACAATTGAGACTATATATATCAGGACATTCCCACCAAACTGAAATTTTAAATGAAACTTCATGCCAAATTCTCTATGCTATGGTACTATGTATTGGGATACTTTACAGATATGCTAACATGTATGGCCACCATTAGCTAAAGAGATTGAGGACAAAAGAAAGAAAGAAAAAAAAAAGAATACTTAAAACGTGTTTCAGATTATAAAAGCTCTAGGCACAATTAGAGGAAACTATAATTTAGGACAAATTGTGTGTGTGTGTGTGTGTGTGTGTTTCTCTCTCTTCATATGTATTTCAATATATTTTAGAAAATATATACTGAGAATATTCCACACTTAAGTGCTATACTCGAGAATGCAAAAATAACCTAGGAAGTAAATACTGATAAGTTGATTCTAAAATTTATTGGAGAAATGCAAATCTTAAAGACTTACTACCAGAGTTCAAGATTTTGATAAAGACCCATACATATAATATGGTCATGTAGTTTATGACAAAGGCAACAATCCAATATAGTGAGGAATACACAGTTCAATAAATGGTACAAGGTCAAGGAGAAATCACAATGAAAAAAAAAAAAAATAGAATCCTTCCCTCTACCTCATACCATATACAAAACTCAAATGAATTGTAGATCTAAACATGGAAAGTAGAACAATAAAAATTTTAGGAAATATCTTCATGCCATTGGTGTAGGCATATTTCGTAAACAGAATGTAAAAACATTAACAATATAAAGCAAACATTAATAAATCAGACTCTATTAAAATTAAGAACCTCTGCTCATCAATAAACACCATTTACAAAGTAAAAAAGCAAGTCACAAAGAGGGAAAAATAGACTGATGCCTATATCACACAAAGGACTTGTATCCATAATTTATAAAGAACTCTCACAAATCCTTAAGAATACCTAAAACCCAATAGAAAAATGGGCAAAATATTTTAGCACACACCTCACATCCAAGAGGTTAATCAACATCAAAGAGAATAAACAAATATCAATGAGAATAAACAAATTATAATTCTGTTCAATAATTAATATGAATGGCTCTTAAAAATATTAAGTCCATGAAGCCAAATAGAAGAGGATATAAACTGTAATATTTTCATTTATATGAAGCTCAAAACAGTCAAAACTCATGTGTGGTGTTAGAATTGAGGATAATGGTTAAAAGAGGGCAAGAGTAAATTCTGGTAATATTTTGTTTCTTCTTAAAATCTGAATGGTGGCTATACAGGTGTGTTCATGTTGTGAAAATTCGCTAATTAAATTCCAGAACACTGTGCTAGGAAATGATTATGTTCATGCAAAAGGAAATAAGGGTGAATAAATTCCCATTTGGTTATAAACTGTCCTAAGCCTTATTTTCTGACATAAAGGAAACACAGTTTTCTAATAAAAACAGATTTAAATTTTTGCCAGAAAGAGCCTGAGCCTCTTTTCTTCACTCGCAACCCTATGGCCACATAGAGACAATTGTTCCCACATGCCACTACTCTGAACAAGGTTAGAGCTCCCTCTAGCACTTTTAACTAAGGAAGCACCACAGGCCCTTACAGAGCTGACACAGTTGTGGTGCTGCCCACCGTTAAATGCAATATGGTGATTTTTATTTTTAATTTGCTTTAATTGTTGCTATGATATGAATAATTAATAGGCTGCCTAAGCCAGTTTTGTAAAGTTCACAGTATAGAAAGCCAGAAGAGAAATATCTAGTTAGAAAGAAGGCTTAAAAATGGTTATAACTGCTATAATATTAGAGAATTCAGAATATTTATTCATGATTTGTGGCAACATTATGTTCCACCACCACCACCACTAACAACAACAAAAAATGCTACTAAAAGCACTATCTACTAAAAAATCTTCCCAGTCCCATCTATTTTCCTCTTCATGGCTGCATAACCACTATACCTATAGTACTATATAAGAGCAAAGTAGGTCAGTGTTAGGAGAACCTTGCTCTTTGGTGGAAGAGAATAGGAGGGTTTGGCTGTAAACACTTAACCTAGTTCCATCCATTCTAAAACAAGTATTTGTCAGCTTTAAATAACCCCCTGGACAATACAGACCTATTCAACTTGAAGCCTGTATTCTTTCCCCACGTTTGGAAACTGCTTTCTTCACTGATACGGCAACCACTGGAACTTATGATATCAATGCCTTCATTCAACAATGTCTACTCACGTTTACGTATCAACAGAAAGTATAATTTAGATATCATATTGTACTCCTACACAATTCACACAGAATTTGAGCAGGTGTTAAAAGTTCAAAGATTAAAATACACACAACCACTCTGGGAATGCAGCCAGAAATAAAAGGGGTCTTATTTTTCATTGTTGGATTTCAAATCTTCCCACCCACTCTGAAAGGAACATTGCTTGTTTCAACACTTGTTAAAACCAACACACATATAAAACCAGCTAACTAATATAATAAGTCCCTTGAATCAAAGGAGAATAAGAGAAAACAAAAAGACTGTGAAGAGTCCCCTTAAAATTTAATTCATTTTGGGTAAGACTATTAGGTATTATTCAGAATTCTGTTCTCAAGATTAAGAAATTATTTTCTGAGTGAAACAGTTTTATTAACCTTTTTAAAGCATATGTATCACTTAAAAAGTACATCCATAATTAAAGGAAGCTTTAGCAATATCCAAAGTTAATTCTTATTTTGTTTTTCAGCATTAGAAATGAAGATGTAAACCAGTCAATATGATTTCCTTTCTCATTCTCTGGTTATGGACAAGCACCTTCTGTGAAGGACAGTATATCACAGACATCAGTTCTGGATCTTTCCTGTACATAATACAAAGCCAAGATGCCAATTCACCACCTTAGACTGGTTTTGCATTATATCTGCTAGTCACATTATCATGGCCACACTCATTCTTAGAGCAGTTCAAACAAGGGGTAAAATATTATTTGAAAATAGTTATTCATTAACCTACTGAGAGCCTCAATCATGAGTTGTGCTTTTCCTAAGACAGGATTCGCTGCAGCTTCTCTTTCAATTCACCTAGTATCTGTTGGGAATTGTACATCATGAACTAGAACAAGAATGACAGGTCTAAATTAACACAACAGGAATGTGATTGGATGCTGTTTCTTGCTTTCTCCATTTCACTCTCTTTTGTGGCATTCAAAGGCTTCAGAACCCTGGCATTAATTAAGCAACAGTTTTATTACACACAATCAAAGCCTGAAAAGAAACCCTAACAGACACCAAGAGGAGATTACCAGGTCAATTAACAATTATACTTTTGTGATTGCTAATTGAGGCATTTTTTAAATATTTATTTTTTAGTTTTTTTTTTTTTAGGTGGACACAATATCTTTATTTTATTTTTTGTGGTGCTGAGGATCGAACCCAGTGCCTCTCGCATGCCAGGTGAGCGTGCTATCACTTGAGTCACAACCCCAGCCCCAAATTGAGGCATTTTTAATTTTTATCATCTCATGTAGAATTCTGGAAAGAAAAATACTATGAATGCAAGAGAAAAAAAAAACAAACAAACCTAAAATGTATTACCAAACAGTGGTTTTACACAACCAACTAACATATTTTTGTGATTTCCAAATCCTGGCTAATTGGTAGTGAATTGTTGACATTTAATTGACACCACAGAGAATGTTTTAAGTAATCCTCCTTTTTGGCATCCTAATTTCTATATACTAAAATTCATAAACAGTGGTTGAAAACACAGGGCCATGAGCCAGACAGTATGGGCTCAAATGTCAGTTCTGCATCAGTTTCTTCATAGGTAAATGGGGTTATATTAAGTGCAAATGTATTTCAAACTACTAACTCAATGTCTGGCACACTATAAATATGCAATAAATAAAGGTGCAAAAAGTTTATCAAATTTGATGACACAATCTCTGGATTTTAGTACTTTAAAAAATGTATTTCAGGGCTGGGGATGTGGCTCAAACGGTAGCGTGCTCACCTGGCATGCGTGCGGCCCGGGTTCGATCCTCAGCACCACATACAAACCAAGATGTTGTGTCTGCCAAAAATTTTAAAAAATAAATATTAAAAAAAAATTCTCAAAAAAAAAAAATGTATTTCATGGGCTGGGGATGTGGCTCAAGCAGTAGCATGCTCACCTGGCATTCGTGTGGCCTGGGTTCGATCCTCAGCACCACATACAAACAAAGATGTTGTGTCTGCCGAAAACTAAAAAATAAATATTTAAAAAAAAAATTCTCTCTCTCCCTCTCTTTAAAAAAAAAAAAAAATGTATTTCACCACCTGTAATCCCAGGAACTCAAGAGGCTGAGGCAGGAGGATCCCAAGTTCAAGGCCAACCTGGACAACTTAGTAAGACCCTGTCCCAAATTAAAAAAACTAAAAGGGTTGGGTATGTATCTCAGAGATAGAATGCCCAGATTTAATCTCCAGTACCACAAATAAACAAAACATATTTCACATTTTTTTGTGTGTTAAGTTAGACTCAACAAATATAATTTGAGAATCTACTTTATACAAGTGAAAATTAACCCTATATGAACTCTACAATGAGACAATTTACTTTTGCACACAATTTGCCTTTTACAAGTAACATATATTCAATTGTGGAAAAGCAGGGAGTAATTAATAATTGGAATCCCAAGCTTTGACATGTTAAGAGCACCAAATAATGGTATTAATTTGCAGTCAACAGTAACCTAAAGAGCTAACTGAAAAATTAGCTACATAAGAAAGACTCCCACTTACTTACCCTTAGTGCACGTTTTATTAAAATGTTGAGAGAGTGGCTCCTATAGTGCCCTAGGTTAGATTTACTCAAATTTATATAATTCAGTACTCATACCTTTGAAAAGAATACCATATCCAGAAAACTGTATCATTGCAAATGGAATCTACTGCAATCTGAATACCTTAGGTGTATATAAATATACACCTATATAATATAATCTATCTTTTGTATATAATCTATCTTTTGGAGGATATAGCTTTTAAAAATATTTTTTAAAAGCTATATTTCATGGACTTAATAAATTTCAGAAACCACATCTTCTTTTTATTATCCAGAGAAAAAGTTAAGGAAAACTTCTCCAACCTATCAATGTTAAAGTCTAAAATGAAACTGTATTAATTCCACAAAAAATAAATATAAAACAAGATACAAGGAAACTGATTTTTAAAAAGTTCCCTAATTAAATTATCAGGTTTATAACTCTAAGAACAAGAGAAAAAACACAAACGAAAAATTAACCTCACACATAGATGTAAATAAAGCCACTCTTTAGGTTGCCCATTAATCCACAAGTGGCACATTCATCTTATTTACAGTATTATACCCCCTGCCAAGATATTCCATTACAGAGTCACGCTACAGACTCCATAGTTAACACTGTAGGAACCATTTCTTTTTAAACATAGTTTTCTTTCTATATTTCCCTTTTGATTTGCTCCCAGGCTTAAAAAAAAAAAAAATCTGTAAACTTAAATTTCTTACATTATTTGTTATTTCTAGAAAATGTAGGAAAGTGATGTTTGAGGTTATAAAACATAATTATGTTCATTCTAGAAATATTTTAACATTCCTGTTTGTCACACAGCCTTAGTGCTCCATGTGAGCAAGTACTTCTTACATACTTTATAAGTCTGGAAATTTATGACACTGTCTTTCCACTACAGAATATCCAGGAAGTTAAAAAAAAATCTACAACAGTAGTACACATGTATGTATGTATTTTGTTTGTTTTCATGAACATATTTCACCTTAATCATTCATCCCTGTCCCAAGCCTCCTCTCTGGGACAGGATTTCCACATCCATCTAAATCCTGATACCTTCATCCTGTCTTCATAATCACCAAACCATCTAGAAGCATGAAGAGAAATATATTTACTAAAGGGTAATCAGATAGACATGGGCTTTGAACTTAAGAGAGGTTATTTTTAATTGACAGAATTAATAACCAAGCCCAAGTAGAAAAAACAAATTTTTTATGAAAGGAATATTAATGCATGCTTACACTGCAAATCCTGACATACAAGATATCTGTTTTCCAAAATAAAGTTAAAAATAATTACTAAGGAATGAGTCACCACCTTGAAAGGTTGTCTAATAATGTCCCATTCATTTTGTGAGAAGAATAATGTAATATGGAGTCATTGAGTCATCTTAAATACTTTACAGATATGTCTACTGTTTTTCATTTAAGTGATTATTATTGAATAAGCATTGAAAGTTATAAAATTATCAGCCTAGTAGCTTAGAAAAGAGAGAGTTGTTATAAAAACAGGCTCAATTTAACTTTAACAAGATTATTTTAACAACCAACAATAAAAAATTAAAAAAAAAACCAAAAAACAAAAAACAAGATTATTTTAAAAGCAGTAAAAGTGTGAGAGGTAGAGGGAAGATATTTAAAAAATAATATTTGTTGTATGTCAAAAGTGCTATATCAAAAGGGGTAGAGTTACAGATGCAACAATAATGGCTGGGCAGGGGAAAGCGGACTGGTAGAAGAAATGCATGGGGCCTCCAAATACTTCTGAAGGGCAATCTAGTAAGGACTCTCAAGTCAGAAAGACCTGAATTCAAAACTCACTCAACAACTTACAGATATGAAAACTTGGGGAAAGGTTCAACTTCTGTAAGATTCAGGTTCTTCATCCATAAGCTAGGGGTAACAGCCATCTCATCAGGTTCACATGAGTATTGAAATAGCTAACACAGCTGTGAATGGATAATTATGAATGTAATGCATTCCACTATTATCATGTATGTAAGGAAAAAAAAAAAGGAAATAGCTAACACATAGCTAGGACTATAAGGCCAAAACACTGGGACTCGATGAATATTGTATTCTACATCCTCCTCAAATTTTTGAGTGGCGCAAAACTAAAAGGAAGAAAAAAAGAAATAAATATTTCCCATCTTTGAAGATACATGAAAAAGAAAATGGACATTTAAAAATCTTTATATGTAATAATATTCCAAAATAAAAAATTGAGGAGAGGGAAAAGGGAAGAAAAACTTAGAAAGGACTAAAATAGCTTCACAGAGTCAACTGGTTCTGTAATAAGAATTTTAAATAAAGGTGTGCTGGATGAGTTTCAAAGGACCAATAAATTTTCTCTAAGGTGACTCAATCATTAACTTTGGAATTAGTAGAATTTAAGGTGACTTGGCAATTTAGTTCTATCAGGAAATTAAAAGGGAGTTCTTATTATTCAGACAGTTGAACATTTCTGAGTACTAGTATAAACAAACAAATAAATATGCACTCAAAAATGGGCCCTCTTTTTAACATTGATCTTAAGAAGCAAAACTTTCTGGAAAAAAACAATCCTATCAACAGGAACAAATATTGGCAGGATTACTAAATCAGATAGAACTCCACACTCAGGAAAGAGGGAAAACACAATTATATTTTTGTAGAAACTTGGTATAGAGTGGAAGAGTAATTTAAATTCATAGCTTATTTGCCTTGCATATTGAAGTCACAACATAAGAATAGAATTTTACATGTATGGATCCTGAGCTCATGGGTACTTAAAGGTTCAAAAGGAAGGCTCGGGTTTCACAAGCTTTGTAAGTGATCTTTTTACACCGTATGACTAAGAACATACTTATTCATGGAGAGTTTGAGGCCAGCCTTCTTTTTTTTTTTTTTTATTTTTTTTATTGGTTGTTCAAAACATTACAAAGCTCTTGACATATCATATTTCATACGAGGCCAGCCTTCTAAAACTGAAAAACTAGCAGAGAGAATAATGTTTACACTCATGAACAGCCACAAAAACCTTTAACAGCTTTTAAGAATAAAAATCTCTCTGCCAGATTAAGGAATAATAAAAAAGTATATTGCAAAATTCTAACAATAGGCTTTAAAATATTAATATGCACAGTAGCACCAGGGTATGTTGGGGGGAGTAGACACTGGTACCATGTCACCCATCTAAGATACTGATCCATACAATTCTCTGTGAATATTTTCAGGGAAAGCCCATTATTGGTTTAAAAACAAAAAACCTCTGCTAAAATCCCAAACTTAATATTAAGGAGATTTTTGAGGGGAGGAAAGAGAAGGTACTAAAAGGAAGTGAGGAGCTTTTGTTTTGTCAATTTTGCATGGAGGCATAATATTAGGGACTTAAGTACAGTATCTTACAGCTGCAGGGCTACAGAATTATGCATATTATGATGGATTCAATCTACATTAGTTATAAATACAATGAAACAAGTTCTATTAACTATGATGAGAAAAGATTGCCTTACACCTAACCTAAATATTTCATACTGTACTCTAGGCTCTTTCTTACTGTACTCATATGGGTACCTGATAACTAGCCTTTATGCATTGATACTTTAAATAAATGCTTAAGTCAAATACTTGTTAATATCAAGAAAAAAATCTCTTTTATATATCTTTGGAACACCTTCCTCTCTCTCTCTCTCTCTCTCTCTCTCTCTCTCTCTCTCTCTCTCTCTCTCTTTTTAATACCAGGGATTGAACCCAGGGGTGCTTAACCACTGGGCCACATCCCCAGCCCACTTTTGTATTTTATTTAGAGACTTACTGAGTTGCTTAGGGCCTCGCTAAGTTGCTAAGGCTAGCTTTGAACTCTCAATCCTCCTGTCTCAGCTTCCCAAATCGCTGGGATTACAAGCATGCTGGAACACATCTTAATTCATTTACATAGATAACATTATATTACTTGCTTTTACAATAAATCACTAAGCTTAAAGTATAAAAACTAACACATCGCAGCAAATTCTGATGGCATCCTAAAGTTAAATCCTTCTAAAATGGTCTAGAAAAAATTGTGCTGATTTCTTTCAGAAAATTTAACTCATTAATATATTCCATAGCCTTATACCTCTTTTTTCTAATACTGTAAGGATGATAAGGTTACAATTTTAGTATAACTAAGCTTTAAATGAATGAGTCAGCCTTTAGACTCATAGATTTTTTTTCCTCTTCCTCCTATAAATATCACATTGGATTGATATTCAATTCTCAATTACATAAATTGAAATAGCACAGCCCCAATACTGAGAAGTCAATGGAATAGAAAATATAAAAACAAACAGCAAATTTCCAAATAAACAAAATCAGGAAAAGAACACAATTTAACTATGCCATAACTTACTGCCTGGATTTTGCTCCTCTTTTAAATAACTCAAAGTGACAGAGGGGCTCCAAACCAGAAAACCCTTATGCTACTTGCAAGGAAAACTCTACTTTGGAGGGATAAAGTAGGGGGAGGCTGACAAGGCAGAACTTTATAAATTTAATTCCTAAGATTTCCTGATTTTAAAAACTCAAAATGCAAAACCCAGAGTACAATGCTTTTCAAAAAGTGCTGGTAATCAAAATCCTAAATGATCCCTGACAGAAGTCTAGTCTACAGATTATTAATACATCAGCCATATTTGTGACATTACTTTGGAAAAGGTGGTAATGTTTCTAAAAGTCTGTAAAGCAGCTCTAGAATGGAAACACAATGACTAAATACAGCAAGAAGAGGGCAACATAAAACCCACAGCTTTTTACTTTCCCTTTTCAGAAATTGTGCCTGGCACTGTGCAGCTGTGGTGCTGCCTTCATTGCGCCCTCCATCATGCCCTCCATTTCTAGTCTTGCTAATTAAAAGGTTGATCACAGAACAATGCTCTTCTCATTAATTTCAGTGCTCCGATTGGGCAGGATCCCTGCTTACCCCACCTGATCTTTTCACACTGCTGAAGTTAATGTGACAGGAGCCTGAAGATGGATTACCTGCTGCCATATTGCCCATCGCCTCCAATCAGGAGCTATCTGTGTAAACTGATTGTTCTAATTTGCTCTCATTATTTTTACAATATCAGGAGAAAATAACGCACACAGCTCACTGTCAAACCCATGAAAATCAGCCATTAGTTAAACCTAGACACTGAGTGGCTTTATTAGAGGCACTGCAGTTTATTGATGTAACTCTAGTCAAACAAGGCAGCATTTGCTTCAATAGAAGGAAGTGTTTATACTGAAAGTAAATATTTATTGTGATAATACCACAGCAACAGGATATTTTGAAGAATTCTGTTCTTATATCAGAAGCTTGGTTTTGACACAAATTATACAGCAATGAAGGGTTGGGTCAGAGTAAGAAAGTAAGCAATATCTGATTCATATTTAGTAGAAGGAAAATCTAACTATTAGTTCAAATCTGTAAGTACTCTTCACTTCTATACTTGTATATATAACAAACTCCATCCTGTGACTATAAACACTAATCAGTTAACAAGAATGGCTTTCATTTGTCATATAACAAATATTTTTATAATACAGAAATATTATTACTTAGGAATCAAAATTATTTCTATAACGATCATACAAGTATATTTTTTAAAATAAGATTTTATTCTTTACAGTGTAAGTTTTCAACAAGATTGATTCCATAATCTTGTATCACAGATATTCAGAATAATTCTTAATTGAAAATAAGCACCTCAGAAGAGCCAGCTAAGCAAACAAGCTGGGTTTAAATCCTTTTAGTTAAGTGATGCTTTCTTAAAGCAGAACTCAGCATCAAGATTCAGTATTTAATGAGAAAATATCTTTAAAAGATTTGACCTAGACATGAAGAAAATATATATTTCATGTTATAAAAAATATTAAACTTCAGAAGAAATACATTAAATTTTGGCATTTCTAGGTTTGGCTGAGAACGTTTTAGAAAAATATTGGGTAAATGATTCCTGAACCGCATTTTAGTAGGTTGGAGAGAAAGAATATAAATAATAGAAACCGATGCCTTTTAAATAAAGGAATTTAACTAATCCCCACACTCCCCACCTTCCCCTCTTTAGTATTAGAAGAAAACATGGCTTCCTCCTGTTTTGTTTCTACATTAAGATTCCTAGGTAATGTGAAGGGAAGAGTATGCCCTTCTAGCTGCTCCCCTTTTAATGGCCACTTTTCTTTCTCTAAGAAACATGTGCCATGCTTTTCTCCTTAAAATTCCTGCACTAAAAGACTGCACCATACTGCACTCCGCAAAACGTGCTGATGGCGCCAATTACAAGCCCCCAGCCGAATGCTCCAGCCCCCACCATTCGGGCAGATTTATGCGGACTCTTGCCGACGTTATTACAAGTCAGAGTTTATTGGGAAATTGTTACATTATGCGGAGTGTCTAACAAATTGCTTATGCTGCTATAATTGGATTACAACAGCCGCTTGCTCCCACCGGTAAGATTAGGCAAGTAGGACTCCTGCCGATCTCTGAGCGTTAGCAGTAATTTTATTTGCCTTGCCTCTCTCTTTCCTAACAACATGCCTCTCTCCCTGCCAGCTGTCTGCTGAAAAGGCACAGGCTTGTTCCTTGGCCTTAACAATGCAATTACAGCCCCGCAGATCGCACTGTTTGTGCATTAAGTACAGAGCCAAAACGAGGCGAATTGATCGTTTGACTTTTGGAGAAGCCATGTGATCTCTCTGTGCGGGTGATCCGACATGCATCAGCAGGCAATACTGCAGTCAATTCTTGATGAAGAACTTTCTTCTTTCCCCCTTAACCTTTCCTTTTACACTGAGGAAGACACTGGGTTTATGTCACACTAATCTAGATCAATCCACAAAGACAAACTCGATCTTATTAGCTCCCTGGCTAGACAGGAATGTAGATTCTAGCATCTTAAAGTGCCTCAGTCAAATAGATCAGGGGTTCCCAACAGCTGAACTGCTGCTGCTTTCTAAAAAAAAAAAAAAAAAGGTTCATAAAGAGTTCACTAAGAAAGAGAAGTTTATAGGAATACTACAGTTTCAAAGAACTGCAGGAAGTTTTAGGTTTTGTCAAATAAAACTTCCTAGTGATGGCTTTGTTAAAAGCTCTGTCTATATTCAAAAACCATCTAGAGTCAGAAATGAAACCTGTGTCCTGCCTTTCTGTGCTGATCTGCTAGGCTGGAAGAAGCTAAGGAGCAATGTGCTTAATCAATGCAGCTGGACCTCAGGCTTAAAAATAGTCAGTCAATCTCCAGTTGGGCAAAGTTTTAAACATATTTGTTAATGGCTTTCAGTTTCTTGTCTCTTTTTCTTGTATGTTTAACAATAAGTGCCAGTAGCAAGGAGGCTGTGGAAGCAGTTACTCTGAATCTAGGGTATAATTCATTAAGATTCTGGGCTGAGGTCTAGATTTGTTTTTTAATTAACTCTCTTCTGGGTTGAAAATAGCTTGAATTATTCCAATTTTAACACAGACCAGGATCCCTGTTTACAGTTTCCTTAACAATGGCATATGCTACTTAGGGTTCCCGAAGCTGATTACACAACAAATGTGCAGTCAATCTGCTGATCCATTTTGGTACCCCATGTCTTAAATATCATGCCCATGTAGAAGGAAGTATATTTTTACATCCTTAATCTGACAAACACATACTCTTGTCCATATGAAGATAGTCCTTGCTTCTCTTATTAACTCAAAATGACCTTGGGAAATCACTTTGTTAAATATTTCTCAAAACCTCTGTAAACCAATTAACACATTAAATTCATATAAACATTTGAACACCAAAGAAAAAATTTATTTCCAAACTTCATTCTCATCTTTTTAAAACAGCAATATGCCTAATATGTAACATATCGCACTCCAGAGCTTTCCCAACCATGTCAGCCTCTATGATACAGTTAAATCTTACTGCACTCCCTGCAAAGCTAATGTGTAGACCTAACAGAGGCGCCTGTGCGAAGAACAGACCATCTGACATGCTACTTGTGGAACAGTATATTAAAGAAGCCTGTTAACATGTAGTTTAAAACTCAAAAGAAACTCTGAACAGCTGAAATGCCTTATAAATAGCACAGACCCAGAGGAAGTGCAAACGTCTGCATTGTGAATTGTAGATCTTAATTACCGACAATGGCTGGTACAGCAAGTAGCACAGAAAAAAAGTGAAACAGTTGCACTGTTCATGGTTGGCAATAATTCTTCAGGAAAATATTTACTATCAATCAGTTATGAGAAAAGGGACTCTGTGCTCGTAAAACAGCACGTTGCTTCTCATACCAGGACCATTTTGCTTCAGCATAATCTGAATTTAAACAGCTTGTTTCCTGCGGATATAATTTTGGAAATAAATAAAACAAGTCTTCTATCAAAATCTGGAGTGAGTAGAAAGGAACATCACATTTTTCAGTCTCAGTTTCAAACAGATTATTAGTCTCAAGCAAAACAACAACAACAAAAATATAGAACATTTACATGGGACTACAAAGGCTTATTTCCAAAATATAGAGACAAAACTTCTATCTGGGCCAAGAATCAAAGTAGATGTATTCAAACAACTAATTTTTTATGTGTTTGTGATACATGTGTGGCTATGTATAAGGGTAAACCTCAGAGTAACCTATAACCAAAAATTTCAATAGTATTTCAATAAATTCAGTAAAGAGATAACAAAAACAATTAATGTTCCAGTTTTCCAGTTAGTTTTCTTTAATAATGAGAAATATCATGCAGGTTGAGAATTAGGTACAATGTGATTATGGATGTTAAAGACTAAGCTGACAGACAATAATGACTATTCGTTTAAAACTACAGAAAATATAGAACTTATCATGTCCCAAACACAAATCTCATAAACTACAGGGTTATAATCAGGAGAAAGGTTTTTGAAAAAAATTTAAAAGACATTTCAGTGTCTCTAAATATTAGCTGAATTGTTACATTGATAAAATGACCTCCCCGTTTTTATTTTTAAATGTTTTTGTAGACCTCTTCAAATTAAAGATTTAGAAGATCACTGTCAGCCTAGGGTGGCTTAGTTTGTCTTACAGATGTTTTCTTATATTCTAAAGAGAAGTAATAGGTACCCACTTTATAGAGCTATAGTGTGACTAAGATTTCTGGCAAAGAAGAGTTATATAAAATATCCTAATGGGGGTCTGAACATAAGCTTTCTGCTTTTGAGGAAATAACTGGCATTGAAGTTGTCTCTAAAACTCACATAAACAACACTCAATAATAAAGTTTTGGACTATTAATTGGAATTTCTACCCAAATCAAAATCACTCTGATCAGAATTGTTTCCTTTTTTTGGGGGGGGGGGGGGAGGGGCGTTTGGTATTAGTTTTTATTTTTTAAATAGCTTTTATTTTTTAAAAATTATGGGCTAGGGTTGTGGCTCTAGTGTGGCTCTAGTGTGGCTAGAGTGTTCACCTAGCACGTGCAAGGCCCTGGGTTCGATCCTCAGCACCACATAAAAAATAAAATAAAGACATTGTGTCCATCTACAACTAAAAAATAAAAATATTTTTTTAAAAAAATTAATATGTGCATTAGAATTCAGTTGTTTTGAACTTCTGGACAAAAGGGTTGGTATCACTGTATCATGTGGAAATGGCTAGACATTCAGACACATTGGAGCACAATCTGAATCAACAACAGACACTTGTACGGAATTAAAAAACAACACTAACAAAAAGAAATCTGCAGCCATATCAAAATGTAGCAGATGAAAATATTCAGTTAAGGGTAAAAGGTGAAGAATAGAAAATAGGGACAAGCTTGCAGACCTACAAAAATAATGGCAAGTCATCTCTTTCAAAAGTCAAGCAATAAATGAGGTCAACAGAAATAGTATGGAATTTCAAGACACATATAACATATGTAAATAAAAGGAAAAACTTCACTGGAGGCTGTTGTGATGAACACATTTTTTTCAGCTACACGTTTTTATTTACCATTGAACAAGTGATTATTTGGCTCAAATACAAAGCAATGAACCAGAAGACAGGACGTGGACCAACAGAAAGAACCAGGAAGTTAGATGGTTGACAATATGAAATTAGAGAAATTATTGAATTAGAGCATTTAAAGAGAAAATGAAAGAAAATTGGTGTCAGAGTAATGTTAAAATAAGCAAGAAGAGGATGAGAAGGTCACTTATCTGGGAGCAAGTAAAACAGACTGATGAGCAGCAATGAGCAAACTTCCTTATCTAAGAGCCTGGAATAAATTATGCCATTATTGTCAGATGCCAAAAGATTTCTAGCTATAACATTGAAGTAGAGGGTGTGAAAAACCAAACAAATGACTCATAATACAGATACACACCAACATAACTATGTAGCCTAAGAAATCCTGGCTTACAAAGTATGAGGAAAACAAAAGGAACAGATGCTCAGTTGGCCAGCTCTCAATGAAAGTCATTAAAATTGTCACTCTGTCCATGGATTGGTGTTCGTACTAAGATTTTGCCTTGTTTAGCCATCTTGTGATGAAAGTGAGAGCAGTATGGCAACATAGGAGAAAGATTATCTTTTAAAGGCCCAAATAATTGTACCCCTACATACTCAAATGCTGAATAAAAAAACAGGGTCAATTAGCACTTGCTAGTTGTGAATGACTGAAAAAATAAATATATGCAATTTATAATAGCAAATTATTAAGACAGTTGAATTTAAGCATTTAACTGATGAACTCTTTTATAACTAAATAATAAATATTTTGCATTTCTTAAGAGTTATTCCAATGGTTATGTTTTGTATGATATATTTTCAGTTAATAAAATAGGCTCAAAAATGAATGCATGTTTTAAAAAATAAAAATAATAAAAAATATTGCCATTACTATGGTCTGAATGTTGTGGGGTTTTTTTTTGGGGGGGGTATGGGTGGGGGGATACTAGGCAGGGATTGAACTCAGGGGCACTCGACCACTGAGCCACATCCCCAGCTCATTTTTGTACTTTATTTAGAGACAGAGTCTCACTAAGTTGCTTAGGGCCTCACTAAGTTGCTGAGCCTGGTTTTGAACTTGCAACCTTCCTGTCTCAGCCTCCAGAGCCTCTGGGACTATAGGCATGCACCACTGCGCATGGCTGGTCTGAATTTTGCACCATCCCTAAATTCATGAGAATAGAACCTTTGGCTTAAGGGGCAGAGAAAGAGCACAAAAGAAAGAGAACAGAGAGAGAGTGAGAGTGACACACACCCCAGAGCTCACCTAATCCCTTCCATTATGTGAGGATACGGCAAAAAAATTCCATCTATGAAGTAGAATGAACCCTCATGAGACATCAAATCTACTGGTACCTTGATATTGGACTTCCTAGCCTCTAAAACTGTAAGAAATAAAATACTGTTGTTTAAAAGCCACCCAAGTTTAT